>NC_045752.1:1200000-1800000 GCF_008692095.1 Etheostoma spectabile
TAGCTTATAGTCTGGCAATATGTCTTTTAGCATAATCGCCTGCACCATCATGTCAACGATACTGAGTGCAATTTGTAGACCTACAGTACAGATTTAAATTTATTTACAATTATTAATAAATAAATTCTACACAATACATGCTTTAGACCAATAATGGGTTCCATTCTCTCCACGGCAGAAAGAAAAAGTGATGTGAATAAAATGGACAAGCAGGTACAAGCATTGATCTCAATGAGCAGTCTAATGGGTTCAGGAAATTTGTTCCCTTAACCGTAATGCAGCTTGTACAACCAGGAAAACAATACTAGGGCTGCAACTATTATTTTTTATTATTGATTAATCTGCAGATTTAATTCTTGATTATTTGCCTAATAATTTAGAGTACAAATTGTCCAAAAAAAAGAAAAATACTCATAATTTCTCATAGTGACATTTTCAAATTGCTTGTTTTGTCCAACAGTCCAAAACCCATTTATTTTACTATCATATATGACCAGGAAAAAGTAACATATTTGAGGAGAATTTGACTGAATCAATCAAGCAATTACAGATTACTTTTCTTTTGATCTAATAATCGATGACTTAACTAATCAGACTCTTATATCTCACAATTAATATATTACACAGCAGCTTGTTACATGTGGCGGTATTATATGGTTAGGTACAATATGATTACCACACTCAGAAGCAGTGTGGTGTATCATCTGAGGTTATTCCTGCCATTAAGTGTATTTACTAGTAGAAGAGGACTATAAGAAGAGGAAGGGCATGACTTGGTCCTCATTCAACAGCTTTTGCCAAATGTGTTGGCCGCATGTTATCATGACAAAAACAAACAACACTCTGTCTTCAATTAAGTTGATTTGTCATGTGATGGAAAACCAAGATATCTCCAGCTCTAATGACTAATGGCTGTGGGAACTTCACTGTACCTTGTACACGTCTCCATATGTGCCACTTCCCACCCTCTGAATGAGCTCAAAGTCATGTTGAGGGTTCCTCCTCTGGATTTCACCGCTTGGCCGAGGAAAGATATCCATGGTAACTTGAACCAAACGATCCTTTACATTTAGTTGATAAAATCTGGTGGCGGTGGTTTGATGAAGCAAATGGTCCTGAATGTAGAAGTCAATCACCGTTACTCAGACGCTCCTCCCTCGTGCTCCATGTCCTGATAGAGAGACACATGAAAAGTTCTTGAAGAAAACTGTTTAGAAAACAATGTCTCGTTATGGATATTATATACTGGTAACACAAAGCTTACAACTAGTTCATCTGTGGGTGTATTCTGGACTATTACCCCTGATCTTTGCACAAATTATACAGACTGTAAATGTTTGCACATCCCGTGATCAATAGTAATGTACACCCTGCAATAAACCACAGAGCCTTCTTTATTATCCCTTTCTGAAACATTATTTGTTAAAGTGTCTTTTACATATCTATTCTGCATTTAACGTTATAGCAGTACTTTGCCTCATTGTTTGTTCCTTTTTATGTTTACTGTATACAACAAATACACCACGTGAAAACTTGGTTTAGTAATACAACAGAAAAGATGAACACATTCTGTCACATATCGTGATATCTGTCAACCGACACCTTTAATCTAGCTAATTCCTTATAAAGTGCTAACGTTACTCACATTAAAATTAATCATAGCTCGACCTACACACTAAAATGACGTGAGTATAACGTTAGAATGGACATTGTGGTCATTCCAGCAAATAGCCAGAGCCAGGTCTAACGTAAGTTAGAGAGCTTAGCATCCAGGCAAGTCAGCTAAAAGCTAATGCTAACTAGCAAACGTTAACTTAGCTAGCTTTCTCACTGGTTCGAACTTCAACTGTGCCTACCTTTTACAATGCAAACACCGTGAACGAGTGTGTCTTGCATTTTAAGTCGTTTAGAGGCCTTTAACCGTACGATGGCGTCGAATAGTAGCACAAAAAAAAGAAGAAAAGCGTCCCCTTTGTTATCGAGGAAACTAAAAACTTCAGTCGGCTGTTGCTGTTCACTCCGTCTACTTTAATGCAACAGTAGCGCAGACGTTAACGACAGTCGAGTTCGGTCCTCGCACGAATTGCAGCATTAAGTTTAACCGTTGACATGTCATTTCCCTCTGGTGACAGTTTTAGAGAAGTCTCGCACTAATGCGTAAAATATTACCGGTAAACTAGCTACATTATTAATTTCAAGTATTTCTCTTCAATGTGTTCTCTAAAAATCAGTCAAAAAAGCAAGCAGTCTGTCTAATCTCTGTGGAGTCGATCCTGCTGCGTTTACGAACTCCTCGGAAAATGTATCCTCTCGAAAATATAAAGCAATACCTAAAGAAATGTTGGGTAAATTCAATCAAGTTTTAAATTGACTTTTTTTGCACAAGTTACTGTTACTGGTAGGGATTTTTTGTTTTAGCACATAATGTCAAGATTATTGCAGAAAGTTCTGACATCCCCAGTTTTTAATTAGGTAGGCTACATTTACTTCACTTCCGTAAACAAGTCTTAGGCATTTGTACTCTTCTGCACAGTAGAACTATTGTACTTTTCACTCCACTTTATTCATGTAGTTACTTTGCAGATTAAAAAATATTAAAAAACCTAGAATGACAATATGAAATACAGTGCATTTGTTATACAATAAGTTAAACGACTGAAAACCCCATATAAAATAGCTACAATCAGCTCCACCTTGGTCAGGAACAACATTAAAATGCATAATTAGTATTACTGATAATCATGCATTATAGCATAACTTTGACAGAAACTATTTTAACTGCATAGTGGATCCTTCTGCACTTTTATAATTTGAAATGCAGGGCTTTTATTTGTAAAGCTGTGCTTTTTACTCCACTACATTTATTTGAAAATAATAGTTACTTTTAACATTTGAAAGCAAAACCTTTGCTTATATGACACAATGTAGTACTATACTACCAATCTACCCAGTAGCATAAAAGTAACTGGCTCCACATTGCCGAACTACAACATTAAATTGCTCGCACATGTGGGTTGTTTGTTATTTGTTAGTGATACAAAAGAATAACATAATAATACTTTGTACAGTACTTTTACGATGAATACTACGTACATTTTACTGATAATATTTCTTTATTTTTAATTAAGTAATATTTTGAATTCAGGACTTTTAAGGGATACTTACACCACCACCTGCTAGGCATGGTCTACATAAGTATGTAGAGTACTTTCTGTACAGACATTTTCAACAGTACGCAAAGGCAGCACGTTTTCCATTATCTGTGTAATTACCGCCACCTACCGATGGAAGCTGTGAGTACATTTTCACAGCAGACTTGATGAAAGAGACTGGAACTCAATTGCAACAGCCATACTTCACATTATCTGTGGTTGCACTCATTCTAGCACAGTGCCCTCTGAACATTCTTTCCGCAACATTAAGCTGCTCCATCACACTGAGTAAAAACAACAAACAACAGCGCCCCCTGGCGCCACGCACGAGTCCTGCATCACGCCGAGAATAAAAGCTCCATCATCTTCCTGCGATGCGAGCATCGTTTTGGTGGAGCTAGGACATCCTCCCAACCCTTCGACACTCATGACTGCCGACTAGGGTCGCTCTCCAACGGACAAACAAGGATATAAAGACAGTATTATGGCGAAACACCGTAAAGACAGAGACAGCTGGGGTGAGTGTACGTACAATATTTGATATATCGTGCGTTCCCTGACGCACGTACATTTTTTTTTCTTATTCCTGTCGAGGCCAGGGTGTAAGCAATGCAGCCAATTAGATATTTATTTCTGACTCCACCATGAAGGGCTTGTTTTTCTTTCGACAATATTATAACCACTGTGTATTTGTTTTGATCCTTATAATATCTAATAGCCTATTACCGATGGGGAGAAATATACATTATTGTTTGTTTGTCACTGCATGGATATCGGTCAATCGAGCATAAGCTAACACACATTTTCACCATTTAAATCTGTAGTGATTTTTTTTTCAATGAGCAGCATACAGGAAATACCCTGTTTGGGTGGTTCAGGCCCCAAAAAGGCCTGAAAATAACCTTCTGATTTTATTGTGTTTATCACACTGAGCTTCCTTGGATGCTCTGTGGTGCATCTGGCATCAAATTATGTAATATTGCATCAGTGGAATACCTTGACACTATTATCACCATCATTATACTACTCATCACTGCTATCATCAGTATCACCTCCACCACCATGATTGTAATGATAATGAGCATCCTAATGGTCCCTGACATCACTCTATGGCTCATGGTAACTGTAAATACAGGCCTGCAAGGGGAGAAAAAGGGGACTGCATGGCTCTATCAAGGTTAAGGAAAAGGGGGGAAACGCTGCTGTTTGTCATGAGAGAGTTTATCTGGTCTGACCCACTTAAAGCAGACAGTGCTTCTGACGTCGTCGGTTTGTTTTAGGAGCAGAAGCAACATGATCAGGTTAACCAGGCAACGGCCCGTCCCGGGCCAGGGTGAGGCCTTTGCTGGAGATGTGAAACTGACAATCCTCTTCAGGCCGAAGAGGAAACATTGGCTGATTCCTCCTTAAATTATTCACCATGCATTCTTGGCACCCTGCATGAATCTTTTAGCACATTCCAAAAATTGTGTCTGTTATTCCTTAATCTGTCCCAGTGCCTTTGTAAGATGTATAGGCATGCTTAATTTGCAATTACATCCTTAAAATGAACGTCACAGCCACACAGATGAAAGATTCATTTTTTTTTAAACCTCAGAAATCCTTTAGTTCAATGCGGAATGTGCATGGTCAGACACACGTTTGTTGTATAAAGCATGCATTACATGAATGGGATTTGGAAGCTAAAATTCCCCCAATCTGGGTTCCGGACGTTCATGCAGCTCGCACTTCATGGGACAGCAGAGATTAGAAACACCGAGTCACTGCCAGGAAAGCACCAGAAAAAGCTCTGAATGCACATGATCTCATTTGACACAAACAGATGGGAAGGGTTGCATGGCATGGTTCATTATTAGTATTAACAAGCTTGCAGGCCATGCTATTGATCTGGTGCTAACAGGAAGGAATAATGGACTCAAGTTTCCCCTTTCCTCGACCTTAATGGACCACTAAGTTTGCTTCTCATCACTGTGACTAAGTTCTGGCTGATCACTCATTCATATAAAAACATTTTAGTGGACATTCCTCATATAGACATAATACCATTGTAGTTGACTTTCCTTATATAGCCCTAACAACATTTTAATTGACTTTCCTCATATAGGCCTAACAACATTTTAGTTGACTTTCCTCATATAGGCCTAATAACATTTTAATTGACTTTCCTCATATAGGCCTAATAACATTTTAATTGACTTTCCTCATATAGGCCTAATAACATTTTAATTGACTTTCCTCATATAGGCCTAATAACATTTTAATTGACTTTCCTCATATAGGCCTAATAACATTTTAATTGACTTTCCTCATATAGGCCTAATAACATTTTAATTGACTTTCCTCATATAGGCCTAATAACATTTTTGTTGACTTTCCAGGGTTAACTGCAAGTAATTATGTAGGAAAATACCAGCAGCCTCAACATGACCATTTGTCTGTCATCCAACCATATTCAAAGTTAAACATGTTAAGTTAATGTTCATTTTCCCTCTTTCAGGGCCATTCCCCAGAGCACTACTCCATTATTGGAATCTTTTTCCCCTCTGTCTTGTGCTCCAGGGTCCCTCAGTGATAAAAATGTCTATGACTGGAGCTCTGAGGAGGAGGAGCCGGATGGACGGGCCCGGCCCGTGCAGGTGCTGCTGGTCAAAGACGACCACACCTTTGAGCTGGACGAGGTGGCGCTGAGCCGCATCCTGCTGGCGGAGGAGGTCAGAGACCGGGAGGTGGTGGCCATCTCGGTGGCCGGAGCTTTCCGCAAGGGCAAGTCCTTCCTCATGGACTTCATGCTGCGGTACATGTACAACCACGTAAGTGTCTGGGTCTGTGAATCTGGAGAGTACTCCCATTATTTTGCTGCTGTTTTGTATTTTTCTGCTGCTTTAAATATGAAGACTGCGGTTTGACTTTTTGTATATTGGGGTGTGACCAAACCACCCGTCATTTTCTACTGAGGCTGCCAATATCTGATATTTTGCTGATATTCTATTTTCATGCAAAAGATAATATTCGTTCTCAAGAAATTCCCCTGTGTTAGGGTGGAAAAGTCTGTGATTTAGCTCATTGTTGGATATTTAAAAGTTGCATTTAAACTCAGACTTGTCCCATTTGTTAGTTTGTTTATTTTTCAGTGAAAAATAATAGGATGCAGTACATAACTGGATGTAAATAAATGAATAGGTAAATAAAATTAAAGCATGGATAGGAATTCAAAAGAATAACAGAAGGTTTTAAACTGCTTTGTTGTAGTTAAAGGAATACCCATCAGATTATTGGTACTGCTGTAGAAGGGCATGCATGCATGTATTTTAATATACTGTATATTATTATATTATAAGATAACAACCACTTCTGGTCACATTGTGTTCAGGCATCTGAAGGCTGGCTCGGAGAAGCGGACGAGCCTCTGACGGGCTTCTCCTGGAGGGGGGGCTCAGAGAGGGAGACCACCGGGATCCAGATCTGGAGTGAGGTCTTCCTGGTGGACAAGCCAGATGGAAAAAAGGTAAAGACCTGTGACTGTATGCCATTCTCCAGATAGTCTAGATTATTACAATGCAACAAGGTATAATGAGACATCATTAAATCTGACATAGATACTTTACCTAAAGCTTTATTAACCTTTTTCTGTGTTTTTAAACTTCCTTTTCCACATTGGTATTCATCTTGGCAACAGGTCTGCTCCTTGCCTTTATATCATATCACACATTCAGTCACATACATTTACACTTAGAAGCTGCCCAGTAAAACCACACTTGACGGAAGCCATTTCTGCATTTAGACACTTCTATCCAACTCATTTCTTACGCCTGCATCAGCCAAATGTCTCCCATCTTTAGTCTGCACAGCTAAAGCAAGAGTGTTACTGGTTGTAAGCTTTAAGTAAAATTAGGAGAAATCTGGCCCTTTAAAGATCTTTTCTTCATTTAAATCTCCATTCAAAATCAGTCTACCTCACTTATTTTTCTTGCCTACTGTATAAGTATCTTGACTTCCAATCCCTCACACACTATTACAACAGTGCAATAGGGGCGTGAGAAACGTTCAGACTACCCTGCAGCACAGGTTAGTGTGTTCGTCTGATTCATTTCACAGGTCGCTGTATTGCTAATGGACACACAAGGGACGTTCGACAGCCAGTCGACGCTGAGGGATTCGGCCACTGTGTTCGCACTGAGCACAATGATAAGCTCCATGCAGGTACCAACCCAGCTTTGCTTTAGTAAAGGCTATTTATATTTATGTGAATGAATGAACGTAGGTTTGTATGTTTAGCCAAGCTAGCGGCAGTGTTCGCGGGGGGGAGGGGGGGGGGGGGGGGGGTGTGTGTCAGTCTGTACACCACTTTAGTCCAGACTAAAATATCTCACCAACTATATATACAAGCATGCCCGGTTGTTCTGTTCCTTTGGTTTCACACACCAAAATAATTGTATTAAATACATTAGGAAGAAATGTTGCAATAAATAAATGGTCTTTTTCAGGTTTACAACATCTCACAGAATGTACAAGAGGACGACCTGCAGCACTTACAGGTGAGACTGTCAAGTGACACTAATGCATAATCAGACATGATGCATATTAATGTTTGTCTACATGCATTTTCTTATAGCAGAATTATAAATCCTATAAAAGAAATACTATTGAAGCCACACTCCATGAACGTGCTCCCATAGAATGTAAAGCATTCCAGTTGATCTTTCCTAAAAACACAATTTCACATCATCTCGTCTTATCTGTCTTGTTTCAGCTTTTCACTGAGTACGGCAGACTGGCTATGGAAGAGACTTTCCTCAAACCATTCCAGGTACTGTAAATCATTTCCACTCGCTGGATAGATTTGCAACATTGCTGCTGACTGCATCCAAATGTCAGGAAATGACAATTGCAAATTATTATTGGTGTTTGTTTTAAGTATCTTGGACTAGATCATGGAAGCACAGAAGGGAGGGGGAGGGGGAGGGGACCGGGATGGGGGGGGGGGGCAAGTTACTTATATAATAGTAATAATACTTCCAACGCCAACAAGAAGTAACGTCACCCAACATCGCTTAGAGCACCTTTAAGTAAAGGATCTAAAGGGCGCCTGGGTAGCTCACCTAGAAGGCGCCCATATAGAGAGGCTCAGGCCTCGACGCAGCGGTTCAGGGTTGGAGTCCGACCTGGGGCCTATAGCTGCATGTCTTCCCCCTCTCTCTCCCCCCTTACCTGTGTATTAAAGGCTAAAATTCCCCCAAAAATATCTTTAAAAAAGTGAAGGCTCTGAATACTTTTTCCACCACAGTTTGAACATTGTGTACAGTACAAGATGTCACTAACAAGACTTCCATGGTTGCTTTGTTTTGGTCTCAGTCCATGATTTTCCTCGTTCGAGACTGGAGCTTTCCATATGAGTTTCCCTACGGACAGGAGGGAGGCATGAAGTTCCTCGAGAAGAGACTTAAGGTCAGTTGGGACTGATGTTGTGTCGTTTTAAACAATCGCTGGACAGATCCACATGAGGCTGATCAAACCAAACTAAGATACTAATACATGTGGTTATTTTGGTGGTTTAGATTTCAGAGAACCAGCATGAAGAGCTGCAGAACGTGCGTAAACACATCCACTCCTGCTTCACCAACATCTCCTGTTTCCTGATGCCTCACCCCGGACTCAAAGTGGCCACCAACCCCCACTTTGACGGAAGAATTATAGGTACACTTCCTCTGTCTCATAACATATTTCATTCAATGTTTCATGAACACAGAATAGTTTCTTGTCGAAACGTTTTCTGACCGTGTGTGATCTGGTGGAAATGGACGCATTTAAATGAGACACAACGCATGGGATAATTAAACATGTCAACATGAAATGACTTTAGTCACAGAAAAAAAAATCCACTGTCTGTTTTAACAACTTTTGGATGGATGGTTGTAAAACTTTATAGAGTCCTTCATGTTTCTCAGAGGAGGATTTCTACTGACTTTATTGATCCTTGGACTTTTCCTTTAGCGTCACCACAACTTTGTTGTTGTTGTGAAGTGTCTCAAGGAAACGTCTTGAGGATTGCCATGAAAGGTGGCATATACCTCAATTGTAATACCTTTAGCAATCCCATGACTTTAACCCATGTGTTGTCAAATTTGACCTGTTGTCTAAATGTCTTTATCAGAAATATGGGTTTCTTTTTAACTACCAAATTTTAATTTCCCCAAAATAACAAATAACATTCTATACAATGCGCTTTGCAGATACAACAAAAACATCAAGTTTTTCTAATTTTCTGTTTTGTTCTATTTTTTTGCATTTTATAAAAAATTTAAATTTTCTGAAACAATATGTCGACTAAACGTAGACATATGCCATTCTGTGATTATCCTTCCTTTAACCCTCATGTTGTCCCCAGGCCAAATTGACCCGTTTTCCTTTATCAGTGTTCTTTTTAACTACCCAAAATAACATGATTGATTCCACACAACGCTCTTTGGCAGTACACATCTCTACTTTCATTAATTTTGGGGTGTCATATTCAATTTTATATTTATTTGAAAAAAGAATTGAGGGTTTTGAAATAGTATTGAGTAAAAGTTGACATCTTCCAGTCTGTGATTATCCATCATCATCCATTCCTTTAATTTTAGTCTAAATAATTCCTAATTTCTGCTTTTCTTACTCAAACATTAGATATAATTTCCTATAAATGAGGTTTATTGACCATAAATTCAAAAAATAACTGTAAAACTAAAGATAATAAGTTAGTCTTATGTAGTGTTAAACGTCCAAAAAGCGTCAAAAGTGTTGAAAAATGGGCAAAAGCGTAAGAAAAAGTTAAAAACATTATAATAATTATAATAATAATAATTATTATAATTATTATTAAAAACATTGATATAAAGTGTCAACAAAAATGTTGATTTTCAATTATGACGGGAAGACAACACAAGGGTTAATATTAGTCAAAAAAAAATCATAATGTCTGCTTTTTAACTCAACAATTAGGTATAGTTTCCTATAAATGAGGTTTATTGACCACGAATGCCTAAAATAATTGTAGCTCTAGTAATGAGTTTGTGTCAGCGGTGTTTATACATGGTAGGGAAAAAGTCATGCCAAAAATAGATTTTCAGTTTCAACCCGGGAGGACGATGCATGGTTGAATGAAAGACAACACAAGGGTTAAATCTATTAACAGGTCAAAATTTAAAATTGGCCAATACTTTTGGTTTATGACTATTTTCTTGCAAAAGCACAGGCGGCAAAATATAGAGACCATTAGTACAACAGAAGCTGGATACAACAGAGCAAAGACTGCTGAATTTCAGCACAGACCGTAGTGTTCACCAGCCGCTGCCTGTCCCCCCCCCCCCCCACCCCCCCCCCACCCCCGTCCAGAGATCGACGGCGAGTTCATCAACAACCTGAAGGTTCTAGTCCCGTGGCTTCTCAGTCCTCGTAACATCGACGTGAAGGAGATCAACGGCAGCAAAATCACCTGCAGGGGCCTGTTGGAGTACTTTAAGGTCAGAACAAAGAGGCATCTTAGTTCACATGACACAAACACTGCACACTTTCTTATGAGTATTAGTAACTATTAATCTCTATGTTTCTGCACACTCTGACTAAATCCAACATATGTATATTACTGAATGTAACCAGTTCTAACAGGTTTAATGCTTTTTGTTATGCCTTTCTTTATTTTAGGCATACATCAAAATTTACCAAGGTGAGGAGCTGCCACATCCAAAGTCCATGCTGCAGGTACATTTCTCCATCACCTTCCTCTACAACTTTTGTCTCAATACACTTTCAAGTTCCTATTAATGTTTGTGTATATAGTATTCAGTACATTTTTATTTGATTTGCATGTTTCATTTATATACACTATATGCTTAAAAAAAAAAAGTAAGTTTGAAAGCTCTTTGTGACTGAGTGCATTTCCCTGCGCCAGATCAATAAAGTTCATGTTGTTTTATTTGATCTTATATTACCTTGAAATAAATAATGATTATATTTTTGATCTGCTTCCTCTCAGGCCACGGCGGAGGCGAATAACTTGGCAGCAGTAGCAGCCGCAAAGGATCTGTACAACAAGAAAATGGAGACGGTCGGTGAAAACCGGTTTTGA
Organism: Etheostoma spectabile; assembly: GCF_008692095.1. Lineage (NCBI taxonomy): Eukaryota > Metazoa > Chordata > Actinopteri > Perciformes > Percidae > Etheostoma > Etheostoma spectabile. The sequence goes on from NC_045752.1 coordinate 1,211,257, forward strand.
AGTAGATCCCAAACCGTCCCCGGGCTGACTAATCCTCCTCTTTTCTGTTCCCAGGTCTGTGGGGGGGACCGGCCCTTCCTGGCCCCCAGCGAGCTGCAGACCCGACACAGCCTCATCAGGGAGGAGGCCCTGCAGGTGTTTCGGGGCGTGAAGAAGATGGGAGGCGAGGAGTTCAGCCGCCGCTACCTGCAGCAGCTGGAGGGGGAAATCGACGAGGTGTTTGTCCAGTACATCAAGCACAATGACTCCAAGAACATTTTCCACGCCGCGCGGACGCCGGCCACCCTGTTTGTGGTCATCTTTGTCATGTACGTGGCTGCGGGCATCACAGGCTTTGTGGGCGTGGACGTCATTGCCAGCTTGTGTAACATGATCCTGGGTCTGGCATTGATCACTCTCTGCACCTGGGCCTACATCCGCTACTCCGGGGAATACCGAGAACTGGGCGCCGTCATCGACCAGGTGGCCGGTGCACTGTGGGACCAGGTAATTGATGAAGTTAAGAATACATCCGGCGGTCTAAGTTGATCCATATTTGAATCAATACTCACCAAGTTGCAAAATCGACAGCAAGAGTCCTCACTCCCAATACAGACAGTCGGGCTGCTTGATTATGGAATACATCATAATCAGGATTATGTTGGTCAACATTGAAATCTGGATTATTTAACATGATTACTCACTGACCTTTGGAAAGATTTAACATTTGTTGAAGTTAAAAAAACAGTGAAACAGCGAAACAAATCAACAGTGAAAGCACCTTGAACTGTGAAATTTCGCTTAATACTTTTTCACATTAAACTTATTGAATTCTCCGTAAAATAAATGATATAATAAATATATTCAAATGTTTAAACAGTATTACACAATAATGATAATAACATTGAAGAAGATCGATCTGTTGCAGTGCCCTTTCAAAATCTTTTGAAAACGAGTACAAATTGAATACAAATCAAAGAAAAACTAAATAATGGTTTAGAGAGATATAAAAAAACACATTTCCCCTGCACATTTAGAAATTGAGGACACACTCCCATTTTCATGGAGTTCCTCAAATACAAAAACACGAAAATTAACATTTCCACATGAGGAAGTGAACAGAAATACAGTTTGTTTGCACAACATGTAAAAGTAAGAAGAGCCGTAGTAAAGAGAGACAAAAAATGTGTTTTAGGACTAGATTTAAAATTCTTTACTGAGCCCAAATCATGAGTCAGATATTCAGCACTTATGAAGCAATGCATATGTTATACATGGTTTGATAAGGAGCCAATCTTTCAAAGGTTTTGAATTTATCTTAAATAGTAAAACGTGTGAGTCAAAGTTATGGTAATGATCATTGTTTATTCTGCGGATTACAGCAGAGACAAATACTGGACGCTCTTCTTATTATCTTACAACTACACACATACACAGATACAAAGTATATTAGGTGATACGTACTTTAAACCACTAGAGGGAAACAATCTCCTTTAAATCAGTGGCAGAGAGAATATAGCCAGATCCATTTACAGCAATAATGCATTGTTATGGAACATGCTTTATGTTATATGTGCATGTGTGTGCTCACACTGTATCTTTCTTTCTTTTTTAATGCCTTTGCAGGGAAGCACAAATGACGTAAGTGGAACAATCAAAGTGGGAATATTTTCAAAGACATTTGTATCCTCAGAGCAACATGCAAATAAATATGATAGTACACATTGGAATGTTGTTGTTTTTTGAACTTTCATGTGTCACTTTCTTTGGTATTTTCGTCACCGTTACCCATCCACATTCCTCGTCGACTGCATACCGACTCTGACATTATTTTAAGCGATCTCTGGGAGTTAAACCCACCGCCTGTAACCAATACCGCTTCTGGTCTCTGCTCCACAGGCTCTCTACAAGCTGTACAATGTAGCGGCCAATCACAGGCACCTGTACCACCACGCCTTCCCCGGCGGGCCTCAGGTGGACAAGGATGCAGAGGAGCAGGACAAGAAGAGGGACTGATTAGATTAGACAGAATACAGCAGGGACTTCATGGTGAGGAGGAAGAGGAGGAGGAACATCCTCACCCATCAGGCACTCTTTTGTTCTGGTATTGGCTGGTGCTGCCCACCAATACATCCACTACTTTAAACCTTATAACGGACTGTGTAATGTTCATGTATAGCCAGTGTCAGAGCATCCTCTCAGTGGGTGCTTGTTTTCAAAGGATGGATGCCGTTTAATTCACTGTTTCACTTTTTGTCTGTGATCAAATATCACCTGTACAGATACTGCAGGCCCTCCTCGAGAAGACCTCAGCATGTCCGACCTCCAGTCAGCTGTTGATTTCACAACAGACAGGGTTTTTTTCTCCCCCCCTCCATCATTTAATTGTCAGGACGATGATTTTCAAAGTATAGCCAAATCTGTGAAATCCCCATTTGTGACTTGTTCTTTGAAGTTTAGTGGCGTTTATAAGAAACAATATCTATGATCTGCGATGTTTGAAAGCCAAAATATGTACTGTATGTTTATTAATGAAGCATTACAAGCACCATCAGCATGGTAAGTGGTTAATGTTTGTCATCTTTAAGCTCTTAAACCAGGTATACTTTATAAAAGCATTGAGTTTTAATGGTTGTGACAAAGTGGTATTGTGCCATAACATGTAAAAAATGATTTCACATCTACTGCTGCCTGCCTCCTGCTAAATGCACACACTCAATGGCATATTTTATTAGTTGTATGCAGTTTGTTTTGTTTTGTAGCTGGATTTCTGCATCAGGGAGTTGCTTTTGTGCCGACATGGACTGTACTTTGAAATAACAGCACTGGGTGAAAAGACAAAAACAGGATAGTTCAAAGTTTACACAACATAGCTGACATTACGTCTCACTTTGTAGTCCGCTTGCAGTTTTGTAATTACGCAGTGATCCTCTTTATGTGCGTTTGGTCTTTGAGGTCGAGGGGAAAGAGCGTGTTTGGTTTCCATTGTGACGTAGAGGTGGTGGGTGAAACCATTGTTGTGTTTCTCACTGAATGTTCGAGCAAATCCGAGGAATGTAGCTATTCTGTGGCCACTGAGGAATCAAAGCTAGTTGTTATTAGGCGGGGCGACAGGCCTGCTTTGGGGAAAAAAAAAAAAGATCCTCATTCCACATCTCTTGTATCATCTTCACAGACCTAACTTGAATCATCTGTGAAAAACTGGTGCACGGTGAAAGAAGCCAGGCCCCCGATTTTTTGTTGTTGTGCGTTTCCAAAACAGCTTGCATTTGTAAACAGAAGACTTGTATCAGTGACAGGACTTTTTGGTGTTTGAATAACTTTGGCTTCGTAGACTGTTACTGTACATTTGTATAACTGTGGTTATTGTTTTCAGCTCACTAAATGAGCCCGGAATCATAGAGCTCACTGTAAAACATCTGCATCACATCCAGCTGCAGCATTGAACTGGTTTTTCTTTTTTTCTGGTCACCGACAGTGCAGGAACACTGTTATGCATGTTTAGCAAGTTTATACTGAGGTTTGAACTCAAGGGTTGGAAATTTAAAAGCACTGCAAGAGAGTGGCTTCTTGAGTCTTCCACAATGTATAATCAACATCAGTGAGGCCTTCACACAAAGAACCATCTAAGTCCAGTCTAAGATTCGTAAGGTTTTGAGATCCACTCTCTTCATGGCTGTGTTGGAGTGTCCATTCGTAAGTCAGAAAAGTAGCATTTGTTTACATTGTGTTTACACTCCCAATTAAAATGGTAATTGAAGATGTTCTCTGTTAAGAGAAGAAAAGGTAACACAACCCATTATTCTTGGATTGAACTATTCATTCCTGAAGCCGCCCCCATCCATTCTTAAATCATCTCCGGATTCGGTGGGAGCCTCGGTGTCCTGAAAGGTCAACTGAATCAACCTCTTCCAAGTCAACACTGCTAATTCCGCACACGCATTGCAATTTCACTTACAAGGAAATAACTAATAAAGTTGGACCAAATGAATGAAAACTAAGACTTGAGTTATTTCATTAGAGATTAGCCTCCGGGCATCTTTTAAGACAGAAATACTTTTATCTGATTAGTTTGTCTTTTCCACATAAGAGTTCCATTAACTTACATCTACACATTCAGATCAGATTTAAGCATTATCTAACGTGTTTCCAAACAGTATTTTTCATTTTTTGCAGTAATAAAGTCTAAAAATTATGTCTGAGGCTCCATGAGAAAGTGAACAGACAGCAAGAGCAAACAACCGTACAGTCAGAAGTGTATTTTTTTTTCCTTCACTGTAGACTTTATTACACATGTCCTGTATTTGGAATCCACAAAATCAGATATGTACAAACACCATCCTTAAAACATGTGATTGAGACTTTATTGCATAGTAAAGGATGCATTGAAGAGAAGGTTATTTACAAACCTAAGCCACTGTTACCTAATCAGAAATCCTTTTAGGACATTCAGAAATGTTGAATGCATAGTCACTCACATAAACAGGTCCTGTTAAACACTTTCTGTTATTTCACTGGGAAAATAGCTTTCGTTGGACATTTTTAAAGTATGTCATAAAGCATGTCTTTTTCACCTTAGTGAGAGAATTGATTGGAAGCTAGCACCTGTCTTTACAAGACAAAACTTCCGGCCCAAAACATTTCTGAGTATCCTAAAATGGCTTAAGCGGATTGATTAGTGATCAATAGAATACGCCTCCAAGAAACTGCACTCCTTCGGCAGATGAGACGTGTCAGTCCGTAACGATAAGGCATTACCGAGGCAAGAAACATCCAGAAAGAACGAAACAAGGACCCGTTGAAATGTACTTGTTTGGCAAATTTAATGAGTCTTCTGAAGTGTTTTATAAAGTTCCAGTAGCTTATTGGTTTCATTATACACACACGAGAATATTCCTGACTTACAGTAATGCCTAGAGCCAAGAGATGCTCAAACCACTGCATCAAAATGTGATGCTTTCATCCAACAAAAGGTCTTTAAATAAAGACGTGTTTCATAGCAAAACTTAAATATCTGTTAGTTTTGCTGGATTGTCTTATAAAGGATATGTCACAAAAAAAGAAAGAGATGCACACTTTTTGTTTAATGTAAAAGAGTGTGGTTTTAGTTTAAGAGGGTATCACAGCAAAGGGAAAAAAAACAGTTATGAAGTATTTCATATGGAAACAAATTAGAAGAAGCTGCCTGCCATTTTCTCCCATGGAAAAAAATGACGGAGTAGCTGGTGTATAAAGACTGCTGCGTTTTATTTTAATAAAAAGGCACAATCTCATGTTTTTGAACAAAGAGCCATAGTTTTTCAGACTCTGTTTGCCTCAGTTTTAAAAACAGAAATCCATACAGCATTTCCATTGTCAGGGCGAAGGCTGATGGGAGTGTTTTTTTTTTTCAGTCACAAGGCCATTCATAAATTGAGTGTCACGTGGAGGGGACAGGGCCCCAGCCAATGCGTGTCTTGACTTCCTGGCTGATATATTTGGATCAAGCGAAGGCACAGATGTGTTTGGTAAAGAGGCAATTAAGAGTCAATCGTGATTTCAAAAGAAACCCGGACCGCTCCCAAACTGTGGAAACCTCAGAGAGGTGTGGCAGCGAGACGTCCCCGCTGCACACACACATCACATGTTCCCAATGAAGTTCTTGTTGGGCTGCTGGGCGTACCACTGCTGCCGCTGTTTGCGAGCCTCCACCTCAGACAGCAGCGCCTGCCGGTACGCCTCGTAGGATTTGACGATGTGTTCCAGCTCCTTCATGAAGAGCAGCTTCAGCATTCCCTGATACGTGTCCAAGTCGGCCAGCTGGAACAACTCCCACTTCAAGATGTGGTCATACCTGATGTAAAAGGGAAGATATTTATGATACTGTAAAAAGGTACTTTGTGAAGAGTTGGACGACAATGCCTGTAATATTTGTACCTCTTATTTTACCAACTACTGCCCGATAGTTGCTGGATTTCTATGGCTGAAACTGATACCGATATTTGGAAGTTCTTTCCAATGCAACCAAGATACAGTCCAAACAGAGTGCAACATTTTAAAGTTAAAAAATAAACTCGTGGGAAATTCCTGACAAACTAGGTATTGGTGCCGGTGTCAACAAATTACATAAAACCTGTTTAGCATCTCTGTACTGCAATTTCTTCATTAAGAAGGTATAACATGTAGGAAGTATCGCTTACTGTTTGTGAACACACAGCATTCAAAATTGGGCAGCGGACAGAGCGCAGCGATGGTCGAGCAAGCAGCAGTGGTCAAGCGAGCAAGAGAGTAAATGAAGACAGGAAGCTTCGAACAAAGCCACGAATCGGAGGAGTCAAACATAATTTTTTGATTGTTTCACACCGGTTATGTTCTAAAGCACAAATAAACACTCGCACACCTCCGCGCACACACTTCTGTCTAGCAGTAGGCTACTACGAGAACAGAAAAAAAAGAGAACTGGCCACAAGCCCAATACACATTTGAACTGACTTCAGAGGGGGGGTTACACATATTAATATTTGGTGGAAAAGATAGAAAGATTCAAAAGAAGAGGAGAGGAAGAACACATGCTGATGTGCAGGATTGATCAAAATAAAAGTTTTGTAAATGTTTTACATAGTTGGAATTTCAATGAACATATATTTAAGACCTTAAGAATGTACGCAGTGTGCTTTGTATTTGGGTGATTTGCTAACAATGAACAATGTAAAGTGAAAATTGAGCATGTCACACCTGGTACATTAGTGCTCCTAATGACCATGGTGTTGGACTAAGTAACTTTGTATAAGAAAATACCCTGACACGTCACGTAAAGTGACGAAAAGTAATAGTATACTGTATGGAGTATACATAATAGTACACACTTGAGTGGGGCACGGGCGTACACCTGCAGCCAGTCTGGGATCTCTGCTGTGTGGTACGGGTTAGCTGGCACCAGCACCGGCTGGTTTCTCTCTGCAGGGCGTGGCTGATAGGTCACAGGAGGCGGTAATGGTGGAGGCTGATCATAGCGAGGTACACTGGAACAAAAAGAGTATAGTATACCATGTATACCTCATTTTATCTCTGTGAATTTGACTCTATAAAAAACACAAAATCTCTCTCCTTCTACACTGACATACTGTACCTCGGAGCACAGGGGTGTCGATACTGTGCCCTCTTGTTGATGTGATCCACATAGTAGACCCCAAACTCAGCCGACTCCACCTTTTCCCAGCCTGGAGGGAGCCCCTCCCTCTCCAGAGGGTGGCTCCAGTGCGTAGTGTTTGTGTTGTGGTCAATGTAGTACTTCCTGCCACGGATGGTCCAGTCAACGGTCCAGCCGCCCGGAAGGGGGAGGTCCTCCCCGAGACTGGAGAGGTTCCCAAGGGACTTGGCCTGTATTCGACCTATGCCTGAGGAAAACAAACATTTTTTTTTTTTTTTTTTTTTTTTTAGAAACCTAGAGGGAGAGGGAGAGATGTCTGACCAAACATACAGCAGGGCAGCTGCCAGCTAACAGCTCCGCTGGGAAAGAAAAAACGTGTTGGGAAATTTCTTAAAAATAGCATGTGTGGGAAAATGTCATTTGAAAGAGAGGGATGTACAGCCTTTAAAAAGAACATTCTGATGTGGCAACTTTACATAGATCGGGATATGGGAGGAATGCAATGAATCACTACTTGAAGCAGGAATGCAGTTTTAAGTATTGCAGTGGTTGTGGACAGGAGTGCTTGACTGTTTTGACTGTTGTGACAGATCATCTTATTCTGACCGACATCATCTGATGAATGGTAGGAAATGGGAGTGTTGTTACGTTTGGACAGGAAGGCAGAAATCTCTGCACGGCCAGACATACACACAGGAGCGTTCACCGGAAGAGAACAAACCACTGAACTTCCAAACCCTCTCTAAGAGCAGACAGCAGACAGCAGTTTTATTCAACACATCCTGTACTTTTATTGGTGAATAATGTCCGCAAGGAATGTTGATCCAACAGCTGTGTGGATGAGTTAGACTGAGTGAGCGCTATCATGACTCAAAACCAAATGAGCCTGGAGGGACCCAGAAAGGGTTGAAAACACAGCAGAATGTACAAGGAATCTCAGCAAAATGGCAGCTACAATCTGATAAATTCTGCACAAGATTGACAGCAACAGAGCTGGAACTTTTTGCCAGCTGCTGAGTGAAGGGACGGAATGTGCGAGCGCTCCGCAAAAATGCACTACTCCTCCTCCACCACCTCATCATCATCATCATCATCTTTGCCCTTTTCCTCATAAAAATGGCAGAGAGCCACACTCACTGCAGATCTAAAGCTCAATGCATCACAGGAATTTCACTGGCTACAGTCGAGAGTGGACTACTATATTTACAACTGGTGATGCAGTACTTGTACTAAAGAAATTAAGTGGGTTAGTGGAGTTAGTGATCAACAAAAGTATAAATCAAAGTGATGAAGCATGTTCACAATACATTTTTATAATTATTCATAACATATTACATTAATTTCAACAACTTTCTTCCTGATAAATTTGGATTTCTTTCTTTATTTTTTTTTTAAAGAAAAAAGGACCCTACCAGTGTAAATTGTATTTTAACACAAATGTATTTTTCCTGCATCCACAACTTGGTGTTGATTTCTGCTGCAAAAAAAGAAGAAAAAAATAGTTTTTCAAACAGTTTCCAGAAACTGGGGGCATTTTGCAATGAGTAAATTAAAAAAAAAATGCTTGTGGTAATAGAAAGTGATAAAATAAAATCAAAAATGGACTTGCACTTGACAAACTAATCAAATGTTTAGTATTTGTTTAGCTGTTGTATAGCTAGTATTTGTTTTGCTGTTTAGTATTTGTTTTGCTGTTCTTAATTTATGAATTCCCTTTGCGGCGTCCTTGAGTGCCAAGAAAGGCGTCTTTAAATAAAATGTATTATTATTATTATTATTATTATTATTAAATGCTCATGAAGATTTGGTGTGATCAACAACAACAAAAAAGAACAAATGGTGAAACTACATGGTGCAAATGGTGTTTGTAACCATTTATATTTAAGCATAAAGGCTAGTAAATTACCAGATATTTTCTAAACAAAATTTATAAAAAGCTCAAATAGATATATCTCGTATAATTGCAAACTGCATCTTATTTCCTTTATGCCATTTTTGTGAAACAAATGATTTTTTTACAGAACAAAAATATTGCAATTCCTGTTAAAATGGAAGCATCAGCTGACTGAGCTGATAGATGACTCCTTCAAAAACAACTCTGCTTACCACTTAGTGCATTAACCTTACATGTGCAATGTATCTACGTACACAGATGATTCATAGAAGCAAACAGTCTGAAGCTGAGACATTTGACTTGGGGCGGTCTGCAAATTGCTAGTTTGCTGGCAGAAATATTCTGCAAACAGAGATGAAAAATGCAGAGCCCCTAATGCTTGTTTAACTTCACTGCAAACAAGGCTCCGAGACATGCGCTAGACGGGCCTGACAAAATACTAAACCATATACACGACATTGACAAGTCAGCCACATAATAAAAAGGTTCTCCATCGTTTGGAGTGGGTTGGAAAATTCCTGTGACCTCCCGAAGCATTTCATCTCATGGAAATTACACACTTACATCATACTAATATTTACAATAAAAAGCAGTCACTTAAAAAAGATTTAATCTCTCCGGAAAACTGAAATAAAAGATGCTCTTTTGAGCTCTTCAGTGACAACCAATGGCTTGCATTCCTTCCACAGTGGCCTATGTATGGTCCAAAACCAATACATAATACTTTGACGTTTCAAAAAAGCAATCATAAATTTTCTTGCTAGCAATAAATTAACAATGTCTTCCCAAAAATGTCCCCAAAAGACAAATCTGAAAGTTGTAGACCTGCTTACTCATTCTCAAACACTTTCATAGCTCAAAATTTTGCAAAGAAAAGCCATACTGATTTAGTCCCTCAAGAGACTATGCCTGCTTGCCATGTACTTTCCAAAACCATGTCTGCAGTTCAATAATGGAGTTCCTGATCTTTGACACATTTTGAACCTTTTTTGCTTGCCACTGCCACTTGTTTACTTTCTTATAAAGAAGAAATATCTAAACTAATACTGTTAAAAGTGAGAATCAAAACACCGTGTTTACCTGAAGGAGGTCTGCTTTGAGCTGGAGGAGTGTGTTGTTGTGGAAGTCTTTGGAAGTTGTGTTCATTGTGATCATAGTATCTATAGTCCTCAGGAAAGCGGTCCGGGACCCTCCTGGGCTGGCGTTGCTGATGCTGCTGCTGTTGGTGCTGCTGGTTGTCATAATAAGGTTCAGAGGGGTAGTAATACCTGGCGGCATCTCCATTCTCAGACATGGGGCTCACGTCTGTGAGGAAGGACTGTGAGGAGCCTCCGTACTCGTGAGACAAGTCTCCCTGGCTGCGAGGCAGGTATGGAGGTGCTGACATGCGGTGGCTCTCTCTGCGGGCCACCTCATGAGGAGGCCTCTGCACAGGGGCACGGAGAAAGCTCTTGTTGCGGGACACCACTGGCTCCCGGGTGGGTGCCACAGGGTAGGCAGAGGGCCCCATATCTGGCAGAGGGACCTCTGTGCGTCTGGGAATAGTGGGTCCATGACGGATGAACGAAGGCATAAGAGCTGCAACCAGGTAAACAAGGCAAGTGCAAATGTCAATATCAGTCAACACATTAACACAGAAGTTGTACTTAAGTACTTACTATGCTTACGTACAGTTTGAAGGTACCTGTACTACTACAATTGAGTGTTTCCTTACTACATTACATTTCAGAGCAACTGACTAAAACTATTTTTAAAGAATGTTTAGCTTCTAGTATAACGTAATCCTGATTTGACAAATCTAGGAATAGTGTTTTTTGATTTTTACCTGGTCCAATGTGGAATACAATTGAAAAAAAGTGAAATCTCTTTTAATAGCAGTTACATAAAAACGGAATAAAGCTTTGACAAATTTCAAAGTGGATTTCATACAGCGTTAATGATTAACCTAAAATGTCTAAAACGCTTTTACAACAGTAATGTGTGCAAAAAAACCCGGAGGATCCGTCGCTCAGCAATGTAAGTTGTTTCCCCTAACCTTAACTGCCGAATCGGAAGCTAATTTAGCTAATCTGATTTCAGTAAACTATCCACATGTAGCCCAGGAATCAGTTACTAATAAAGGAAACAGGTTAGTTTTGAATTAGTAATGTTAGATACCGGTATCTCTCAACTTTCCTTTGACACTACAGCTGGCGTTAATGTAGCTAGCTAGCTGATGATTTAGCTAGCTAGCACTTTTAACTGCCTTGTTGTAATTTGTTTACGGTATACAACAACGCGATTAAACAGTTGTACGTTTGTAAGTCACAAAGTGGCAATATGTTTACACACATTCGCACAAACACGTTGGCTATTAATAGCTTGCTACTTATTGACAACAAAGTATCGCTAGCTGGCATACTGTCGCTAACTTTGGCTAGCTGGTTAACTTGTTGCGCTTACTTCCCAGGAGCGGCGACGTTTCCTTCTTCACATATTTCCCGTGTACCTCGGCTGGTTTCGACGCTTCGTTTTTACTTTTCTTTCGTGAGAGCATAACTCAAGGCTCGGAAACATCAACAACAAATGTCATGGTATAACCCTTCGGCTCTGCAACCATCCCGTTGAGTTTGCAAAGCGCGGAAAGTAAACATTTTAAGCTTTAGATTAGCTAGCAGCAAGTTAGCCAGCTAACTTGAGCTACTGGGTGACTCTTTCCTCCTGTGGTCCAGTCCGCACTGAGCAGCATTCCACTCCCTCCTCTGGTCCTTACTGGGAATAATTAGCTAGCTAGCTACTGTAACGTTGCATTCCATTCTCTGCTTCTTACTGGGAATAGTTAGCTAGCTACTGTAACGTTACACTCTCACCGCTGGTTCTTACTGGGAATAGTTAGCTACTGTAACGTTGCATTCCCTTCTCTGGTCCTTACTGGGAATTGGAACGTTACACTCTCAGCGCTGGTCCTTACTGGGAATGATTAGTGTAACGTTACGGTCCTGCCCACCTGGTAACTCACCCTCCGCAAGCGGATACATAATGTTGACAACTGAGCTGCACAGTTCATCGATATGACACATATTTAACAGAAAAATAACAAATATGTTGGTTTTGATTTTAAACTGATAACAGGAAAAAAATGTTTTCTGTGGGTCAGGTTAACTCAATTATATTCACCCTATGAGCATGAGTCAAAGTGGCAACACCACACTGAATAAACTGTTAATTACAAGAAAAAGTACATAAATAGAATCAGAATGTAATACAAATATCAAAAGTAGATACAATACGTAAGCTAAACTTTAGTGTTGTAGAAGGAGTTGATAGAGGTTGAGTTGGGTATCATATATATACACTATCATATATCACATGCTTATGTTCATGTACGTATGTAAAATATTGTGGAAAGTTTATATAGTGTAATATTATGTTAAAGTGTAGAGTAAAAAGTAAACATTTTTACTTCTGAAATGTAGTGGGGTAGAAGTATAAAGTAATATTAGATAGATATATACAAGTATCCAAAGTGGCAATAATACTGAAGTACATAAATACTAGAAACATGATATAAAATATTACATTATGTTGCAACGTACATACAAAAAAATGCACTTTGCAGAATGGCCCGTCAGTGATGTATACATATATGTATACATACAGTATATTTACATCATTATTGTTCATTCATTTACATGTAAACAAAACTGTGTTAAATATTGTGAAAAATAATTAAAAAAAAACTAATAGCTGTTAAATAAATGCAGTGGAGGAAAGGGTCAAATTTGTACTTCTGAAATGTTGTGGAGAAGTATAAAGGAACATCAAACGTAATAAATAAGCATGTACAAGTACCTTAAAATTGCAACACAGCACTTAAGGTCAAATCTAGCTAGTCCATAAACATCAACAGGCTGATGAACCTGTAGCAGCACAGAGAAAAAAAAAAAAATCCAGTAAGAAATCCAACCAGACATCATCCATATATCTCATTTATACCCTGTTTGCAGCTTTAGTGCTTAAGCTTCATTATAAAGACAAGGTCCTTCATTAAAATCTAAAAACTTCATAATGGCACAGCTTTACATTTTACATTTTATATATTGTTTTGCAATATAATTTTTTGATTTCAATCAAATGCATTTCAATAGCAAGCATTTCCACTTGACATTCACTTATGTAACTTCAGGTGTAACATGAAAGCAAACACTTTAGGAAGGTCAGTGGGTTATTTGACTGTTCTGTTTCCATGATTACACCACTGCCAGGTTGGTTTCTTCTTTACATAAGGACTTGAGAAGGGAAGACAGATTAACACAATTCATCTCTTTGACAACAGACAAAAGAACACTTATATAAAAAGTGCACTTCAGTATTGCTTTTCTCTTTCTCAAAAGAGAAATATAGTATCATGGTAAAATATTTACTCAGTTACTAATAACAGGTACTGCTTTAAAAAAAATTCAAAAAATTATAAATTACTGAAAAATACCTTGTTTTCTTTTAGATCTAACCAAACACTGGGTTCTTCATAGGTCCAACGCAACATAAGCTTAACAAAATGACCAAAGAAATATACCACATATTTAAACAGTAACATTTTAGGCTTTAACAAGCCAAAACATGCTAGAGGACATTAAACAGAAATGTGTTTTCTTGTGCATTTAGTTGCATTGATTGTACAATGGTTGAAGCAATGACAAGTATTGGTTAAAAGACTTTTGAGTACATAAACAGTGCACTTTGTGTGACTTTGGACACTTGCATTTGGCATGGCAAGTGATTTTAATGTCCCGAGTATCTTTAGGTGTTTTTGGTGATGCATTATGTATATTTATAATGGTATGGTAGTGGAGGAAGAGGCGAGGGGTTTAGGTCCCGCACAATCTTGTTCAGGCTGGAGATCTTCTCTTCCAGTAGGTAGTTCTTCTTCTCTGCCATTTTCTGCCGCTGCTCAGTTCTCTCCAGAGCTTTCATCAGCTGCGTGTTCTCCTCATACAGGTCACTGATCAACACGTCTGCTTTGCTGTTCTTGTGCAGCTAGAAAAGTTAGAGAAAGTAGATGATAAAGGATTTTATAATTCCATAATATTATCTGGTTTAATGAAGTCTCAGAGAACTTAAATTAAACTAGGCTATATTAGCTGGTATCAGTATAGATACATACTGTATATCAGCTGATATGTAGCAAAGAAACTGGAATACAGAAAGACCAAAGATGCGTGTGCAGTCATTTAGATGGTGTCACCAAAATTTGTCAAATATAAAATGTTCCGCTCAGTACATACAGTATCTTGTTCACAATAACCACATTGAGTATTCTTTTTCAACCGTTTGATACATCTTCTCCATGTTTTGTTTGCAATAAGAAAGTTATCTTCTTCCTAGAGGAAAGAGAAAGATGACATCTTGTTGGGATGTTCTCATTTTGAATTTGATTTCCATTTTCCTCTTTTAGATATCGTTTACTTTAGATTTAAGTTTTACTTGTCAAATATTTCTATGATTTTGTCAACAATCTTGTTAAAGAAGGTTAATTTAATCAGTTATGTGGCAGTTGTCTTAGGTGTTTAAAGATTTGGTTTCCCTTTGTTTGGTTGTTACAACCCGTGGCTTTAATATAAAGATGTGTATTTCACGTTATGCATGTGATGCCGGATGAAGGTCTGTGACCAAAATGTTGCGTCTTTTATAAACACTGATGACAGTGTGCAAAAATGTAATATATATAGAATTTTATATAGTCGGACTCAATGGGCCACTTTATTTCTAAAAATACTGTAAATCACAACGTCTCTGAAAAAACAACAACTCCCTACTGGTTTTTCCACTGTAAAAATTGAAAAGAAAAAAAAGAAAAAAGAATGTGGACATTTAGCAAGACAATTCCAAGTTCAATCTGTTGAAAATTTAAAATGAACTTTTTTGCCCTTAAGAGACAACTCAATGAAACGATTTCTGAAGAGCTTTTTGAACTGACCTGGTCTTTCAGCTGAACAACCTTCTCTTTGAGCAGCAGTTTGACGTTATGCAGAGACAGTTCAATTTCCCTCATACGCTCTGCCATGTTCTTCATCTTCCTCTCCCTTTCATCCTGGTGAGAAGACAGTGAGGATATCAACAAACTGCTGCAAATGTGATGACATTAAATTGTATTCCCTTTGAGAAGGTAGAAACTGAGAAATGTGAGTGAGAAAATCAAACAACATGCAGAGCCGTATGAGCTAGAAGCTTTATTTGATCTTCATGTCAGTATTAAATGATTTTGGTACATTTCTAAAAAGAGGACAACACTAAAAAAATAAATAAAATATCAATACGTATAAAATTATGCCATGTATTCCAGATCCCTCTACAAAAATAATTTAATGCATAAATAAAATAAATCCTAACATGATTCTATTAAAAATAAATAACAAAATAAATAAAATACAGTTGAGTCTATACATGGTGCAAAAATAAGGATCACTCACTAAATGACTCAAAAACCATAACACAGATATGACAGTAATAGATCACTACTGGGGACAAACAAATATTTGGTTTCTAATAATAAATACCAGATAAACATTCAAAGTTATGAGACATGTTTGACCAGAAAAACAAAAACAAAATAACATAACCCAAAAAGATGTGAATCCCTTTGGTTGTGCAGCAGCAACTGAAACAGCAACAAACACACACACACACACAGTACCAGAACACAACATAAACAGGTAGCTTGAAGTGTCAAATATGAAATACAGGCATAAACAACAAAAGTCAAACTGAAAACTTAGTACTTCATTAAGAAATATCTTAACTGGACACAGACCGTAACATCGCCTGACAATTCCATGTTGGCTTGATTGTTAGAAAAGGCTCAGAGGGCTGTTAGGCACTAACCTCACCTCAACACTCCTCGATGAGCATAAGGCAAGCTGTCACACAACATGTAGCCTCTGAGGATGTATAGACCCTGTCTCTGACAATGATAAATGGTACAAGGGCATTACAGAACACTGCCAAAAAAATAATAATAATAATAATAATAATAATAATAATACACCTTGCGTTAAAAAGATCATCTGTATTCAAACTACAACATGTTGTTAATGCACCAAGGGTTGGACCCTTATAAAAGTCAAATAGGATCAAGAAACAAGTCCATGT
Source organism: Etheostoma spectabile (assembly GCF_008692095.1). Lineage (NCBI taxonomy): Eukaryota > Metazoa > Chordata > Actinopteri > Perciformes > Percidae > Etheostoma > Etheostoma spectabile. The sequence continues at coordinate 1,227,387 of NC_045752.1, forward strand.
TTGTAGATGTTAAATTTGATATGGCATATCTGACAGTCTTTAAAGATTCCAATGTCATTTTGGTCCAAATCCCATTGGGAAAAACCTCAGGAGCCTTTTCTGTGTTTTCCTGCCACCTAGCAGCAGGGAAATACAATTACACATTTATGCCCTTTGAATCAGGCACCACATTGATTCACAATCTCCTATAAGGATGCAGAAAGGATGGCATTGTGTGCCAGTCAGATTTTTTAAAGCTCCAAACATAGCAAAGGAAGAGCAGGACTGTGGAAAGAAGCAGCAGTCTCAGAGGAAACAAAAGAGGCTAAAGTGAAGAGCAGGGAAAGACGCTGGTGTTACAATCCACCGATCCGCCGGTAGCTGTCTGCGTGAGCCGCCCGCTGCTCCGGCATCGGCCCCTGGAGAGAAAAGGCAGGAACACTTCACCACGGCTCTACCCTCTCCTCTAATCCTAAAAACCTCACAGGCCTGGTCACTTAACACAGGTTTTTGTATGGGAACGTGTGTTCATTTCACACAACATAAACATCAAATTGTAAAAGAAGCTAATAAAATTTTAAAAAAATAACTCAGCTCAATATTATAAAATGTTACTTAAACAGGGTTTCTTTTGTGTATACCATATTTAGATTGTTAAAGGGGCACTTCGTAATTTTTTTGGCTACTGAAAGACACCAAGCAGTTGCATTATGGGAAATACAATAGAGACTAAAAGTCAAGAGATGCTGGCCTCCGGTACTTCAGTTTTTAACTTTCTGTATAAAAAAAAAAAAAAAAAAATCTATAACCTCATGAGTGGAAGTGCAATACTAAATTGCTGAAGTACTCCTTTAATGTTTGTGCCATCTTAGAAAATTGTATTCCTTTTCAGAAATTGTTAATCAATTTTCTAAACTAATTTTCTAAGCTGACTAGGAAAAGAACAATTACTTGTAATAGATAAAAGTATCATACTTTTTGTTTTAATAACAGAATATATAATATATTCATGAACTGAATCAGACATACAATGTGTTAACTGGTGCTTATAATGTATGCTTATTTGTGTTGTTTATGCTTTGTTCTAATGTTTGTCCTTACATTTTATTTTTAAAGTAAAACACTTGTGTATCGAAAAGATGCTTTATAAATAAAATTACCAATAACGTAAATGTTCAAAAATGTAGATTTTGTTTTGTTCGGGTTATGTTGGTTAGTATTTATGTGAGGCTGGGTTCATTTCCATTGTTGACTACAGTGGTGCTCAAAAGTTTACATACACATGCTTAAGTTGACTAAAAAGAGGAATAAAAAAATCATGTTTTGGAAATTTATTTGAATACCTAAATTAAAAAATGAGGTAAAATCCAACCTTTAAGGACACCAATTTTCTTTGTGAATGAATAACGTATTGTAAATAAATAAATGTTCTTATTTAAAATACAGGGGTCATAAGTATACATACCCCTATGTTAAATTCCCATAGAGGCAGGCAGATTTTTATTATTAAAGGCCAGTTATTTCCTGGATTCAGGATATTATGCATCCTGATAAAGTTCCCTTGGCCTTTAGAATTAAAATAGCCCCACATCCTCACATACTCTTCACCATGCTTAGAGATAGGCATGGGATACTTTCTATAAAATCATCTCTCAATGCAAATCAAACCAGGTATTAGTCTAACTGAAATAAACCATGCCTATCTCTAAGCATGGTGAAGAGTATGTGAGGATGTGGGGCTATTTTAATTCTAAAGGCCAAGGGAACTTTATCAGGATGCATAATATCCTGAATCCAGGAAATAACTGGCCTTTAATAATAAAAATCTGCCTGCCTCTATGGGAATTTAACTAGGGGTATGTATACTTATGACCCCTGTATTTTAAATAAGAACATTTATTTATTTACAATACATTATTCATTCACAAAGAAATTGGTGTCCTTAAAGGTTGGATTTTACCTCATTTTTTAATTTAGGTATTAAAATAAATTTCCAAAACATGATTTTTTTATTCCTCTTTTTAGTCAACTTAAGCATGTGTATGTAAACTTTTGAGCACCACTGTATCTCCTGGGACACTATGTAGGCTGTTAAAAGTTGTCTGAGGGCAACTGATTCTGCCGTTATATCTGGTATGTACTGTATATATCTGTAGGTATACGATAAATAATCTGAATAATCCCATGAGCTCATGTAAATAACCAGATATTTTAATAAAACTACTAAACTGACAAATATTAACAACATGAATGTATAGTATACATAGTGATAATGCTACACTCATGGTAAGCTGGTGATAACTAGTAGTATCATGCTGCAGATAAAAATAACTAAAAGTCAGATGCTATTAAAATACACTAAAAGGGATGACACTATTTACTGATAAACTTGGACAAACTACATCTATCTAGCTGGGGTGAGACGGAGGTTTGTGCAATATGACAAATGGAAAAACAGCCACCAGGACCCCTAATGAAGGTAAATATGGTGCAATATGCATGAGCTTGTAGACTTGATGTGAGCACTTAGAAGTAGCAGAATACAACTAGAGAACTTACACAACAAAAATCTTGACTTGTTAAAATTTGCACTTGTTCACACACCCGTGTTCTGAATGTGAAGTCACAGAATAAAATATTCATAAATGTGTAGACTGATATTTACATATAATTACAATGACAGCTGCAAACTTGTAATACAAAATTTACAATTTTTTTCCCCCCATCACAACTGTGAGTACAACCCCTCAAATCTGTTACTGCAACTTCACATACAATATGTGCTTTCTCGCATCACAGAGTGGCGAATCTGCACGCCTCCACTTTTGCAACACTTCTTCCGATACATGTGATGCTTAACTAATTTGTAACTTTGGAGCTCTCAGCGAACAGAGCGGGCAGAGATGCAGGGTTTCTATCTCACATCCTATTCTACATGTTCTTACATCAAGACTACAAGCTCTCGCATTTTGCACCATATTTACCTTCATAGACCACACCCAGATGATCATGATCACAACTTCCGTCTCGAGATGGAAAATCAAATAAACAGTGAGTTCAGAAGCACACGGGCCCAACTGCCGAAACACCAAACCCAAAAAGTAAACACTACAAACACACACACACACAACACAAGGAGGTGAGGACAGACAGGTGTTGAGATGGATTTGTAACAAGCACCAAAACAAGGAGCACTGCAAATCCAGCATTCAAACAAAATGGGAATGGAAAATTAAATTAAATGAGAATTACAACTACATGACACTCAGCTCAGGTGTTTGAGAAATTCCACACTTCTAAAGCAAATGTATTATTAATATTTGCTTTGATGCTGAACAATGCCCTGAAAACCCTGAGTTCTCGCAAGAGCACAATTTGAAATTTGCTCAGCGAGTTACTCTGGCATCGAGTAATGCTGTTCATCAACTATGCACTTGTAGCAGAGCTGCACCAATCACATCGGTGTATCCAATATAGGCGGGCCAGAGGCGAGCTGCACCAATCACATCGGTGTATCCAATATAGGCGGGCCAGAGGCGAGCTGCACCAATCACATCGGTGTATCTGATATAGGCGGGCCAGAGGTGAGCTGAACCGGTGACAACAGTTTAATCTACCAGTTAGCTCTGCTGATAGCTAAGCGTATGGGGCTCTGGATACATCACCCCGTGTGTTGTTGTGATTGGTCGTAGTGTCATTCAAGTGTGTGCAGTGAGATTTTCAAATGCACGCTTGGTGCGTCCCCTCGACATGGGCGACTTTCATTACTCAATGCCAGACCCTTAATCTTTCGGATTTAGGTCTGGATTTCCAGGCTAGAATAATGACGGATGTATTGCATTTCTTAGAATTTCAGGCCAGATTTAAAAAAAGAAAACGTAAAATACATTTTTCAGCACCTGAATTGAGTGATTTGTTTGAGTTGGCACACTTTCTACACCAAAGTGAGAGTGAAAGAAACACTATGGGTATGTTTACATTTAACTCCCATTATATCCCATACATTTCCAACATGAAATGTAGTTCATAGTTCCCATATTATAGCCATTAGTGATGAATGAATGATCATTTTGACAACAAATGGCTATAATGTGACAAAAAAAAATGACAGTGAGAGAAAAATGACAGGAGATGAATGTAAAACCAAATGATACTAAACCTTCAGGTACTAAACTGCTTGTTCAGGTTTCTGGCTCTTTATAAAATGTAAAGCAGAATCAGGAAAAATGTTGTTTAATGTGTTTATCCTGTAGTTTGAAAAGGATCAATGTGTTTATCCTGTAAGTGATGATTTAATTTGCAAGGCTACTAGAGTTGAATGTAGACAAGCAGCTGTCATTTAGCTTATGTATTTTTATCCATGCATTTGCCCCGAGTCTGCTATCAGGGAAGGTTCAGGTTGTATTGTACCTGCATGTTGTCCGGATCTTCACCACGATGCTGTCCCCTGGGCATCCTGTGAGGTGATGGAGGCAGAAGTCCGACCAATTGAACCTGAAATGTCTGGACAAAGTAGACAAAAATAAGAGAAGACAGCGACACGGTCTGAAGAGAAATATATACAGTATGATGTCATTTTATCTAACAATGATCTAATCACAACTATAATTCAAGTCTCCCACTATAAACCTAAAAAAAAAAAAAAAGGCACACTAAACTAAAACTTGCAGGTTTGGAAAAAGAAATAAAACCACTGTGGTTGATATGCTACTTTGACCTATTCTGTTTGACTTCTTAATGACAGTAATTACACCAGAAGATGGCACCAATACAACATAGCGGATGCCGGCTGCTGTTAAACCCTGTATTCCTATTTGATGTCATGATTTCCTTCATCCTACCCTCTTCAACTAATGTAAATCAAGGCTTATGAATTATAATGAGTATTATATACTTGAAAAAAAATAAAATAATAAACCTTATAAATTTCTCAATTCTCACTTATGCACTCCCAAAACTAAACTGAAATCAAAACCAAAATGAAAGATCAAATATAAGATAGAAATTGATACTGTTACAGCAGCTTAGCAAAGAAGAAAGATAAATTGCAGAAAAAAGGTTACAATACTTGTTGCAAAATGGAATGTATAGTTAAATTTGTGCACTTATGGGTGAGATTTTCTAAATATTAAAGAACAGCCCAGTTTAAATAACACAAAGCAATACATTAAAAAGGAAAAAAAAAATAAGAGAAGTTGGTACCTCTAGCAGCTGTGTAGACAGTCGAGCCATTTGGGCCCTGAGTGCCTCATTTTCATGTTGAAGGCCCTCCAGTTCTGCGTGTCCTTGTCCTGCTTCGCGTCCCTGAAACACAAAACACACGTAATACGAATTCCAGTCACATAATCAGCATGTTAAGAAGAAACAAAATAACAAAAAAAAAGTTTAGATGCATGCCGTTTATACCTTGGTGAGCTCCTTTTGCGCCTCGAGCTCCTGCTTCAGAGAGGCGTTCTCCTGTTCCAAGGCCTTCACCAGGGCGGACTGACTCTGTGGTTTGTGCTGCTTCAGGGACAGCATGGTCGCATCGAGCTGACGGACCTGCGGACATAAAATAAAGGGGTCATAGATCGGTGACAGAGTAAAAAAAATGGAACACTGACATGACAAAACCCACACACCAAGACTGATAACTGTGCAATAATATCTTTTCAAAAGTGTAAAGACAACTTTGCATGAATACAACCATCTGCAGTATTCAGTATACAACTATTATACTATTTTCTTTACTTATATTTATTTGTTGGATTGTTTATCTCTAGAGCAGGGGTCTTCAACGTTTTTTTAAACCAAGGACCCCTTATCTGAAAGAGAGACGGATCAGGGACACTCTACTGTATAAAATAAAGTTGCATCTTAAACTGGGTGTAGGGCAGTGCATAGAATACTAAGCTATTAAAATAATCAATGTTGGCATGATTTTGTATATCATGTTTTAATGTTACACATACATGTGGCACAATAACTCTTTAGGATGAACTGCATCTGTGGGTGGCTCTCTTAGTGACTACCTTACCTATAGGCCAGCAAGTCTATCATTAGCGGGCATATTTGCTAATAAAAAATAAAAATATGTTGGATTCATGTTTTAGATTCATGTTCAAGACATTTAATTTTTTTTTAATTAATAAATTGGAGGCGCCCCTGTAGCAACTCTGAAGACCTCCTAGGGGTTTCTGACCCCTTCTTGAAGATCTTTGCTCTAGAATCTTTTATACCCGCCCCCCCTCCCCTGCGGCTGCAATAATGTGAATTTCTCCATGATGGGATCAAAAGGATTTTAAATCTTAACTGCAGATCATTACCATTTGCTGTAGTCCTCAGCTCACCTTTTCTCTGGACTGCATGAGGTCTCCTTTGGCGTTGCGCACTTCAGCCTGAAGCCTCTCGTTTTCCTGCCTCAGGAGCTGCTGCTCCTGGTCCACCAGCCGAGACATCTTATCCCTATACAGCTTCTTGCTCTGACTCTGGAGACCGCTCGAGTGCAACGCCATCTCTAAAATGTGGTTCTGTGTTGAACAAAAAAAAGGTAAAAAGGTCAAGTCTACTGGAAAAAAAGAAGGTACAAAATTGTGTCAAGTATTCTTGATTTTTTTTCTTGCTTTACTTTTGCACTTCAGTCTGCTATTTGTGTTTGACAAATGAAAAAAATGTAAAAGATAAATCTCACTTTATCGTTGACATTTTGCAGCTGTTTGTGTAGCACTGAAACTTCAAGTTTGAGGGAATCCCCCTCCTGCTGCAAAACATGGAGGTCTGACTTAAGACGAACACTTTGATGGTTCAACGCCTGAAGAGTATCATCCATCATCTTGATCTAGATTGGAGAAAGGAATACATTTGGTCCTGAATATCACTGTTCACAAATCTGTTTAATTACTTTTAAAAGCAGTTAATTGGTACAGATGGTTCTGTGGGTTACAGAAGACTCTTACTCTCTCTTGAGATCTGGCTAGCTGGTTGCAGAGGCCCTGAGTCTTCTTATCCGTGCTCACCCCCTCTTCCATCAGGTGGCTGAGCTGGCTCTCCATAGAGTCCACTTTGACTGCCTGAAAACCAGAAGACGACTACAGTTTTAAAAGAATTCTTTGTTACCTGCTAAAGCGAGAACTCCACTACAATATCTCAGCGGATTACAGTTACCTTATGGACATTAAATATTTCTTTTTACTTGTGTTCATTTAGATTGTCTTGAGTCATTTCCATGGCAAGAGTTGGTGGGGGGAATGCTTTATTTCTTTGTGTCTGTGTCATCAAAGTGTCCACGGCCTGATGCTCACCTTCTCTCTGAGGCCAGCGAGCTGCAGTGACAGCTGGGTATTCCTCTGCTCCAGCTGTACAGTGTCCTCCAGAGCTTTGGTCAGCTCTGCCTCCAGAGAAGACACACAAGCTGCCAGCTAACACAAGACAACCACCAATTAACTACCCGCTACCACCACCACGACCATCAGTCTGTTACCAAACTCTGTTTTACCTTGTTTTTCTCTTCAGCGGTGTACACCTCCCTCCTCTCGTTCTCCTTCATCAGCTCTGCCAGCTGCTGTCGTAGATTCTCCATATCAGAAATATTTTGGGCATTTTTCTCTGACAGCGTCACATTCTTATCCTCGAATTGTTGGCTCTGCAAACGTAGCTCTGAAATCTGCAGAGGAGATAATACAATAATAATGTATTACTAACTGCTTTTGAATGAAGGCGGAATCAATTGTGTGGAAACAAAAATGTTTTGAAATACTATCCATCCATCCATCCATCCATCCATCGCTATGAAAATGTATGGTCTTCAGTGGATGTATCCTAATGACATTGGTAATCTCCTGACTTTAACTCTAGCGCCACCAGCAAGTTAACAGTTTTGTTTTGTTAGTGAAATGTCTCAACAACTATTGGATGCATCGTCATACAATTGGTACAAATAAGGATTTCTACTTCAGGATGAATTGTTATAACTTTAGTGATCTTGTGACTATATTTTCAAAATGTAAACCTGTTCAGTACTTTGGTTTTATGAAAAATCTAGTGCAGTCAGTTAAACACGTTATTAACGGCGTTAACGCAAGCCCATTTTAACGGTGTACATTTTAGCACGCATACCTAGCAAACTTGTTAGTTTTTTGTTACATGTTGTTGTATTAACTAATGTTAGAAAAACTACAACACCACACTGGATCTAGCTAGACCAGAAACAAAACAGCAGGCACGCCACACACACGTTTGGGCTTGCGAGCCGTCCAAAGAGTAGCAACGTTACGTTTTGAGGGGATGGCGAGTTCGAGACGCTGAAATGGATGCAAATAAGATTCTGAATGTTCCATTGACAAGACCAAAGTGATCTGTGTGTTTTGTCGTCGTGAACTGAGAGATCATCGCAGCACGTCCAGTCTGAAGTACCACTCGATCGGCAAGCACACAGCTGATGCCAATTCTCCGCCCGCGTGGCTCTAGACTCTTATTGTAATAAGTTACTTCCGTACCTGCTTCTTGAAACTTTCCGCTGCCTTTTGAGCCGCAATCTTCCCTTTTTTTAAGTGCTCCAGTGTTTGTCTAAAATCAATCATTAGGAGGAAATGTCAGTTTTTAAAAGGGAAAAAACTACAATAAACAGAAGTCATTATTAAAAGTGTTTACATTAAATGTGTTCCTTACATTAACTCTTCCTGGACCTCTTTCACGTCCTCTTCCTTCAATGCAGCAATCTTTTGCTTGAGGATGACGTTTTCTTCAGCGAGACGACTGGCCTCAGATCTATAGGTGGACAAAACTACATGAACAACTAGATTCCAACAAGCTATAACAGTAAAAAATAATAAAGTACACGTCAAAACGTACATTTATAATTTCAATGGAATGATGTATAAATAGGGCTGGGTATGGTATATGCTGGTGGATACCGGTACTGATACCAATACTGTGACTTTGATACCGGTTCCTAAACTAAACTTTGTCACATACAATTATTAAAAAAAACAAAAAAACATTTTAACCACAACATATGTATTTTTCAGCTGCTACTACGTGAGCCCCATCTTTGTTCATGCCTCTAAGGCGTGTAATGTTAGACAGACAATCACCAGCATTATTAGATCTTGGTAGAAGAATGCTGCATGCTTATTTGCTCCCTGACGCTAATGATATTGAAATTTGTTATTAAATGACATTCTATGAGGTAATTTGGTCAGTGCCTAAAAAGTATTGAATTCGGTAACCAGCCCTATGTATGAAGAGTCACTTGCTACATATTGATTAAAAGCATCTTATTCTACGCTTTATACACATTGAACTTTTTGGGGGGGGGGGTGAACTACAAGGGACAAAAAGCAGTGTTTAAGGTCTGTCACATCCACAAAAAGGATTTGGGAACCTAATTTACAGGAAAGATAAACAGCACTGCATTGTGCCTGGCAACTAAAGGAGGAGTGCTCTTAAAAATCAAAGCACCACAGGAATGGGACAACGAGAAGCCACAGGAGACACGACGGGTAGGGTTCCTAGTTTTTCTCCACGTTACCTATGCGACAGAGTTGTTTCATTTAATGAATGGGATTCGTCCTGTAGCTCTGTGATGGCTCTGCGCAGTTTGGTGTTCTGCTTCTCAAACTCCTCGCAGCTGCCCTTTAAATCAGCGAAAGCCGGAACTTTATCCAGGAGAGACTCCTCTGTGGGGCTCTCCGACTGTTCGGCGTCTGGGTGTAGGGCTGAAAGAATCTCACCCTCCCTCTCCAATTCACTGAACAACTCAGAGAGTTTACGGTTCTCCCCTCTAATCCTGCTGATCTCATCCACCAGCGTAATCTGCCGATCTTGGAAATCATAGAAAATATTCATCCTGCTTTCAAGGCTCCAAACTCTCTTCTCAAGTTCACTATTTTGCTCCTTCAGTTTATTGTTTTCACACATGCAATCTTCATATCTAATCTGAACAGCTGTCATCTTTAAGGCCTTTACCTCCAGCTCTTTGACATGCTCCATTAAAAGTAGCACTTTGACTTTGAGGCTATGGTTTTCCTCCAATATCTGGTTGCCAGTTTTGAGCTTTTCAGTGTTATGAGCCAGAAGATTCTCTAGTATTTCTGTCTTCTGCTGAAGCAGAGAAATCTTCTCATGTAGGAGGATGTTCTCTTCCGTGGCAGTGTAATACAAAGCCTGGAGTTTAGGAGGAGAACATCCCCAATCAGCATCTTCATCCAGACTTTCCAGACAATCACATGTGCATACATCTTTCATTTCGTCGGTTAACTGTTCAGAGTCTGAGTCGGAAACAAGTTCAACTTCCTGTATACGGTCGTGAGAGTTATTTTGTAAACACCCAACCTCAGCATCCACCAGAGGCCGTTCATCTGGGTCACCTGTGTCCGCCAGCACTGATGGATAAACCACAGTCTCATGACATGGCACATCTTCATGGTAAGTGCTTTCATTTTGCAAAGTTTGTACATCTTGAGGTTTGCTCTCCTTCTCACATGATTCAGGAGCTACTTTAGTCTCACAATCTGTTGCAACTTCCTCAGCATCTCCACCTTCTGAAGCCTCAGGGGATGAGGCCACCTCACACCGCATCTCTGGGAAAACAGCTTTGTTGTTGCAATTGACAGATGAATTATCTGTATATGGAACTGGGGAATCTGGGTAGCGGACGTCACAGGACATCACTCCAGGGTGTTCATGTCCAATTTCTACAGAACAACAGCCTACATGTGGGTCTCCCTCACCTTTCTCAGGGCTTGAATCTCCAATTTGGTAATCTACTGGAACAGCAAAAACTTCATTGAATTCTGCTGTGTTGTCTCCTTGAGCCTCACTAGTAGCATGCATGTTTTCATCATACTCTTTATCAATATTTTTGATATTATCAGGACCTCCATCCACTGCATCAGGGGCCGCCGTCAAAGTCTCTACATCAAAGCCTTGTTCAACCAGAAATGGTGACAAACTATACACTTCCTGATTAGAGGAATAGCCAAGAACAGCATTATTGAGAGAGCTTTTCGGTGGTGTCAAACATGTTTCCTGTTCTTCAGAGAAAAATGTGGATCCTTCCTCCATTGAAGTGTTTTTATCATTCAATTCTTTAATTTCTTCTTCCTTAGCCTTTTCGACAAAAGACAAAACACTTCTCAATTCCATCTCTAACGCTTCCATTCGGATTTTAAGCGCATCTCTTTCGGCTATAAGCTCTTCTCGGTCATTCTCTTGATTATCTTCCAACGTTTCCACAAGGATGGATGTATGTTCCTGTAGCTCCCTTCTCTCAAACTCAAAGTCCACTGCTGCCTGTCTAAGCAGCGTCTCCAGCTCCTCGATCTTCATCTTGAAATCATCCCGCTCAGTTAACAGTTCAATCCTCTCAGTAATCTGCCTCTCAGAGATGGAAAGCATCTCTGTGTATTTTGCCTCAAGTTCTGAATTGTTGCACAGAAGCTCTTCCCTCTCCTGTTTAAAATCGGCCACCATTTGATTTAGCAGGAGCTCAGTCTCGAGCGCTTTCTTCTCAGACTGAGCGAGAAGCTCGTCTTTGGTGTCCAGGCTCCCTTGGAGCCGGTTATGGAGGTCATTCAGCTGCTTACTCAGCGCTAGCTCTTTAGTCTGAGCCACGCTGATGAAGTCGTCCAGCTCGTTTTGCAGTCGCTGGTTTTTCAGCACTAGCTCTTCCATTTCCTCTTGATGAAGACTTTCTAGCTCATGTTGCCGTTTTGTCCACTCTTGATCCAGGCTCTCCATTTCTTGCTCCTTGGCCTCCTCCATCATTCTTCTTTGATCCTCAGCGTTCGCAAGGGCCTCCTGCATCTGTGCCTCCCAGCTGAGCTCCTGCTCGCCGAGCCTTTCAGAAAGAGCCTTTAGCTTAATTTGGTAGTGCTGTTCCAGTTTCAAAACGTTAGTCTGTAAACGCTGCGCGACAGATTCCTGATCACCTGAGAAACGACTTTCCACTTCCTTGATTCTCTGGGTGAAGCTCATCTCGGTTTCCCTCCTGTACACGGTTAATTTAATGATTTGTACAGCAACTGTTTAGAACTCTTAATAGTACAAGTTAAAACAAATAGCTTTAGATTATTATAAAAAGGACATACATATTTTACTTTCATACAAAAACACAATTACCTACTTTTTTCTTTTTTTAATAACAGGCCTTTGGTTAACCTGTCCACACTTTATTTTATGTTTTATGTATTATGTGATTTTAAGTGTGCACTCTGTTTTAATATGTATCGTATTGGATGTTTTAAGTAAAGCACTTTGAGAGGTTTATCTGTGATAAGTGCTGCATCAATAAATTTTACTTTTTTCTCAAAAGCCAAAATATAGCCAAATATCCTTGATTTTCTGGGTGAAGCTGATCTTGTGAGGTTTCCTTCCTGTACACGGTTTATTAGACAACTGTTACAGCGTACAACTGAGAACTCTTATAGTACACATTCAAAGAAATAAAACTATCAAATTCTGATTATTTTAAAAGGATGAATGTTGAGGACAAAGCAAGTATTATAAAATAATTTACTATGATAAACAATTAAAAACTCTTACAACATAACATTGTAAGAGTAACATTTCTACATAAGAGTGACACTGTCATGAACACGACTGTCATGACACATGAACCCTAGCTTGTCATAACAAAACCAAATGACACTTACTAAAAGAAGCGTTATGTCAAAAACGTTTGTGACTTGTTATTGTTTATGACACATTCATGACAGTGTCATGTCACTCTTGTGTAGATACCTTCAAGTAAAGTGTAACCAAACTCTCAAACTACATTTAGTTTCCTGAAATGCCCTTCCTTTGTCTAAATCTGGGTTTCATGTAACTTTGTAATCTTTTTATTTCAATTCTTTAACCAATTTTTATTATACTTATAAACTGGCCTATTTAAAAAAATAAAATAAAAATATGCTTCAAGTGGAGCTACACCCTGTGTTGTGTTTGTGCTATATTATACTGTTTAAAAAAAAACATATATATATCTGAAAATATGGATCACTCTGTAATTGTTTCAATCCAAAGATGATTGTGAAAACTGCTGCTACTATGTGATTCTCAATAAAAAAAAAGAAAAAAAAAAAAAGAAAAGAAAAAAATATGCCAAATCTCTCACCTCTCATGAGCGATGTCCTCCCGTAGTTTGTCCAACATGCTGCTGAGAGCGTCCCTCTCTCTGGTGTGCTTGTCGGTCAGATCCTTCATGGCCTCGCAGTGGTTCTCCTCTAGACGATCCCTCTCCTCTGCCATTAAACGTTTCACTCTCTTCTCCTCTTCCTCTTTCTCAGTCTCACGCTGCTCCTTCTCTTCATTCAGCCTGTCTTGGAGCATCCCTTCATAATCCTCCTCAAGTTGCAGTCTCTCCCTCTCCCACTCCTCCTTCAGCTTCATCTCCCTCTGCTCAAACTTCTCCTGCATCTGCAACCGTTCCTGCAGTATTCTATCGAGCAGAGCCTGCTCCTGACGCACCTGAAGCTGGCCTCGTTCGCTCTCCCACTGCTCCCGGAGCTCGCCCTCCTTCTCTTCTTGTTCCCTGGCAAGTCTGGATATCTCTTCCTCCAGCGCCACATGCAGAGTCTCATTATTCTGCTCATCCAGCTGAGCCCTCTCTTCCTGCCACTGCTCTGTCAGCCTCTGCACAATCTCGTCGCGCTCTTCCTCAAACCTCGCCTTCGCCTCTTCTAGTCTGGCCTTCAGTTCGGCCTCATGGCTTTGCTGCAACAACTCTTTCTCCCGTTCCCAACTATCTAACAATCTCTTCTCCAACTCAGCCTGCTCTTCCCTCAGTTTCTTTCGCTCCTCTTCCAGCCTGGCTTCAGAAAGCTCTGCGTGCTCGTCCCCCAGTTTCTTAATCTCACCGGCGTGTTGTTTCCTCAGCGCGTCCATCTCATCTACGAGATGTCCATCCGTCTCCGTCTGCAGGGCTTCCAGAGTCTTCAGCTGCTCCTCCAGGTCTGCAGTGCAGGTGTGGGCCTCCAGCAGTTTCTGTCTGAGAGCTCCCACTTCCTCCTCCTGCCGATTCTCCAGCTCTTCCCTCTCCTGGGCCTGCTTCTGCTCCAGACTAGTCCTTTCCAGCTCTGCCTGCTCTAGCTGGTTCTGGAGCTCCTGTCCCCGACTCTGAATGCCGACCATCTCCCCCCTCAACGCCTCGACCTCCTGCTGGTACTGGAGGGCTAAGGCAGCCAGCTGTTCCTCATGGGTTGCCCTCTGCTCTCCTATCATCTTTTCAAATTCACTGATCTGTGGCGATGTAAAGAATGTTGAGGGTTTAAATGAATAGTTGGGACTTTTAATAAATGCACTTTTTTTATTTTTGTGTTAAGAGTTAGACGAGAAGATGAATACCACTCTCATAACTGTATGCTGTTAAGCTACAGCAGGCAGCTACTTAGTTAAGCTTAGCATAAAGACTGGAAAGAGGGGGAAACAGCTAGCATTGCTATGTCCAAAGGTAACAAAATCCAGCAACCAGTTGTTTACTAGCTAGCCCCTTCTCCCCTCTTTCCAGTCTTTTTTTCCCAAGCCAACCTTATCATATAATTTTTTCATATTTACTGGACATACACAAGAGTGGTATCGATCTTCATATCTAACTCTCGGCAAGAAAGGAAATAAGCATATTTCCCAAAATGTCAAAACTAATCCATTGAAGGCACAGGAGTTTATATAACTTGCCCCGACAATTAAGTCAGTTCAGAAATGGGATGCAGCCAACAAGACCAAGTAAAGACAAATTAAAGTACATATCAACGATCAAAATTCCATGAAGCATCTTGTCTCAATATTACAAGATGAATATTACATTTATATGTCTCCCTGCTCTAGTTTTTAAATTATAAACAAACATGTTGATCTAAAAGAATACAATTTTAAAAGATATCTACTACACTAACCTTGCTTTCCAGCTGGTTTTGCAAATCCTCCATTTCCTGGAGGTGTTGCTCTTTCAGCTGCTCCAACATCATCTCTGCCTCGAGGCTCATGCTGAAGGGCTGAACCTCCTCGCAACCAATACCTGCAAAAAGTCACGTTACGAGTTGGTGAAGCTGGTGACATTTGACACAAGGTTTCCTTGTTTTTATACAAACTGTTTATGTAGTGATTGTTGTCATTAACAGATGTAGTTAGAGCTCTGTAATTAGCTCTCCAGGGACTGCATGTGTGGTGTATGTATTCATTACCTGGATCAGACTCCATGCCGGGGCTTTTACTCTCCAGCTCTTCAGAGAGAGGTTTCTGGCAGGGCTGATGAACTCGTCCGAGACCGTGGAACTCACGCAACTCTGACTGCATCTCGTCAATACGATCCTGCAGCTCCTACCAAATGAGAGCGCTACCAGTTAAACATGTGCTGTATATAACATCAAGTCTGTGAGGACAATATTTCGTTTGCCACTTCTTAAATTCTGAGCATGCATGTAGGGACATGCAAGCAAAAAGAGAAAAAAATTAAGAAAAAGGTAGGCAGGTTTTGAGATTTGGACGCAATTACCCTGCACTGAGCTTCGTAGCTGCTGCGTAGTTCTTTAATACGTTCCTCTTGTAGTAAGAAGTCTGCACTGCCAGGGTCCAAGTCTCCAAACTAAAAGAAAATAATTTATTTATTATTATTTACACCATAAACTAAAAACAAGGACTCAAACTAAAGGAGCTAGACAGAAGACGAGCGAGACAGAATACAGAAAATCAAACTAAAACTAAAGAGAAGCAAAAAAACAATGAAAAAATAATTTGAGCGCAATTACATTTATGTTCCAATAACCCCAACAACAGACAAAGACAGTATTGAAATTATGGAGAGCCATAAAATGTCTCTGTACCTTTTCTTTCATAACGTTGTCTAAACTTGTCTGGAGTTTTGCATTTTGGCTTTGAGTCTCCACTAGTTTTTCGGTGATGTCCAGCAACTCCATTTCAAGGCGTCTGTTTTCCTTAAAAAAAAAAAATAAGATACCAACAACATGGGTTTACAATTATTAACCTTTTTTGTTGGATAAGCAGAAGACAACATTTAGTGAGAAAAATCAAGCCACGTCAAGGTTCATCAGTGGGTGTTTTCTGCTGTAATGGGAAATTACATTTAAGCATGATTTCATATATCCTTCTGTATTATTCATTACTATGCTTTTCGGTTGCATGACTTCATTAAATTCTCATTCATTCTGTGTGAGTCCTCCCTGAAGGAGAGTCACGGCTGTTTTTCCCTAAATTTACCAGCTGAAGGTTGGTGCCTTAAAGTCTGAAAGAAACAGTTGTTAAGGGCTGTTTATCAATAACGGTGCAGGGTCAAGAACATCCTCTATCTGTATGTGACCAAAAGCACCAGGTTGTCTTTTGCAGCTAAGATAAATGACCGATAGAAACTTTGAGACATGAGGGTCAGAAGTAGAAAAGATTGTTTTGCAAAGATTAGGCACTTTCCCAGAGAAACGAGAAGACTGTGATTTTGCCTCCTACCTTGGCCAGACACTTCACACTGTTACTGCTGTAAACTCTGTGTAATTGTTTTGCCTTATACTTTGCGAGTGTAATAAAAAATACACCAAAAACCAACCTTGGTTTATTTGCACAGCTCTTTATTTTGTTTCAACAAAGTCTCACTTCAAAACATTTCCACTCCTGCTGTACAGAAAACTTCCACGACACTGCGTCAATAAACCATATGATACCCATTAAAGCAAAGAGTCTTCATAGTTACCTTCACAGAGATGGAAAGGTGGTCTCTGAGAAAGGATTCATCCTCCCTGATCTTCTCAACCTCTGACTCCAGTTCCTTGCGCTGCAGGCTGGCCTGTTGCTGGATCTGGTCCATCTCCTTGGTCAGCTCTGATCGTACCGCTGCTAGCTTCTCTTTGTGGTCCTGTTCAAGCTTCCTGTAGACATTCAGGCACAGAGAAAGCAGGGTGTGACTCTTACAAAGAACACTATATTAACTGACTGTACAAAATGTTACATAAAAGCATTTAAGCTGTAGGAGATGGAAACAAACTGGGACAAATGGAAGGCACAATTAAAACATTAATCAATCAGTTTGTATCACAGCAGGGCTATACAGAACAAAGAGTAAAACCGGACATCTGGTTTCACCTGAGGGATACATTACCTGAGACTAAGGTTGTTCATGTGCTCAATGGCAGAGTGACGCTCATCCACTTCAGTGGCAAGCTGAGTTTTCAGTTTCTCAGCTTTTTCCAAGTCAGATTGGAGTTTCTCTTTCTCCCTGAGTTCTCGGTCTACACGCTCTCTGAAAAAGAGAAACCACAGGGTCAATAATTTTACAAATATTTACCCATGACAACAATCATGCATTCTTTATTTGGAACTCTTCACGGCGCGGATTAATGGAGCCCCGGGGAAGACTCTGGACATGTGGCGGTGCATCGCTGACTCTGTGAGGTCCAGTCCCTTGTCTTGTGTCTGTTTATGCATGTGTTTTGTGTGTCTGTGTGTTTCTGCGTGTGTCGTTTTGTCACCCTCACTCCCATCTTTCTTCTGTTTAATTAATTGATTAAATTAATTAATTAATATTATTATTTACTTTTTTGGTCATGGGATGCGTTCTTCGTCTCAGTGTATTGTTTGTCACTGTTTATTTCTTAAATATGTAAAATAAAAAAATCATGCATTCATGAAATCGTATTTTAGATAAACTGGTTCTAAATGATTCAACAAATATGAACATAGAGTGTTAAGATGTGAATGAGCTGTATTACAGTTGTGACTCGTACTCACAGAAGATATCTGATCTCAGCTTTGAAGCTGGCCAGTGCCGCTTGGTGAATCCCGTTCTTAGTAACGAGTAGCTCATTCTCAAGCGCCATGGTGAGATCCCCAAGACTCAGTTTTCCATCTAGGCTGAAATTCAAAGCCTGCAAAACAAATTTACACATGCGTGTTACATTTGTCCTTTTTTGCAAATGTTTTAGAAAATACTTTACTTATTTGAATCATGGAGTAAATAATAAAAAAAATACAATAGTAAAACACATTCTCCCAAATTGCACAAATCGGATTTCCTTTTTCTGTCATCAGCTGTCTGAATGAACACATAAAATTCCGGCAATTAAGAACTAATGGCCACAGTAATAATTAGAAGAATACGTACCTGCAGGATCTCCAAGCTGTTTTCTATCCCCTCTTCCAGCCAGGCATCCAGGATGCATTCGACTGGAGTGAAACCGGTGCCGTCATCAAGGGTGGAGAAGAGACGCATGCCAATGGTGCTGGTCAGAGCAAAAGTAGTGGCTATCCTACGCCCTCCATCATCAAAGGGCTGTAAGGGGGGGGGGCGTTTTGTTTTTTTACTAACAGAGTTAATTTCCAAAATTCCAACCTGAGATCTAGCTTTTAGTCACTCTATTATTATTAGCCCACTTGTTAGGACCTCGTAGAACTCAAAAAAACAATACCTGAGTGGAGTGGTGTCGTTTAAGCTGTCTGTAGGGTGTGGAGGCAGACGGTGTGGGGGGTTTGTTGTGGTTCACAACCCTGGAAACAAACTCCTGAACATTCATCACTCCATCACCAGTTAGACTCTGGAGCACATCCAAATTTATCTGTAAAATAAATGTGTGGTCTTTTCAAAGTAGCAGTGAGAGAGACAAGGTATTTTCATCTTTCACATTATGTGTGTGTTTCTCCATTAACTAAGACTCTTACCTCCAGGCCCAAGTGTTCACATAGCGCGAGCAGTTGGGTGTGACCGGCACATCCGTCCCATGATATCTCCAGCTCGTCACAGGCTTCACGCAGTCTCTCTTCTAAACAGGTGGACAGCGGAAAGATGGCTTTCCGAGGTGTGCTCGGCTCATCGGGGTTCCAGAGATGCATCTGGCCTACAAAGGAGGTCAGAAGAGACTCATCATTCAGTGACCAACAGTTATGAAGTGAATTTTCTGAAAATACGGTGAACTTTCTGAAAATACTGTGAACTTTCTGAAAATACTGTGTCTTTGACGTACCTTCTGCCTCATATTCCTCTGTGCTTGATTCATTAGCATTCCAACGCTGTTAAGACAAAAAACACAGAAATTAATATCACAAAGAAGCTAGCCTCTAAATAACCAACATGTCGTTTTTTGAAGAATCAAAACATAGGTGAGGCTCATTTGTGAAAAATCACATAAAAACCTCCCTGCAGGCTGTTTATTTCATGTGACAATCAGCTGTTTAAAAGTTTAAACATGCTTTTAAATTAGGGGAGGTTGAGTCTGTGTGCGGGGTGGGGGTGTGGGTTGGGGGGGTGGGGAGAACGTCTGACAAAAAGCACAAAAGAGCTTTTGTGATGGCACGAAGGCATCAGGGATGGTCGGTGTGCAAATTGGTAATGGTGGTAATAGAGAAAATGTGTCATGGACAGACACACTTATTTTCTGTTAATAGTAATACTCCCCGTGCCAATGTTCAACATTTAACAACTAAAGTTAAAATAAATGAGAAGCTTTGCTGAAAATGAAATGTTTTAAAATAACCAATTAGGACATATTTGTTTAAAATCCAACTGAGTTTTTCTTACTCTTAAAATCCAAATTACCAGTAGGCTTTAGATTTTAACTTCAACTTGGTTGTGTTTTTTGTTGCTTGCTGAGAAATATGAGAGGAGGAGTTTATGTGGGTGTAGATCCAACCCAGTTCCAGCATGACAATCTATTGTTTGGGAAGCAAACAGTGAGGGAATGAAGAACAGATGGGATTCTGCAAGTGGCGTTTTGATACATGGTGTATAGGCATGCACCAGAATGGGGGTAGTGGGGCTCATTGTTCCTCTGTCAGAGTCCTACACCCTCCTCCTCCCAAAGCACCAGGCCTGCAGTCTCTCTCTGTGGCAGAGGCCCCTGACCCATCCCCATCTGCTGGTCCCCAGGCCGGACATTGCAGCATTGTTGCAACGTAGATTAGTCAATACCAAGACACGCTTCAGTTTAATGTCTCGAAAAGTGTAGGCAGGCATCTGGGGCGGAATCTGTAGCGCAGACAATACACAGAATATACACAAGCTGAACTAGCCATCATTATGCCGTTTTGGTGACCAGTTGGGGACTTTTCTTTGTCATGCTTTATTCTTCTGCAACGCGTTCATGCATGCACATTTATTAGTATGAAAAATGAAACTTGTCAAAAGGCCAAAGCAGTTAGTAATCAATTAATAATTTAGTCTATAAGATGTTGGAAATGTGATGATCCCACTTTCTTTCTCAGAGCCCAAGGTGATGTCTTCAGATGTTTGGAACTAGTAAATGTTTGCCATCTTTTCTTGATAACTTATGTTAATCGGAAAATCTATTAATTCACAGCCCGGCCCTTTTACTTTAAAGCCCATTCGATTTTCAGGACAAAAATGGGACCTCTTGCTGTACATTTCTCACCCTGATTTCTGTTGCGGGCCGTGAACACAAAGTCTGAGCTCTGACCTCCGTACATGTCAAACAACTCTCTCTGTCAGCGGTGAGCAAGATAATCCAAGAAAAGGATCTAGAAGATCAAGCTTTGGAACCATGCACAGTGTTCAGCTGTGCGTGGCCATGACTGAACTAATGCTATACAACCCTGTGACACTGACGCATGTCTCATTCAAGCCAGTACTGTCCTGTGCAGACAATGGGAGGCACCTGCTGAAGGAGAGAAAAAAATAAAAAATAAAAGCCCTTGACAGCAACTGTCGGGGAACCATAAACAACAACAACAATCAGTGCCTGCCTCTCTTTCTACCTGCTAAAAAACTCATCAGTTTGGACATGATGTAAATTCCTGAATCCCTGTGCTGTTGCCTTGACCACCACATCACAGCCAGCATAAACACTCAGGGCAAAGTTCAACTCAACACTGAGCACTCGCACAGAATCGCATCATATTACACAGTGTGAGGTTACACAAACATTGCGGTTACATCTCAACTACTGGAGGCGTATTAAACAGTAATTATGCTCACAGTTTTATTTACAGACAGTGCTGCGTTGTTGTGCAATCAACAGGGCCTTGTGAATCCTGTGTTTGAGTGTCTATATTACATTTCAGGATCTGCCCTGCATGCCACTAAGCTGATTAGCCAAGAATAAAGCCTTGCAGGCGGCTTGACATTACAACATGGCACAGCGCATGCGAGGACAGGAGGCCATTAGGATGGCATCCCCAGCGTCTGGCTGTTCAGAGCACTGCTGGAAAAACTCAAGAGAACATCCGTTTTAGCGGTTTACCTCACGCTTCCGGGGAACAGCCGAGTCATAGTTGTCTTCTAGATCCTCCTCCACCTCCACCGGGTTTTCATTTGTAACTTCACAGAAGTCAGACATGGGCTCTACGAACTCTGGCGTGGAGCGGCGGCCGTAACGTTTACTGCCCTTCACAAACTTTGGTTGGATCTCAGGGGAGTCTGAGGAGATTCAATGACAGGACACTTTGAAATCAAATAGGTAGCGTCATGATTAGTTGAACACAGCAGTACTTGTGGGGAAAAAAAAAAGGTCTTAGACAGCACAGAGAATATTATTAAAATACAGAAAGACATTGACTAATACAGTGTGTGCCGCAGCCTGAAACATCTACTTCTCCAAATTTGACAACTTCTCTAAAAGTGTAACTACTGTACAGAACCTTTTAAAGCCACATGTTCCCATTTGTTAGAATGAAACAAATAAACTACCGGCCGACACTGTGCAAACTGCTGAGAAAACTTCAGAGAAATTCAATGAAACTGTATGTACAGTATGTATAGACTTCATGCTTCATTAACCACAACAAATAGATACTGACAGTGAATTATTTGCTTTGACCAGGATCAGACTTCATTTTATCTCATGGTTGTCTAGGGTGTATGGTCTCTGTCAAGCTTTTGTGATCATAGAGAAATTAAATAACTGAACCGAAAAGATGTTGGAATTAACCAAAAGTGTGAAATATGCATTCACAAAAAAAGAAAAGAAATACTTTGGAGTACCAAAATATCTTTCACAAGAGATTAGCTTAGTAAAAACAACTATTTGCATTAATAACATCCATAAAATAACAAACCATGCAAGCGGACCAAACATGATAGTGCAAATAATTCAACTGGCGGCTAGATGGCTTTGGGCCTGTGTCTCTGTATATAGATTTACAGCTGAATCACCATGCGGGCTGTTCCACTTACTCAGCTTTCACTGTTCACCTTGTTGAGTTTCCTTAAAAATGTCCCCTATTAACTGATACTGACATAATTTACCAATAATAATATGGCTTATGCTTTATGTGTTTTTAGGCGGACACTGTGTGCAATTTTAACGTCATTTGTCTGTGTGAGATTTCATTAAAACATGCAACACCAGAATCTAGACTTTACCTGGTTTGGACAAGGTCTCCGGTTCTGCTTGTGGTGGCTCAAGAGTTGACGACAATACCAGAATAAGTGCATTTTTGAATTGGTCAAAGTCAACCTGCAAAGAGAACAGAAAAAAAAAAGTTAAGTAGTTTTACATGAATGTGAAAGAATGCCATCAATGCTTAGTATGTGAAGCAAAGTAAAATCAAAACATAAGTCCACGAAAATTCCTTAGACTGGATGTAATTCCCAGTGTGCAGGGTGGAAGCTGGGTGTCTGGGTGGAGGGGGTTTGCTGAGCAGGAGCAGCGAGGTCACACTTCAAGAATCAACAGCTGCTAACCCTGAATATGGTGATCTTCTTTGTGTTTCGAGGCTGGCGGCTGCCGACTTGACGTGTTTTTTTTTTCTTCCTTTTGACTTTATTGTTTGATGCCATCGGTATGCAATCAGTTCACTTGTCCTCTGCTTACATTTTCCCCCACCCACACACACCCACCACTGCAAGACAATAGCCATCCGTCTGTCCACACACTTATATTACAAACAACTTGATGCAAAAGTGTAGAGGTAAGCAATTTGGAATATATCTAATCCATTTACTTTGGGCTGAAAAGATAAATACGGGAGATCCTCTGAAAAAAGCAATGCATTTCATACAAACTGAAGTCCAATTGTACAGATTAGACCAGTGTCCTTTCTTTTTTATACATTTTCACATGGAGCACCCTCAAAGAAATGCATCTGTGAATAGTGATTATCTGGCTTGGTTGTCCTGACGACCAAAACCAGGGATCAGGGCTGATGGGGGCACATTTTCTCCTCAACAAGACAGCCAACAAAGCACCAAAAAGCCTGGACACACAAAGACTTGAGAGCTGGAGTGGCTCAACACAGACGTCTGCTAAATTCAAAAGGATGCAAAAGGAGAAGCCTTTGCACAAAAAATCAAAAGGCCACGACTCACATGTGCATCAGAAAAGGAAAGCAAACGCATCTTTTCTGAGCAAATTACGGCACACCATAACCTGAAAGACAAAACCAACTGGTTGTTTTCAGCGGCAGGGGAATAAACATACCCTGGCAGTGAGGCGGTCCTGGCTCTGCAGCAGTATGTGGAGAAGAGCTGGTGTGGCGTCATCCAGGTGCAGGGACTGGCAGAGGTCAGAGAGTTCCTCCGGGCACAGTGAGCCGGAGCCGCTGGCATCAAAACTGTTAAAAACTTCTTTTAGGCGTTCCTCGTACTGGTCCTGCTCTTGGGTGTCACCCATCCCACAGGAAAGCACCCTACCCTGAAAGACAAGGATGGTAAATCCTTGTTTTATCACGCTTTCCATCTCAAGTTAGCTGATGTGTCTACCAAGAATGATCTGCAAGAACAATAGCATAATTCAACTTCAATTACTGTTACAGAGAAGAAGAAGAAAAACAAGATTGAATCTCTTCATTCTAATTTAGCAGCATAATCTATCCAATCACTGTTATACTTACAAACAGGGTGGCAACATCTATCTCAACAGCATGCGTTCCTAACAGCTCCTTCATCTGAGTGTCGCTGGGCGACTGAGCTACCGACACACAGCTCAAGAGTCATTGGTGGTGGAGGCTTTGGCTAATCAAATTAGAATGATTAGGCAACCGGGTAAATGGATAGATACAGCCAAGTCTGACACTGACCATGACTCTCTTTATGCCTTTAGCTGGGTTGTTTATGACCTGTGTTATTCAATCTGAGGCACAAAATTCACCTTGTACTGCTAATGTAGTTCACACATTTCAGTTTTGTTTTAAAAATGTCAATAACTAATATAAAAACAAAAGGGGTCTGATTTTGTAAAGACTGACAAAAAGAAGTTAATAATGAAAAAAAAAAAAACACCATGTTTTAAGTTTTTAAGGACTAAATTCTCTTTTATATACTTTAAACTGGTGATATAGACAAAATGGCAATGACAACAAAATGTGGCGCGGAACCAAGTGGATAAAGTAGCCAGGAACTAATTGGGAAGGTTACACCAGAAGCCTTGAGCCAACATTTACTGACTGGCAGCTTCAGTTAGAGACATGGACAATGTTGTTATACTTTGTATTCGGATGCATCATTGCTGTAATTGAAGAACAATAAGAATCATTTAACAGAGCAGGGCACTTTTGTGGGCCCAAACCAAAGTCTGGAGTCTAGTTTGGCACGATTTGGCCATGTTTGTCTCAAGCAATAATAGAAACACAAATTATGTATTTGGGGTAATTATTTAGGATGCTAATCATTTGTTTGAAAGAGGCATAATCAGGCATGAAAAAGAAAAGATGGAGTCTGATAAATGTAAGCAATGCCATAGCTCATAGACAGAACAGTCCAGGTCAGCCATCTGAAGCTTAAGGAAGATACATGTCAAACATGACTGGAAATAGAGAGGAGCAGACTTCTAAAAACATATTTCTGCACACTATGTAAGTGGACTATTTGCACCAGTTGTATGTTCATATAGTGCCTCCATTGTTTGTAATTTTTTTGCTTTTCTTGATTTCATTAATATTATTGCTCTTTAAATGCCCTTCTTGAATGCCTTTGGTTGCTTTATGATGAGCTTTTTTATGCTTAATACTGCATTTTGTGCTGTGGCGCAACTTATATTTCTTGCTACAAACGGTCTTGTTTTTTAATCTTTTTATTTCATTTACTTACAGCACATCTTATTGGCTCTTGGGTCACGGCACAGCTTAGTGTATCTTTATCCTTGCTAGCTTTTGTTGCTTTTATCATATACCCTTTGTTTTAATATGAATTGGTAGGAAGTACAGCACTTTTAATGCCTTTAGTTCCTGTCCAAGTGTGATTACGTTTCATGTCATTTTTCTGGCTGAAAAAAATATTTCCTCATGTGGGAGAACAAGATCTGACCTAAACTTTATTCTATTATAAACATTACATCTAATGAGTTAATCTCCCAGTTTGTGCCTAAATGCAAAGAACACCCCTCCTGACCCCTGCTTTTCCAGCTGCTCTCAGTGAGACCATCAAGTGCTTGGCCAGGTGTCCCCCACACCCCAGAGTTGGGGTACCCATCCACCCCAGACAATAGAGACAAAACCAAATCACTAGCCTGCGTCTGCATATTTGAACGGCTTAGGAAATGCAAGAAAATCATGGCTCAGCGGTATGGCCGCTTATCTAAAGCTATAGTATCTTAAATGTGAGAAATAAATACATTTTAAAAAAAAATGTAGAAAAATAATCATTGTGTTTTTAATTTGTAACAGCACTGGCAGGTTATTTCAATATTTACTAGGCAAGTTTTACCCCACACACTTTGCTTGTTTTGTTGCCAATTATCCTGGTAGGTCTCCTGCTCGGCTCACGGTAGCCGGGGTTGACAGCTGCTGCAGCCAAAGAATCACTCTGGACCAGGTCACAAGAGGGAGGTTAATCCTTCACACCATCCCAGCATCCACTCATAATTATCACTAACAGATGTCAATCTGGAAAGTAAAAATTTCTAAACTTTTTTTCTTTAACATCAGCATAGTGAAACACTGATGGGGGTAGTGTTTGTTGGCCATTTTGGGATAGGAGATGATGACTTACTATGGGACAAAAGAAAGTTTCCTGCATTTTCAAAAGCAAACTATTGTCTCTTTGTAAAGGGAATTGCATCGTGAAGAAATCTCTCTTATTGCGTACCTACAGCTATTTTCTCAGTTGCTGCTTCACAAGCTGTAGTAGCTATAAAAGGAGAACCATATAACGCTTACAATATGGAATCAGTAAAATGTTTCCAGGGGGAAAAAACGTTTGGTAATATTTCAGAAATATGATCCAACATTTAATTTAGTATATGACTGCACATGTGACAGTTCTTTTTTTAAATATATATTAATTGTGTTCTATTACGATCTATAAGAGTGAAACCCATAGTGCTCAAAAGTGTAGTTTTCCCGAAGTTGTGATCCCTTATTTTCCCAATTTTCATGACTTTTATGGGCATTTTTTTTTTGTCCTCGATCCCAAAAAATAATTACAAATCCTGTGTTTGACCTGTCATAAAATCAAAACCTGACACCAAAGTCACAAAAAAAAAAAAAAAGATTAATGATAATTATGGGGAAGAAAAAAAATCTAACTGTTTTAGAATCATAGCCATTAGCTAGTGTTTTCTATGGGATATAAAACCAATATCTAAACGTTTAAAATAAACACACACATTACTTATGAAACTGAAAAAAAGACTGAGCAGTCTCATGTCGCAGGAAAAGTGCATTCAAAAATGAAAAAAAAGACCATGTCAGATGCCAGTTACATAGCAGTTAGCTAGTATTATATTGCTAGTTACTTAGTAAATGAATCTCATTTTAGCATCACTCATTGGAAACACTGTCAACAGTTGGGTTAGTAATGCTTGAATGCAGCTCGACCACACCAGAGTACACTTTAAAGTCAGTTATGGACATGGTAAGCCCGCCAGCCAACTGTGAAGTTGTTGAGCTAGTTAAACTAGTAGTCTAAGATGATACACAGTCATTATATGAAAGTGATGGGCTATGCTAACTGGGCTAATTTATCAGCAGGCGTGTTTGGAGGAAACGTTTGGTCGGGATTGCTCTTGGCTCCAACTTCATCCTAAAATGTCACGTTTAAAGTGTGAAAGAACACAGAAGAGAAAGCAAAAACACGGTTTACAACTATTTCTGCTAAATACACTTACCAAAGTCTCAGAATGTGGACGATAATTGGCTCCTTTCCCAACTAAACGCGGGTTTAAAATAAACTTTTACAACATTTCTGGCGTAGTGACGTTGGTGTCGCCGTTCCCTCGCAGGTGACGTTAACGGTGACTTTTCCTTTTCTGTAAGACTTATGAAGCGTTAGCTTGAAGATGCAGTCGGTTTAGTGGGTCTTGTTGGAGAGTTTTTATGTCCAAACTGCATCCGAGAGTGTGGCCACCGCTTTGTGTCCTCGGCTCTGTGTTTCTCCCTCTCCGGCTCGCTTCGCTTGTAGCGGATTTTGAAAAGCGGCAGCTAGAGGAAGGGGCGGTGACCAAAGGCCTGGGCCGGCCTGACTGGCCAGTCTGGCCCCCTGTGGACCAAATTAGTCCGGTGCCAAATTAAATCAATACTTCCTGCTTTAAAACGTGACGAAATGTTACTGTTATTAATATTCGACTGCTATGCTTTGTATTCATTCAGACATATAGTCCAGCATAGAAACCTGTCCTTGGACACAGTTACCAGTGGTGGTGGAAGTATTCAGATATTTCACTTATGTTGTCTTCCACATTTTGTTGTTCTTTTTCTACACTCTTCTCGAAGTTTTTGTCAATTTTATTCCTAGTTTTTGTCACCTTTTGACGCTTTTTAAAAATTATATTTTACTCCTTTTTTTGAATTTTTTTGTCACTTTTCCGATTTTTTTACACTTTTTTAGTTCTTTTGACATAGTTCTGATATAGAAAGTTTTTGTACAACAGGAGGGTTAAAGGTACTGTAAAAAGGTACTGTAAAAGTACTCTGTGAAGTAAAAGTGCTGCATTGACAATGTTACTTAAAGGTATGTTAAATAGCCTATACTAAAAGTAAAGAGAAAAGTAAAAGTATTCCAAAAAATGTCCCCTGTGAATGATATATTATTATACAATATCATTAGATTATTAGTAGGCTATGTATCAAGCAGGTTACTGTAGTTGGTTAAAGGTGGATCTTACTTGAAATATTTTGTATACCACTGCTGTTGATTATTTTCATTATGGATTAATCTATCTTTTAATTTCTCCATTAGTCAATTGATTGATTGTTTGGTTTGTAAAAATACTGATAATAGTGAAAGATGCCGTTACACTTACCCAGAGCCCAATGAGACACTTTCATAATGTATGTTGTCATCCAATCTACAGTCTAAACCTCAACATTATCAAAAAGATTAAAATAATTAAAAAGAAAAACACAAAATCTTTGCATTTGTGAAACTGGAATTATTAAACGATCAACATAGTTCTCATTTGACTAATCATTGCCAACATTGTTGTGTTTTGTATGCAAAAATAAAGAACTTAGTAACTAAAGCTGTCAGATAAAAGTACAATAATTGCTTCTTAAATGTAATGGAGTCAAAAGTGGCATGAAGAGAAAAAACTCAAGTATCTCAAATTTTTACTTAAAGTACTTGAGTAAATGTACTTAGTTCCATTCCACCACAGAGCTACCCCTGTGTTCAGTACAATCTTGCACAAGGAAGGAAAATATGTGGTATCATATGGCAGAGCACAGTGTGTAGACTCTAAAAAATATATTTTGTCAAACCTGTAGGCTATTTACTCAGCATACCATACTGAGTTTGATCATTTGGGTCAGGACAACTGACAATACTTTGAAAAAGTTTTTCATCTTTAGTGCCATTATTAGGTCCCTGGACCACTTTTTGCAAATGTACTCTCATGACCTGATTCTGGACACAAAGTGCAGGCCTACTGGTTGGTCTGCAGAGGGCCCTATAAACCCTAATTTCAGTGGTGGAGTGTCTCTGCAAGCCCATTAGTACTGCACTTTTAAGAGTCTACTTGAGTAGTTCCATTTTCTGCTCCTTTATACTTCTACTCCACTACATTTCAGAAGGTAATATTGTTCTTTGTAGGCTACTACCCCATTTATTTGACAGCGGCAGATGCAATGCAGACACAGAAATTTCCCACAACACATTTGATCATCAAAAAAAAAACATTATTATAGATTAGATTACTTTATAAGACTAGTATATAAAGTACTGAAATTAACTCCACATCCACCAGCTGCAACAATAAAATTTTGCTTATTTATGCCCTGTCTATATAAGCCTTGCCTTGCATATGAATACACCAATAATTTTATCAATAATATAATATATAAAACACAATGTAGGGCCCTTCTGGATTATGAGTACTTTTTGGTCCTAAAAGTATATAAGGAGTATGTATTTATATGTGGTGTGTCCATAGACTGTAAATAAAAGTGGTACCACTACGGCTACACCCCAGAACTCCAATACCCACAATGCCTTGCAGTGGTGTCATGTCAGCTGGGTGTGCTCCGTTTTGAACCGCTGTGTCAAACGTGAACCAATAGCAGCAGAAGATAGGCTTAGTTTCAGCTGAACCTTGACATCTTTTTATTCTGCATTTCCCAACACTCATGTCGGCAGGAGGAGATCTCTGCTGGATCTCTCCCTCAGGTCCCCATTGAAACAAGAAAAAGGGGAACACACCGATTTTGTTGCTGCAGGAAGGAAGTTTCACCTGAGGCAGGGATGAAGAGAGCTGTGTTATTTCTGCTCGTTGTGTACGCCTCAGTGCCCGTCATCCTCTACCTGTTCCCCTGGATCCTGGGCCATATCATATTTGCTCACTTTAGTAAGTAGGCTTAATGTGTTTAAATGTCATAAGAAATCATCTGTTTGCTCGAGCAACATGATGCTTATATAACCAAACGGGTCAACACAGTGTGTTCAGTAGTCTGGTTATTTTGTGAAAATAATATAATGATATTCTTATTCTAATAGAGCTCAACGGTTTTGATCCGGAAGGGAAAATCCCATTTATTTTCTTAATCGGTTTATTAGCCATGTGTTAACCATTCAAGGTAGACTTAGCTACCACGAGCTATCATGCGAGCTATGAGATGTGGAACGAGGCTCACGTAGAAACCACACTACCCACAATCCTAAAGCGCCTATTGGCCTATATCAAAATAAGCTGTGTCCTGAGATGTGTCCTCACATTCCCAAAACATAAAGACTTTTTTTTATGACATTAAACACAATACAATCATAGGGTATGATGCAATACTATAAGATACCATACAATCTGATGTGACACAATACAATACAATATGATGTGATACGATACATTACGATAATACAATGTAATATGATGGGATACGATATTATAACTATTATAAGTTATAAAATTATCGTGTAACTCCTTGCTACTGTAGCACTTTGAGATTTCATTTGAAATGTAAAGGGCATTATAAATAAAATGTATTATGACATTTATTATTATTATGTGATATGATAAAATGCTACTTTAATAACAAAATCATACTAACCTTGTGTGCTCTTGCCTGCTGCAGTGAGGTTTCCATTTTTTCTGGATCTCAGCAGACCTGAAGATGTGCTGAACCACACAAGCAACTTCTACCTCAACACAGAGGACGGTGTCTCAGTGGGTGTCTGGTAGGTCATTTGCTGGTTCCTCTTTTGTCCATTGAAGGGCATCAGTACTTGAAAATACCACAAGCATGTGCATATTCGGAACAGGTGGCTCCTGAGTGAATGGGACCACAATCTACTCATTTATTTGCACAAGACCACTCAAAAAGCCCAGACTGTGTGTGTCTGGAAACACAAACGTATTTGATTCTCTTTCTTCCCTGTCTCGCTCCCTGTCTTTATGTCCCATAGGCATACGCTCCCGGCCAGCCAATGGGAAGACGCCCCAGGGAGAAGCCCTGAGTGGTACAGGGAAACTCTGGGAGATGGCCGCCCTGTTTTTATCTATCTCCATGGCAACGGAGCAACCAGGTGGGATGAGAGTGGTAGGATAGGGACTCTTGAATTGATCCTAATTGGAGTCTAGTGGGCATCACTGCTTAGGCTCCTGGGTTTATCCACAGGCACAATGAACACAATGCAGTGGGGGAGAAAATGAGTCTGAAAGCCACTTGCTTGTTTGTATTCATTGCTTTCATGTCCTTTCTGCAGGGCCATGACTCACAGAGTGGAACTGGTGAAGGTACGGTTTCTGTTTTAAAGCATTTTTTAGTTTTGATCATTTTTTACTCTCATCTTTAGATAATTTGTGAATGTTTGTGTGTTGCAGATTTTAAGTGCTGCAGGGTACCATGTCTTATCTTTAGACTACAGAGGTAAGATGCTTACTGTTTTTTTCAAGTGTCCATGTTTCTGCTAAATAAAACCCCTTACAGTATGTTCTTTTTGGGGTAAACATGATTTCAAAAGTTCGCCACAGAAAACAACCCGTTACTTTTGTATTGTGTAAAACACATTTACATCTTCACTATCTGTGCTTGGTAATGGCGGTGCTTAAGACGTAGCATTATCCCTCCCAAATCCCAAATGAATGTGTTTGATTTGTGTGTATTGGAGTTTGTCCAAAAGGGACAAAATTACACCAAACTAAAATTAGATTAGGGATAACATACTCTACTTTTCTTCTTTTTTGACAAATGTGTCTTCTAATCAGGTTTTGGAGACTCCACTGGGGAGCCAAGTGAAGCTGGAATGACCAGTGACGCCCTCTACCTGTACCACTGGGTAAAGAAGCAAAGCAAAGGGGGTCTTGTCTGTCTGTGGGGACACTCGCTTGGCACTGGGTCAGTTTCTCTCCATTAACGTCCCCCCCCCCCCCCCGTCCACGACGCTAACTG
This sequence comes from Etheostoma spectabile, assembly GCF_008692095.1. Classification (NCBI taxonomy): domain Eukaryota; kingdom Metazoa; phylum Chordata; class Actinopteri; order Perciformes; family Percidae; genus Etheostoma; species Etheostoma spectabile. The sequence goes on from NC_045752.1 coordinate 1,259,049, forward strand.
AGACAACTGAAAAGATAAGAATGTGTATCTCCTACTTTATTCTTTTTTGTTTTCTTTTAGTGTTGCAACAAATACTGCAGTGAAAGTACAAGAGCAAGGTTGGTCAAAGTCTCTAAAGGCCCTGCATTGCTGCATAAACCCACACAGGTTTTTATATATTACATTTAAATTCCATTTGGCTAATTAGACCTCTTCTCAGGAGGACTGTGTGGACTTGTGGAGTTTGATCCATATTTATCTCACTCTTCTGTTAGGTTGTAAATGTCTTATCAGCCAGAATAATTCTAAACACCTGTGTGCGTGTGTGCGTGTGTGCGTGTGTGCGTGTGTGCGTGTGTGTGTGTTGACGTAACGAGCCACAAAAGTTACATGTAATACTCGCTCCATTCAGATTTATGTTTATTTCATAATGTGTTTTTAATCATTTCTGTCACTGTCTTTAATACCAGGGTCTGTTGTTGATGCTTTAATCCTTGAAGCTCCATTCACAACAATTGGAGAAGTTGTAGCCAACCATCCGGTCACTAAGGTGACTTGTTCCATTTTTGCCTGTCTGCAGCACCTAAGGGTGTCTACCAATCCCAGAACACCCAGTTGTTTAAATTTGATCTTTTTTTTCAAAACAAAATGTGCAATTACTAAGACATGAACAGTTTTTTTCTGTTATATCAAATAAATACCAATCATTTAAGACATTACAGGGCCTTTTTAATACACAGTTGAGACTATGTACAAAGGCTGAGAGATGATGTACAAAAAAAGTCACTGGACTGGATTTGAACCCACAAAAGCATGTTCATATGACTCAAGTGGTTCATCTGAGATCCAAAATTAGATTTAAATAAATAAATAAAGTAATAACGCCTCAAATGAGAATATTTCTATTGTACAAATATCAATACAGTGTTTAACATGTTGAAATCACTTTGAAAAAAATCACAAGTGACACAGCTCACTTAACACGTTCCGCATTCATACTCTTGTCATTTATTTGAAATGAATCATTTTCAGTTTATTTTCTAGAACCATACTAGGATACATTCACACAGTTGACTGATCTTAAACCAAATAACCATTTCTATTCTGCAAGTATTTGTATGGTATTGCAGTACACAGGAAATTGCAAAAAATATGTCTACACACTTTGTACTCTGTGTTACTCCAGATGTACATGTTCCTTCCAGGATTTGAGAGCTTGCTCTGGAGCATATTGGAAAAGAACAACATTGTGTTTGCTAACGATAAAAAGTAAGTGCGGTTCTTCTTGGTTCATTTTGCTGGGTTTCCAACCATCATCATCATCTTTTGATAAATGCAGAGAATATAAACATAGATGCAGATAACAGTGTGCAAAAGAATATGATTAAATGGCACTGATCAGCTAATTCATCTCGGACTGTGAATGTATATTTTATCCCAACATTTCTACAGTTTAAAGACCTTGACCAGCCCACTTCTCGTCCTGCATTCCAAGGATGACGATATTGTACCTTATTACATGGGTCTGAAGGTACAATAGGTCTATTTAGTCCTACTTTCACTGTTTGGATCATTTTCCTGTAGATATTGCTGCTTCCTTGTTGAATTACTTGCATTTTATTGTGTCTCCAGCTGTACCAGATATCACTCCAGACTAAGAAAGAATATAAGACAGATGTCCAGGTTGAAATGATCTCCTATAGTGCAAATCTTGGATTCTCCCACAACAGCATCTACTTAGATCCCAATCTGTCAAATGTGATTGGGTAAGTTTTGACCAAACGGATATGAATTTTACAATGCGTGTTATGCTAAGGTGCAAACCACAAAGTGTAAAAAAACAAAACAAACTTGAATTACACTGTTGCTCGTTAAACATGTCTTTAGTACTGTATATTTTTTTCTAAACCTAAAATCCCTCAGGAGATAAATAAATGTAATATTTCTTTTGTTTTGGTTACAGGAAATTTTTACAAAACCTGAGACAGTAGATCAGCTCTCCCTCCTCCAGAGAAGGAATTATAAGCCCAGCAGATACCAGCATACATATTTATTTTTGGCACAAAATGTATGTGTGTGTGTGTGTGTGTGTGTTCTAACAAAAGCACTGATTAAACATCACACAATAACTTTATTCAAAACACTCGGACAAAATACGGTAGCTCACAAATGAAGTAGGCTTGCATCTTTCCTTAACCAAGTGATACTCATACAGACACAGATACATTGTTTAAACTGCCTGGAGTATACACAGGCTTGGTCACTCAGTACATACAGCATCAAGTTGCAGGACTGTACTTAATCAGCTGCTCTGTTACTGACATCCTACTGAAGTCCTGAGAGGCAGAAATCAAATCAAACTCCAGGATTGTCACATATGAAGACATTATTTCACCTTGCTTTTCATATCTAACGCATGATTTACTGTATCGACTGTAACAGACATTTCTTTTAATGCAAGTGCTTCGATCCTGGTGTGTTGACAATAAAGTGTTCAGGAAATGAAAACGTTTGCAGGTGTGATTTCTGAAACTTCACTGATGTGGGACTTTAGGGTTAAAAGCATGAAGGAAAGGAACAGTTAATGATGACGATGTAAACATAAGGCAGCCCTCGGTTGGGATACAACCTCACATTTTCTTCAGAGCTCTGGCCGTTTCTTCGATGGCCTCTCTCGGTTCGTTCGGAGGCGGGATCTTCAGGTCGGTCGGCTTGACGCCCCACACCTCGGTGGCGTACTCTGTGATGGTTCTGTCGCTGGAGAACTTTCCCGTGGCAGCGATGTTCTTGATCACCATCTTCGTCCACTCCTTTGGATTCTTTTAGAGAAAAAAAAAAAAAAGATTTGTTGTCTTTTTGTAATCAGTTTTTTTCTTCCTGCTTGACCATTTTAAAAGTTGTATATAGTTCATTTAAAGTTGTCCAATTCTTTACAATGGGGATCTACCTCAGTGGGGTCCGGGGATCCTTAGGGGTTCTTAAGGGAGTTTCAGGGGGTCCAAAGCAAAAAGGGGAATACTTATTTTTCCACTGTTCTTTTATCCATAATTAACGCAATGAAAAACTCACTATTTTGAACAGGGGTTTCATCTGTAATATAACAGACTAAAACAAAAATCCTATCAAATGGGGGTCCGTGGTCTAATTTGTGTCAGTTTAGGATTCCTTGACACAAAAAAGTTTGGGAACAACTGATCTTCTCCAGTTAAAAGTGATACTTCAAAAAAGTTAAGCCCAAAGATAGCCGTCTAAGCCTCTGATCTCACTTTGTTATACACAGGCCAGACGTCTGTCAAAGGGAAATGTTACCTGATAGAGCTGGCTGACTTTCTCTTGGCATTTTATGTAGTCTTCAAAGTCTGCAAACACTTTGAAACTGAAGAGAGAGAAGAGGTATTACATACATCGGACAAGTTGAACTTAAAAAATAAAAAAGTTAAGTTTGACATTGTCAGAATAAAAATAAAAATAAAGATCAGTGTTGACATGACAGCATCAATTCATTAACTTTAAGCAAGTTCAGCTGGGCTACAGCATTTTGGAATAGTAACCCGTGTGCGTGTGCGTGTGCGTGTGTGTGTGTGTGTGTGTTGCTCACCGGTCATGTTTGAAGAGCATGTCAGTGAGGTCTTTGAAAAGGTTTGGATTTTTAGGGCTGAAGAATCCACTCGTGATCTGGTCCATCACATATTTCAGCTCTGGGATCCTCTTGTAGTATGACATGGCATCATATCTGGAAAAAAAAGACAAATGTTTATTTAATATAAAAAGAGCAACATAAAACATAAGCAATAAAATAGACTCAGTTACCCCTTTTTGTCCATTTCAGCCACTTCCTCCACCCTCATGCCGAAGATGAACATATTCTCCTCTCCAGCCTCCTCGGCCATCTCCACGTTGGCTCCGTCCATGGTGCCGATGGTGAGAGCTCCGTTCAGCATGAACTTCATGTTACCTGTTCCTGAAGCTTCAGTGCCTGCAGTGGAGATCTGCTCGGACAGATCCGTGGCAGGTATTACTGAGGGGAAGAGCAGGTCCTTTTCATTTCATTTCAGAATTGCAATTATGCACATGCTCATGTGTGTTTTTGAGTTATGGACACTCAGTGTGTGCAAATGTTTAAGAAAGTTGTCTGAACGGTACCTTTCTCTGCTAGAGAGACCCTGTAGTTCTCCAGAAAGATGACTTTCAGCTTGCTTCCCACCACAGGGTCATTGTTGACCACATCAGCCACTGACGTGATCAGTCTGATGATCATCTTCGCCATGTGATAGCCTGGAGCAGCCTGCAGAGGGCGACAGGAGACAGACTACCTGTTAAACGAATATGTCACACCAGTCTCAGCCAGTTTATTAGAACTTCATGTGTTACTGTGGCTGAGCTGGTACCTTTCCCCCAATGATCACTGTCCGTGGTACAAAAGGTGCAGTGGGGTTCATTCTGATGCCTTGGGAAAACAAAAACAGAAAACATCCATAAATAAAAAGGTGAAAAGTCTAATTTCAGTATTATTTCTCAGGTCTCTGCATTGACTACAAATAAGTCAAGGAGCTATTTTTAACTTCTTATGACTTCTTTGCAAAACACTACATGGGTTAGGATCTAACTCTCCAACTCTGGCCATGCTTAAATCTAAAATCCTAAATGCCTATAATTGGAATTTTGTCCACTTAGATTTCATTATTTTTTAATTTCCAATTTGATGTGTTTCTGTTTTAAGCCATGTTAGCAGTGTGGCTTGGTCAGTCAGTAGTTCCACCACTTTGGTCCAGACTGAAATAATAAATAATAAATAGACTTTACAACTATAGGATGGATTGACAAGAACATTTGTTCAGAAGGTTCATGGTCCCCAGTGGATGTATCCTAATGACTTCGGTGATCGCCTGACTTTTCAAATAGCGCCCCCCGCAGGTTGACATTTGTGAAATGTCTCAACAATTGTCAGGTGAATAGCCACAAAATCTAGTACGGACATTCATGTTCCCCTCAGGATGAATTGCAATATTTGCCCCACTGAGCCATAGCCTCACAGAGCTGCTAGCGTGGCTGTCGACTTATTTTGTGGTAGATCTGTCCTCTTACTTACTAATTTGTCTTATTCCGTTGTTTGGGTGAAGGGGTTATGCACTTTAAGAGACTGAATTTCCTTTTAATTAAAATGTACTATAGGGATATTTGCTGGGAATATTCTCAAGGAAGGAAAGGGTTTTAGATGCAGGGAAAGGCAGCATTAAAGTATTGCATGTTGCTCAAAACATAGCTGCTGATGACTGATTTTCTGTCACACTTGATTAAAAGGCAAATGCCTCTCATTCTTAGTGTTTCTTTTAACTTGCTCGGAGCAACAGTCAAGTGAGGAATCTTCCACGTGAGGACATGTCAGATTGTGTCATGTCATGTAGCGCTGACAGAGCCCTGTGGCGGCTTGTGAAGCCTTCTGGCAATTTTAGGAACACTTCACATACGGTTGTACATGGTGATGATGTGCAGGCAGTTGAGGACCTGCCGCTTGTACTCGTGGATTCTCTTCACGTGGACGTCAAACATGGAGGATGGGTTGATTTTAACCATGTACTCTTTCTCTAGGTACTGGGCAAATTTCATCTTGTTGTCCTGCGAGTGAAAAAAAATCAAAAAGACGTTACTTAGCAACAAAAGGAATTATTCAGTGAGTGGAAGCTGCTGAATCACAGGCCTGTTCTCTGACACACAAGGACTTTAAAGCTGCAATGCACAAATAAATCTGATTAACTCTGTGTTTGCCTGCTGTGATGTGCAGAAATTATAAACTAAAAGATGTTGAAATGCATAGATTCTTTGCTTAACAAGACATTTAGAACAAAGCCTCCACTATGCAACTAAGCAACTTTAAGTACCTAGAAAAGCTCTATATAAATAGGATTTAATATTATAATGATGATGCATGTACTGCATGGCAACATCAAGCATTCATTAGTGTAACAGAAAAATAGAATACACTATGGAAGACTTATTTTATCATTTTTTCAATATAATTAAACTTCTTTTATTTCAGACAGCTTCTAGAATAATTGATACGCAGTAGAATAGAGGAATGTAGTGGCTTCAAATTGAAGCTCAAGTAAAGTATCAGTACCTCAAAATTGTACTTCAGTGCAGCACTTGCGTAAATGTACCTACAATAGTTACCTGTTTCACTTTAGAGATATCACGGATGAGGGCAGCATTGTCGACAAAGTCATTCAGCTTCTTCAGCTGGCTGAGGTCCTTCACGTAATCCTCCCCAATGACCTGAAATACACATTTAAGGTCACAATGAAATGTGTGCAAAAACAGACTGACAGTGTTTACTACACTCCACTTCATGTCTATTTGGAAAGCTGACTGAAACACGGGCTGGAAAAGACTTAGGAGGGACAGTTACGCCAAGATTCGATCACCCGACAGCTGGGGAATATAGGCTTAAGGAACCAAAGGATTTTCACCGCTACAACATATCTTGGCACTCAATCATTTATGTATTTGTTGCTCAGGCAGCTCAAACAGACCTCAGCTATGAGCTCAGCCAGGCCGGGGTTGCAGAGCAGCAGCCAGCGTCGGGGTGTGATGCCGTTGGTTTTGTTCTGAAACTTCTCCGGTTCTAGTTCACTGAAATGACGGAATCTGTGGAATACGGAAGAAAAATGGGAAACTTCATTTTGGTTATTTATCATAGACAAAATAATGGAAACACGTAAATAGTGTGTATACAGTATTTGTATCAGGTAGTAAAGGAAGCATACCAGCACGTTTGTTTTGTCTCCTTAACCATAAAAATCATACACCGTTTCGATTTTTACTGACCTTTGTAACACACTGGAGAACTGTAATGTAAACTGTGTTCATAGTACACACACTAAATCATTTTGTAAAGTCAGGGGGGTGCAGACCCAAAGCGCAGAGACCAGACGAGAAGGCAGCAGGAAGATTTTGTACATTTATTTTGGAAAAGCCGCTTCAGAAGGTGTCCTGGGGCAGGCAGGAGATGAGGCAACAGGAAATCCAATGCAAAAGTGCAACACATTGACAAAACTAGAACTAGAAAAGCAAACCACTACAGAGGAACTACACTGGTCATGACAACAATCTGACACTTGACAAAGGGAGCGCACGACAAGAGTGGTGACAAGGGACAGGTGACATGAGGGCTGATAAACAGGTGAAACACATCAGGGCGGGGCAGACAATCACAAAGGCGGGAAAAACACACAGGAAGTCAAACAGTACATGGCACAGGAGAAAAATTAAAACAGGAAACTACTGTAAAAAAACCCAGGGTCATGACAGGAATGGTCCATTATCATAACAAAGATGGTTGACTCATCAGATCATATTCATTTCTTACTACTACTACTACTACTACGATCCGTTTTTGTGGCCCGACCTTTCAAGCCCCACCATATAGTGATATTGTGTGTGTGTGTGTGTGTGTAACAGAGGATGTGATTAAATCCTGTGGTTATCTATGAGGCCATACTGATCTGGTATTTAGCAACTAGGCTGTTGTTTTAGTGGTCTGCCTATCTAAACTGCCTTCATTTTTTCTGTTGATGCAGTTTGCCACCGTTTTTTCCCCCATTTGTTGTCATGGTTTAGAGAAATATGTCACTTTTTTATGACCAATAGAGACATAGCTAAATGGTCTGAGTAGTCTACAGTGTGTCCATTATTTTTTTGCATAGATTTGTGTAGGGCTGGGTACCCAGCTAGTATAAACTAAGGGATGCTCATTAGTAGTGAGAAATGCCTCGTCATTCAATACCAATTTCAATACTTAAGGAGTAAATCTCAGTGAGCCATTGAGCATGCTTCTACCATTGTTATTATTATTGTTATATATATATATATATATATATATATATATACATATACATATACATATACACACACACACACACACACACACACAGTACATTACGCACAGAGACAGGGCTCAAGTGTGTGTGTTGTGTTTTGAGAGGCCTCACATAGTTGTAAAGGAACGTTTTTTTTGTTTGTTTGCATTTTAACCGTAATTTGTAATGTTGTAAACTTCTTTTTATTAAAATGGATTTTATTTTTGTGAAAAATATATAGTTCAGGAACCGGTATCACATTCAAGGTATCTGTGTCATTATCTGTCTTTTTTTTTTTTTAACAATACGCAGCCCTAGATTTGTGTCATGAAGCCGTGTGTGTGTGTGTGAAATGGCTTACACGTCAGTCTTGATTATGTTGGAGTGTATCTCAGCAACTCCGTTGACGGCGTGAGAGCCCACGATGCACAGGTGCGCCATGTTCACCCTCTTGCATCCATCTTCTTCAATCAGGGACATTCTCCTCAGTTTGTCCATGTCTTTTGGATAGAGAGATGCAATCCTCTGCAGTGACAGAACAGACACACCTTTAGGATATCACGTTTATGTGTCACAGCGCGTGTGTTCACTCAATAAAAACACAATCGCTCCACTTCTGCCCGTGTCTGAGCCCCAGTACGTACATCGAGGTGGACCTGGTTGATCTGGTAGATAATCTGCAGATGTCTGGGCAGCAGCTTCTGCAGCAGCTCCACAGGCCAGCGCTCCAGAGCCTCGGGGAGGACAGTGTGGTTGGTGTAGGCAAAAGTGCGCTTAGTGAGCTCCCAGGCCTGCAGAGGAGGAGGGGGGAGAGTTTATTCTTTCCCTGATTAAACATCACACTTGAGCTTTGCAACCACTTGCAATCTAATCTAAGAAACTCTCCTTCTTTTTTCACTCCATATCTGTAATTTCCATCTCAAATGTTGCAACAGAAAACTAACTCTGCTTGCCTGTTTTTTGTTTCTTAACCTGCCTGACTTTTCCTGTTGCACATGCACAGTATGCAACACAGGAGTGTCAACATTTGTCATGCTCTGTGGTTTTAACCTCCTTTGTGTTACTTGCTATGATTTCCCCATTTTATCCTGTTGCACTTGAGTCACTCTCGGTTTAGCAAAACTGGTTGAATTCAAATCTGCCAAATCTGACTCTTACTCACCGTGTCCCAGTCGAGTTTCTCAATGTCCACAAAGATTCTCATAAGCTCGGGGATGGCCATGGCAGGATGAGTGTCATTCAACTGGATGGCGACCTGGAAAACACGACATTCTGTACTGACACCTTCTTATTGATTTTATCTCCTATAACTGTTGCAGAATAACAGGAGATTAAAGAACCGCAGCTGTGAATGCTGAAATGACAAACACTGGGCTGTCTCAAATCTGAAACAACCTTAGAATTAAAGACACGTATTGCCACACCTTAGCACAAAATCCCAATATCATATCTGCAGGGTTTCTCACTTTGCAGAGATTTTCTCACTTGGTGCTGTGAAACATAATGTGTGCTTTTTTTGTAACACATTTTCTTTCCAGGCCAAAAACGCCTGTGACAAAGCAATGCAAATATCCCAATACTTTTTATGGTAATCTCTGCTCTATTTACTCTTTTCAAGTATAAAAAAGAAGAAGAAGATCTTGTCGCAAATACCACCTGATTGCTTCTAGCCAATAACTGAGGTTAAGAGAAGAAGTGTAGTAACATACCCCATTTCCATTCTAGACACTCACTTCTCGAGCCTTTCGCATTCATGAATGTACGGCTGATTTTGAAGCTTACTTTTTCCGGGAAGCCCTCGAAAGAGGTTCGGCCGTGAGAGCCCTTCTTGGTGGTCTTGAAGCGGCGGATGATGTCTTGGAGGGTGGCTGCCACAACAAAGTACTCCTGCTTCAGACGTAGTTCTTTTCCTTCAAAGAACTACAACACATGAAAGACCACAGAGATAGCCATGGCCTTGGTTTTAGGACAATAGACATTTTCCCGGACAGAACCCATTATCAGTGTGTTGACCACTATAGAAAATGTTCAGGCATTAGTATCCCAGTAACACTTATTTTGCATATTGTTGCATATACAAATCAGAATGTGCTTAATGACCAAAACATTCAACTTACATTGTCATTGGGGTAGAGAACACGGGAGATGTTCTCCGCCAGATTCCTGTCCAGAACAGCCTGGATGTAATCTCCAACGTTAACTACAGACAGTGCAGTGGTGTTTTAGTTACATTGGCACTATATTATAGACAAGTTTTGTATCATAGTGTAATTTAAAGTCAAAGATTAAACTCTGCAGGAAAAGAAACCAAAACATTTGAGCTATTTTGCAACACAGGCATATTTTCGCAAGGTGCCAGTGTTGCAGCAGTTTCCTTCTGTATTGCAAGTTGGTTTCTGGTGAAAACTAAAAAAAAAGGAAATGTTCAGCAGAAGTAGGTTTGACATTAGAAATAGCCCGAATTGCCCTTTAGCACTCACAGTCTCTCAGGTTAAAGTCGTTGGGAGCACGGGCGGACCACAGCCTCATGGTATTGACAGTGTTGTTCATGTAGCCGGGGATGGGGGTGTCGTAGGGCATCGCCAAAACCACCTGCACGGATAAAAGTGAAAACAATGATCAAGCAGGAAGACAAAGCGAAAAAAAAAAATCTGAAATCTTACCAAAGGGCAGGTTTGGAGACTTTTGAATGGAATAAGTACAAAAAAATTAAAAATGTGTGACTCACAAGCCCTGGTGGTTTGTTGCAATAATAAACAAATGAACCACCTTAAAATTTTTAACATGAAATAACATCAATAAATAGTGACTTTTTCTAACTCCAAACAAAGCCATGTACAGAGTACGAGACAATGGGCCCCTGGAAACAGACATGTGGATTGTGGTTGTTTTGAGTCCCTTTGTGGTCGTGTTGCACATTTTTTTAGTTGTCTTGCATCTCTGTAGTTGTTTAGTTACTCTTTTTGTCTTTTTAGACGCTTTGCAGCTCTTTGTGGTCGTTTTAGTGTCTCTTTGTAAATGGTTGTCGTCATTTGATTGACTTTCCAACGATTGTTAGTGACTTTACACAGAGGCTCCGGTCCAGGGGCCCCTGGGCATGTCCCCGGTAGGCCTGTTCAGGAATCCATTCATGTTACTCAACTACTAGATACACAAACTATCACCGTCTGCTGTAATCCATACACATCTTTAGTACCTGAGTGTCCACCCATTTGGAGCCATCTCTCGTCTCCTCTACTCTTCCATAGAAGTGAACGGGCAACATGTACTCTGGACGGGCTTTCTCCCACGGGTTGCCATGCCTCAGCCAATCATCAGCCTCCTCCACCTACAATAGATCAGACAGAGCAAAGAGTAAAAAAAAAACTTCAATATGGTTTTACTTGTTGGAAGTAGCAGGAGTCCAGAGAGAAAGAAGAGGCATTGAGCAAGACTCTAAACTGACCTCTGACCTCTTTATGAGGTAAGACAAAGGACTTCCCTTTTGTAAATTAACCAACTATTGCGCCATTTGATTAGATTTTGTGTTAAGTGCTGAATAAAAGGCACCAACTTTCACTTCCTATACAATAGCAGCAGGGATAGAACATATACTGTAGGTTCGTCCACCCCAGTGAGAAAATCCAGTTCAGTGTTCAAATGTACATGTTTACACTGAGGGTTTGAACTGCAAATAACCAGGAGAATTCAAAAGGGCAAAAGCCTGGAGTTTGGGGATCCCTTATCACAAGATACACAATATTTTTTTCTTCATCTAAAACCAACTAACACCAGCTTCTGCAGGAGCTTGCACCACTGCAGGGTCTGTAGATTACGGTCAATGATTGGCTTGTGAGGTATTCTGACCTACTTCATTTCTACCTTGGCCCCATTCCCTTTTGACTCCTCGTAGCATGAACATAGGTCAACAACAAAATCCTGACAAGAAAGAATCTAATCTCCGGAGAGGGAAAGAGGTGTGTTTGTATCAGAGATATCGAGCCATTTTAGGTCAAATGTAATTTATAAGACTGTATTTGGAAGGTAAAAGAGAACTGATTAATAGCTGTTGTGCAGTTACCTGCCAGCCGTCTCTTATCTTCTGGTTAAAGATTCCATATTCATATCGGATACCATAACCATACGCTGCAAGACCCAAGGTGGCCATCGAATCCAAGAAACATGCTGCGTGCAGAAAAAAACAACAACTTTAGACATGAACTCAAAGTGAAAACTCTGTAGTGATTAATGTAGGCACAAAACGACAGTCCATGGTGTAATGCTCATTTACACATTCTGTAGCAACATTTCTGGGGCTGAAAGTGGCTTCAAACATTCAATAGGCACACAGACGTATTAGATGGACAACTGCCATAATAGCCTAGAAATTACAATGGAGTATTGTTGAACTAGAGATAAAGTATTTGAATGCAAACATGGCTGGTCTTCAACTCATTTAATGTCACTTTAAAAGCATTTCTTCCTGTTTTTTCAATGTTTTCCTGTAACTATGTATTTTAGAGGAGAGGGGATATAAATATATACCCTTCCTCTCCTTCTCTCTGTGTCTTTTTACCTGCCAGTCTGCCCAGGCCTCCGTTCCCCAGACCTGCATCCTCCTCCATCTCCTCCAGCTCCTCCATGTCCAGGCCGAGCTACGGCAGAGGGGAACATAAAAGCCTACTATTGACCTTTTTTTTTTTAATTAAAAAGCTAAGGTTTATTAATATGAGCACAGTCATTGTGTGCATGTGTGGTGTTGTAGCCTCTATTTCCTATAAAACGTAGTCTGACCTGGTAGATGGCTTCATCGCAGGCGTTCTGCAGCCCCAGGTTGATCATCGTGTTTTGGAGGGTCCTGCCCATGTAGAACTCCAGAGACAGATAATATACCCTCTGAACATGTGAAAGAAAAGAAGAAGTAGAAAAAAATCATGTTTCTTTGCACAGATTTCAGCTTTTCAGAGACTGTATAAATCAAATATTAAATACAATATTGTGATATACTTTGTTTGGGGCTTGAAAGGGAAGAAAATGCCATGCAGAGCTGAGCAGCAAATGAATGAAACTGACATGGAAGCAAACATTTTCCTGCTGTAGCAGTACAAACATGATGGAGTAACTTAAAAATATTGTATGTCTTGAAAATCTGGAAAGTTTTATGGAACAGAAAAACAATGTCCAAGACTAGGTCCTATAAAAATGTCAAAAACTTGTCAAAGAATGTGTTCTTCATGTCATGCACAAGGGATTTGAAATGCAGTCTGAGCAAGGAATTTCAAAGGTCATCTATACATAAATACATACATAAATATATATATGGTCAGTGTTTGGACAGTCTGAAACATATCAAAGCCTATACTTTTAAGTGTATATTAGATATTATTTGCATTGTAGGCTTCAGGATATTTTAGTTGACTGTTATCTGTATTTTGAAATACTTTGTGGTGTGTTGCAATTGAATGATACTACTAAATGAAGTATATGTGGGATGTATATTTCCAGTATAAGATTTTTTAAGTTCCACATTGACACTGAAACTTTGGATCTTTACCTTTGGGTCTGCTTCATAGTAAAACTGCTGTGTTCTGATCCATCTCCCCACCAGGTGATCTCTCACAGTGTGAGCCAGGGCAAAGTAATAATCCCTGGGTGTTGCAATGTTTCTGTCTTTCACCAGAGTGAAGTGCAGGTGACGGTTGAAGCCCTTCTTTAGCTCTGCAACATTCTCCACTCCCACAATCCCCCTGATGCTGATCTGCTTGCGCTTCTCCTGGTCAGTGAGAGGGGTTGCCATGCTTGGGCTTGCAGCTCTGTCCTGTTGTTGTCCTGGCTGGAAGTGGAGTTGAAAGGTAAGATGGTGGCAGTTTTTCATGAAGCAGTCTCCTCCTTTTGCTGCGTTTCATTGGTGAGTGCAGGGGGAGGGTGTTTCCTTGGCCGGCCCCTGCTGAGCTGCAGAGCTCAGAGCAGGAAAAGGTGCACAGAGAGACTACACATAAGAACGACTGGAAGCTTTGTGCAGTTTAGGTGCACACAAATCTCTATGACTTAAACATTCATTCATAATGAAGGATAGTTGTATGAAAACAAAAAGAAAGTTATTCTCAATTATAAAAAATGATATAATGAATTAATATTTTACTCCATTTGCAAGTATAGTTAAGTATTGATAGATAGACAGATTTAATCTACTTTGATTCACAATAAAATACAGACAGAGCGAAAGATATTCCAGGCAACATGAGACCTTGTCGACACCCATTTATTGAATTTTCACAATTACAAAAAATAAAACAGAGGCTCATATTACACTTCAGATCATCATAATAATAATAGCTGTAATATGGTAATGTAAGACATATAATCAACAATTATAATACCCATACTGTGTTAAAATCATAGTAATAATGACGTTGGTTTTATAGTTATAAAATACTCAATAGACATAGTTCAGCATCACTGTAAATAATAATATTGAGTGAAAACATTCCACCTCTGAGCAAATAGGTCAAAACAAATTACTTTGGAGTTAAAATGAGTTTATAATGCAGGTAACCCACACACACACACACACACACACACACACACACACACACTTATGTATGTACATTTGTATATATAACGCCCAGTGTCGCCCAGCGACTGTGTGTACGTTTTTAATAATTCATGAAAGTTTGACGATGCTGTAGGATGGACTTTAAATCATCCCCAGGTCTAAGTGTAATATCATTTAATGTATATGGCTGGTTTAGAAAGAATAAATGTTACAATCACACACTTTTTAACATCAGCACCCTGTCCAGTAGAGAAAAAAACACCTTAATGTTATTTGTCAATCAAAGATATAACCTCACTTAGAAAATGTTCCACAACAAGATCATTTGTGTTGAAAAGTAAAACATGTGTGTGTCATCTCCTACTGGACATGCGGAAAATAACCTCAATGAACGGATTTATTGAACTGAAGCCATTTGGTTTATTTGTCCTGGAATCCGGGGTTGTGTAATGCTGTGATAATGGCTGCACTTGTCTCAGTCCGAGCTCAGTGTCCCTCTGCTAAATGGGCTGCTTTTGTACTTTATAATTACGGACCGAACAAAAGGCTTGAATGAAAAACCACCGACTAAATGTTGCATCAGTCAAAGCTTGAATCCTTGCAGCAAAGGCCGTGCAACTTGTTGAACGCTGTAGCAGTCTGGTTTATCACAAGTGTCAGCACTCATGCACATATCATACTCAAAACTATGTAGTTTACTGTGTGCGGCGGCCATTTTAGCAACCATATATCATAACCCATGTATCTTAGATGATTTACAATCAATATTAATCCAGGGGACAAAAAAATAAAAATCACATAGGATTCATAAAGTTAAGAAAGACACCTGACTGTAATATTCCCTTCAATACTGTAGGGTATTATATTCATAACAAACATGGTTATTGTTGAGTTTGCCCTTTTGCCAATAGAAAAAATATGTAGCAGCAGGTAATGTCAGGCATCACAGATGTTACAATTGACTCCGCTGAAGCAATGAATCTAGTTTGTAGCAAAGTTTCATAATATTGTGGTCATTGAAGAGGGGAAAAGGCACACCCATGAAGCTCAAACACAGGATAGCACCTTATGTGTATGCTAGACATGTATGGTATGTCTCAAAGCGACCATGCACTGGGGAAAGGGCAAAAAGGGCAAAAGTTCCAGTCCAACCATTCAGTCATTTTCTTTAAAGCCATGCTATTGGCACGTTTACAGGGATAGCCATGTTGATCGGTCTGTCCACCACTTTGGTCCAGAATAAAACATCTCAACAACTATTGGATGGATTCCTAAGACATTTTGTAGAAACATTCCTGGTCCCCAGAGGATGAATCCTAATGACTTTGGTGATCCTCTGACTTTTTCTCTAACGCCACCAAGAGGTTGACATTTGTGGTTTTAAGTGAAATATCTCAGTAACTGTTGGTTGGATTGCAATGAAATTTGGTACACACATTCATGGTTCCTCCAGGATTAATTGTAATTTGTCATAGAATTTAATTTATGGTCAAATACTTGCAAAATAAATGAGAATCCCATCATCCTGAGCTGTGCTTTGTGCATACTGCAAATTAACAAATGTTAGCATGCTAACACGCTAAACTAAAATGGTAAACATGGCAAACGTTATACCTGATAAAAATCAACACGAGTCAGTGTTGTTGTTGTGAGCATGTTAGCATGCTAGCGTTAGCCTTTATCTCAAAGCACCACTGTACAGCATGGCAGAGCTGCTAGCATGGCTTCATTTGTTGCATGTTGGGGAGGCCGTTGCCCAAATGCGATGCCGCAGGAACGTCCCAGTACATCATCCCGTTACTGTTGCTTAGACTGACATAAACTGGTTCTCACGATTACTGAAAAGCCTCTTCACTTTAAGAACAAATTCCAAACTACATTTTCAAAGCGACAAAAAAGATATAGGTTCTTTCCTTCTGTTAATAACTATACATGAAATAAAGAAACAATGATGAATTCTCATTGAAAAACTCTGAACATCAATAACTTACTTAGCTATACAATTCTCTGCGATAGATCATTTCAATAACAATATTACAAAACTACCAGGATTCAGTCACCTACAGTAAAAAAAAAAAAAAGCCAGAATGAAGCAAGCTGCTGTAGCACCTTATTCAAAGAGCTTCACAGTCACCATCTTAAACCCATTTTCAACACACGGAATCGCCCGCTTTTATGATACACCAAAATCCGTCCATCCTGTTCTGAGAGCTGCACCGCAAAGAAAGGCTGCAGGAAGGCCTCGCTTCTAGTAGCATTTTAGATGGCAATGATGTATATCTTTTTTTTTACGGGTGATACAGAAAGTTCACACAAGCAAAGCCAATAAGAAAAGTGTCTCAGGTACTCAGGTGAGGATAGGACAGTGACGCGGCTGAGAGTTGGACTGTTGCTCTCATGCAGGGATGATAGCAGCTGCTGACCTGCCTTGACCGACCGATCCACCCCCCACCTTCACACACATTCACACAAACACACAAAAGACCCCCTCTCATGCTCCCCCTGGTGCTTTAAACGTGTCAGGATGTTCATTACTGATGGCAGGAAAGAATATATACAGCATATTGTGCTTGTTAATGTAAAATTAGAAAGAAGAATACATACTGAACTGTATGCTGATGGTATGCTGGGGGCAAATTTTTCCAAGTCAACTCATTTACAAAACAATCTCCTTCCTTAAAAAGAAAAAGTTCAATTTATTAGGAAAAGCTATACAGCTTTCATGGCTGTACTCTAAATATGAAGCTATAAGCTGTTAGCTTAGCCTGCTTTGGACGAAGCCAGGCTAGCAGCATCTCTAAAGCTCACTAACACATTACATACATTACAGTATATCTTGTTTGTTTAAAATTGAAATATAATACAAGACATTTTGGTTTTATGGGCTGTTACGTGACTATATTTGTGCCCTTAAAACCCCAACATGTCCTTTTTATGCATCTGTTTTTGTACAGATTCAACAAATGAGATATAGCGGTTTAATAAGTGAGCTTTAGAAGTGGTTGGGCAACATATTTGTGAACTTCTAACAGAGCCAGGCTGGCTGTTTCCCAGTTTCAAGTCTTATAAGTGCTAAGTTGAGCTAACTGACTGCTAATAGTAGCTTCATATTTAGCATACAGACATAAGAGTGGTGTCAATCGTCTCATCTAACCCTCCGCGAGAAAGCAAACGAGTGTATTTTCCAAAATGTCAAACTATTCCTTTAAGTAGATATTATGATCCCTGCACGTAATTCCAAGTTCATCAGTTTGAGATTACTTTTTAACAGGATTTCATCTTCCTCAACTGTAAATTTGGTCGAAATACAAGGTACACATTGCACAGCATGGTCCATTTTTGTCCTGCAGATAGTTCATGTGTCCAAGGTTTCGGCATGATAAAGGCATGGCTCAGTGCTGGATGGGGCCTCTTACAGAGATTCATGGAGGTGGGGAGGAGAGGGGGAGGGAAAGAAAGGGTTAGGGCTGGATCATAGTCATTGACTAGCATGATGAACCCTGGGAAATCCTGGAGAGGTTTTCCCTAGCCGGTGGTGGGGAGTCTTTAGCACACAGAGTCAGTGGGATCTGCGTCCCCGGGAGAGTAGAAGTCAGGGATGGGTAGACCAGTATGCAGTGTGATCTGGAAACAAAAATCAACATTTACATACAAATAGATGGGTTAATATAAATCATGGCAAAGAGGGTTGTTTTTCTGCCAGCAGGTGGAGTTGTTGAACAATTTTCTCAGTGAGTGAAGCGTTTTGTGTTGGAGGCACCTGGCTTTCATCATCCAGAGACAGCATTAGAAATCAGAAAACTGGCTGAGAGCAATAACAAATTCAGCTATTAACTGCTGTTGAGTCTTTGAAGCTTCCTCTTTAAAGGTTTAATCCTCTGAGCCCATATTTGTTAAACTTGAAAAGCAGTTTTAATGAATAATAACTGCACTCATATGATAGTTTGTTGATCTACAAGTAAAAAAAATCTCTGTTTCTGCCTGCAGCACTGCTCCGGGAGGGAGAGCCGGGGACAGCTATAAAACAGCCCCCTCCCCCAAAAAAACAGCACCCCCTGGAGCTGTTTTTCCATTTATTAGAATGGTGTATAGATTAAAAAAAACAGTTGAGTCTTAGGTCTGAATGTCAATAAGAAGAACGTGTCCTCAGGTTATAACAACCTTATAAATAGTAATACATTTTGGAAGAAGAAGGAAAAAGTTCAATATTTATTTGCTTTTTTTGCCAATGGGTAAATGAGATGATCAATACCACTTTGATGTCTTCCCCCCCCCCAATATGAAGCTTCTATCTGCAGCCAGCTAACGTAGCTTAGCATAAGGCCTGGAAACAAGGGGAAACAGCTAACCCTCATGTGTAAATAAAAAACAAAGTTTTTTGCTATGCTAACGGGCTGAAGCTTCATATAACAGACATGAGAGTGGTATCAATCTCAATAGGAATTCATTTATTTAAAGCCACTAGAGGAAAAACAAAAAGGAGAAAGTGTTAAGGGATTCATTTTCCAATTTTCCAATTTAGAAATGAAAGTTTAAATAGCAGCCACAGTTCATGTACAGTATATACAATATCAGTCTGTACCTGGACATTTCGGTTGAGGCTGATGGCGGGGTAATAGACGCCCTCCAAGCCTTCGAAAGCCACTGGACCCTGCTGCTCATCATTGATGAGGAAGATGAGGATGCCGCGTGAGAAGTCCAGTAGAATTCCTATTGTAGCTCCTTTACCGATGCCGCCGTCCGTCCTGCACAAGAGGAATTTACTGAAGATATCACAGATATACTACTGCTTTTGTCAGTAACGTCCTGCAGAATATTTGTCCTCCCATCCTGTAACTGTAAAGTTAACAGAGCTAAAAAAGTACATTTACTGTAATCAAGTACAATTGTGATGTACTTGTTGTCACTTGTCATTTTCAGCTTCTATATAGGCTATATTTTAAAGGCAAGTAGTTTTTACTCCACATTTGAAAAACTACATTTATGTCACATCTTTAGTTACTTGTTACATTTCAGATTTAGATATTATTATAACAAAGACTATCAAGATCTTATGAAATTCAACACATTTTTAAAAATTAAACCACCTGTGTCATATGCCAGAGATCTATGAGTTGTTACACCAGTTACACCAAGCCGACGTTTCCCCTCTAAACTCGATTTCATTTGAATTACTGTTTGAGGCCCAAAGAGGTCAAATGATCCAGTGTTTCACATAAAAGCAAACATGAGAGAAATATCTAAAAATGGTCCCGTTTTGACCCCTCAGATTATGAGGTGATTAACTGGTGAGTCTTTGGAGGGGCCCGAACCCCTAGGTTGGGAGCCACTCGACAAAGACCACAGGGGCTATTTATTCTGCAGTAGTAGTAATTTTACTTATGATACTTTAAGTACATTCTGCTGATAATACTTCTGACTCAAGTAATAGTTTGAATGCAGGACTTTTACTTGTGATAAATTGTTTGTGAATTGTTGTTTTGCTGCATATTCTATATGTTTTTATTAGTACTTTTTAAAATTAATTCTTAGTTTGTCTCTTATAAAGGGTTAGGTCACCCAAAATACAAAATTCTTGAACTTGGAAATAGTCATTTGACAAAAAAAACAAAAAATCCAAGCTTATTAGCTGTTTCTGGAGCTTTCAGCTGCATCTTACTGCCTTTTATCAATGGAAACACAGATCAATTCACATTCCCTGTTTTGGGTTGAAGGCAGGGCTTTAAGTATGTTTTAAATGAAATAAGACTTGGACTCCTTACCTGTTAGTGTGTGAGTTATTGTGCATGAACCAGGACCGGTTGTTGTCCACATACATGGCCCAGGCCTTGTCGTCCTTCCCCAGCATCACGTCCTTCAGCACGTCGGCCCGAGCGATCCCAAAAGCTGGGTCTGGGTGGTTGTCATAGCGATCAACTGTCATTTCCCAGTAATGAACGCCGCGGGAGAAGGCGGAATTACCCATGACCACCCTGTCGTCGTAGCTGTTGCACGACACCGTCAGGTTGTCGTTGGAGAGGACAATGTCCGGGTGAGCGGAGGCCGGGTCAAAGGTGAACCAAGCGACTGCGCACGGACACGAACGCACGCGCACAACACACACACACACCACACACACACACACACACACACACACACACACACACACACACACACACACACACACACCACACACACACACATACACAAGGGGAGAGTTACACACACTGTTGTTTAGCACCAATAATATCACCTGATGCAATGGTCATGACTTTAAAAAGACAGTGACATGAATCTAGGGGCTGGAGGTTAGATGAGGGGAAGTTACACTGTAAACACTTAATGAAAGGAATCATAATTATATGAAAGAAGATAAGAAGAAGATTCACTATCAATATTATAGTTAATATTGTCATGGTTAATTCTTAACATTATACTCTACAACTTAACTTATAACTTAATCCTAATAATCTTAATAATATTTATAATATTATAAAACCTGTGTCAGACAGTCTGGAAATGATAATTGCCGTTTGTTTTCACTGTGGGGGGTGGGGGGTGGGGAAGCTTTCAGCTCCATCTCACGGTCTTTGTGAGAGCTTAATGGACCTACATTCACCAGGTGGACAGAAACACTTCAATTGAATGATAATGCTGTTCTGCATCTACCAAAAGTATTAATATGCAAATATTGCATATTGCAAATTGTTTGTCACATAAACTTTACAGGATGCTAATATGTCAATGTTGCACTGCCCCCAAGTGGCACACATTTTAATTCAATACTGCTTTAATTTATGCATCACAAAGAACATTTCGAAATTTCCATTAATTGTATTGGGTTGGTGGTAGATTTAAAACCTCAGCAAATCAAACCACAACCATCTGCATGGAGTGATATCACTAGGGGTTGGTTTGTTTTTGTAAGACTAAATCAAATGCTAATAACTTTGCAAACAGTCTGACACAGGGTTGTAAGTGTATTAACATAGCACTATACTCTACACAGAGAAATATGGGAGTTTAACAGATGCATGTTTGCGCTTTATATGGGCTCCACTGGACTTGCGTGTCCACCATCTTTCATTGGCGTGTCACCATGTGCAGTAACGTTTCATTACATAGCTTTATTTCCCAAAGGAAATAAAACCTAGACATTTATTAGAAGCCTGTATCAAATGTTTATTAAGTGCAGCCCACAGAGCAGCAAACTGCTGCTCACAAACACCTGCTGGTTTGAGAGTGAACCACTCTACTGATGAAACAAGCAATGGCAACGAGGGGGGATTAGTGTGGAAACAGTCAGCAATGAGAGCCGTCCATACCTGTGCCTATAGACTGAATATCACATGGAGGGAGTCCAGCTGGAATGTGAAATGAAGGGGGGAGTAGAGAAAGAGTAGGAAAAAGGGGAGAAATAAAAGAGGGAAGGAGAAGTAGAGCATAGCAAAAGCAGTGAAGCAGACAGTTCAGAGGGGTCAGGAGGGATGGAGGAGAAGGTAAAAAGCAGGTTTTATCAGGGAAGCTGGTTCAACTCAGCAGCCAAAACAGCACGGATGAGATCCTTGAAAACAAAAGCAAAGAGTTCCTAGAAACAGATCGGGGGGACTTCAGAAGAACATGTACGAAAATAAAAGACAGTTCTGATGGAGAAACGTCCTTCTTTCCATGTGGGAAATAAAAACCAACAAAATCAGAGCCCAGTTGTCCAGGTGAAGGATGTCAGATCTCTGCAAAAACACTGAGTGGTTAGATCACTTTGTGCAGCCCCCAGCAGCTGCTGAGTGCTCTCTCTGCCAGGTAGGGAGGCTGTCTGGCGCTTTCAGGTCCACTGATGGATGACAAGCTTCCCTGTGTGCAGAGCAGCATTTAACTAATGGGAAAGCAAGCACATGGGTGGATTATATACAAACCATTTGCTACTGGATGTACCTGGTTTAAAGGCTCAAACACACCCTCAAACAGAGTTCACATCCCGCTGCTGCCTTTGGGTTAAAACCTTGCAATCGATATTTTGGAGGCTTTTACTGTTATTCTGTTTGTGTTATTTTAAAGAAAAAAAGAGGGTGAGGATGTTTGATGGCCCCCTTTGATATCTCTTTGAACCTATCATCAAAAAACTCAAAGTGCATGGTTTAAAAATCTGCAATAAGAAACAAAAGTGCAAAAGAAGTGGCCAAATATGTTCTCCTTTCCCCTAAATTTCTAAGAAGTTGTCTTTCTGAAGATGCGAGGCTTAAATCCGGCAGCAACAATTTATTATTCTTAAGATCTTCGTGAGATCAGTCAAGATTTTGTGCTCTTAATGAACGCTTCACATCCAAAAGAAGAAGGAAACTGAGCCGAGACTCTATTCTGTGATCTCAGGAAGTGATAATAACTACGAAAATATATTATTACTGTATTTAGACCTTTAATAAAATACCTGCCAGCTGTTTGCTAGAGCACAACATCCTGGGCAATCAGATTGGATTTGTCATGGCCTAATCCAACACAATATCAAGAGAAATGTAACCAAGACACTTTTTAGGATCTAATCACGCAAAAGAAAATGTGCACAATAACAACGAAGAGTAAGAACGGTGTGACAACCTGGGAAACACAGGGATACAGTAACCAACATGTGGCAGGCGTTTGGAGAAGAAAAAAGGAACACCAAGTGACAAACTGATTTCAGAGTTGGCAGTGGTGATACGGTTTCTTTATGAACTCAAACCTAGTTTGCCATTTCTTGGCACTTATTGGCAGATACATCTGCAGAGCTCTACTTCAGACATGCTGCTTTGAAAAGTGTAGATAAATACTGTCGGTAAAGTTCGCTTGCTTAATAACAAATATATGCAGGCGGCTGAGTTCAGTACTGCCAGTGAAGAAGCACGGATGAGTCTGTTCTTTTGGCAACACAGACTTGAGTCTCGGCTCTATCTGGACTCTAACGTTTTGGCAATTTTACTCCAAATACAGACTGAAAGATCCAAGATATGAAGAATAAATGAATTCTGTTTTGACAGTGTTTTTTTCCTTAAAGACATACAGCCATATTAGTAGTATGAGAAGGAAAAGATGCGTAACGTACTCTCAGAGGTCTGCATGATCAGTGTCTTGCTGTACTGGCCAACTCCGCTGGCATTAAAGGCCTTCACTCTGGACTTGTATGTGCTGTTGAAGTGGAGCCCGTCCACTGTGCAGATGGTCTCCGTCCCCACGTACACTTCCTGTAAAGACACACAAATGCTTCCTGTTAAGCTGGCAGATACATCAAGTGCGTAAATATGACACAGAGAGAGCCCTGCTTCGTTTTTTTATACCATACAAGGCTCTGGCTCTGAAGGAGCATCCCATTTGGATTTGGGGCGGTTGAGTGTAATAAGCCAGAGTGTGAGTTTGTACAACTCAGCGTGGGTGAGGCAGCCCACACCGGAGTATAAATAGACATGGGGACACACAACTTGCCAAGCTCAGTGTGGTGCTGCGTTGGCGAGCCTTGATGACTCAGAGGAGAAAGGGGAAACTTCCCTCTCACAAATCGGAAAGTAAATCGTTTTTTGGCAAAATGTAGCACCAGATATAGATATGACATAAAATGATTCAGGTTCAGGTTATAGACAATTTAAAGCACCCAAAAACCTTAAGTAAAACAGTCAACTTAAACACAATATTAACACCATATTAACAACTAACTCAGATCAAATGTCTCCAAGCTGTAACATCATTTGGCATCGACTGCTAACCAATTAGCAGGCAGCGGAGGAAGTTGGTGAATCTGTTGGCAGATTGGATGTAAATGATCACCCGCTCATGCAACAGTTGTGATTAAGACACGATTAAGCATGAAGACTCACACAGACAAACAGCTGGCTTCACTGAACAAATTAAAACAAGATGCATCTACAAACAGCTAGATTGACATGTGTCTTTTAGGAGCTATTAGAACATAGCTCCTAACATTTGAGAGACGGCTGACATGGAAATATTGGGACAACATTTGGATCTAGTTGTATTTTGAGGCTCTTTTAACCCTTTAAACCCTATGCGTTTTTACATACTTTTCTATATGAATACATTATCTAAAAATGGGGAATCTAAGATTATCTAAACTACTTGGCCAGGGGGAGTTTAACATCCATTTAACAAAGTGGAAAGAGCTTCCAGCCTGAATGTTATGAGAGCCAACAGGCCTACTGTACTGTATAGAATTTGCACTTTACAGGTTAACAGGCCGGACACGGATATCCTCTGCCATTGTGCTGAAAGTATTGTTCAGGGGGTTTAAGTTGCCATTATAACAAAGCAGGGGCCTAGATGTATAGAGAACTGAGGGGGGTCTTAGCTGGATGGATTACATGGTGAACCTCTGGAGAGGGTTTGACTACATTGATCCCGGATCACACTTCCTATGGGATCATCTCAGCTGGCAGCTGAATTACAGACCCTTTCTCCTGACGTTGTGTTCCTACATTGTGTCACATGAGCTGCTCTCATATCACTCAGAGCTGCGTGGTACGAGAGAGCGATTTAAAGCGACAAAGCGCTGCTTTCACATTCCCCTGGCTGAGCTGGTGTCCTCCCCGGCACCGAATGAAGAAGTCTTTGTTGAGAGAGAGAGATGGGAGTGTCCTGTAAAGGTAAATTATTACTCTAACTGGTCCTTTTTTCCACTTGTTGTCTTGTAATTTAAATGTAAATCCAACAAAGATTCCCCTGTTGATCTTTTCCAAGTAAAAGTAATGTCTGTCTTCTCTTAAAGTCAAGAGATAAATCCTACCAGGCGGAGACAAAAGAGTACCTGCGCAGGGAAACCTACCCTGAACGGCCCCATGTTTCCGTCGTCCAGCTCCAGGATGTATCCGTCCACGGCGATGGTGGAGAGCGGCGGCTGTTTCCATGACAACGTGGCACTGTTGTTCTGAGTGCAGCATTCCTCCAGCTGGAGCATGGGAGCAGCTGGGACTGAGGAGAAGAAAAACCAGGCCAGATTACAGCCTAGTGAGATATGAAAGGACGGCCACACGTGCACACACACAAACACACACACACACACACACACACACACACACACACACCACACACACACACACACACACACACACACACACACACACACACACACACACACACCTGACCTGTTCAATATTTATTATTCATGAATGAAATTATGAATTTATAAGTCAATAATCAAAGGCATCCATGTCACAAATATAAACACACCAAACCTCTTTGACTTTCTAAGTAATTTTAGAATACTTTAGCAAAGACCTTCTGTGTGTCAGAGATATCATCCTGTGCAAAGCAGGTATCAAACCAAACATAAATGTCTAAGCACACATCCAGCAATTTACGATTTTAAAAGATTAAGAGGTCATATGCAAATTAAATTGCAACATCAATCTCAAGGGACTGTAGAAAAAAAGACACTGTTTTACAAAAACAAAGCCCATTAGTGGCCTTACAAGTGACCCGTAAAATTATGTTTTGACATTCATATTTTAACACTTCTCTTGGTAAAATGAGTCCAAAACCTTACTATAAACCAACGATTCAGTGTTGCAAATACTGCAGGTATATTTTAGTGATTTTTCACCACAGAGATCAGTCTGACTACAGAACAGCTCCTCCACAGGCTTGTATGGATTTACTGTCTTCAGTTGAGAAGACTTTAGCTCTCATGAGGGCTTGAACTTGCTTCTTTGAGTTTACAGAAAGTTGCCTTCTGTCCTCTAGCCCACTATGTCCCTCAGGTGTCTTTACCCATTATCTCCTCTCTTTTTACCTTTCATCTGGACAAAGTCCAGCTGGTGGATGGTCTGCAGGAGGGGGCCGTTGTCCAGAGTGAGGTCGAAGTCGCTGGTCATCCTGGGGGTGAGGGTTCCCTTCCCCCACTGGCCCTCTGTCATGCTGACCCTCCGGATCAAGGCATCGGAGATCTGAGGACAACACATTTATTTACAATTCCAACTAACAAAGGGAACTACAACTCAGCTAAAAAAAAAAGTGAATTTTTCAGCAAGAAAACCCATTCTCTTGAATGGGTTTTTATCAGGAAACAAGGAAATAATCAGGACATTATCAGAAAATTAAAGGATAGGAAATGTAACTGACATAAACACAAATTTATTTTTGTAATAACGTATTAACATATTTCCCTATTTCCCCACTATTTCACCATAATGGGTAGAAGGTATCTCCACACAGGCCACTGTTAAGCACATACATTGATATACTATGATACTGTGTCCGCTCATCATTTCATCAGATTCAGTTTTTTACTTAAACTTAAACCAGAGATGTCAATAAGTTTGATTTTAACAAGGTGAAATTGCTCAGCAAAGGCAGTGAAATCATCTCCTGACAGCCAACAAACTAACTTTACCTGCATCTATCATTTTAGTTTTGGTTGTACTTATTTTTCACTTTGAAATTTAACTTGATCTAAACTGTATTAGGAATTTCTCTTTTTTTAATATGTATTTCTTGCCCAGAGAAATGTCACTAAATCAACCACTAAGAGTAACAAAATGGGTGAAAATTGCAGCTTTAAATGACAATATTCAAATTAGTCACTATCAAGTTTTCTGGGATTCCAGATATGTGATACATAGTCTCCATTTCTACACCTTCCTCCACAGTCTGGCTAGTCCACACAGCTTTCCGGGATGGGAGATAAACGGGCTCTGGTTTATTGGTATTTCTTTAAACCAATCACAATCGTCTTGGGCGGCGTTAGGCGCCGTACGGAGCAACGGTGCTTCTGCAAAATAGTCTCAGGATGGAACCTGTTTTGGTGAAACATGTGGTCGTTCAAAAGTAGTTTCAATCGTGCAACAGAAAACTCTGATTGGACAGATAGTCTAGCTAGCTGTCTGGATTTACCCTGCAGAGATCTGAGGACCAGTTAACCAGAGTCCTCAGAAATCCACCGGAGGTTAGAAAGCCAACACAAATTACTTTCTTGTGTTTAGTTTTGAATCTGGGGACAGTTACTGGCCCAGACCATGTAAGAGGTCTAGGTGGTTGTTAATAGAGCAGCAGATCAGAAATGTGTTTTGGCCCTAAACCACTCAGTGCTTTATAAACCAGTGGCATAAACACAATACATGATAAACAGTACAACTTCAAGTCAATTCACTGACAAACAGGACGCAGATGATAAAGATCTGAGCACTGGACTGATGTGATCCATTCTCCTGGTCTAAGTGAGGACTCTGAATCAGCTACAGTCATGTTATCAACTTTTTAGAGAGACCTGTACAGACAGCGTTCACATACATCTAGCCTATTGAAGATGAACGCAAGGAGTCTTTCTAAATCCTGCTGGGACATAAATCCTTTAAATCTGGATCAATGCTGAAGGCTTTTTATAATTGTCTTAATGTGGATGTTGCAATTTAGCTTCGTGACTAAACCAAGATTACTGGTCTCTTGAATTGTTCGCTGTTCTTTTTTGCTTTATCTGGAGAACAAGTTGGCACATCCAATCATTGATTTGTTGAATGCACTTACTTAGAGTCTGTATGAGACCATAGTTATAGTACTATATTTGATGTTTTCTACTTGTATCTGAGCTAGTAGGAGCATGTAGATGTCGAACATAAAAGCCCTGAGAATTAAGGAATATTTGCATACATTGTGCAATTTTTTACTTTTCTCAAATCTTTGCCCTAACCTGAATTTATGGCTGATTTCACTTCTCCATAGCTTAAAAAAAAAGAAATATAGCAAGAGAAATCTTCTTTTGGTTGAGCTGGTCCCGACTTTGCTTCGTTTTAAGGGGTCGTGGGCCAAAAAGGTTGGGAACTGGCGCACTGGGAAACGTTTTGCATTATGCTCCACTTTATTATCGTAACTTGGGGATAGGGCTGGGCAACATATCGATTTTATATCAATATTGATATGTGAGGCTACATATGGTCTTAAATTTTGAATATCGTAAAATGACTTTTCCTGTTAAACACTATATTCACATTACTGATGATAATTCATCTAAAATCTCCTTGAGAAAATAAGTATTTTGTGAAAGCACCAATTGCCAACCCTACAATATAGTCGCAATATCGACATTGAGATATTTGGTCAAGAGTATGGTGACATTTGATTTTTTCTATATCGCCCAGCCGTGCTAGGGGAATGGAAAAAAAGAGACTTGTATTGTTTTGCAGCTTACCTGCAGGAAACCACTGGGGTCATTCTCCTTAATGACTTCCAGACAATACTCCATCAGCCCCGTGGTCTGACGCAGCTTCACCGTACAGTGGGAGATCTGATCCCGAACCACCTGGGGGAAAAAGGGGGGGTAAAAAAGAGAAGTATGATGGTAGAGAAAAGAAGGAAACAGCCATAAGGGAATCAAGTTTTGCATGTATAATACAACAACAACAACAACAACAAGCATACAGAAGATAATCATATGTTAATCACCAGCCTTTTTCCTGTAATTACTCTGGAGTCCAACACAAATGAAATACACAAAAGAGGATTTAATAAATTGTGTGAGTGCTGTAGAGTATAAATAGGACAAAAAAGAATAGGGAATAGAGGGGAGTAAATACGCAGAAGATGGCAGAAATGAGGGAAGAAGAGGAAACAGAGAAGAGAAGTAGAGAGAAAGATGGATGCAGAGAGTTGAAGGCAAGAAAGATAACATGGCAACATTGAAAGGAAGGACCGAGAATTGAAATTGAAGGAGGAGATGGAGAGAAAGAGTTTAAACCCTGGCTGTAATGGATGAAGAGACGCTGAATGAGTTGGGGGGGAAAATATACAATGACGGTGGTGATGAACGGGGCACTCAGGACGGAAACGTAAAAGCTGGCTTAAAGTATATGCTGAATTTAAACCCAAAGACTAAATAAGAGTTGGGTATGTGTGACATATTATACATATGCTTTGCAGCTGGGGTACAGCTAGGAGGGAGAGAACAGGAGGGCTATCTTAGTCAGATAAGTACAGTGAGCACAGAAGAGGAGATGGTGAGGCCAAGGACACTGAAGTTCGGGGGACGGTCTGAAACTCAGAGAACAACCCTACAAATTAAGAAGGGGTGAACCTAGCTGTTTGTGAAGTAAAATGATAACTAAAAATAATGACAGGAAAGAAGGAAGAGGCGAGAGCAGGGTTTGTACCCCAGCAACAGTATAGCTGACCAATCAGGCCCCAAAAGGGGGAACCATAAAAACCCTGAGCACGCTATTGTGAAAGTGCCTTTTGGGAACCTCTGTATAGACAAGTTTCACAGGCCCGTGCATGTAGAATTGCTCGGAACGCATTTCATCTTTTGCCCACAAGAATAAACGCTGTGTTAATTCATATGGAGTCATTTGTCAGTTTATAGAAGGATTTCTCCAACAAATTTGGTGACCCCGGACGTGATAACGTATTGGGGACAGGAGAATCAACTGGACCTTGGCATTGTGTCCACGGTCCGTTCAGCTCAGCCCCGGGACGAACCCCGCAGCCCGTAAAGGGGGAACTGAGCGGCGATACTGCGATTCGTTGGTGTGATCACTGAGAGCTCTCAACAAAAAAGGTAACCCGAAGCCTGTTTAAAATCAAAATTCTGTTATTGGCTGAAAACTAAAATTGATGTGATCACATTTCAACTGTCGTAAGTGTTGTTTTAAGCGAAAAGTATTGATGGAAATTTGTGCTGTAATTAAGGGATAAACCAGATGAATGTTGGGCATGTGATGTGATTAAACGGGAGAAAAAAAAATAGAGAGTGTAAGAGAATTGTGAATAATACGGGGGGCGGTAGGACGAGAAAAGGGAAAATAGTAGAGGGAAATACCCCAGATGGTTGACAGGTAGGAGACGCTAAGGACGATATTTTCAGAAAATGATTGTGAATTCCCAACCCTTGGTTCTGTGTAAACTCGGGAAAAAGATTGCGTTAACAGATTTTTCTTGGTAATTACGGTCCCCCGCGAGTGTATTTGTGCGAAAGGGTGAGAGGTCACTTTTTAAGTTGTAAAGATTATAGAGATGTACATAAAAGGCTCTAATGGAGTCTAATGAAAAAGTTGTGTTGTGCATGTGTGATTTTGTTGTTTTTGGGCTGTTGGATGTTTTCTCACTGCTTATTTGTTGTAAAATGACACCTTGGGGTAAAGTGTAGTGCCAGTGAAAAAGTATGGCAGAAAAGGAGGGGGAAAGTAGCAAAAGATTGTGAAAGAATGGGAGAGAGGAGGATGGATGGGGGAAAAGGGGCCCCGTCCCGGGAAAGTGAGAAATAGTGAAGTATGAAAAAAGAAAGTTGGAGTATGCGGAAGGCAGGCAGGGGAGGAAAGAAAAGACAAAGGTTAAATGACTAAACCAAAGCAGAAGGGTATGAAGGCAGAAAGAGAAATATGGGGGGGGGTTTGAAAATGACAAATGCAAACAGAAACAATTGGGATTGAAAAAACAAGATGCCCAAAAGTTCACCAAAACTGAGACAGAAGCTGAACAGAATAAAACCGCTAGCGCAGAGAAACCCGCTGCCGCTGAGGGCCCCGCCAAAAAACCTTTTATCCAGATATAAGAAACCTAAGAATTCCGCTCCACCGCCGCCGTTATACAGCCCAAGGGCATCAAACCCCCCAGTCCAAGCCCAGTGGTAACTCCCCATTTACGCCAAATGCATTACAAATAGACGTACCACGGGCCCCATTGATACCGGCATTAGAGGGCCGCGACAGGATTTAGAATGTTATCTAATTTAATGGTACAGTCGCGCCCCAGGGGGAGCAGCAGCGGCTCTCCACAACCAGCGGCACAGTCCCAGCCGGCCCAAGCAAAGCTAGTACCCCATATTCAGGTTTTTTGCCAACAAAATCCAGAGCATTTCACATGTCAGTAAAAAGGACCCAGTCAACCTCACCATAGTACCCCACAAGACTCAGGAAGTAGGAAGATAGCGAACAGTCAGACGCAGCAGGGAAAGTGAGAAAAACAGACAGAAGCTCTAGCTCTAGGGAAAGGACTAAAAAACGACATAAACGCAGGCCCAGATCGATCACAAAGTCCTCAAGACGTTTTTGTAGCAGGCACTTTTAAAGGTAAATTTACCAACGAGGACCCTGACGAATTTATGCTGCAAAGATCAACTAGAAAAAGGGGAAAGACTTAACAAAGAGTTCAGAGAGATAAAAGAGCAGCAGAGCAGCTGCGTCGAACAGTGAATGAGCCCCGTGAGGAAGAGCAGACGCGCACACCCCCAGAGGCGGGGCTCAATCCCCACTCCACCAGTAGGAGGAGGAGGAGGACTGTTGATGTAACCCCTTACAGTTTTGGTGACTTAGATGCTCGGTGTGCAAAACTCCCCCCCCCCCTGACAGGAGGGGCTGAGCATTTCCTCACAGCTTTCAATAGTCTTACAGCAGGAGGGGCAGCGGTTTTTGGGAGATCTCAGAGCAGTATTGGGTGAGTAATGGGAGAGATGAAGCTAGTGCTGCCTCACCAGAGGGGGAGCTGGACCCACTTTTTCCCGCATCGTGCCTGCATCAGCAGTAACCCCGGGCTTTTGGGCTGACGCACCGCATGTACCCCACAGTTGGGGATATGCGCATGGCATGATTTAAAAAGACTAAGTGATGAAAATTTGATGCCTATGCAGATAGAGCAAAAAGATTTGGCAGCGTGCTATGAGGGAACCGTGGGACCAGTCCCCGCCACAGTGGCGCTGTTCCGCCATGGGTACTAGGGGGATTACCCACAGTAGTTCAGACACAGTTAGGAGGTAGTAGTAGGCCTGCAAACAATGACCGATGCAACATGGGGCGAGAATGTGCGTCATTTCCTGTCAAAACCCCAAAAAAGGAGCAGAGCAACAAGAAGATGAATTAAAAGACTACAACTCAAGGGTTAAAGAAAAAAACTGGAAGAATTAACAACCCCAAAAGCCCAGAAAAGCTAAACAAATGACAGTTCACAGAACCCAACAGTCAGAAGCCCTCACAGTTGCAGACATGCTGTCTTTTCGGGCCTCACAGGATACAGCCGCTCACATATCCCTGACTTTTACCAACAGAACTCATCACTGTCTCACCCCCCCTCCTATGGACAACAGAGGCCGAGGCCGCCTTTTTGACCTCAAAAGTGCCTAGCAAGGGCAGAGACACTACCCCCCCAGACTACTCACTCCCATTTCATATGGATGTTTTTGAAAACAATGGCTTTCTCAAGGGCCCTTTATTTCAGAAAAAAGGGGAGACAGACATGTACTGATGACCACTCATCAAGGAAAGATAGCAGCATCAGCCGAGATGTGCAGAATGTTGCTACCTGAGGCACACAGACCAACACATGAAGGAAGAAACAGACTCTCCTGAATCTGTCTGAGCGTGGTGGCACCCCAATTTTAGGGACATGGTGACACATTTGTGTCAGGATGCAGGGTGTGTGGAGAGCATAATGTTCAGAAACCATACACCACACTAAAAGGAGCGTACCCCGGCCCCACAGCTGTTTTCAAGATATCAGTATAGATTATATGATATGGGCGCAGAAAATGTGGTAGGGGGAAAAAGGTATCTTTGGTGATGGTAGACAGGTTTTCTAGTGGGTAGAAGCCATTCCCACCAGAAAAAGAGGCGCAAAAAAAAAGTGGTGAAATGGCTCAAAACTGAACTCATCCCGAGGGATGGGGGCCCCAGGCAAATAAGGGCAGATAATGGCACACATTTTAACAACAAACTATAAGGAAGTAGAACAGGCCTGGGAATCACTCATGCCTCGGATCAGTTTATCATCCACAGTCACAGGGAATGGGGGAAAGAGCAAACCAGACATTGAAAGGTAAAATAGCCAGGATGTGCAGGAAGAGTTAAATGGGTAGAAGCGTCCATGGCCCTCATGGCTATGAGGTCCCCAGAAAGGCGAGAAACATTTGACCCCACACGAAATAAGACAGGGAGAAAAATGCCCGGGCCTCACTAGATGGAGCCCAAATGCCCAAAGTTAGATGTTCAGCAAATAGAAATGACAAGACTAAGGAGAAAGCTAACATCTCTGGTTCAGCCCTTTTACGAGGTCAGTTGGCGAACAGGAAACCGCAGGAGGAAGCAACACTACTGTCAAGGTAGGCGACTGGGTCAGGGTCAAAGTTCCAAGAGGAAGTGGACTGACCCCAGGGGTCCGGGCCTTACGAAGTAAGGGGGGTTACTTCACACTCGGTCCAGGTTAAAGGTAAAAAGGAGCACCTTGGCACCACCTGACACTTGTGCCCAGTCGCACCTCCTAGCCGCCCATTGGCAGAAAATTTGAAAAGCAATCCAAATGTATAGAGGGAAAAGAGGGTTTTTGGGGGGAACAGCCCCACATAGTAAATCCATAATTGGAAGGCAATGGGGTTTGGGAAAAAGACAACAGTTGTCCTAGCAGTAGTAGTAGTAGTGGGGATTTGCAGCATTTAATTCTGGGGGTTGGAACATGCGTATGGGGACCGAGACCACAAAGAACCATCACCCGGTAGTGTCCAACCAAACCCCTCAGTAACAAAAGGAAATGAAACTAGACGAGAGAAAAGAAGAGCAGTTTTGGGAAATAGTGAAGCAACCACTAAAGGGCCCCTCCCCAAGGTGCGGTGCCAGATTGACTCTCCCCTATGTGAGAGATCAACCACGTCATTTACCTTGATTTGTGTCAGGCTATAGACTGCGGGGTATAATAGTTTCTACAAAAACACAGAGTGTAATCTGGACGACTATCAAAAGGTAGAGGACTGTGAAAGGAGCGCTCGGACAGGTGAAAGGTAGCTCTGTAAAGCTGGTAGAAGCGGGTTGGACACAGGAGGGTGGAAACCATGGGCGAGGTTTCAGACAAAGAGATTGGTGGTACAACAAGATGAAGGGAGTATTATCTATACCCGCGGGACTTAGTTCAGACCCACGAAAAATCCATAAACCTGTCAGTAAATGAGCAATTGGGAGCAGGAACGGTCAGGATGTGTGGTGTAGCCATAGGTGTAGGATAGCAGGAAGTGCCAGTAACCCCCCTGCAGATAAATATTTGGATCCCTCACGCACACACAGAATGACACTGAATGGCAAAAGACTACAGTAAACCCCCCCTGAAGGGGGGAAGACGTAATAGTGCAGGACTCTCTAAAGAGGGTGGAAGTGTGTTAGAGTTATCAGCAGGTGCAGGCCAGGACACAATTTTTGGATCAGGGCTAATACAGAATGCCAAGAACAACACATGGAGGGTGCGTGGCCTGTGCCCCAGCTAGACCAGTCATGTTCACTAAACCCGGCCCCGTGTTTCCTAATGAGGACCCAGCAGGATATGCATGCATGTTGAAACTTTACACACTCTAAGGGCAGCTTCCCGCAATGTACACCTAGCATCCCTCTTTCCCCCAGGCTTGAAAAACCAGGGTATTTTACCGCCATAAAGGGGGAGGGGCAAGATATCACTGTTTCAATCTCACCGGATCAAGCAAGCCCCCAATCAAATAGGTGATATACCCCAGACTGGTGTAATACAAATGTACAAAACAAAACAGCCCAGGCCCCGTGGCTAGAATACGACCCATTCTAAATATTGTGGTGGCTTAGGTGTACTCCCGATAAAGTTCCCAAATCAAACGTCAGGAGTTTGTGCTATGGTTAGATTAGCTATGCCCATATCTTGGTGGGGAGTAGAGTCCACTATACCCACCATAAGGCTGTGCAATGACCGTAAAGAGAAGGCGCAGGGCCCCTAGTATGCAAGGCCCCGGGTTTTGATCCATGGGCGGGAACCCCAACCTATATAGACAGAAAAGGAGTTCCTAGGGGTCCCGAATGAATACAAATTTGGGAGATCAAATACCGCAGGATTTGAGAATATACCACTGCTTTTAGCCTCTTCCGTCACTCCCAGCAAAAATGTAGATAGGATAAATTTTTGCTATAATGTTTTACGCTTGAGCAATGCAACTAGGGATGCCATCGAAAGGGCCCGGCGAGCAGATGGCCCAACGTCCCCCATGGCGTCCAGAATAGGATGGCGCTGGACATGTGTGGCTGAAAAAGGAGGAGTCTGTCCCTGTTCGGAGAGATGTGCTGTACGGTCATCCCTAACAACACTGCCCGGATGGGAAGGTCACCAGGGCTTTGAACCAACTTCGAGCCCTTTCCCAGGAGATGCATGAAGCCTCAGGTGTATCAAATCCAGTAGTATAGCTGACCAATCAGGCCCCACAAGGGGAACCAATATAACCCTGAGCACGCTATTGTGTAAGTGCCTTTTTGGGAACCTCTGTACTAGACAAGTTTCCATCAGGTCCGTGCATGTAGAATTGCTCGGAAACGCATTTCATCTGTTGACCACAAGAATAAACGCTGTGTTAATTCATCATGGAGTCAGTTGTCAGTTTATAGAAGGATTTCTCCAACAGAGTCTACCAGCATGAATACCAATAATGAGATCAGCAGCAGGATTGTCAAAGTGTTTGATTGAGTAAATCTGCTCCCTCTTGAGACTCGCACACAGATTGAAGGAGCACGAGGAGGCTGAAGGGACGTCGGCGACATGATCCTGTTATTGACGTTAACGGAAGGAAAGTGACATTTTGTTTTTAACACGTGAATGCTTGTCAGCATCACCTATTACATCACCGGATGAGATGAGCCAAGCATTTTTTTTTTCTGTTTTTCTGAGCAGCTACAGAATTGAAACATGTAGCAGTTTCAGAATTATCTGTACGCAGTTATTGAATTTTACTTTTGACATCAGTAAAATCACTCCTCTATTAGTTTCTATTGCCGCCCTCCCCGTATTCATAATGTATCTTCCCATAACATGATCTGAATACAATGGAAACGATACAGATCCATAAAAGAAACCGTCCTTTTCGCACATTCAACAAGATATTTGATTGATTGGATTGGATATTTGATAGACCTGGGAGATTCCTTCTCTGCTGCTGACACTACTGATGTCCACAGAGCCTCCTCGCAACAGTGTGAAATAAACGGAGGTGCTGGACCGAGGGTTGCTAGGTAACAGAAACTTCACTGTTGCTATCTGAAGGGCTCCAAGGCTGAATGGAGAGGAAAATCCTTTCTGCAGGTCGACAGAATTCAGATGATTTACTGATGAATGCAAGTATTGTAACCCTGACATGCAACAAACTGTAAAGACTTTCATACCGTTAGAGATTATTCTGTATGTAACATTACTGCAAGAAACATAGAGTCAGGCTTTACATAGCCCCCTTTTAAAGGCTGTAATCAGTATGGGTGTGAATCTTCACTGGTCTCACGATTCGATTAGGATTATCCTGTCAATGATAAGAATTCATATCCCGATGCATCACGATGCGTCACCTCCTCAATATTATTATATATTGCTACACATGGTTTTTAATCAACAAATTCAAGCAATCAGATATATACGAACGCTTCTTTTTTATTGTATCTGCTCTTAAAAAAGACACTTCTTGAATGTAGGGGAGTTTGAACACGGCAGACAACAGACAAAAGGCAACAACAACACAAAAAAGCAGCGACCGGAAAATCAACAAGTGACATCAGTAGGCAATAATCGATTATGACCTGTCACTGCATCGATGCAGAGAATACTGCACACTATAGGTCCGTGTCGCGATGCATCAATGCAATGGTTCAATTTCCACACCTCCGTGTAATCAGAGCATAAAAGATGAGTTCAGGATTGTAGCATCATATATTATAATATAGAAATTTTTCTTGGGAAACCATTAACAGCTGAGATAACTATATCTGAATTTAGATTTATTTCTGACTGCTACAGTGAAATAAAAACCTGACAAATACAGGAACATTATCCAATTAATCTTATATTTCAATAAACTGCATAATGTCCAAATCAACACACTACGTCACAGATATTAAAGGCACAGTTATCTCAACATCCAGCTATGTTTCTGCTGGTTGACAAGTCTGTTTCGTGTCATGCTGTATATGTCGCTATATCACCCTTCCCTAACATTATATGTGCAAATATTCAAATATATTGATTGCGGTCAAGATGACAGAATCATCAGAGGGTGATTGTGTTATGTTATCACTTTGCTTTTTCAATTGATTTGTTTAGTTTGTTTGGGCAGCTGAAGACGATTGGATCTGAGCAGCAGGCGGCTTCGGAGACTCTTGGAAATACAGATTGGAGTTCTGAGCAACTAAGGACCATCTGATCTCCTCATTGTCAAGTTTCCTCGTGTGCTCCTATCTCCCCCTAACAAATCAGTCATGTCCAGCTGCTTACACGCAATCACTTTGTTTTGACCTCCTTAACTGCTTAAATGAATCCTTTGGTCCATTCACACTAAGTGTGAACTTTAATAAACCAAACATGAAAATGCAACTTCTCCTCCAAGGCTCCAAATAAAACAAATTGCAGGTCTGATTGCACTCCACGATGATTAAATATGAACTGCAAACAGAATATCTTCAAGTAAATAAATATTTACAGAGCTAATCATACTCTAAGTATTCCCCTTTACAGTGCTGTAATCAATCAGCCAGATGAGGGCCGTGTTTAACCTTTCTTCCCATACGATGACGAGAGGAAATGTCATTCCAGCTCTGATGATTGGGTCTGTTTTTCTCTGGCTGAGGTCCAATCCCTGCCTGCTGTGTCACGCCAGGAACATCCACACCCCTGCAGTGGCCTGGCAGGGCTCCAGGAGGAGTCTCTCACTGCTGTCGCTGCCTGTTTAACAATCAGAGTTGCTGTCACTCCTCCTCCATACACAGCTGGAATCACAATCTCTTAATCCATAGGGGACAATACATGTGGAGGAATTTTGTAGAGAACTTTTTTTTAATCATATCTTGTCCTTTTCCCTGGTCCTTCTTTTCCCTCTTCTCTCTCAGACTCAACACTCGCTGCCTACTGAATAGCTTTTCTCAGCATTGCAGTCATCTTTCCTGGAATCTGCTTTGAATCAGCATCGGATTAAGATATAAAAGCTGCCAACGGCAATACCCGTCTGCCTGCTGATCATCAGTGTGAGGAAGATTCATTCACCTAGATTTAACCCAAATGAAGGGACAGCAGCAGTTTGCGGTGGGGGGAAATTATTAAGCATCTTGTGAGAAGGGATGTGGGAGTAATGAATTATGAGAGAGAGAGCAGGACAGTGGTAGAGGGCAGAGCAGGCTGTGTAAGTGGGCCACAGTTTCTGCAGCAGTAGAGATGACGGGGGAGCTCACGGGGTGAAAACAAACTGCGTCCTCTGTCCTGTCAGACATATGGGCTGTCATGGGGATTAAACACATTGTCATACAGAGTCACAGCACTGCTCAAACAACCCCCAAAAACAAGAGGGCAAAGTTAATACAAACTGATGCTCAGAGAGCGCTGACACACACAAGAATATGATTCTTTGCAGTTATTATTCATGTTTGTAACAGCAGCTTTTCATTAGATTTCTTCATCCAAGGACTGAGGTGAGAAATGTATTCTCTTGCCATTTGACTCACTAAAACATGTTACTACTCTTTTTATAAAAGGAGATGCTAACATGACGTGACAATAGATTCTAAACAGGGATTTCTTTTAATTTAAAACGTACAGTCACTGTTTTTTTGTGCCAGTTGGGGGCAGTGGAAACAAGCTGTGAACACAACATTGACATATTGTCAACATCTAAGTTGAAATGGGGAGCAAAACCTGGTGAATCGGAATCCAACATCATTCACTTTTAGCTCTGTTTTTGGTCTCCACCTACTCCTGAGGGAAATATCTGCCATTTTAGCTGCTAAATTAGCATGAGAGCGAGTCTGCAAGACATGCTGCCTCTTTCGTGAAATAAATAACCTGTTTTATCAGTTTCTCTTGTAATTATTAGGCCACTGCGGCACTGTTGGCCTTGTGAGATACCGGGGGTGCAGTCTCCTAACCGCTCCATTTACAGAAGCAGCACAGGCCTGCGTACAGTCAGTCAGGACCCTGGCGTACAAGCCATGACAGTTTGACATTATGGAAGTGCATGAAGATGATTTAATGATACTGACATGGGGTGAAAGAGGAAGACAGTGAAGAAGGGAAATGGATGGAGGCAAAAAATGTTGATAAAAGGGAGAGTAGTAAGAGAGGAGAGAAGGAAGACAAAAAGAGATACAAGATGACTTCTGATGGGAAACATGACTCAAGGGATTAAAATGTCCTCCTGCTTTGCCTCCTGTGCGTTACACGCTACAGTGATGGTCAGAGTAAGTGAAAAGTGCCACTTCCACAGACACTAAGCTGTCAGCGAGGATCAATGTGTGATCAATGTGTCTCTTACTCAGTGGGACGCAAAGGAAATGCAGCAGAAGCATGACCTTCACTTCTATGATGTTAATTGTTTAATCTATGAAATGCTTATTTAGTCCCTACCTTAAATATATGCAATTTAGAATAATGTAAAACAAAAGAAAAACAGCACTCTCATCTTAGAAGCTGGCGCTAAAGACTGTTTTTTTTACCTCAATAGTAAATGACTAAAATGAGTTAAGTCTAAACAGTTAGTTGATTAATCAATTACTCAATAGATAATAACAATCAGAAACTACTTTCACTCATTCTTCAGCAGAAAAGCCCTTAAATCTGTTTTATATAGTTGGAAATTGAATATTTGGGGGTTTGGGACTGTTGGTTGGACTCTAAGAAACTGGAATTCACATTGTTTATTGCTGTATTGTCTTTTTTAGACTAAATGATTGATAGGAGATGAAAATAATTGTTAGTTGCAGCCTGAAATTGTTTTTCTGTCGATTGGGATGAGAAATTAGATTCTTCGACCAAGTACTAATAAATGCTACTATTATAGGCTACTATTAGTAGAAAATACTGATGACCAATCCCCCGATACGGACTTCAGCAGCAGTCTAAAGTAGTGCATGTTTGTCCTCTGTGCTGCAGATCCCACTGCAACCATAAAAACTTTTGTTCACAGTGAAAGAATTAATCATTCCATATTTGCCTCCCTTTTGGTATTTTTAATATTTCCTGAGTTGAGACGTCTGTACAGTCTAAATTCTCCGTGTTTGAGTGCTTGAATGAGGAGGACCCCGGGCAGTAGGGATTCTCTGGAGCAACACACTTAGTCAGATGACGAGAAGCCAACAGGGAGGTCAGCAAATCATGACAGTGGAAATAAAAATAGCCCGGGTGCAGCTGTACTCATTAAACGACCGGCGCTGGGTGTCCAGAGGACGAAGCCTCCGGGTGGCAAAACGCAGAAGACGCAGCCAGAGGGCGACCTCTAGCTCACCCAGTAACAACGTGAGCCCCACGTGAGCTGAAGACTCTGCAGCGGCCCGGGTTCGAATCCGACCTGCGGCCTTTTACTGTGTGTTCTCCCCCTGTCTATCCACTGTCACTCTGAAATAAAGGGAAAAAGCCCCCCAAAAATCATTAAAAATAAATAAAAGAAGATGCAGACTGACTTTCTGATTGACTTTATGTTTCTCTAATCATTCCTCAGAAGAATCCCAGTTCACTGCCGACTCAGTGAAGTTGGATCTCCCTGATGAAATACAGAGAGAGGGACTGACAGCAGAGACAGAGTGCCTTGGTTTGATCATATTAAATTAAATTCTTCATGTTAAAGCACTATACTGGTGCTTAGCTTAGCATAAAGACTGAAAACGGGTTAAACAGCTAGCCTGGCTCTGTCTAAAAGAAACAAATTACGTTGTTAAATCTTGTTTGTTGAATCAATACAAAAACCAAGAGGACAAGCTTTATTTTTAAGTAGATTTCCATAATTTACTGAAATAAATTGAAAGATAGAAAACCAGTCTAAGATCAAATGAAGTCAGCTATAAACAGGGCTGTGCCTTCAGCATTTATCTCTTTGTTTTTAAGACTAAAATGATTTCAAATTGATTGTTTTTTGACAAAAAGTAAATATATTTAAGTTTAAATAGAAAAAGCAATTTAGTATCATGGCAGAATAGGGTTTTGGTAGTTTGCCTTGGCTATAAATTGCAGAGCACCACTGTATGGATGTTTGAGTGAGACAGAGTGAAGGAGCTTTTGTTATCGCTCAGTGTGACAAACCTCCATAAAACCACCTTCCTCCTCTGCTATCTTTATGAACAAACCCATAGGTCAGTCATCCTGATGTGCAGGAACAATAAAGAACCTGACTCATGTTATGAAGGACTACTTCTGCCGCCTCCACTGCTTCAAACAAGCACAACATGTCCTAGTCACCATGGCGACCGGGCTTTGGCGCCAGCGTGCAGGACCAGGAGGAGAGCAGCAGGGAGCTCTGTCCGAGATGCCAGGTCAGCTGCGGCGGCATACATTTGTTTTCAATTGATTTTATCTTTTTTTTATGGTTTCTCCTCATAAAAAGATCTTCATGTGACTGCATCAGCAAGATTTATTAGGGCACTTCATTAGTTTCTTAATTGGACCCGTAGAAAATGCAAAGCTGGCTTTTTGTTTTATGCAACACTCTGCTTTTCATCTGAGATGCTACGGTACATCTGGAAAATACATAAAGAGCTACATTACCATCAGGAGTGCACCGGGACAGAAACGTGTCTCATTCAATTACGGCTGCAGGATGACCTCCACCACTGAGCTACATGCTAATGAAGCAGAAAGCATCCCATTGACTGGCCATGTCAGAGGGGTTCCAATTACTCCCCACCCCCACCCTGCTTTTACTTCAGCCGATATCTACCTCAAATGATCTATGCTGACAGACAGGGAACATGTGGAACTGAGTTTCTTGCATCCTGGACACTGTGGGAAACTCCTATGGTGGAAAGCAGTGTCCCTACGTGCGTGAGCAGCACAGTAAAATGAATATCAGATCTGTCATGGGGAAAT
Source organism: Etheostoma spectabile (assembly GCF_008692095.1). Taxonomy (NCBI): domain Eukaryota; kingdom Metazoa; phylum Chordata; class Actinopteri; order Perciformes; family Percidae; genus Etheostoma; species Etheostoma spectabile. The sequence goes on from NC_045752.1 coordinate 1,301,172, forward strand.
GTGTCTTTCTGGCATTAAGATTCTGCAAACAGTACATGGAGGCACTGATCTGACAGGTGGGATCAGATCAGTGCTGAGATACATTAACATTCCTCCGTCTTGGAGGTGTAAACGTGTCCGATGCCCCACATTAAACATCCATCCATCAATCACTTAACAGCCAATAAATCATTAATGGAACAGATTTGGCATTTTAAGAGTGCAGAATGTCATCCAAAGCTAGGCCTGCAGCGCTGCAGTTTCTGAACAGGCAATAGTAGAGCTGAAGCCATAAACATGTTGCAGTGTTCTAGAAGCACACAAAAAAATATATACCTAAGGTTCAGCTGCTGTAATTTTGACAATTGTGACACTGCAGGCAACGAGTGTAACAGTTTTCTAGCTGCTGTGAGGGTGAGAAGTTTTATATTTCTAACCTGCAACATGTACAAGTTTTGTTGACTGGAGCATATTTGCAGCTGAATACTGGGAGGAGTACACACTGCTCAGAGTGACAGTGTGTGTCCTTTGTCCTCCGGGACTGTCCTGGTTACATTGCAGAGGGAGGGAGGGACGGTGGTGGTCTGATTCAGCATTGTCTTTGGCTTTAAACATTTCAATTTAAAACTTAAAAAAATAATTCTGAAAGAGTTAGTAGCGAGCAGAGTTCGATGAGGAGATCAACACCACTCTCAGTGTTTGCCAACCAGTGAGATGGAGCCAGCAGCTAGTTAGCTTATCTTAGCATGAAGACTGCAAGCAGAGGGTAAAGAAATCAGCCTACCAGCCCCTCTAAACCTCACTAATTAACAGGTTATATCTTGCTTCTTTAACTTGTACAAAATACAAAGTAACCGGGGGTTATGAGCCAGATTGTTTCTTGTTCAAGAGCAGTAAGTTGCTGGAGTCTCTTCCTGGAGACTGGTAGCCTCATGGGGATAACAAGACTCCGGGAGCATGTGAGCGTAGTATCGGTTTTCTCATCTAACTCTTGGCAAGAAAGCAAAAAAATCAAATCATTTCCCCAACTACTGAATTCTTGCTTCAATGTTAAGCCCAGTTCGTAAATGTGTAGGGAGAAAAATAAAAGAGAAATTCAGTCACAAAAACCTCTCAATTGAAAAAAAGATACAAAACACACAAAAGAAAAGAGACAGGTCCTCCTTGCAGAGAACTAAACGTGAATGAAATGAAAATGAGTTCTTCAATTTGTGAGTGATTAATGAGGCACTTCCATGAAATGCCTCACATCCTCATATTTCATATTTGGAGAAAAGAGAAGAAAAATTAGAGTGCTCCCATGTTGCTATGCACAAGCTGTGATTCTCAAACCACCTACATGTGTGAAACCTTGATTCTACAGAGCGTCCAAGCGTGAAATTGGATGCTGTACAGCACAAATGTATCTCTCCCTCCTCCTCCTCCTCCTCCTCCTGTTGACTCCATCTCTCGGTTATGTCCCTCGTTCAATGTGTTGCACACGGTGTAAAGACAAATGTCGCACTTTATGTCTCTGGAAATCATTAGAATTGAGTTTTCATTTTTATGCTGAATCTAAAAAAATGCATTTGTAGGTTGTTTAAGTTCTGTGCTGAATCAAAAAAACCTGCAATGAGGACATCTTCTAAATGCAAGAGTTGCAGAAAAGCTTAAATAAATTAAAATATTTAGATTAATTTCAATCCTTCCAGGCAGCAATTGCTTTTAGTTCATCAGTATGCAATTCATTTTCTTACCAATCAAGAAAGCACCAGTTTCCACTATAACATCAACTTACAAACACTTGAAACAATGCCTGAAATATCAAATTCATCGGAAATATTGGTGCATTTATTTTAGTCAAGCCTATATTATTACTGCAAACTGTTTTTCCACTTTACAAAGAGGAAGCGTTTAATGCAAAAACTACTTATTTTTTAACTTCTTGGTTATATTTTCCAACAAAATGCTGTTTCTTGTCAATGAACACACCATCTCATAGATTTGTGAAGAGCTTTCTATCCCTGTGACACATTGAGATGTACAGTGTATTTCTTTTGTCCGGTCACGCTCACTCACCTTCAGTTTGTGTTCGTGCTCTTTGTTGACTCGAGACAGCAGCTGGGCCTTGCGTCGGTTCAAGGCGTCGATGAGGGCGTCGCACTGCGCCACCAAACAGGCCTCAAACTCCACTCCGTTCTCCTGCAAGACAACAGACAGAGGCTGAAAAGAATAACGCATCAAGACTGAAAACATATAGATGCTTTCAATTCAAAATACACAGTCGACTAAACCTAAAGCAGAGGAGAAACTAATGAGCGATTTAGAATCACTTAGGCAGTCACTGAGACATATTTAACAGCATGATTAACGCTGAAAACGTACAGAGAATAAGATTTAAACTCGTAATGTTTCCTTTGAGAAGAGTTTATTTAAAAATGCATCTTCATTCACACATCTCCTCTAGCTATCACACGAGGTGGGTGGGTAAAATCATCATGCAGCGTCAGCGATTATGCCTCGTAGTTTTCTTTCCCAATTCCCACGCCTCCTCTCCCATCCTGCATCTCCCATCTCGATTGGTCTCGGTGGGGCGTCATCTGTGACAATAATCAATAACGGCTTTTAATCCCACCTTCCTCCCCTAATCGGCCTCTTAAACTGGCCCCACTCAGCAGAAGGTTGTCGAGTGTTTTAGTCTACTCCTGGTCGATATATATATTAGCCTAAGTACTGTACATGTGCATGTAATACCACTGAATGTAAACACAGGGACATTTCCACTCAAATCAATATCCTCGCATCCAGAGCATCCCTGCAGCAGAGAAAGGCTCTGCTGTTACCATGGCGAAGGCTCAGTTTCATTAACAGTAGCTGCTTTTATGATGTCACTGTTCTTTACATCCTGACATATTGCATCCACATTTACATCTTAAATATACTTTATTATAGAGCTGCAAAGATTAATTGATTAGTTGTCAACAATTAAATGAATCGCCAACTATTTTGACGATTGCTTAAACGGTTTGAGGTATTTTTTATGAAGAAAAAAAAGCTAAACATTCTCTGACTCAGCTTTTTAAATGTGAATATTTTCTGGTTAATTCACTCCTCTATGAAACTAAACTGAGTATCTTTAAATTGTGAACAAAACAAGACATTGAAAACACTGATCGACATTTTTCATCATTTTATTTTACGTTTAATGGATGACAATTAACAGAAGAAATCTCTTGAGAGTTTATAACGCCACATGCAAAAACAACCAGGATTAAAGTTACTCAAATTTAATATTTGATCTGTTGAAAATGCAAATAAAGTAGAGAACTTTGAACTGAAATTGATGGTTATGTAAGATTTTAACCAAACAGCTTCACTTTAAGTGTCGCTTTAAGTGACGTCCTTAATTGGGTTATTTTCATATGCAGCACTTTGGCTGGACAATGACTCCAAGCCAGGAATTACAAAATGTTAACAGTGAAATAATAAGATAAGAATTTTTGTTTCTGTCGACTACTGCAGTGACGTGCGATGGAGGACAGGGATCACAGAGGGGGATGACAGACGGGAGACAAACTGCCAAGACAAGTCAGTGTATTGCTACAGGGACGGAGGAGGTAGTGTGTGAAGCAGCAGCAGTTGCCTGCATGTGTACGTGTGTATTTAAGTACCTGGATGTGCTGCACCATGTTTCTCAGCTGAACCAGGAACTCCTTGGCCTCGGTGGCTCGGTCTGACAGGCCGTTGAGAGCCTGAGACAGCTGACCCTGGGGACAGCACAGAGAGAGGACATTAGAGATGCAGCAGCAGCCCTGCAGTTGTATGGCTTTGTACTGCATTCAAATAACAAATCATCACTCCATTGTATAAAAATAGGTGCTGAATCTTCAGGACCAAAAGTATTAAAAAATAATCAGCATTCAAGACAGGAGTCCAATTTGTGAATTCACTCATGCATGGATGTTTTGGGAATTCGCCCCTCTATCGGGTGAACACTGGCAGCAATGTTACACTCAGCTATGTGACATACTGAAATGCAACAATACAGCCAACAGGAAGTACCATTCTCCATACTAGAGATATTAACAGACAAACAAAGTATGACATCTATGCTATACAGTATCTGAAACACACAGGACTTCATTTTTTAGGAGATAATATAACTCTAGATGTATTCAAAGTATGTTATTAGGGTAGCAAGAAATGAGAATAAAGGCTAAAATGCATCCAAAAATCTTTCTTTTCATGTTTCTCTTTTCTTGTACAACTACAACATGCAACATCAAAAAGTTACACACTACAGCTTTAAACCAGCCTCCTTAATCACATAAAACCTGAAGGTAACGTAGAGCTAAGAAAATCTTTTTATAAATCGATAAAACGTTTATAATAATAACAATGTATACTGAAATTACAATTTACACTCTGTTTTTGTTAGAACTCACTACACATAGGCCTGAAATACACACCAGCCTATTCATGCACAAATGGGTGGGCTGCCAGTGCTAGACCAGCGCCCTGGCCACTTGCGTGTGCTACGGTGCCTTGCTCAAGAGCACCTGGCTGCACCCAGGAAGTGAACTAGCATCTCTCCAGCTACCAATCCACATTCTGTACTCAGGTCCGTATGGGGACTTGAATCAGCGACCCTCCAGTTCCCAACCCAACTCCCTACATAGGGATCTACTGCCACCGCCATAAGTCATATTTCAAGTTAAAATATCAAACATTCTCTAGTTTTACTTTCTTTTTCTATTGTTGTCTTTTCCTTTTTTTGTACACGTTTTTATGTCTCACTCCTGACTGCAAATCAAGTTTCCCATCTGGGGTAATAAAGTGACTGAACAGAACTAAATTGTGATGATTTGCTGCTTTTCTGTGATTGTAAACTGAATTACTCTGGAAATTGGGCTGTTTATTGGACCAGTTTAAGAAATGAATCTTAATTAATCCAAATAATCAACAAATATCAATCCTTGCAGCGCTGGTAATTGTTAGTTGCAGCCCTGGTAACATGATTTATCTATCAACTCTCTTATACCACATCATCATGTTCTTTCATGTAGAAACATGTTAAACCATGTTAGAAAACTATATTTAATGGGACCTTTACAACTAACAGGAAAGACAGCATGATATTCCAAGCATTTAAAGTTATTTTAGATGCAGATTCCCAGGTCAGTATGGCTTGATCAGGTCAAAGTATTAGGCATGTAAAATAACCTATATACAGCAGTCATACTGGGAAAATCTCTCAACTCTAAGTTTGTCAGTGTTTAAGTTTTAGATGAACTCAAAATGGTCACTTCACAAACAAAGCTGCTTTTCATCGCTGCTGAGAAACTGACATTCTGAAGAGTCAAAGTTTTCACCCCTGAGACAAAATGAACTGTCAGCATTGTTCTCACACACAAAATGACATTTAACTCAAACTAAGATGATTAATGTACAAATAAAGCACTTGACTGTTGCTCTGTTTTATAACTGGATTATAGTCCCTGGTCATGTGGAGAAGAGCTCTGCGCACGTGACGGGAAATACCATAGCTTTGGATGTGTGCGATGACAAACAAATGCTCCTGTTTGGACAGCGGGGAAAAGAGAAATTCAAAAGAGAGATTCATGTATGTGAAGCGAGGTTTGTGTGAACATGGAGGTGACGGAGCGAGAGGACGTGGCAAGACCCTGTGGGAACCTCTCTTGGTCGAGTGAACAACCGTCAAGTTGGGGAGGGTATTGTGTTTGTTGAGGAGAAAAAGGGTATTGGGTGTATGGAGCTAAAAGAAGAAAAAAAATCACTTCAACCCAGGAAGAGAGCAATAAAACCTTGGAACTAGCTGATACAGAGAAAACCTCTGTGAAAACAACTCTGTGTCAACGCAGCGCCTGGCATCTGACGTTAGCTGGTCGAATGGGACTCTGTCTGCGGGGCCAGCAGATGACCTTTGACCCCGGCGTTTGGGAAACCGTGACAGCTGCCGCTAACATGAGTCTACCGCACCAAGGGACAGTCTGAGCCGGCAACAGCTGAGCAAAGACTCCAATGTAAACTTTCCTGTAAGAAACTCCCTCTTTGTTAACTCAGGACTCTTATTTCAAAGACTCAAGAGACCTGCATGTATGGAAACATATGAACTGTATGGTTTTTTCCCGTGTTAGTTTGTTTGTTTGTCACAAGGACATCTCAAAAAAGACTTTTTAGGACAAATAAGCCTTTTGATGGATTTTAAAGCTGCAGCTACTGAGTCTATACAATGTAAAATAATAATGAATAATGCCTGTCACAATTTCCCAGCGCTCCTGTTTTGTCCAACAATCTAAAACTAAAAAACGTATTTGAACTACAATGAATTTAAACTGCAAATTCTCAATTATTTTTTTTTAGCAGAAACCAGTAAATGTTTTGCAATTTAGCTCACTAGCTGTGTTACACGATTTATTGATTACTAAAGTTTGAGCATGGAAGCTCATTCCCAAACGCTTTCAATTATACATTACCAACATTTTTGTCGATTAAATCAATTCACTAAGGGAACTGATTCCAAATCAGAGTGTGGTTAGACTTAATTATTATAACCAGCACCCCTTAAGATCAACACGTCATTTTTCATTTGTTTAATCCTTACAAAAACTGTAGAGCAAGTTGCAGTTTGGGCACAGTTACCTTTTTCAAAACGACCACATAATAAACCTAATCTGAGATATAAAGTGTTAGCATCCAGGCTAGCAATTGCCCTAGTTCCAGTCTATATGCTAAACCAAGCTAACCGGCTGCTGGCTTCATATTCAAGTACAGAGCTCCTCATCTTTCTCTCACCAGGAAAGCAAATAAGGGTATTTCCCGAAATGTTACACTATTCTTTTAAGGTATTTCTATTTTACCTGAGAGAATGCAAATGTGAATGGAGGACATTTCTTGGATTGGAAGGGAAGAAACAAGTAGATCAAATCCGAACCAGTAAAAACAAAAGCATACCATTTCTATCCTTGCCTCCAGATGTGTTAGGTGACTCCGGGGCAGCCTAAGTTTCTGAGATGAGAGTATTTTATCCTGCCAATCACACTCAAGTCATCCAAAACGTTCCCTCAGACTCTGGTGGTTAGATAAGTAAGGTCACTCACACCTGCGCTTTCAGCTTGTCCTAAATTGGAGTTCATTTTCTCTTTCAGCTTTTTCATTTTCCTCTCCGTGATACAGTGATGGACGATGAGGGAGCTCCTGGCCTCACCCAGTTAACAGTCAGCATGCGTTCAGTGACAGAGCAGATGAAATGAAAAGCCCTTGATTGTCTGGGGGCGTTTTTCCGCAGTGTCTGTTCGAGAGCCTGCAGAACTCAGTCCTCAAAACCAGGTCAAAACGTGCCACGAAAGTAGAGGCTGTTTTATTTCTGCACAGCTTGCGGCTACTTCCTGCTTGGTAAAGACAACTGTGCCATGGACGTCAGGTCGGCATATGGAAAGAGACTTCAGCAACAAATAGGTTGAAAAGAATCATTTTAGAAACACCAGAGCTTCTCAGTTTGTGATCAGAAAAGCGTCATTTCTTTTGACACGGTTTACGGTGATAACAGGGGCAGATGCAACACTAAATTCTTAGTATATTTTGAAACTTTAAGTCCTTGAATTCATACGCACCTAGAAAAGAAACAGAAACAAGACTAAAGTTCTCAAACTGGTTCAGGGACAGTAGAAATAAAAGCATTGTGCAACATTAGTGTAGAGAAGAGGATGCGGGAATGTTTGCAATGAGCTCTGGAGAGTTTGTTGAGGTGGTGGGGGATTATGTATGTCCCCTCTATCTAGAAGCGCTAATCATCTCAGTAATTAAGCCGAGTGGGAACACGTGCATGGCATGAATAATGTACAAGTGGCTCCAGGGCCATTCGGCTTCTTTCATTTTCTCTCTGCGGCCGAGCGAACTAGCCAATCTGTCACGTATGTCAGAGAGGCATCAGAGCCAATTTGGATTAAAGCCCCCACTAGGAAGTGGGAGGTGCAAGGAAAGGAAGCGTTAGTTAGCGCCTTGTAATGTAACTGCTGAGCTTTTAAAGCTGCAGCAAAGGAACATCATAACTCTTCAAGGTAATTAGACAACACACATATATGTACATGAAATGTTTCTACGATAAAGATAGATTTTGATTTCCCATAACCTATTTTCAAAAAGCTGTGTTACCTCTCAGAGAAATGATTTGAATGCACAGAGCTTCAGGGTTAGGTACCCTCTCTGGTGTTCTTTAAACAGTTGTTTAGCCTGATTCAATCCTGTGTCTAATACACAGTCATTTGGTTTCACACTGTAAACGGGTAAACTGAGGACAGAAAACCCCAAACAAACAACTTCCACTAAAGCCCTGCGATGAAAGACATGAGTAAAAATGAGTTTAATTTTGTACAGCTTGATCACTGATTGTGTTTCCCCCTACAGTTATCACTAACCTGACACTCTAACATAAAAGGGTTGTGGTTGTTTACATGCTCTGCCACAGCCCTCAGAGAATACAGATTGAAATATTAAGCAGGCTACTTAATGATTTTTACCATCCTGGTACCATTTCTGTTGTGAAAAATTAAGCTCTCACATCTTCCAACACGTTGGAAGAGTTAAGATTTGGCCAGATTGTTATACTCCTCCGTGTTTAACAAGATCCCATATCCAACCCATCTTCCACAAGCAGTAGCTAAGTGGCTAGTCCATTATTCATGGCTTATATCTGGCATCATTAATAATGCAGAAGAAGTCGTTAACTATCCACACAATGAAACTCCGATGATAAAAAGTTGCCACAGTTTCTTAATGTAAGAAAAGGAGTCCTTATTTGACAGACACATGGGACAGCGCAGCAGGAAATGGGGCCGAAGTGATCTATTCTTGTCAGCGCTGGATTTATCTGGCCAAGACGGCGTCTTCTACAAATGATCAGGTCGCCTATATACGCTGATGATCTTGTTTAAATCAGTACAAAAAAAAGTACAGAGAAAGAGTGAAAAGGAGAGGGTTGATACTGATTAACCTGTGGAAGAGGAAGGTGTTTTTTAAGGTGCTGTGTCGTCATTCAGTCAAGTGTCAGATACTCTCTTCTGTCACTACAGCCCATTTCTTGGTAATTGAGTAATATCTTTTTAATATCTGTTTTCTGGGGTGGAAACAGCACAATTCACGCCAATCCGGGAATCGTTCCGTATCTCTCTCTCTCTCCCATCATTTTTGTCATCCCTCTGTTGTCAGCTGTCAAATAAAGGAATATATTCTCTCTTTTTTCTTTAAAAAGGTATGTTTCTACAACTTTTGGGATTTAACATTTGAGCTTAACCATAATAAGTCAATATGTTGATTTTCCTACCTAAAAAAGAAGGGGAAACTCAGTTTTGTGATGTTTAAACTTTTAGCAGTTTTTATCAACTTCTCAACAAGTGTGTGGGTGTCAGGGGGGGCAAAACATTTCTGTTTCAAAGGGCCTGTACACCCACGCAGGTGTTTTAAATGACCATGCTTGATTAGCCTCTGGTCAGGTGTTGGTCCTTTCTTTGACTTGGTAATAGTCCAGCAAAATGGAGGATAAACAAGAAAAAAGGAAAAGAGTTGTGATCACCAAACTCGTGTTTGTGCTAACAAAGACATAGGTGTAAGATGTCTTGCCCTAAAATGGTGCAACAAAACTAAAAAGCCATCAATAAAGTGCAGTTTGTTCATGCTCAAGCAGTTCAGAGGTCTAATCAGGCAATGTAAGTGAAAACACCTGGTTGGATGGACTGTAGAGGTGTGTGTGTGTGTGTGTGTGTGTGTGTGTGTGTGTGTGTTGTGTGTGTGTGTGTGTGTGTGTGTGTGTGTGTGTGTGTGGTGTGTGTGGTGTGTGTGTGTGTGTGGTAGCTTTGAGGTCTGACACTGAACCAATTTTGAAAATGAGGGCTTAAGCCGTTCCAGACATGGATTAAATTAATGTGGTTATTAATAGTCAGAGAAGTAAAATGTGCTGCTTATGTCAGGTAGTCTGTAGTATTTAAGGCACAGTCTGACCTTACCTCACCTGTTCAGTGGAAATGATGATGGTATTTGACTATTTTTGGGCTGGATTTTGAACAGTCAGTGTTGTACAGTACAAAGCGGCTGGTATGTCCATGGCATGAAGCTGGAAACAGGCTGGGAATGCGGGGGGGGGGGATAATGAGAAGGAATGCACCCATTATTCTAATTCAGGTGATATGTCAAACAGCTATATGTCCGATCAAACCACCAATTAGCTATGAAAGCAAAACACATGAAAAATTACCTCAAGTTTAAGAAATGAATGGCCAAGGTGGACATCTTTTTGGTCATTATTTTCAGAATCCACTAGCGTTCTCACACCAGGGACACTTCTATGAATAAAGATATTTTTTTCAAAATGTCAAATTTTCTTTCCAAAAAATGTGAAAGCTGAAAAAAATGTGCTATTGCAAACACGATAAGTCAATATTTGGTTTAACCATCAGTTAACTGTGACAGTATTCATGCTATGGTTACCTGCAGTATAGAGGGCAGATTAGATAGGAACAATGTTTGAGGTGTTGCGAATTAACACTTTTAATAGACATCTGTCAGCCAATAGGAAACAGGAGTTTTCTGTTGCTGTGGCGCTTCAGGCTACAGTACACTCTTTAACTGTCCACCTGATCGTCTGGGATCTGAGATCATAAAATCAATTCTGTAGTTTTCCTTCACAATATCCTGGATTTTGACCTCACCTACAGTTATTTAACTCAGTCAATAGGATGAAGCTCTGTTATTATGAATTCAAATCTGATTTCTGATCTGTAAAGTCCTGGTTGTCCTTGAGTCACAAGAACAGCCTGAGAATAATAACATCAGTTCCTATCACTGATGATGATTATGCTGATGATAATTATGGCGATAACAATGATGAAAACAGGGTCACTGCAGGCTTTAACCTGTCCTCATATGCTGCACAGATTTCCCTTTCTCACTCAACTGATGTCCTCATTTAATGTGGGCTAACTGTGTTATAGGGCAGATGTGACGAAGCATAATACATTATTCTGTTTTAAAACCCTCCTTTAAATCTGATAACTTTCTTTTGGTTTGGACTAATTTATGTACAGAAAAGAAAAAGAAAAAAACTTTTTTTCTTTCCCAGTCGTGCCACAAAAGGGAAACTGGTACATTGGAGTTTTGAGGCATTTATCTCTCTCCAGTTACACGCCTGGAGCTTGTTGAAATATTCAGCTGGTCTGTGTTCCCACCCAGAAAAGTTATATAAAAATATGTCAAAACAAAAAATCCCCCTTAATGTATAAGTCCGTTTTTTCTGTGTGGACCGAAAGATGACAAGATGACCCAGACTGGACATGAAGTATTCTGTTCAAAGTATCTCGTCTTCTCTTTTGGCATTCTGGGTCATCCTGTCACTCTCATTTTCCTGTTCTTTATCTCCCTCTTTCATTAACATTTACACAGCTAATCTCCTCACATGGCAGCTCGAGGGGTAAATATCATCGCCTGTAATGGAACAGCGTCAACCTAAATGGCTTTGAGACATCCAAGCCCCCCCATTCTCTATAGACATCTGACCCGCCTTTGTCCTCCGTCTCATCCCCATATCAGTGAATCAGTCTGCTATCATGAGCAATCGAGCAAACGTGTCTTTTATCTGCACACAATCACTTACAGCAAAGACGACATACTGAAAGATTAGAAAGATCGTCCCCACACTCCAACGACTGACTCGTCCTAAACAATGTAGGACTCAGAAGGACCCAGGACATATTCACTCACAAGAAAAAGCACTAAGCACAACAGTCATGACTTGCTGAGTACAGCTGGCTAATAAGGTCACAAATCTGAGAAAAAAATTACATAAATGCAACACTTTTGTTTTTGCCCCATTTTTCATGAGCTGAACTTGAAAAACTCATACTTCTTCATGTACACAAAAGGCTTATTTCTCTCCAATATTGTTCACAAATTTGTCTAAATCTGTGTTAGTGAGCACTTCTCCATTGCCGAGATAATCCATCCACCTCACAGGTGTGGCATATCAAGATGCTGATTAGACAGCAGGATTATTGACATGCAGGTGTGTTTTAGGGTGGCCGCATTAAAAGGCCACTCAAAATTGATTGCATGATTTGTGAACAACATTTGAGAGAAATAATCCTTTGGCTTATATAGAAAAAGTATTAGATCTCTGATCTAATTGAAAAATCTTTGATGAAAAATGGGGGCAAAAACAAAAGTGTTGCATTTATAATTGTGTTCAGTATATATTATTTTGTATACATTTACAGACATTATGAATATGTTTGAATTCTACCATTTTTTGTGAGAAAGAAGTCAGATACACATTTTTCACACTTCTTTGTGGTAAAGCTGTCATTCTGTATTTGGCATCTGGACTATTCGTTGCATGGCACATTTAACTAATGAACAGTAATCCTCTATATGGGACAGTTGCATGCTGTCTTTGTCTGGATGTCCTGAGTGTTGAGCAGCCACACAGAAGGAGCGAGTGTGGACACAATGGATCAGGAGTGACAGCCAGCCTCATTACTATTAGCAGACAGGAGTTAAAGCGGGACAGAAGGACAGGGAGCCCGCCACCAGTGTCTGACTCTTCAAGGCTTTCCCTTCCCTACTCCCGCTGAGCTCAGGCAGAGCTGCAGATCGCTCATTCAGACACGAATCAACTGCTGCTGACAACATCGGCATCAAGATTGAGACAAGCCTTTTAATATTCGTCCAGGTACCTGCTCTGCCTGTTCTCATTAGCCTGCTTTTTGGGACATCTTGGATGAGCGCTCGCAGGGTCTCCGTCTGTGTTGATTTTGTGTGAGGGTGCGCATGCCGTTTGTTGATGTCAGAAAGCTTAGGATCAAACACATGCTGACATTAAAGGGGAGCACATGTGCTTACTAGAAGTGAAAAATTCCTTAAATCACTTGCGAATTCCGACTCACTACTACAACCGGTTTCTGCTTGCATGCAGAGCTCAAAGGGAAACGTTCAGGGTTGTCGGGTTAAAATCTCCCCTGCTGCCTCTGATTTGTCTCCCTTCCTGTGGCAAAAGGGCAAATACTAATTACTAATTTTCTGCTACTTATTTTCTGCACACCCACGCATCTTCTTGTCCTTCTGCGATTAATCACTTTTAATTGCCACTAAACACACAGAGGAGACAGAGCTTGACCTAGATTGCATAAGGGGTTCTGTGCGACCTCTTGTGACACCCGTGAAGAGCTGAGAACCACTCACTATGTCCAGATTTACCAGCACCTTAACTTTTTTTTTTTAAATGTGACTTACAGAGATTAAAACAGACGTCCCAGTGCCACAAAAGACCCTTTTGACACAAATCTGAAAAGGCAGGCGAGAACTGGGCGAGTCACACTATGTAGCTCTTGAATTTCTACTGAAATTGACTTTGGAGACATGAAATTGATTACCATCGCGGTTTAGACACGGTCACCCAGTCCAAAAGGGAGGGTTGGAGATAAAACACGGTGTTATTTACTGCCTCAGAGACCAGCGGAGAAGTTGAGAAGACGTCTGAGCAAAAAGCGGGAGTAATGATCTGTAGCCGCATTCATTTAGCCACACAGCTTCTGTAGCGGGAGGAGGGGGACGGCTGTAAAGCATCTGGGATGGATTCCTCATGGGGTCCGGAATCTTGGAGACCTCTGCTGCTCCGCACAACATCAAGAGGGATTTGGTTTCCATGGCTGCAGGTGGTTCAACTCTGTCTCCATAAAGAGAGAAATGTTTCACAAAGATAGAGAGAGCAGAAAACGTCGCGGACGATGATGGTGCAGATTAAGAACCTTGAAGAAAAATCCCAATTGGAGAATAGAAGAGATCTTATTAAATGATATCAACAAGCGTGTTCGCGGCTCTGAAATGTAAATGCTGCATGTGTAGATTTAAGATGCTGTCGCTGAGAAACAAGGTTAAAGTTTTTTAGTGTTGTGCTTCCTGCATCAACATTGGACAGTGATTCTGGAACATGCAGTAACCCAGTCACAAGATCAAACAACCAACAGCCTTGATCCGTTTAAATGTGTGTGTTTTAATGTGTGTGTGTTTTTCTTTGTTTCTGGGTTCTGTATTTTATATTGTATTTGAGCATATGGGGGGAAGCACAGATAGGCCTGTTTTTGAAGAATGGTTGGTTTTTATTTATACAATGGATCAAATGAGACAATGACAGAAGCCTTTTAACAATATCACTTTGGTTTTTTGGAAATTGTGATGTCGATTTTTTTTCTGACATTTTACAACTCAAACAATGTAAGTGCACCCCTACTTTATACATCAACAACAATCACATTTCAGAGGAAGCCAGTGGAGTTTTGAGTTTCAGCTAAAGATGATGTGGGTTAAACACAAGTACAAGTGACGCATGAGAATCTACAAAGTATCTGCAGGTTTTGAAAAACAGTTTTTCCCAAAAGAAGTATGTGAGGAACACCCTGAGGCTCTGAAAGATGCCCATTCTGAACACTGCCAGCTCCGAACTCTCAGCCATCTGTTACAGTTCTGCAGGCAGCAGCTTCAGAACACAGGTCAGAAATAAGCAGGTGCCATGATAGAAGCCAAAAAAACAGGGTGACAGGCTGCACATTGGCACCAATATCTCTGGTAGCATCGATTGGTTTCTAAAAATGCTCCTTTAGCTCTTTTTTTACAGTTTGGATCCAAGAAATATGAAGCAGAAAAGGTTGGTAACTTCTCAAGTGATGTCAATTTGATGTGAGTGAAATGATCAACCCCCCTCAGATTTTTCTATCAACTTTAAAATTGCCTTATACATCTGAGGTGACACTCTATCTTCACAGCCATCTAGAAGACATGATTGCACTGGAGGTCTGTTATATGGCTGCTTTGGAGACATATAAGTCCAATTCTGACTGTAAACAACAGCTTTTTTACACCTGAAGGGACACAAAGGTGTGTGTGTGTGTGTGTGTGAGAGAGAGAGAGAGATTGAGTTTCTTGTGAACAAATTAAAACAATGCATTCACCATATTTTTGGTTTTCCAATGAAAACCAGGCAACACCACCACTACATATCACCCTCCCTGTGTGTGTGTGTGCGTGCGTGCGTGCGTGCGTGCGTGCGTGCGTGTGTGTGTGTGTGTATGAGTAAGTATTGAAGAGCGTCTTTATCTAGCTTTACATCCTCCCTTGCCACTGGAAGGGGAGAGTGTGGAGGTGAGGGTTACAGCTGCCGAGGCAGAGATAAACTCAGCTCTGCAGCTCTCTGAAGCTTCCCCCTGCCCACCTGTCGCGTAAGGTGCATGCTATTATGATGGGCCCTAGTGCACACTGATAAGTAGTAATAAAACACACACACACACACACACACACACACACACACACACACACACACACACAACACACACACACACACACACACACACACACACACACACACACACACACACACACACACCACACACACACCACACACACACCACACCATTAGGCAGTCGGTTTATAGATATGTTCAGTAAGTCTTGACAGTTTTCGCACCTAAACTAGCTACTGTTATTGTATTGTCACATAATCAAATGGAAACTTGACATTAGACAACGTCTACATACATATTACACACAAAAATTCATAATTGAAAAAAAATCATCTCAGGGGTGCAAAATTGTCAACTTTTAGCAAAAATAGCCATTTCCAAAATAAATGATTTGTGATTCCTTTAGATCTGATTAGATCTGAGTTTTTTTTTAAATGACTTGACCAGATCTCCCCCTTACTTTTGTAGCAGTAATTACATTCATAGTAGGATTTATTTTGTTGCTAAAATTGACTGTAAATCTAAATTTAAAGCTGTAATCTAATCTAAGACACTCTCACTCCTGCCCATAACATGGAGGGCCCCCCATGGGCACTATCTACATTTACGCCCCTGCTGCCCACAACAACTCAGCTTCAAAAATAGCATCTCAATCCACACTAAAGGCCTGCATGTGCTTCACTGCTTATTAAAGCAGCGCTCCAATATCAGCCGTGCCTAATGATCTGTAGGGCGCCAGTTGAGCTGTCAAAGCACAGAGGGGAGTGGAACACATGTGTATATATATATATATATATATATATATATATATATATATAAAAAGAGAGAGAGAGAGAGAGAGAGAGAGAGAGAGAGAGAGTGAAGGAATCTCCTATGGAAGCTCGGGAGACAAATGGCCAAGAGCTGAAATTATGCCAGAATCACAGTGTCACTTGAGTTCATCACTAAGGAGAAGAAATCATAGAAGATGTAATAGAAGCTGTTTCCTGCTGATAAAGGAGGCCTGCTCCTGGCTGTCCAATCGTGAACAGAATTTCAAATAAAGCTGTGTGACTTCTCAGTTTGGAGACGTGCGCATTTCATGAAGCTGGCTGAAATGGGATCTGGAGGTGTGTCGGGGAGGTAAATTCATCCACTTCCTACATTGTGCATTGTTAAACATTCATTTAAATCCAATGTGACAGAATAAATTCCCACAGCTCTGTATATCTACTGGATGCTAAGCGGTACTGACAAGATAGCGCAGATGATTCCCAAGGCAGACTTGTTGCTCAGCTCAGAGGATGATGAATCATTGTGAATAAACACACATAGCTTACACAGAAAAGACGCACTTGTAAACAGAAAAATAGACATTTTGCAGCTTGATATTCTCTTTACGCACGTACCTTGTGCAGTTTCCACATTGCGCCCAAAGCTTTTACTTCATGCGTGCCGTGTTTGCCTTCTTCCAAACACTGATAACACACGGGCATCTTGCACTGTACACAGTACATGCTTAGATTCTCCAGTTCGTGCTCTGTGCAGGTGGAGATTTTGCGTGGACTCGTGCGGCGACTTATCCGCCCCTGCGCTGGCGGCACCAGGCGATGCTTGGCGAGGGGACCGCGGGGAGGATGGCACCGGAGGCGGCACGGGTCGCAGTAGAACACGTCGCACTGCTCGCACATCACGGTGGCCTCCTTCGGACTCTTCTCGCAGAGCTGGCACTTGAGAGCGGCCGCTTTGCTCTGCTGGTACCTGTCCACAACCCCCTCCAGCACCCGGTTCTTGGGGAATCCGCGGAGCCCCCGCTCATCCAGGATTAGGCTGCGGTGACACTGCGGGCAAGTGATGCAGGAGTTGCGTGGGATCGGGGGTAAAGAGCTGGGCTGCGGTAGCAGGTGCTGCGGAGGAGGCTGGGGGACAGACGGGGGGAAAACCCGCACCCCGTTTGGTGATTTTTGGCAAGGGGTGGTCGGAGTGCTGATGAAGCCCCCATAGGAACCGTATCCACTGTCCGCCTCACTGTACAAACTCATTTTATCTAAATCCAGGTAATCATAGTCAGAGACGCCGGATCCGGAGGCTCGGCTGCTCTGTGGGGACTCAGCGTCCGGGGTCTGCACAAGAATATTCCGAGCACACGCCAGGCAAATGTTGTGGGAGCACGGCAGTATGATGGGCTCCCGGAAAAAAGAGCCACAAACAGGGCATTTTAACTCTTCGTCCATTTCATCCATGGCTGCTTCTGTGGGGTGAGAGATTCCTCGGGGGCGTGTGAACACAAACAGGAGAAGTTAACAACACAGTCTCAGCTGCTCTGTTTGCGCGTAAACGGAGCTCCAGTCGCGTCCTGCTGGCGATAGCCTACTACTGAAAGCGCAACCTTGAACAGAGGAAAGGCATCGGCACCGAGGAGGCAGGCTAACCGATAGGACACACTCTTCACCAATAGGCAACCAGCATCAGCTCAGACCAGGTTACCATTGGACAACCAGTGGATTCCAAACAACCATTGGATAAGTGAACTGTCAGTGTAGGGAGGCTCCGCTAATGAGCTTTACAGCGAGATGTAACATCAGATAGGCTACCTAGTGTCTTAGACAACACTGAACATGCAGGCTTCCAACTTAATTGTTAAGGGGATTATAAGGAAAACAATGAGAGGCCATCCTTTCAATACAGAACAATAAATGACAATGTGATCATCATGCAGATATAATAGACCATGGATATGGTACTAAACCAAAGACAATACTGTGTATTGTTTTAGAAGATGCTCTCTTAACTCGATTAGTCTATTAAAGAGCACCAGGACAACAATCTCAACATATTCAATTAGCCTACAAGTCCTGCATTCAAACTGTCACTAACACAAAAGTACTCCATCAGCAAGTATGAAAAGTAATAGTACTCATAATTTCAGATTGTCATATGATTGTACATCAGCCTACATTTATTGATACACATTCGTTATTCGATTCAAGCCCTACCGATTCAAAATAGATTCTTATTTTTAAATTTTAATAAAAAAAAAAATCTTTTTTTCTGTTTCGGCTTGGGTGCTATCTCATGGGAAAAGTAACTACATTTACATACTGTGAATCGTTTTTTTTTTTTAAATTGAGAATCGTTTTTGAATCGAAAATCAATTTTTAGTCGAATCTTGAGCCTAGAAATCGACGTTGAATCGAATCGTGACGTTTTCTGCATCGTGCACCCCGTACCAAGCAGCTTTTTAAACTGGCAGTTCATTTCATATTTTACAGGTTCAACACGTTTTATAAAGTCTTAATCAGCAAAGTAACTTGTAATGCTGTAGGGCTGCAACTAACAGCATTTAACAGTATTGATTGATCAATCGATTAGTTTGTCTGCAAAATGTCAAAAGATTATGAAAAAGGCCCGCCGCAAGCTTAAAACCCAGCAATACATCTTAAAATCTTCTACATTAAAGTCCTAAAGTACCTTGTTGTCTTGTGCTGTACAGTCTGTAACACACTGCATGAGTGATAATTAATGCATGTGTTTGTATTCAGCTGTTGTCAGTGCTTCGTGTCCCAGACAAATTTCCTACGGGACAATAAAGTTTATCTTATCTTATCTATAAAGGCTGCTCTCCTGTGGAACCAGGTTCCAGTTTGGGTTCAGGAGGCGGACACCATCTCCACATTTAAGAATAGGCTTAAGACTTTCCTCTTTGATAAAGCTTATAGTTAGGGCTGGCTCAGGAAAGTCCTGAACCATCCCTTAGTTATGCCGTAATAGGCCTAGACTGCTGTGGGGACTTCCCATGATGCACTGAGCACCTCTCTCTTCCTCCTTCTCTCCATCTGTATGCAACCTCATCCCATTAATGCATGTTACTAACTCAACTTCTTCCCTTTCCCGGAGTCTTGTGCTCTCTCGCCCCCGGAGTCTTGCCCTCTTCTCTCTCCTCCTAACGCTTCCTGCAGGTGTTTCTGGCTCTGGAGCTGTGGAGTCTGGAGCTGTGGTTGGAGTCACCTGCTGCCTCCATGTTCCTGCTCTAACACCCTCTGCTGCAATTCTCCATGTCTCTCTCTCTCTCTCTCTCACCCCCAACCGGTCAAGGCAGATGACCGCCTAGTGCTTGCTCTTGGTGGGAATTGTTGGGCTTCTGTAAGTAACATCCCAGAGTCCAGTTTAGACCTGCTCTTTATGGAAAGCGCAAAGAGATAACTGTTGTTGTGATTTAGCGCTATATATATAAAATTGAATTGAATTGAATTGAATACAAATTAAACCACTTGAATATGATATAAAAGAAAACTAACAAAGAAAAAGAAAAATCAGCAGCAAATTCTTATGTTTGAGAAACTTGAGCCAGCAAATGTTGGACATTTCTGTTCAATAGATGACCTACTGATTTACTGTATCTATTTTTCAAAATTGTTATTAATCTTCTGTCAACAAACTAATTGATTAACTGATCAAGGATTTCCGCATTATATGGCTGTTGAATAAATATAGTGGTGTAAAAAGTACAATATTTCCCTCTGAAATGTAGCGGAGTATTGTATTGTGTCTGATTTGACTGATAGAAACAGGACAGACTATCTGAAGATTCCTTAAGCCAGGATCTGCATAATAGAAGTCTGTGCGGCTTTGCATAGCGGCTGCACAGTGTAAACTTGCCGGATTTGGGTTGTTTGTTATTTGAAAAGCTTCTCCTCTCAGCTGCTGAGGGAGCAAAGATCATTCCTGGAGGGGATTGAAAACATGGAAACTGACACCTTGTGAGATAAGAAGCAGCAGCTCTCAAAAGAGTTTTTTTCTTTCAGTATCCAGAGGCTCTCCAAATACCTCAGACATCTCTGAGACGTCCATGGCAACGTGAGCTCCATAGTTTTAGTCTTCAGCGAAACTGTTGATAGGGAAAGAAATTAAATAATCCCATTTTACGGACCGCTTTCTCAGACCCACAGAGGGCAACGTGAGGCCACTGTGATTACATTTGCATATTTTGTAAAGCAGTTTGAGAACGAGAGGAGCATTAAAATAGACGTCTTTGTCTAATGAAAGTAATGTGTCCAATGCATCAGATGGTAGGCTGTTTGATTATCATATCAACGTGGAAATGAGAAAATCTAATTGAGATCCGTATTAAAGTTGATTCAAAGCAAATTTACTTTGAAAAAAAAAAAAGCCAACAGGTTTATGCTTATTCATAGAATGATTGTCATGTAAACATACACTACATATTTTGACTGTCATTAAATAATCATCTATAAACTCAAACCGTGCCCCTGATTTTCTAGTTTGTAACACTATTGAAACAAAAGGTATATCATTTCTATCCTTTAGCCTTTTGTGTTGATAATGCTTTTGTTCATAATTCTCTTATAATTTGGGAAAACATACAACAAATGGCAAGTTTATCCATGTAAATATTCCCCCGGATTTAACCAAATACAACGTGGATCCGGACCAATTCTTTCGTAACAAGACCATCAGCTATTTTTGGATGTGTGCTTGCTGATGCCTCCGCCATGATGACATTGTTTTCTGTGTAATCTTCTCAGTTTGGGACCACACCGCCTCTTTCCTGTTTGCCGCCTTCGAGTAGAAAAATGGCCAATTCTGCTGGATGTCTGTTTCATCTTTTAATCTCTCTGTGTCAGTGCCAAGTCTCTCCTGGTGCTAGGACAGACACACCATGCGCCTCTGAGAGACCATCTTCACAGATTTCTTTGGACTTTTCAGTGATCACATACCAGAATGCTCTTAAAGTCTGTGATTAAGTGTTTTTTTTTGGTGACCTTGTGTGTGTGAGCACAGAAGAGGTATCATGAGAAGGAGAGATGTAAAAAATAAATGAATAAGCAAAGCTGCTGATTAACTGACTTGTTAATCACAACAGGATATCAGCAAACACACAAAATCGAATTAAATGAAAAGTGAAATTTTTGCCATGTTAACGGACTATACTTTAAGGATTGTCTTTTATACAGCCTGATAAAATAACTGTTGCTAAGCCTGTCACATAATGTTGTTTACAGTTTGTAGTTTTGATAATGCTGGCAGATTTACCACTACAATGTTTATTATTAAGTAAGTGTAAGTAAGTGTAAGGTAAGCAAGTAAGAGGTAAGCCTATGCAAAAGCAATTTCTTGTTATGATTTGGTATTTTGTTGTGTATTTTGTCCTTGTGATTGCGTTATTTAATTGGTCTTGTACGTGTTTTAGTCCTTGGTTGCTCCCTTATTTTGTCTAGTTGTGGTTTCTGTCTTATGGTCTCTTGTGAGTGTCCGTATGTTCTGTTTCCTGTCTTATTTTGATAGTCTGGTTTTCTGTGCAGTCTTATCTGTGTTTTACTTCCTTTTGCCCGCTCTTGTGATTACCTGATGTCTTCCACCTGTTTCCCAGCCCTTATCATTTGTCTCTTGTTACCTTGTTACCCTCTATGTTTAGTCTTGGTGTTCCCATCGTCCGTTGTCAGATCATTGTGGTGTTACTGTTGTTACTGGTTTGTTAGTCTTCCTGGGTCATGTTAGTGTTCCTGAGTTTTCTGTTTTCACTTGGACTTTATTTGTGGTTCCGGTTTTTTCCTGCCTATTTCCAGGACTCTTCTTGTTTTTGTGCATTTCTGGATTTGTTAAATCATCAGGACTACCTTCAGTTTCTGCCTCTGCATTTTGGGTCCGCCATTCACCAACCTTCCATAACCTTTCCGACCAGTCACCCTCCTAAACGCATCACAACCCCTTCAATACCTGGAGAAAAAAAGCCCCATTGTTAGTTAAAGCGGTATTCAACCCACAGTTTAATTGTCCTAACCAGAGCTCACGTAATCGATTGTAGTATTCCCCTCCATCGATAAGGGATGAAGTCTCCTTTGTGTGTTGCACTGAGTCTATTAACTTTATCAACACACTCTCACTCGGCAGAGCCATCAGGCAGTCTGTGCAAAGAAGTACACAGACTGCAGGAGTTTTACAGTCAAGCTACATGAGAATCTCCATGGGACGCAGTGGTGGTATTGTCAAGTGATGAATACAAAATGTTTTCATTACTGAGCTATGGCTTAAGATGTGTGGTTTTATAACTCTTTAGAGGAGGATGCTACTGTAATTTTAGAGAATTTATGGTTATACTTAGTCCAAAATAACACAGTGAAGGAAACATACTCCATAAACAAGCTTTGGCGTTTTTGTTTTGAGTTAAAGATAAAGAAGAAGATTTAAAATTGCTTTACTTTCCAATTGCAGTAAATGAGAACTGTCAGCAATATCCTGGTAATATTTGTAGTTTTTCATGTTCACTTTCTGCAATATCTGAGCATGCAACTACAGAATAGGTCAAGATTGTGGTTATGGCAAATGAACAAGTCCTCCAAATCCAACAACAAAATCTGTTTGTACATGTCCTCCAGAACAACATCCTGTATGTGTTAGTGTTTGTCTGATCTGATGCCCCTATTATTAAGATGACCTAATTTGTCCGTTCTTTCCAAAGCTGTTACAAAACCACTGAATAATCAGTTTTATGATGTGACAACACTGTGATAAGGTGCGGTTAGGTTTTTGGCACAAAAACAACTTTGTTAAGGATACGGGACATTTGTCTTCATGGTACCAATAAGAAACGCATGATCAAGGTTTGGGAATGACCGTGGTAAAGGTTTTTATAAAACCAGCGTTGACTGTTGGTTAGAAACAGGAAACAAACAGCATTGTCTTGTGAAGTCCAGTGTTTTGTTGACCCATCCTTACGTACACTTTGTCTCTATTTAACAACTTCACCTGCCTTTCTTCTCACATTTTTCACACCATTTAATCTCTCCTGACTTATATTGGGATGTAGTAAAAATAATGCATAGGGAGAACGGGGTCAAACAAACACAGGACTTTAAACAAGAAGAAGCGGTTTGTGTCCAGTGTGAAACCAAAAGTTAGCGTTGACTCATCTACGTTGACTACTTAACTTACGTACATAACTTAATTTACGTAACCAACTCTTTCAACCCACAAAGTTGTTTTGTGGCCTAATCAAGTAGTTTTGTTTGAATTTACAACGTTAACCACATGTTTAAAACTGGCTTGTTGGGAATTAGAACGTCCAATGACTCAAGAAAAGTGTGACGGTGGAAGTGAGGTGAGGACTCAAACGCAGAGATGAGGAGGCAGGCAGGAGCAGGTACACAGGGGTTTATCAATATTCAGTCCAAAAAAAACAGGGAGCAACGAAACAAGGCAGGAGATATAAAAAAAAAAATCCAAAAGGTCAAAAAATCCCAAAACAGGCACAGGGGCAGAAGGAAATTCAAAAGCAGGGAGACTACACCGGGGAAAACTCACGGGGAAGATCAGGAGCAATAATGAAAACACGCAGGCCAGACACTCCATGCAGCAACGAGACAGAACAATCCGACAAGAGGCAAGGGAAGCACAGACATTAAATACACGAGGTAATGAGGTAACGAGAGGCAGGTGACGAGAAGGCAGGTAATCAGGTGGAAAACATCAGGTAATCACAAGAGCGGGGAGACACAGGAAGTAAACCTAGAGGGAAGACGAGACAAAAAAACAGACTTCAAAATAAAACTGGAAACAGAACAAGCAGACACTCAGGGGAACACCAAGACAGGACCGACAACACAAGACCAGGGAGAAACAAGATATGAACACAAGAACAGGGAGGAAACACAAGAAATAACAGAAAACAGGATACAGAGACCAACTAAAAAATGAAACCATAACAAAAAGCTTAAATTGCGTTGACATGACACACAAAATGTCCTTAAAAGGCGAGTGCTATTTATACGCCATCATATTAATTGTGACCAATAATGGTCTTTGTCACTCAGACAAACATTTGTCTTATAGGGCACTTGTTGAAACGGCTGATGCTGTCATTCTTCTAAGGAGGACAGTCTCCAAATAAAATAAGATTGAGATTTGGCTTGGCAAACTAAAACACTCAAGTCAAGATTTCAGAACCATCATGGTTACGGATAAGAAAAACACAAATGGTGGTTGCAGTTTTGTGGTCTCCTAAATGTCAGGCTTGCTACAGTACATACGTATCCACCACCCCAACCTACACAACTTTCCTTTTTTTCCTCTGTACGTATAGGGCAGACTAGTTCCTTGGTTTGGCACTAAACGTTGGTATTTGACGTAAATCACGTTGTGCAGAATTGCCCAATATAGAATAGACTAGAATAGAATAGAATAGAATGCCTTTGTTGTTATTATGCACAGGTGCAATGAGATTGAAGCACTCCCTTTACAGTGTTGACACAAAAATATAAGACAAGAATATAAAATATCAAAAATATCAAAAGTCAAAAAATGTAAAAAAAAAATGTACAATGTAGGTAGTGCAGAGAAAAAAAGAGGGTGGGGGGGGGGAGGCAGGTGCAGTCCGGGGAGCAACTGCATGCATATATAAAAATTGGCTTGAAAACACATTGTGTGAAAGGAGATAAGTGTATATGGACATAATCCTCAGGGATATTAGGATATTCATGCAGTGCATTTGCAGCTGACAAAGTTCATGGCCTTATCATCTAACCTTCAGAATGTACTAAATCAAACTTATTAAAGTGCTGCCTAAACTTAATTGCACACTCACGTCCAGTAACCTTTCCTTATGCAACAGTTCTCACACTATCACCATCTGCTATTATGGTTCTCTGTAGCAGAACGGGCAACTTTGCGGACAAAAGCCCAAAGTCACTCTACTGACTTCCTGACTTCTCAGGGCAAGAGCAGCATCTTCGACACCCTCAAATGATCTCATGTTTATGGATTCTACACCATCTGTGCCCTTCACAGTCACCTGAAAAATGCATTTTCCTGATGCAATATTTCTAAATTAGGCCTTCAGGAAAAAAACTAGGAATGGTGCCTCGTGTTTCTGATTATTTCTAAACTCAATATGCTGCAGAATTAATGAGAGCAAACACAACTTTGAGATGTTTTCATTTTCTTCCTGTGGTTATTAAAGTGTAATTTTGGTCTCAAGACTGATATTTATGCTGAAGACAAAGTAGGAAAGCAAGGAGAGTGAATATAAAACACAAATAAAGGAAAAATACAAAGTTACACAGGTCACGTGGGCGTTTTGCATTAGGCCAACGGTCTGACCTTAATTCAAGAAGAATATCACATATATAACAAAAACATTTCACAGCTTGTTGTGTATATTAGTTAAGAAAAGATGGCAAACATCAGTAAAGTGTCATTTACAATTTGTAGATTTTTCCTTTTGATCACAAGTCTTCAACCTTTTCTGTTAACTGCTCTGATGGAAATAAAATAGAAATAAAATCAGGGGTCATACACTATAGATTCACATTTGTTCTTGTGGAGATTGCACAAAACAAATTTGCATTGCTTAATGCCAAGACATTACTGACATCAGGGAATGATTGATCCAGTTAGAGGAAAATTGTGTTTATCTTCTTGCGTGCTGAGTTTAAATATTGCAGTTCTGTGCAGGGAATCAGCACAAGAGGAATGCCATGATGATGTGTTTTTTAGCCACTGACTTAGATTGGCGCGATGCCTCCCAGTGCCATGTTGTCAGTAAAGATACGACGGCCAAAGCAGCTGAAACTGCAACTGAAATGCATTTAAGTGCTCCATTGTGTGCTGGGTGGTTCTTTCACAGGGTCAGAGTGATTGTAAATTTCCACAAAAAAAGCAAGCGACAATGCACTGCTGCATTGCTAATGGAGAGCAACATTAACAAGAATGCAACTGTCACTTTACTGTCTGTGTGGGCTGAATAAAGAGACATGTGATCAGAAAAAGGCCTCCACGTGCAGCATCACTTTTCCTGTCTCCGATTGAAACCGTGCAGGCTCTGCAGGGAATCTGTGCTGCAATTAATAGCCTAATGATTTTTTTGTAGGATGGGGATTTGATATTAAAACCTAGCTCTCCTGTTGCACAGTGACATGCCTAATGTTCTCCTGCAACCCGGTCTCATGGCACTTTGTGAAATGGTCACGTTATTTGGATCTATTGATTCGTCAGCAGGGACACAATTTTCTTGTTTATATTGTGGTGGTCACCACGAAATGAACAATGGCCGCCGGGACACGATCCACGGTTTCTGGGGGACGCAACAACGGCATGACACTGGGCTGCTCTGGGGGACGCAACAACAGGGAACTGGAAGGCCACACGTGGTAGATGGTGACAGCAATGGCCGCCGGGTCTCTGGGGGACGCAACAACAGCGAACTGGAACACCAAACGTTGTAGTTGGTGACAGCAATGGCTGCCGGGACGAGATCACCGGTCTCTGGGGGACGCAAGGACGGGGAAATGAAAAGCCACACGCCGGTGACAATAACGGGACGGACCACCACACATGGGACGAGCTACAACAACGGGACGGTTGTGGATAGAAAAAAAACACGCGGGACACAATCCCTCATCCGGGGTGAAAGTACTCGCTACCGTAATCTTGCTGTTACAACAAAAAATCTTTATCACAAAAGATAGATTAGTTTAAAAATTCATCCTCACCACCACAAACAAAACGAGAAAATTGTGTCCTTGTTCACAAATCAATTAATTAAATAACGTCAACCATTTCACCAACTGCCATGAGACAGGGCTGTCTCCTAACCCAAAGAAATCTGAGTATTGACCACAAAATGTAGAATATTGATTATTTTCAGTCTCTAAACATGCAATCAAATCAAATGTATGTGTTTCTAAACTTCTGTGGGCTAAAGCATACAACTTACATGACATGTAGTTTAAAATTAGTTGAGCCACGTTGTAATCAATGGGTCTTTGGGCATTACTTATTTGAATAATATAGTTTAACAAGGCTTCACTCTCTTATTGACCAAATCCACCTACTCCCTTCTCCTCCAAGGTCTTTACTCTGACTCTCAGTAACCCAGAAATGTCAAGGAAATTAAGAGTTATAGTGTTGGGCAATGTACAAATGGATTCCCAAACGGATAACTTATTGTTTCCCCTTTCCGTTTGCAATGTGCTTCACACAAGCCTTCATCCATACATTCAGTCCCTCTCCCAACCCCCACCCAGCATCCAACAGGGACTCCCCCACTAATGGAGTCAGCTCTTGTTACTACAGGCTTTGTTACTGCCAAAGGACTCCTCTGTTTACCTCCGATTTAGCAAAAACAGAACAGGCGCCGAAAAATGGAGCACAAGAACACGAAGAAACACGACTGTATGATGTTATGGCCAATGCAAGAGTTTATTCTTTATGAGTAGAAACATACCAGGTGACTAGAGGAGACGCTGTAGGCTGCTTTTACAGACTGTGTTTTAAAAAAGAAAGAAAATTCTGGTCTAATGAAAGTTTGATGGCGATATCCATCAGTGCACATAAAGCATGAGAAGTCCATTGGGAGTTGGGAAAAAACGGAAGAACAGCCCTCATGCTACAGCCCGAAGCGCAAAGACTTAAACCCATTAAACACTTTTATCAAATATGAAAAGTCATTTACAGCAGCTGGTGAAATATCACTCTCCTGTATCTCCACACACCTCAGGGATTAGAACTCATAAACTTGAGATATTGCAAATCTCAGAGTGATGGAGGAAGTCGCTTTACCGTTTCGGAAAAAAAAGTGTATGGAACACTTAACGTAATATAAAGTCAAAATTGTGCTGTAATATATTGCAATCTGTGTTGCTGGATTTGTACTTTTAAAAGGAAAATTCTGGTATTTTTCTCACTGAGGAGGAAACTTTGCTACAGGAGTGGGATTTATTAATTTAGGGCTTGAAAAATCTAGATGTTTTCCACACATCCTAGATGCATTACTGCAACAAATGCATGGCTCCAAACAATATAGCCATGCTGGACACGTTGCCCCAAAATCAACCTGAAAAAAGCAATTACCACAAACAATTACTGCATGCTTTTCAGGACAGGTAAAGTTGTCATCGTTAGCATCTGAAAGTTTTGACCATTTCTCTTGAGACCCAAATAGTCAGCATTTTAGTGAAAATAGAAAATAATTACAAATTTTCCTAACGCAGTGTAGATTCATTTCTTTGATCACTCCATTTTCCTTGTTTCTTTGTTTGCCCCATCTTCCAGCCATCTTTTCTTTCAAAGCCAGACACACCCTGGTCTCATGGTCAACCTCTCCTTTCTACCATTGAGAGTTGACCTCCCACAGGCACTAGATGAGGACAGGCAGGTTGGCTTGGCGACCATTGATCCACTCGTTTGCTTACTTACGCCTCCCCCACCTGCAGAAGCAGCCCCCCCGGGGAGCAATAAGAGGCTCGGTGAAGACCACCAGCTCCGAAAACACATTAGAAAGTCAGGTCTGGGCATTAGCCTCGCTGAATAAATTAGGTGAAGGTTCATGATTGTTTGGTTGAATTTATCCTTTTTTTTTGGAAAGCAGTATTTCTTGTGTGAAGCAAAACTCATTTGGTTTATGTAAATCCCCATATGAAAACATCTTGGAGTGCATAAAGATATGGTGGATATTTTTAGCTTTACATATATATTATTACATATAATATTGCCTGCTACTGACGTAAACGGCTTTTCCAGATCTGTTTTAACGATTTAAGTGCAAGGCATGAAGCGCATGGTGTGTTTGGGGCATGTCCAAATCCACATTATGATGGCTTTGATGGCTGAAAAAGGGGTCCATGCGCCGGGGGCATGCTTCTCAAGGGTTTTACTTGGTGTCTTCATTAATTCATAGGTGTGTTTTGGGCGTAACATGCAATCAACCAATCAGAGTGTCATCTCCCGTTCCCTTTAAAAGCCCGGTGGGTTTGTACCTTGGCGCATTGATATTATGATGGCGGATTTGCACAGTAATATCTTTATTTTTAATCTTTTGCATGTATGTGTGCTGCTGCGTTAAAATTCAATTAAATGCTGCGGTATTGACTTTAGACCAGTTTTTTTTTTTTTTGGTCAATGGCACAATCACTTTTTGCTGCGGCAAGATAGCAATACACCAAGAATTCCCCTGAACGCACCTCCCTGTAAGACCAGCACACCCATGGATGCAAAGATGGGCACAGGTGCGTTTGCTATTTAAGCGATGTGGGCGCTGGACGGGAAATTAACAACTGCGTCTGTCTTAAAGGGTGCAAGATAGGGCCCACTGAGCTACACAGGCCAAGTTTACCTTTTAAACACCAGGTGCTATTCCTGGCCTTTTGAGAGGCAAAGTGTAAAAAAACAGAAGCTTAAATGGGTCAAAGGCAGCTGGAAACCCTCTCTGTTAATGCACTTCAAACTACAGACCACCACTGAAAGCTTTAAAATGTCATCGTACAGTGGTTTCCCCTGAACTTATGTTAGAACCCTCACACCTTACTGCAGGGAGACACAAGAAATAGCAAGTCCATACCTTTAATGGCTGTGCATGGCGGTTTATTTTCAATGGAAGAAAACTATTGTCATTCACATACATATATTTAAACGTATTTTATTGTAATTGTTATTTTATCGTTATTTTATGTTTATTAACATACGTACATTGTACTTCAGAATCAAAAAGCACAGTGATTTGGCAAAAGCTACCTTGATATCCAAGTCCATCATGGTTTCAAGTTGATATTCAAAATGCTTACAGTTAGGGTTTGTGTGTCTGTGATGAGAACTAAGATTGCAGCAGATTGCAGCAAAGGGAGACAAGAGAAAAATGACAGAGAGCAGCAGCTTCATGTTGCCTTTCATGTTGGCTTTGGCTCAATCATTGCTTGCTTTTTGTTGTACTGAATAAGGGTGAAATATAGATTGCAGGGAGATAGACAGTACAAAGAAAAGAATAGAAATACTAAACCAACACAGTGTGTGTTTCTTATGTTGTGACAATAATATTAAGACTCCAAGGCTGAGAAATTGTTGAAAATTAGAATAGGAGCATCACAGTGGGCACTTCGGCTGGACTGTTTCTCAAAAATAATCATCCCCAAACAATCAACTTTTGTGTTGGTGAAATTATTTTTTTTTTTATTTGGAGTAGACAAATGAAAGTACACACACTATAAATAACCCGGTATATGTTTAGCTCTACAGAAGAAATGGCCGTGTTGTAAGTGTTTTACTTCCTGTTCTGAATAAAGGGACTTTTATTTTGAAAGTCACCCGCTCGCACTTTAACTAGTTTTCCTGCTGCGTGTGTAGTAGTAAAGGAGAAACAGTAACGTGCACTCAGTGACATATATAATGTTTTAGCACCCCTTTGAAGAGGCACAAGGTTAGTATTTATCATAATACTGTAAAATGAACATGCTGGCGGTGTTTCGAAGTAGTTTATAACAATTGTAGCTGTTTCTAGTTGTTTGTTTAATAGGCTAACGCTGGACTTGTGAGCTAATGCTAATCAATGCTAATGCTCTGAAAATATATGTTAACCCTTGCGTTGTCTTAATCTTGTATCCCTCGGGTCAAATTGACTTATTTGGGGTTTTAAAAACAATTCTGAAATAAAATTTTACTTCAGAATCTATTAACAAATATTGTCTTCATCTCAATTTCAAACAGTTGAGATAACATACAGGGCTGCCAACTTTTCCCAAAACCTTGGAGTGAGATTTGTGGGGGCAACCCATATTTTGCCACGTACAAAGCAATTTTTTGGGGTCTTTATCCTTCAGGGTTTAAATTGTGATTTGTGATATGTGGGGGGGTGGGGTTCTCCCTAGGGTGGTCTGGGGGTATGCCCCCCCAGGAAAAAAATGAAAAATAAACCATTAAAGGGCACTTCTGGAGAGTTTTTTTGCAAAAAAATGGAGAAATCAAGTCTTACATGATATGTGCAAAACTGTAGGGTTAAGAACCTTTGCATTGTTGTAGGATCAAACAGGTTTTACGGCATTCAGCATTACATTATATACATTATTAACTTCTTATGATATAAGAACTGACCCAGACAACGTGCCAAACATAATGAACCACATGAAGAGACAGTAGCAAATCTCATCAACAGCTGAGAAGATTTGGGTCTGTGGGGAACAGGTCCAGGGGTCCCTGGTGTTGGGACAAGGGACCCAAAGTTAAATTAATGTTGAGGGATCAACTAAGACCACTGAAATTCTAAAGAATAAGAACCACTGTCTACATAAATTCTTATCCTTTACCTTTGTGCCAAGGTTCAGTAATGTTTGGCCCTGTCCTCTGGGCCCCACTTACTGGATTTACTTTTGGGGAAAAAAAAGACTATTTGTTCATTTCATAAAACATCAAATTAATTATTTACAGTTACATTTAGAGATGCACCGAGGTTAGAGAAGCACATAGTGGCCCAATGTTGCAGTAAAGTATATATAGTATAGTGTATATATGTAGTATATTAGATAGTATATATAGTATAGTATATAGTATAGCTCAGATGTGTTTCACCAGATTTCTGCCCATGTTTACAACTTTGTGCACATTCAAAATATAAACTCCTCCCATCTCTGTTGGCCGAGATTTGGAGAGTTGTAATATAGTCTGCTGTGCATGTCATTGCTCCGCTGATATGGTGGATCTCATTCAGACCGTCTGACAGACACAGACGCCCATTCGGGTCTCTGATATATGTTTAGGGAATGCATCAGTCTCTACTAGAACACAATTAAAGATGTAAGTGGGGTTTGTTTTTTTGTCATAAGGTTCATAATTCATGTTAAAAATCCACTATGGAAAAACATAAGTGGTCATATCCAGAATAATGTTCTGAATTGAGTCGGGAATACATGTTTATCACAGAAAAAAAGGAAAGGCCGTTGATTTCAGGTAGAAAAAATTTAACTTGTACCATTTTTCTTCTAGAAAAAATTTCAAATGGGTCAATTTGACACGAATACCATACAAGGGTTAAGTTAGCTAATGCATTTATTGTTTGTTTCTTTTTGTAACCAGCTCTTACCTTTGGTTTTGGGATTTCCAATAAATCTAAATTCACCAGTTCAAGTGTCAGACCATCTTTCAGAGGGTATGCTACACACACAAACACCCACACACCCACACACACACACACACACACACACACACACACTTGTGTGAGACAGGGTACCTCAGGCGGGGGTTAAACTAAGGTGACCAGATTTCTCAGACAAAATCCGTGGACATTTTCAGCTCAGAAGCGTATATACCTCATTAGGGGCTTAGCCCCCCCTAAAGGTCTGATCATAGAATCCCCCCTGCTACTACTTCATACCGCTACACCTCAGAGGAGAATGTTGTGATGTTTACTGAACTACGTTTATCTGACAGATTTTGCTTTATTGCTTCAGGCTTGTTTCTGCAACAGCTCATTGAGTATCAGATACAATAAAAACTATTGAGGAATTATTTTCCTTTGACAGTGATGCGGTATTAAACGAGATCTCTGCAGTCGGCAGCAGAGAAACAAGCTACATTGTAAGTTAATTGGATAATTGTCCAGCTGGTATTTAAGTTCTCAAAAGTGCTCGTTTTGCTACTGACATACTCAGATTAATATTCTAAGTGTCTGACAACACCAGACTCCATGTAAATAATCAGCAATTTTAGCACTGTAAATACGGCTTTCTAAAACATCTCTGAGCTCTGAGCAGCGCTGGCTCTGGCTGTCTTGAGGCTACGTGTGTGTGCGACTATCGGCTACGTTTGGTCAGTGTTTTCTTTCTTTCATTCCAATTTTGGGTCTGTCAGACATTTCTGGGGACAGATCCAGCTGGGGACAGGTCACCAAAACTGGGGATTGGTCACCCTAGATTAAACCTGTGTCTCAACATCACTTGGCGGTGTCCTTTACCACTGGTCCATCTCCAGCACCAGCATCTTCACCCACCTGTAGAGAATGGTTTACAGACTGAATCAGATTCACACTGGAACATGTTCCCACTGACAATCAAAGTCTAATTTTTCTCCCTGTGAAACGCAGTTCACCTCACAGACTCCTGACAGAAAGTTGTGAGTTAAATCCCACCTGCATTGTTTGTTTTTCTTCTGTCAACTCTCTGTTTGGACTGTTAGATAAAGGCGAGATCAAGAGGTCATGTCTGATTTAATCCATTTTAATGAAGGTGAAAGTTTTAAGGTGGCTTTGATGCTATTTAATACATCCTAAATGGATTGCTATCCTGTAAAAAAAAAAAACTTAAACCATGCAGATAATCAATGAAAATACCCTTACGAGAAAAAGATAATATTGTAATTTTTTGAAAGCCAGAAAATATAGTCTTTGACGGTAAATCTGAAATATAATGCATAAATGTATCCCTTAATTAATTGAGAAAGAAGCGTTACAGTCTGAAGGTGTTGTGTTGGAATCCCACCTAGGATTTCCTTCTGTCAGCCCTCAATCTGTTCACGCGTGTTCACAGAAAGCGTGAAAAGAAGCCTTGAGCTAAGGTCAGAGTTAACGACAGAAAGGTGTGTCTGAACACTCTATGGTCTAAAGTCATCCCTCGGTTGGTATCTGTTAGCTGCACCCTTTGCATCTACTTTTGTTAGAATGGGGCAGTACTTTTATTTAGTTTCTTGTATGCTAACTACCCAAACAATATATAGTGCACTGCAGTGAGTATAGAGAATGATCTTGTCTGTTTTGGTTTTCATAAATTATTCCTGAATCGTTATATACAAACTCAGAATTAATTTCCAAACTGATTGGCTCATTTCAAAGCATCAAAGTCTTTATTTTGTGGGATTTTTTTTTAAATTCTTTGGGGGGGAAATACTGTAAATGTGCAGTTTTCTTCCACAAAGCCAGTGTCTGATGAAGTGGGTGGACATGTTTCCGGCAGAAAAAGGGCACCCAACCGCTGCACCTCAGACTGTAGCTTTGATTGTTCAATGAGGCATCTTCATGAATCAGTGAATTACTTCATGTGAATGCGTTTGGCATCTTCACAACAACGTTAACACTCAGTATACTAAGAGATAGGTTATTAAAAGAAAGAGAAAAAACCTTTTACGTCACATGCGAAAGAGGAGCCGGTTTCATGTTTATTTTCGTAAAGGAATAGGATCTACTCATGTACTTTGCTCCGAGCAGGAAGCTTGTTACGTAAATATATATTTTAAGGGTTTAGATGAGTGTGTGTCTGTGTGGGTGTCTATCCGTGAATGATACGCCATTCTGTGCCTTCCACCTTTTTTCTGTTCAGGCTGTTTCCTCGCATTTTTTTGTCCTGTCCTCCCACGGTTTCCGACAATCCTTCCTGTCTCGCAGACACCAGTAGAGCCCTGTGAGAGCATCATTTGAGTCATGAATGATTTTACTTACATGGGCATTGAGAAATTGTAGCAAAAAGGACATCCACCTTATGTAAACGTCTCCTGTTATGGATGAATATGAGCAGGATTGAGGTCTGCAGGGTGTACAAACGGCGTAACATAGAGATCTGAAAAAGCTCTATTTTTAATAGTGCTACTCAGAGCCTTTACTTAAAGGGATAGTTTAGATCTTTTCAAGTGGGGTGGTATGAGGTACAGTATCCATTTATAGTCAGTGTATTAACAATAGTAGATGATGGTCAGAGTACAGAGTACTTACACGGAAGCTTTACCCTTGTGTTGTCCTCGGGTCAAATTGACCCGTTTCAAAGGGTTTTATATCAGAAATATTAGATTTCTTTCAACCAAATTGCCCAATAATAACATGGATGATTCCATACAACGTTCTTCAGGTAAAATTAATGATTACTTTCATTGAATTTTTGGGGTGTTTTATTTAATCTTAAAGCATTTGAATTCTTGTTTTAATGTTTTCAAAACAGTATCCGGAATAAACTTTGACATATACCCATCTGAGATCCACTCAACATCCTCTGATCTTTACTATTAGTCAAAATAATTCATAAATTCTGCCTTGTTAACTAATAATTATAATTTGATATAAATGAGGTTTGTTGACCATGAATTCCAAGAATAGGTGTAAAACCTAGTATAAAACCAGCTCAGGTTTTTAAAAAAGCACCAAAAGCATGGAAAAACTGACAAATAAATGAGAAAAAAATACAAAAACCTCGGAAAAACACCCCAAAAATGGAACGGCTAGTTCATAGTCAAAGGGAAGACAACATAAGGGTTAACAATAATGCTGGAGGGGGGTGCACTACTATCTTTGGCACTACATTTTCTCAACCGTAGAACCTCCGTATTTCTACGCATAACCACAACCGTGCTGCACACTGTATTACGCCGCAGATCAGCTGTTTGGGTGAGACTAAGCGGTTTATAGAATGAACAAAGATAAGAATTTAAAAATGAGTGATAGGACAGGGACAACAAAATGCTTTTCACTGTGGAGAAAAGAGATGCCTTTATGAGCTTTTACGAGTGTACAGAAGAACTTTAGCAGAGGAAGACTAAACGGGTGTAGGAAATCGGAGCTATTGCCCTCTGAAATGTAGTAGAAGTATATAGTAGCATAACATGAAAATTTAATTACCATTACTTGAGTAAATGTGCTTCATATTTTCCACCATTGAGTAGTCCTGAAAAATGAACTTTGAAATCACTACACTTCATCTGGAAGATATCATCCACAATTTCAATTTTTCTCAAGGAAAGCAGAGCCTGTGCACACAGATCCAGGTATAAATGTCTTTACCAATCAAATAACCTGACAGACTTTAGGGGCAGAAATGTAATTAAATCAATAAACTGGAAGCCAGTCGAAATCATGCACCACAGCCTTTGTGCTGGTGTACACACACATTACAGTAATCCTTCACAGACACAAAGCAGCATCTTTTTGTAAGCTAATTTTGAAGGAGACTGAGTTTGTCAGCTCCATTATGCCTGGACAGATGAAACAGTCTTCTGTGTTTCAGATGTCTCGCCATTAAATATGTTATTAACAGCAAATGAGATACCAGAAGATGTCATTTGTTTCACTGTTTGTTAATGTCGCACATGTTTAACAACCTCTCGCCACAGAGGAGCGCCAGCATTAATGTGAGCATGTGTGCCCGTTAACGGCCTTGTGTTAATGCATTTGAGCTGAAGTTTAAGCGAGGGCAGGGGGCTGTGTTCTTTTATATTTGGATGAGGGTGAATCATCTGCATTGAGTCACAAAACAGAGATTTGTTTTGTTGTAGTCAGTGCTGCTTTTAAATAAGATTTAGATGAATGTTCAGGGACATTGTGAGCAAAGATAAGGGCTTATTACATGTTTAATCTGGGGATCACAAAATATTCAGGTGAAAACAGCTTTTTACTGAAATATGAGGCTGTCAAGTGGTGGGGAGAGTTGAAGCACAGCACATTCATAATAAACCCTACTGTGTATGCTCTAAACTCTACTGTGTCTGCCAGAAAGCAGCGGGGGAGTGGTAATGTTTTTTTTCTTGTTTCTTGTTCTGTGCAATTCTTTGCGTGAATCAAAATGTGTTTTTAGACAGAAAGAATATACAACATATCAAAAGACTAAGACTCTACAGCTGTTCTTGCAGCTCTGTGAGGCTATACATAGACACAATGGTGCTTTGAGCTAAATGCTAACGGCAGCATGCTAACATGATCACAGCCGCATTGCTCATATGCCGGTAATGTTTACCAGATTCAACATTTTGCGTGTTAGTGTTTGCTAATTAGCACTAAGTGATGGGAATGCCATTTAGTTTTGCAGGTATTTGATCATAAACCAAAGTATTGGACAAATTACATTTTTGACCTGCTGGTGGCGCTAGAGAAAAGAGTAAGGCATCACCAAAGCTATAACAATCCACCCTGAGGGGGACATGAATGTCGATACCAAATTGAATGCCAATCCATCTAATAGTTGTTTTTTAAGAAAGATATTTGGACCAAAGTGCAGACCATCCCTTCAACCAGAACACTAGCGTGGCTAAAGTGGCTGCAGGTTTTACACTGTCCACCCCTTTAAATGTATGTCAAGAGTCTGCACTTCTTCTAAAATTATTGTGCAAGTGTAGAGCCAACGCAATAAATGTGTCAGTTTTGATTGGATGGTTTATGCTCTGACAGCTTCTATAGCACAGTGGGGGTTTCTCCTCCTTAATGCGTAAACTTAATAATATAAACTTAGTCAGTCTGGGTAGTAAACACAAACTGGCTTGTATTCGCACAAACAACAATGTCATCGCTAACCTAACCTGTTTGTCATAACGAGCTGAGCCGATTCTTGGCTACACTTTTGGGTTGAATATAATACCTAAAGGGACACTGGAATTCTGTGCAATTTCATACAGTGCAATATTTATTCATTTATTATTTTGTACTTAACCATTTCATTTCATTACAGTGCAACATTTATTTATTTGTTGTGAAGACTTAACTACTTTTCACACAATGTGTATACAAAGCTATTTTATATATGTATCTAGTCGCTCTCAGGACTCAGGGCTGTGCACCAGGCCACCCCCCCCCCCTTTTTTTTCTCTGCACCACCTATACTTTATATCTTTATATTTTATATTCTTATATTTTATATTTTTATATTTCGTGCCAACACTGTAAAGGGGGTTGCTTCAATCTCATTGCACAGTTACTGCACTTATGTATAATAACAATAAAGGCATTCTATTCTACTCTAAAATGTTAAACTGTTTAGAATAAAGTCTTTTGTTCCAAATGAATCCAGGCTTTCTTCTGCACATGCAAATCCAAGTAGAGGAACCCGAGGCCGAAGAGAGGCTGGGGGTCCAATTGAGAATTAAGAAAAAGGTTTAATGAAAACAGCATGATGAAGATGATAAGACAAAGACCATACTACCCCAAACGTGATAACACTGCAGCTGACAGTGGACTGGATCCATGCTTCCCCCTGATGGAGTCACATGAGACCGGTCCTGAATATTTCTAAATCACACACATTTATCCCCTGCACCTGTGGGCGGTTCCTTTTCACCTAGTGTTTTCAAACCCATTCTCATTGGTCCGCCGTTGGCACGGTAACATGTTGAGCGCTTCTTCGCTGTCCAATGAGGAAGGACATGGCTCTAAACTCCGCCCCTTTTGGGTGGTTCTATAATGTAAATGAGAAATTCTAACAAAAATACAGTTATTCAACATTGTATTGTCTTAGCCTAGTCTTCTGTCTCCAGGGGGTAGGAGACAGAAGGTTACTTCCTGGTGTGAAGCAAAAGGCTTCTTTCTATATGTTAAATGCCAGACTTGACCTGATCTATTTCTTTAGAGTCAGAGGAAGAGATGGGGAAGGTGAGAGACAATAAGGCCGGTCTTGACCTCTTCGCAGAGACAAGTAATGCATATTTTCCTAACCTGGCTGCATCACACATAAACAGAAATACATTGTTTTTAACTTTTTGTAACTCAACACTTCCCCCTGCTGCTGCCTGACACATTTACAGCGCCGTGTAAAGAGGCATCCCCAGGCAGCACACTATTAACCACAAACGCTCTTGAACTGGCATGCAAACCCCAGTGAACCTGTCCCCGCTGCTTTGTAAAATCCAAACACAATATCCAAACAAATGCAATTGTATGTTCTCCATTAAATGAATGGACACCACTGGAGATTTTATTTAAAGTCTGCACACTTACAGTCTACACACAGTAAAATAAAACAAACACAAGCAGAGCAACAGATGAAGTCATTCTCATTTATATATTGCTGACCTCTTGTCCTCCCCTGCTAGACATGTCTGTAAAGTGTTCCTCAGCACTGCGTGGGCTCTGTGTCCCCTAGCAGAAACATAATCTGCTAAATAGAAGGAACTGGGAAAATTAAGCCAGCATCAAAAATCGTCTAGAAGAGCGAAGGCTCACAGATGATTCAAGCTGTCAAACATAATGGAATAAAAGTTCATTTAGTCCAAAACACCCTTGACGAATTTTTCTTGAGGCACTGATACATTTCATTACTATTAAAGCAGTAATTTATGCCCTTCCACGGCCTTAGTGGAAGTCATAGAGTGTCGATAAAGATTAGGACTCTTAAATCAAAAAAAAAAAGTTTCTCCCATGATGAATTAAGATGTCGGATCATAAGCTGAGCTCCACAGAGGCAGCCGTGCTTCCCCGGCCCAGTGACCCACTGTCCGACTGATCCAGTTTCAACCGCACCTCCTCTTCTTATGTCACTCAATGCATCACCCCTTCCTTTCTTCTCCCTTGCACGCCACACTGCGACAAAGCAGACACACACACACACACACACACACACACACACTATTTATATGCTGATAAATGACATAAATGACTATGGAAAATGCACACACAAAAAGCATTTAACAGACAAAAAACAAAAGTGCAAACAGCCCAAAGGAGATTCAATGAGTTGTGAGAAAATTCTTCATAAGCCAAGCATTGCATACAACTTGCATTTTCCACCATGAGACAGATGCATCAAATACTGTTGGGGAGCATTAAACTAAACCCTATTAAGGAAGTCAAATTTAACCTATGCTCAGCTGTGGCTTACTCAGCTAATATTACTGTGGCCAAAATGATGTGTGAGTAGGTGATGGATTTCTCCATCCCTGTCTCTGCCTGGGTTTTCCAGGCAGTGTAATATAAATTCATTCCACATATTGCACTGGAGCGTCTAAATTTATGGTTGTGCGTCACATTTAGGAGCAGTTTCCCTACTGTTCAGGATTGGGTTGCACCAGCTATTTGTAAATCCATCCTTACGTCCGCGTGTCAAGACGTTTCCTAAGTTCTTCTAATATTTAAGTTTAAACAATTAATCTACTAAATTGTTGCACCATTAAAAGTTAATGTATGTCTAACTAGTAAAGACTTTGGGGTTGAAAGCACATTGATAATCGTCATCCATTTTTAAAAGACCTTTTTGCAATTGGAAAAATGTGATTAACTGTTACAAATCTCACTTAACTCATTAATTAAACATGTACACATTTGCTGTATTTGAGAGCATTTTTTAGGGGTGTTGGCATTGATGAATTCTACAATTTGCTGTATCTGAGCAAAGATTGTTTTTCAGAGAAATGTTTGGTAATTAGTTGTGTCTATCTAAGTGCCTATCTGAGGAGCATAATTAATGCGTACGATCAAGAAACAAACTATTTATCACCCAGTGTGCAACACATGGAAATGTGGCATATGGGTTGAATCGAAAATCGTCCCCTCAGGTGACGCCGACATGAAAACGAATGACAGCCCAGTGGCACCTTTAAAAGGGCTGAAGGAGAGAGACTCATTAATCAATGGCCAGAGGGTTCAGTAGCTTGACACGCTGACACTTCTGCAGGCTGTCGAGCTGAAGACTGCAGATACTGTTTGTACTGACTTCACAAATGAGAAAAAGCATTTTGTAGCAGAATACCTAATGTTGTTTGGGGATGCAGAGTGATTTATAGTCTTTTAGGAGACGAGTGGGAAGCAATTACTGTAGTTTGGCTTTTACACTAGAGACAAAACTCAGTGTAATATACGGAGAGAAGATTGGTAGAAAGCTATTCAATACTAAATATTTCTGTTAAGATCAACTTTAAATCCTTACACCAACGCTCCTATTTTACACATGGCTCACTAATGGTACAGTGCATAAACAAATGAGAGACTGATCACTTAGTGTCTGCAGCTTTTAAGAAGCTTAAGGTTTTGAAGGCTTTTTAAAGCATGTTATAATAAAACCAGAGACAATTAACTGCATAAATTAACCTCATATATGGAAAGCAAAATCCCAAACAAAATCTTGCTGGTAAATGTAGTTCAGTACAACAAGTAGAACAGTGGGGTTTGAAAGTTTGGGCATCCCAGGTAAAAATTTGTATTATTGTGCATTAAGAGGCCAAGAAAAGATGGAAAAATCTCCAAAAGGTCTCAAATGACAGATTAGACATTCGTACACTTTTCCCAGGTTGGAAACAGTTAAGATAGATGTTAATAAAAACATACCCAAAACTTCCTTCTGCAGCTTTTTATAAGAAAAGATCCATTTCTAACCTCCCATTAGCTCACATAACGTTACTGTATTAATGTGCAGTTGGGCCTTTGCTTAGCTTTAAAGGTGCCCTGCCACACAAACCCGTTTTGAAATCTGTTAGGTCCATATGTTTCTTTTTGTCACTTTTTCAACATTTGTCGACTTTTTCTGAGCCTTTTGACATTTTGACTTTTTTTTCCCAAAACTTTTTTTCTCTTACGTTTGTTACTTCTTTTTTTTTACATTTTTCTCACTTTGTTTGGCATTTTTTCACATTTTTGCCATTTTCTTTTCTTTTTTTTTAAATTTTTTTTTACATTTTAGTCACTTTTATTGACATTTGTCTTTATTTTTTTCTCCAAATGTTATAAAATTGACAAAACACCCAAATTCAATGAAAGTAGTGAACTGATTATTCATTGAACTTGTGAGGAACGTTGTAGGGAACCATCCACGTTACTTTTTTGGACAATTTGTTTAAAAGAAACTCAAATTTGTGATATAGAAATCTTTGTGATATAGAAACCTTTTCAAAAGGGGTCAACTTGACTTTCAAAGACAACAGGAGGGTTAAATCAGCTGGATACATGGTTGAACTTTGCTCTTATCAGTGTATCACGGTGTATTCGTTACAGCAATCCGAAGTCAGTAGTGTCGTGTAGTTTCCTGAAAAAGCAAACGCTGTTTGAGAACGGCAGAAACACAGAGCGGAAGTTGAGGAACTGTCAGGGTTCATCTATTCATCTACCCATAATGCAACCAATCTTTTTGTTAGACCCTCAAGTCCAGCAGGTCAATGGCCACATCTTTCAAACTTCACAGATTTAACAGTAGTAGTCTCCACGTCCACGTTGAGAACCCCAGGTGACTGAGCAGTGTTTTTACTCAGACTTGACAATGCTTCTCCAGAGTCCCAGAAGACATTATGCAGCTGTTTTTACGGGGTCAGCATTATGTTCCCACCCTATGATTCCACAGTTAGGCCCTATTCCCACAGCCCTGTGTCCTACATTTCTAATATTTCTTAATATGAAGCCCTATGTTCCCACATTTCCAAAATGAGGTCTCGTGTTCCTACACAGGGCTGCCAACTTTTCCCAAAACCTTGGAGTGAGATTTGTGGGGGCAACCCATATTTTGCCACGTACAAAGCAATTTTTTGGGGTCTTTATCCTTCAGGGTTTAATTGTGATTTGTGATATGTGGGGGGTTGGGGTTCTCCCTAGGGGGTCTGGGGGTATGCCCCCCAGGAAAAATTTTTAAAAATAAACCATTAAAGGGCACTTTCTGGAGAGTTTTTTTGCAAAAAATGGAGAAATCAGTCTTACATGATATGTGCAAAACTGTAGGGTTAAGAACCTTTGCATTGTTGTAGGATCAACAGGTTTTACGGCATTCAGCATTTACATTATATACATTATTAATTCTTATGATATAAGAACTGACCCAGACAACGTGCCAAACATAATGAACCACATGAAGAGACAGTAGCAATCTCATCAACAGCTGAGAAGATTTGGGTCTGTGGGGAACAGGTCCAGGGGTCCCTGGTGTTGGGACAAGGGACCCAAAGTTAAATTAATGTTGAGGGATCAACTAAGACCACTGAAATTCTAAAGAATAAGAACCACTGATCTACATAAATTCTTATCCTTTAACCTTTGTGCCAAGGTTCAGTAATGTTTGGCCCTCATCCTCTGGGCCCCACTTACTGGATTTACTTTTGGGGAAAAAAGACAATTTGTTCATTTCATAAAACATAAAATTAATTATTTACAGTTACATTAGAGATGCACCGAGGT
This sequence comes from Etheostoma spectabile, assembly GCF_008692095.1. Classification (NCBI taxonomy): domain Eukaryota; kingdom Metazoa; phylum Chordata; class Actinopteri; order Perciformes; family Percidae; genus Etheostoma; species Etheostoma spectabile. The sequence goes on from NC_045752.1 coordinate 1,344,017, forward strand.
TAGAGAAGCACAATAGTGGCCCAATGTTGCAGTATAGTATATATAGTTTTAGTGTATATATGTAGTATATATAGTATAGTATATATAGTATTTTATATAGTATAGCTCAGATGTGTTTCACCAGATTTCTGCCCATGTTTACAACTTTGTGCACTTCAAAATATAACTCCTCCCATCTCTGTTGGCCGAGATTTGGAGAGTTGTAATATGTCTGCTGTGCATGTCATGCTCCCCTGATATGGTGGATCTCATTCAGACCGTCTGACAGACACAGACGCCCATTCGGGTCTCTGGTCTCTGACAAAGTTAGAGGTGGCTGTACGCTGCGCATTATCGGAGGACTACACGGATGCAACGCGTCACTGTCCACAGCAGAGCAGGTCCACTAACATGAACTGAAGTTGCTACGCTACCAGCCGCGCTGCTCACCTCTGTTGTTACAGAGAGAGTGGACACGAAGCGACGGCGGGTCTGTGATACTCAGAGCTCATACCTAAAGCCGGGGAAATGGGATGGATCGAAAAAAATATTCTCAGTTGCGACAATTCGAAACTTTCACAGACAGGGAGCGCTCTTGAACCCCCTCACGTCTCTGAAAGCACAACTAGTGGCTAAACAGATAAATCTATAGATAAACTCATCTATCAGAAATTTGACCGACCGGGTTGACACTTCAGCGTGAGAAATCGGGGGTGTGGCGTGTGAGCGTGTGAAACCAGTCAAATGCGTTGGGTCTCACGGCCAATGCGTGAGAGTTGGCAGCCCTGGGAACATTTGGGCCTAATTTTAGAAATAAAAAATTAGAAATGTGGTAAAAGGCACACCCCTGTTTTTACATGTTGAGTTGTACTGGATTTAATCTGCTGCTCTGGCTTAATCCCCTCCAACTGTTTTGCTGAAATGTTCACATTTCGGATCATTTTCTTTGTCCTTCAATATCTCTTTGTCTCTCTCTGTAATCAAGCCAGTCCCCAGATCTCTTTTCGTAATATCAAAAACATAAATACAGACATCCTATCCTCCCATTGACAATTTGCCTATCCTGATTTTTCCTCTCCAGACCACCTTGGTCACCATTATATTCGGGACTTTGCAATATTCTCAACTTCCTTGCCCCTCTCAAAACCCATCTGTGTCCTTTTTTCCGCTCTGCCCCTTGGGTTTTTCCCACCTGAGCTCCCCTATAAAAGCCAAGGGTCGCCAACTTGACGCCTCTATAAAAAACTGGCCCTCTCCATTCACAAAGAAATGTATAAATCTCATTTTCCCTTCTTTACTCAAACTAAATGCCGTAAAAAATCAATCTTCTATTCTGACCTCATCTGCTCCAACGAAGGAAACCCAGGTCTCTCTTTTCAATAATCCTAAACCTTTAATCCCCCTGATTCTCTGCCTTCTCACATGTACTCATTGAACTTGTAATTCACTGGTTGTCTTTTTAAGAAAAATCAATCCATTCACCACAATTACATTTGACCCCCTTCCCTTCCCCTCCACCTTTGCCCCCCCAATAGCCAGTCATTTTGTTGCTCTCTACTGCCCACCCCCTCCGAAATTTCTGTCTCATTCGTAAATCCAAGTCCTCAACCTGTTTTTCTTGACCCCCTCCCCCAAGCTCTGGCAAAACCTGTCTCACTTCCCTCATCTCCTTCATAACTACCATTATTCTTCTTCTCTCTCCTCTTGGTATTGTCCCCTCACTTTTCAAAAGCATCCGTCTCACCGTTCTGAAAAAACCTGGCTCAGACCCAACCAACTATAAAATCTTCGTCCTATCTCAATCTTCCCTTTATTTCTAAAAATTCTTGAAAAATAGTGTCTGTTCAACCCATGCTTTTCTTACTTAACTGTCTTATGAAACCCTTTCCAGTCTGGTTTCGCCCCTCCCATAGTACTGAAACTGCCCTTAAAAAAATCACCAAAGATCTCCTCACAGCCCGCTGTTCCGGACTCATCCCATCCTCATCCTCCTCGATCTCAGTGCCCTTTGATACCATTTCTCACTCCATTCTCCTCAATAGACTTTCTTCCCCCGGCATCTCTCACACCCCTCTTGCTGGTTCCGCTCATATCTCCCGACCGCAAATCAGTTTTATTTTAAAATCAATCTTTCACATACCCCACCCCTTCCCCTGTTACTACTGGCGTCCCCCAAGGTTCAGTTCTTGGCCCCCTCCTTTTCATCACCTACCTACTTCCCCTTGGCAAATCTTCCGCAAAATTTAAAATTCATTTTCATTGTTACGCAGACGACACCCAGCTCTAAATTTTTCCACAAACCCACCCCTCGCTCCCCCCCTTGTCCCTTACTAACTGCTTACTTGAAAAAAAAGACTGGTTCACCGCAAACTTCCTTAAACTAAACAGTGATAAACCGAACTCCTCCTCGTAGCCACCAAGTCCACCCTATCCAAATCAATAGTTTCTCCTCTACCAATCGACAACATCCTTGTCTCCCCTTCCCCTCAGGTCAAGAGTCTTGGCGTCATCCTCGTTCCTCCCTCTCCTTCAGTCACACATAAATATATCTGCCGGTCTGCATACTTCCCCTACGCAACATAACCGCCTCCGTCCGTCCCTTACCACTCACACTGCCTCCATCCTTATCCCCAGCCTCGCACCTCCCGCCTTGACTACTGTAACTCTCTCCTTTTTGGCCTTCCTCAAAAATCCCCCATAAACTTCAACTTCTTCAGAACTCAGCAGCTCGTGTCATCACCAGAACCCCCATTTCATCATATAACCCCGGTTCTTCAGCAGCTCCATTGGCTCCCGTTCAATTCAGAATACAATTTAAAATCCTTCTCCATACTTTCAAAGCCATCCATAACCTTGCCCCTCCATATCTATCAGAACTCCTACACATTGCCGTCCCCTCCCGCTCCCTCAGATCTTCCTCCTCCCTCCACCTCACTGTCCCCCATGCTCGACTCATCACCGTGGGGACCAGCCTTCAGCCGCTCTGCTCCCCAGCTCTGGAACTCACTCCCACCCGACCTCCGCAACATCAACTCTCTCCCTCTGTTCAAAAACTAGACTAAAACCCATCTGTTCCAGCTCGCTTATCTGTAAATACACTGTTCCTGTTTGTTTTGTTTGTTTTTTTGTTTTTTGTTTTATCTGTTTGTTATTACTCACTTACACTTTATGTTCCCTATATCTGTCTTTATTTCTCTGTAAAGCGTCCTTGAGTGTTAGAAAGGCGCTGTTAAATAAAATGTATTATTATTATTTATTATTACTTCTCATCAGTAAACTTACTTTACCTTTAAAGTTCCCATGTTTTTTGTCGTTCAGATAGTCTATTAGAAAAGGACCAGGCTGTGTTGTTTCTTCAAACTTTTTTTCTTTTCTTTTCTTTTTTTTTCATAGTAGTGTTATAGTGTTAAATACAATCTCTCAAGAGACCATATATCTAAAAGCAGATGATTAGAAGAACAAATGTGAGATCCTGTTTGATTTAATGTCCTTTCAGCAGACCACCATTACAATAGAACACTTATCACATTATTCTAAAAACTCAATGCAGCTGTCAGTTATCAATCTTCAGTTGTAAAAAAATAAAGCAGAGGAAATCTCTTTAATTCATAGCATTTCTGTGCAAAACAGGGAGAGTCAGGACCCAGAGTCCATATTCCAGCAGCTTGTACCATTCCTACATTGAAGGCTATGAGTTTACTCTAAAATTCAAGCCTTCTATCTTCCATCAGGATGAGCATGGTCCATTTCGGGTGTGCAAGTCAGGAGAACAATCATGACCCACAGGTGCAGCAGCATCTGTGAATATTGAAATATTGTAATATAATTGAAGTATTGTTCATTATTTTATGAAGATGTAAGAGTACATATTATTTTTAAAATACTATGTCCAGAATAACAAAAACTCTGGCCGAAGGGTAGCGCCTCAAGAAGATACCCAGTCTAATGGTGAAATGACAACATATTCATGTTATCACTGGATAACACCAGCCATTTTTTGTCCGTCTTAACCTTACCATAAAAACACATAAATCTGAGCAAACAAAGCTGTTAGCTCACCTGGAGTCCAGTGATCCCGTCACCCTTCCTCTCCACCAGCGGAATCTCGGCCTCTGTTGATCTACAATTCAGCTGGTCTTTTCAACGAGAGTCCCTGACTCCTCCCGTGCACGGTATTCAGGTTCCAAACCTGGGAAGAGGAAGGGATGTTGGGATCCAGCTCAAACCAATGGACCAATGAACATCCAACTATAAAATTGTGGACCCTCTGTGTGTGTGTATGTGTGTTTCAAGTATCTCAAGAAGCATTCATTTGAGGGGGGTTTGGAATTTTGGAGCAGTTTGGACAGCGTTGGATATTGGATATTAGCCTAATAAACTGTAAATAAAACTAAGCGCTGCCATAACGCTTGCTCTTCTGTGTCTACCCTTCACGGTGAAAGCCCAGCTTGAATTCAGTCAGAGCATTACGCTAAGAGGAAACCAGAACCCCCAACTTATAGCGTTCAGCCATTTTTGCTGATCGGTTCTCATAACGAGACGGATAGGTGGCGCGTGGCGCACAGCCATGGGGCAAATGTCTGCAATAACTCCACATTTTAATTGTAATAATTTGTGAGTAAATCTGAATCTGCAAAGTAACCAGTAACATTTCTTCTTCAGGTAAATGTAATAATACAATGTTTTGCTCTGAATTAGAAGTGCAGAGTAAGTCAGTACTATACAGTGGGGGTCTTTCTTTTAGGGTTGAAAAGGTTCCGGGGAAAGCTATGAGCAGCAATACCAAAGGCGAAGTAATCGGCCCGTTCCAGACAGGCACGTCTTGAACTGCAAAAGAGAGTAAATGCCAGTTTCCCTGCCTCCAACCAGCAGCAGCCAAAGCCCTGTAATGGAGTTTGAAAGAACACAAAACAGCACTACAACTCCCCAATCTGCCACTTATTTTCCTCACTGCCACATTAAGGTGAAGGAGCAGAAAGGAGATTCATAATGCTCTGTAAGTGGAGCAGAGCGAATGGCTGGAGAAAGGGTGCGAGGGTAGGGGCACAAAAGGATGTCATCTGGAGGGTATTTTTAGAGTGTGAGGTGCACTGATAACTGGCTGCTATTGCAATCTGCCTGCAGGTTCCCGGCACTAATAACTGCTCTCATTCTGCAGATTCACTCAGACTGAAACCTTCTTATGCAAGGAAACACAGGCAGGGCTGACTGACTCTCTTGCTACCTAACACACATACTGCCTGGCACAAAAATATGGAAGTTTATAAGTGACAGAACTAAGGGACCACAAAAAACAAGCAAATGTTATGCTGGCAATCTGCAGGTCAAGATTTGAGAGTGTAGGACAGATTTATGAGTTCAGAACATGTTGTGGGGGTAAGATGTGTTATGTCTCTGTTGCTCTGTTCCCGACGCACAAACACACACACACACACAATCACACCTGGATGCAGGAAAAACTGCAGATGAGATGTACAGGATGACCTAAATTGAGGACAACTACATTATTGTAGTTGCAATGATGAGTTAAAGTCCAATGGGTACTTTATCAAACCATATGGATGTGTGTCCCAGCCCAGGATAGGAAATTCTGCCTCTATGCTGGAAGTATCAAGGCAGGGCCCCCCTACTACAGCACATGATGACAGCGCAATGTCCACAAGTAGGTTACCATGAACAGGACAGGATAAGATCATAGAGACACAGCAATTCATGTTTTTTACCTTTATGAGGCAGAAAAAGTGGCTGGTAAAAAGTAACTGTGACAGCTGGATTTTTAAATCCAGCTGCCACTGTGGCAAAAAAAAAGTTATCTTCAGGCCCTAGTCCACATATAAATCATATCTATCTCCTTTCTAAATTAAATTAATTGTAATTTTCCCACTCGGGATCAATAAACAGTATGAATTAAAATAAATTAACTTCAAATTTCTGAGTCGTTTTAGAGACAATAACACCATCTGCTGGTCATAAACGTTTACAGTAAATGACAATGAAATACTAATGTTACTTGTACTTTACAAGACTTGACAAGCTCCTTTACTATACTGCACTGCCTATGGTTCCTTGTAGATGTCTCCTGTTATCTACTTTCACTCCTTTATGCTAACATTTGCATTGCTAACAACTAAGCAAACAATACCTGACAAATGCTCATGTTATCTGTATTTTTCTAAAGCTAGTTTCAGACTTTCAAACATGGATGCATATTACACACCACCCACGTCTCGGACGTTAGGGCGCACAACGGAAGTGAGCGGGTTGTCTCAAACAGATCAGACACGACATGGCGTGTTTGCTAGCAAGCAGTAGCAACACAGGCTCAACAATGTTTTCTTTATCACGGCAAACAAACCAGCGCTCATGGACATGCTGCTTTTTTCTGGTGATTTATTTAACGTCGCTACCAGTTTCGGCAAAGCGGGACGGCCTCAGAGAAGTGACCGACGGGACCTGGGAGGAAATCCTGACAGGAGAATGGATGATTGAATTGTCAGTGCCTTGCTAACAGCTACTGCTAACAGCTAGCTTACCGGCTAGCTAGCTTGTCGGTAAACTTAGCTAGTTAGCTAGCATGAGCTATTTTGAGCTCATAGAAACGGGGCATGGTTTCCGCTGTCATATGCAAGCCTACTTGTTCTGTCTTATCTGATTATTATTCTAACTGTCTCTATTTAGTCCTGACAAGTTAGCTAAAGTGTCTTTAACTAACGAAGCTAGATAAGCCAACAACTACAATCTTTATTTAACGGTCGCTAACGCTAACCAACTTACCACAGAGCTGAATGCTAGCCAGTTGGCAATGTAACACGCAAATAAAGTACACACTCAGGTCAACAGTACATTTCAGCTTGTACTCAGTGATGATCTACCGTTACACTTTGATGCAAGTGATTGTGTAGTTTATCAAAGGCTTTAATTGTGAAACTTGACACCCCTTCAGCTACGCACCCTGGTGTCCAGCTTGCCAGCAGCTCCAGCCGGCATGGAAGGAGTTCGCGGACTGGGGAGAGGACATGGGGGTCAACATAGCCAAGGTGGACGTCACAGAACAACCCGGTAGGCTTGAATGACCTTTCCCAGCTGGCTGCTCATAGTGACTCCTACATGAACAACAAAACCGAGCTGTCAAGCCAGTGCAGCATGTCCTAAATAGCAGGACAAAATAGTTGAAATCTCCAACAGCTCTGCCGTAAACAGCAATCAGGAAAAGTAAAGGGAAAAGTAAGACCTTACTTCTTGTAATAATATATGACTGGATAATATAGGCTTTTGTTTCTAGCACTTGGTCCTTTCAATTATTGTTGATGATCAGTATAGACAGAATTATTATAAACACCTCACTGCATTTAGCAACATAATTCAACAGCACTACAAACTACAGCCTCCAAAATGACCTTAGAGTTGAGTCAACCTTAACTAAAAGTTACTTTTTTTTTTCTACTTAAACTGTCTAAAGTTTAAAGACCGTGTTTAAAAAGTGCAATCCACATGTTTACATATGTTTATTACAGTAAATATAACAATCTAAATACTACCAAGTGTGGTAAAGCGCTATATTTGTTTTTATAGTTCTGCAATCAGCCCTTCAGTTTGTTTCTGACTTTCACATGAATGTTTACACCAGGCTTGGTCAGTGCTCAATATACTATTGTGATTAAATTGTAATTAAATAAGAGATGGCATTCATATAAATTCGTGCATCACCTAATTTCATCACCACATACAGGCCTGGACTCAAGGAAAGAACAATTTGTTTTTAACCATCTCATATTGTGTTGTTCTTACCATACAATCACTAATTGCTTGTCTTTCTTGAAAAATACAGAAGGAAAATAAATGCATATTAAATCGTAATATTGGTGAAGAAAATTTCAATTAGATTGTTTTCCAAAATTGTTCAGCCCTACTTGAGAATGGCAAAATGTCAACAAATTTGTATAATCTCACCATAAAAAATGTCAGTATGGGTCAGGAGTTTTGCCGACAACATAGGGCCACTAATTGAGTTATAAAAATGCCAGATAATTGCTACCAGAGATATAGAGGGCATCACTTTCCATCACTGCAAAATTATGTGATTCATTTGACAAGATGAATTGTCTAACACATCCTGCCAGCATGCTAGGGCTGCAGAATTAATCAAATTTTAATCGCGATCACGATTTTGACTTCCCACGATCAAATTTGCGTGATCGAGCAATTCTTTTTGTTTTTAAAGCGTCATTTCATAGAACGCTCCGGGTTTTTTGCAAAGCCAATCTACTGTTCCTACCGTCAGACTAATCAGTTGTTCATGCACCGCGCAGCTTAGTTTCTAGATGTACAGTCACAGAGGACAGAGTAACGGGAGGAAAACTCAACAGATAGCAGTCGGTAATTAGTCAGTCTCAAGGTTTACCAGTTTACCAGTAAACGCAACATTTGTCCCATCTGTTGTTTTCAGACAACAGCAGTGACCAGTGCTAGTCGGTGCTAGTAGCGTCTGTTAGCTGTTAGCTCCTCTAGGACGCACCGGTGCTAATGTCTTTGCATCCGCTGCAATGCTGTTATATCAGTATGGTTTAATTTTGCGTTACATGACCCATTTTGTCTGTAAAGCCGTGCCTGTGTTGGATCTCTCCTCTTACTCCGCGCCCAGCCACACAGCGCCGGTCCACACTTCTGACATTTGTCTACAATTTAAATTTTTTTTTAACACAGCTGTATATTGTTAAGTATGAGGGGCACACCTGTATTTATACCAGTGTTTCCGCGGGTAACTATCGTGGCCGCCACGGCGAAGAACACAGAAGAAGTTATTGAATGCAGCTATCTTCAGTTGGTAGAGTAACAGTGTGAGACAGAGCACCTGGACCTGGACCTGGACCATAGATGTGACCCATGGCCAGAATATCATAGTTCTTAAAAATGCAGTGCAGTGACGATACAGACATTTCATACACACGACGTGTTTATCCGCCGTTCGACCCATGCTGGACCCGTTCATAATGAGTCAGCAGTCTCTCTGTGAGTACGTCCATCACACTCCCTCTCGCAGTTATAAATAGCCTATGTGACAATACAATTTGTTTTGGTTAAAATCAACAAATAATCGTGAGAATAATCGCAATCAAAATTTTGATCAAAATAATCGTGACTATCATTTCGGCCATTATCGTGCAGCCCTACAGCATGCATGTTCATAGAAAACTGCACTAGTATAAAAGGAACACATGCACACTCTCAAATACTGGTTATTTTGGTTAACAACACAACAAATGTCAACCTGAAAAATGACACTTAAGATCTGTATGAGCTTTAACAACGCGGTATTAAACCAAGGGATACTTTATTTCACTGTATTCTGTGTTAATGTTTTTTCCCAGCTCTGTATACAATTTAAGTAATCATGTTAGCAAGTGGTGCAGTGGAGCTGCTATCAAACCATTAATTTAGCCCCTCTGTCTGAAATGTCTTTCAGTTTAGTTATGAGTTTAGTTATGAGTCAAACTGTTCACTCCTGCTCACTGACCGTACTGTTTCTTCTCTCTGTAAGGTCTGAGTGGGCGATTCATCATCACTTCACTTCCTACTATTTACCAGTAAGTTGAGTTCTAAGTTATTCTGTGGTTTTTAGTGCTTCCTCTTGATTGTGGCTGCTTATGGATGCCAACTTGAAAAACAATATAACCAAGTGGGTTTAACTGAGTTTAGTATCTTGTGTACTTGTAGCTCATCAAATCTCTATTCTCCTTTATATAATGTGACATTAACAAGACTATATCTCTGTGTTTGCATAATTTGCTTTAATATAATCAGTATTTACATTTAACATTTCTTTGTCATAAATACAGTATGTCTTTCTGAAATGTGCATGTAAATCCATGCATATTTCAGAAAAACATACTGTATTTACCATGGAATCACTTTTCACTTCCAGTCAATACAACCAAGAGCCTTAACATCAAATTTACCATTTTATTTTTGATTGTTACAGTAAGTTTTGGTCTTTAAAAATGCATATTCAAGTAAAACACCGACATTATCAAATGTCAGATTGGGGTGATATACTTTGCAAAATGCAAATTTGTTCCCTAAATCATATAATGCTTCATTGTGGATACAAATTGCACATTGATATTTTTTGCAGTTCTACCCCTGGCCTGCCTCCCATTTACTGTATTAGTTTTGAGGCTGCCATTTAAAATGAACTTTCACTGCCACACTGTCAGGATTACAGCAGCTAAAGGCATAATTCTTTTTGAAAATGTGCCAGTCCATGAGATTCTTATCACAGCAAATGTGGGTCAAAGCACTGCACCGTTCCTAAACGTTTTTTATCTGCGTCAGCTGTAAGGACGGCGTTTTCAGGAAGTACCAGGGAGCTCGCACTAAAGACGACTTCCTCAGCTTTGTCGATGAGCAGAAATGGAGAGCAGTCGAGCCAATTTCCTCTTGGTTTGGGCCATCGTCATTTCTGTGAGTATTTACAGCTTCACATAATCATGATCATGATAAAGTGTGACAATGTGGTTACATAGGGCTGACTTTTCATTTCCCTACAAACATTATGGCATATATTATACATCAATACCAAAAGATGCTGTTGTGGTTATTATAACATTTATTTTATATTAGATGATCACTCAGCCCTAAGATACACACAGCAATAACAACAACTGGAATTTTGCATCACAGTGGCTACATCAGACACCCGTTAGCTCTATTCTTAGTCTTTTCTGTTGGTTTAAATTAAGAAACACAACCCCCCCCCCCCCCCCCCCCCGTATTTATTTTCTCTGTTTAGGCTTTGTAGTGATGTTACAAGTTTGACAAATTCGTGTTACATCACACTGTCGTTTGCTCCTCTTTTGGCAGAATGAATTCTATGTCTGCTTTGTTCAAGCTCTCCATGTTTATCCGGGTAAGTGAGGATTTCACTCTTTGGTAGTGCTGTAGGTGTTTATTTCATTTCCCACAATCTATTCAAAGACGAAGGTGCTGCTCAGTGTCAAAATGAAACCAGGCTGTCTTTTTACGTGGAAAACATATTGGGTGTAAGAAACAAACAGCAAGTCCAGTTGCACAGGATGCACGGCTGACACATGAGACACAGAAACCTACCACTTTGGATAGATAACTTGGTATTTCCATTGTTTAAGGATGGCATTTTTTTTTTTTTTTTGAGTTTTTTTTCTTTTATTGTTAACAAATCCCATGAAAACACCAAACATCAGCAGTGTTAGTCTCTCAATACTTTGACTAGCCCTGCCTGTCTGTGTCTCTCAGCACCAGCCCATGAAAACACAAGTCTTTAAAAACCTGTTCATAAGTAAATAGTTAATTTTTTTTTTTTTAGCAAACATTTCTCAAAACAGGAGATGATTATTGGGGACTATTTTCAGCTGCAGATGAATATGCATTTTGGCTCTATTTGGTATTTCTGGCAGCTGGATATTGGATGTAAGATTGACTCAAAGTACACAACAGTGCCCATGTTCTTCATAATGACTTGACACTGTAATGAGTGACACAATGACTTATTGATGTATTTTGTAGTATATTTTTGCCGTTGACATCCATTTTCAGCCTCATGTAAAACGTGTGTGTGTTTTTTCCAGCGTTGTCATAACTACATGACGGAGCAGCTGGGGATTCCTGTTTGGGGGTCTTATGTTATCTTTGGCTTGGCCACCCTGTTCTCTGGCCTTGCATTGGGACTGGTGAGTACTCGTGGAGCACTTCTTTATGATTTTTAATAACCGTGAAACTATAGTCAACGCTCTGACAAGGACAAACGCATGCATTGCCAGTGAATTAATGGGTATTGTTTTGTCTTCGCAGTTACTGGTGTTCATCGCAGATTTTGCCTTCCCCTCACGACGCTTCTCCTCTTCAGATTACTACCAGAGTGAGTTTTTATATGAGATCATACTAATGACTGCTTTTATTATCTTATATTCCTAAATGACAGAAACAGTAGGTAACAAATGTACTGGGTAATCAGGTTTTGTTTGTAACTTTGCTGTTGATCAAAATGTTACTCTGCAGAAAAACAGACTATGGAGCAGGCAAGGTTAATCCAACGGCAAGAGGACGAACATGAGGCCGACGGCGAGGAAGACGACGACGAAGAGGAGGAAGACGACGATCAGGATGATGTCTGGAGGAGGAGGAGGAGAGGGTCCCCAGAGGGCCGCCCAGAACCTAGGGGACAGGGTTTCTCTGATGATGCTCTGAGGAAGAGGGTGGTGGCCAACCGCGAGAAGCAGGAGGAGGACGACGACGACGATGAGGAGGACACCTAGAGTCCCACGGTTCCTACTCCTTTTAGAGAAGAGCGTCATGGAGTCAGCAGAGTCGGAGAAGCTTTGGTCCCGAGCTGCAGTGTTTACAGCTAACATCCCCTTCTCCTCCTCCTCCTCCTCCTCCAGGGCCCCAGAAACACCTTGCTTCTATTCTTCTCCCTCTTGTTTTTTAACGGGAGCGCTTGAGACTCTCTCTGTCTGAGCAGCAGGCTCCACCTGGAAAAAAAAAAGAAAAAGAAAAAACACTGCTGACACCTGTTTCCACTTGTGGAGACAAATCGCCTGGCTGAGGTTTAGGTATGAAGTGCAGTAGAGCTGGATTTTGCAACATTGTTTATGCTATGCATCATTTTTTTAAAGTCCTGTTTATTTTAGAATCATTATACCAAGCTTACGTTTGAAGTTTTTTTAGCTTAATTTCATTACTACTCAGCTTAATGTACATATACCGTATGTACATAAGCGGGGTAGTAATACAATCTTACAAACCCTCATGGTTTGACCCAACCAACACTCATTCCTCATTTGAGTGGACTATGGAGGAAAGAGGGAAAAAGAAATGGCTCCAAAGTGTTTAAATCCTGAAGATTTCACGCCTAGTTGATTTGGCGACAACCGTGGTTATCGTGGCAACAACAAGCGCTCTTCTTGTTCCATCACTTGTAATATTTAAAACTGATCTTCTGGTGAAAAATAACAGTTGTCATGTTTTGTAGACATATTTTGTCTAAAATAGCTGTCAGTGCTTACCTCGACAAAAACACCCCGTTTCCTGTAACTCTTTCACAATAAAGCCACCCTGTGTTTCACCAGTTGAATGCTTTTAATGTGAAGCAGCAGCAGCAGGAAATGTTTTGATGCTACCCGCAACTTAATACACCTCTGATACTGTGAAAGGAGAATCAAGAGGGAACCGTGAGGCTTATATCAGTAAAGGCAATTTAAATCTATCGCGGAAATGGCGGACTACTGCACCGTACGATGACATCTATCAATATTGCGATACCGACATGACTTGCGATAAACAGTTATTGAAGTATGCATATTAACATTGCATTTCCATGTCAGCCTGGTTGTCTTTAAATTCAGAACCGGATTTTGAATTGAACATTTTAATTCAAACTAGGCTAAATGTTTCTAGAGTAGCAACTGTAAGGTTTACAACAGCGAAGTTACTACATGTAATCATTGACATCTCACTGAAAACAATCTAAATGTCAATAAAATAAATATTATTCCGGACATCAGAATACTGAGATACTAAGTGATGGATTTGTCACAGCCGGTATCAGTCATTCATCCTGTCCTTTGTCCTCCCTCTGCTGAGGTGAAGGAGGTGCTCGCACCGTCACCACATAATAATTCCCCATGCGGGTTTACCTGAAAGAGTAGGGGCTGTCTCGGTTTACAAGAATTTGCCAAATTTTAAGATACGTGGCAAACTAAGATGAACAGACCTTAAACAGCTTTTGTTTTAGCTTGTCACAATTCGCCATTGTAAGACAGCGATCGAGAGACTGCAAGAGAGATCAGAAGATTGTTTTCTACATATTTATGCTTGATGAACAGGTGTGTTGATAAAAGAATGCCTTTTTACATGAAGGTTTTACTTCAGCTACTTGCAGTAGCAACTGTAGTTGTCTTCAGCTTGAGTTCTCTATATTTAACTTTCCTGTCTCCTGCGGCCTCTGACCTGCTGCCTGCTGACTTTACTCTGTGTGTGTTTGTGTGTAGCCTTTATGTGAAGGAGTTCATCCCCGACGCAGAAGAGATGCTGCAGCGTGATGATGAATATTACAGTTTTTAGCCCCTGGGCCTGTTTTAATACCGGGTTTTGGCACCCATCCATAAATTAAAAATGTATTTCTTATACCCTGCGTTTTAGGCAATTTTTTTTGCTGTGTTTGCTTTGCATATTCATATTGCGATGAAAATACTATTGTAATATTGTAAGGAATATACCTTTTAATCTCAGCCCGATTGTTCCTCAGTGTGTGTAAAGTGTGTATTCTCTTGGTACAGGTACGTTATGGGGCAGGAACCCTTCATATGACCAAAACGTAGACTCTGATTCACTGCCAGTGTGCAGAAACTCTAGGTAGGTGCTGATTTTATAAAAGGAACCATATTCACTCCAAAAAAGTGGTGCGGTGAATGTTCTGTAGATACTACCGGGATATATCCCCATAATGTATCATGCAATCGACCAGTGGGGCGCGTTATTTAATTTTGTGTTACTAATGTTTAATTGTGATTCTAATTATTGAAGGACATTTGCTTAAAAAACCCATATGTGTTGTCAACCTGTGAGCAGGTCTACAGAACAGTATTTGCATGTCAGAATACAGTTAGGGAGGAACAACTTAGGGACGTCCTTTTTAAAATAGTGTTAGATGCAGAGAGACGTCTGTCCTAACGCTGCTCGGCTTTGTGGGACAGTAAGAGGACCAGAAGGAAACTGTCTGCTCGACGAAGGGAGACAATACACCCTACTGTAACCACTTTTTATTGGACTAAAAGAAAAATTATACATTAACTCCTGATATTAAATGAGTGATATTTTGTGTACTTAAATTTCCCTTTAAAGACTTGGACAAATTGGAACTTTTATGTGCATTTGTCAAATATTGCTGTGTGTGTGTGTGTGTGTGTGTGTGTGTGTGTGTGTGTGTGTGTGTGGTGTGTGTGTGTGTGTGTGTGTGTGTGTGTGTGTGTGTGTGTGTGTGGTGTGTGTGTGTGTGTGTGTGTGTGTGTGTGTGTGTGTGTGTGTGTGTGTGTGTGTGTGTGTGTGTGTGTGTGTGTGTGTGTGTGTGTGGTGTGTGTGTGTGTTTTGGCTAATGTAATGACTGGCGTAGATGTTTATTCTAGCATTCATTTTGGTGATGATTGAAATGGGTTGTAATTTTTTACCCGACCTTTATTAACAGCTTGTAGCATTCACACTTTACTCTGAGCTGCCTGTGCTCCTTTTATTGTTTGAACATTTCTTTTGAATAAAGGCAAAACTCTGAAAAAAGTTCATTTTTTTGGCTTCCAATAGTCAACTGGAACAAATATGACCATCTATGATTTATATTCGTTGGTGATTCTAGAAGGAAATGGAAAAGCTGCTCACAGCTGGGAAAAAATGTAAATTGCAGACGGTTCCGAGAAACATCCTGAAAAATAAACAAGAATAAAATATTTGGAGCAACTGTTGCCAACACTTAGCTATGAAGATTAGTACATGCTGTAGCAGTGGTCAAAGAAGTATTCAGGTTCTTCACTGGATTAAAGGACATATACAACAATGGGACATTTTTCAATTACAAGTCCCATTCAAAATCCTATTTAAGTAAAAGTACAGAACTATTATCAGAAAAGGTACTTGAATAAAATATAAGTACTTATTCTGCAGAAAAGTGTCCTTTGTGACTGTTATATATTACTATATGATATTGGTTAGATTGTACCTAATACTGACGCACCACTGTGTAATTTTACTGTGGTAGCTACTGAGGTGGAGCTATTGAACTACTCTATATACAGTTCATGGGTCACTCCAAAGGTCCCAACAAATGTCAGAGGGGCCAGCAGATGATTAATGCTGCAGGAAAAAACAACAACGTTCGTCCACAAAAATGTGTTTTTATTGCCTCAAACAATTATTTAAAAGAAACTATCTGAGAAGATTAGATGGAAACTCATATCGGAAACATGACAGTAGACCCAGAAAAAAGTTGGGAACCACTGGTTTAATCTTTAACAATGCATTGTGAAATGTAGTGTGGCAGACGTACAACACAGCATCAAATAGAAATACTCCAGTAAAGTACAAGTAACTCAAAATACAGAGGACAATCTATTTTGCATGATTACAATCATCAGCGCACAATATCATCATTCCAAAAACATTTGAAAAGGTCACTAATCAACAGTGGCTTTTAAGTCATCCCATTTGAACAAGGTGTATAATATCATTATGATAATTCCGAACAATACATTGTTTTTGCATAGTTTTGTCACTGAAAAACAAAGAAAATATAAACTTAATGGAAATGCATTATTAAGAGCTTTGGTCTGTGCCAGAAGATGTCACTCTTGCACTCACATTGGAATAGGTTCAACAAGCCGAGACACCTTTATTTGTGTAGCACCTTTCAGCAACAGGGCAATTCAAAGGGCTTTACATTGGTCATAAAAGGCATTAGGGAAAGAAACTGAAAAAAGATAAATACAAGATTTAATAAAAAAAAAAAAAAAGTAAACAGGTACAGTTCAGTGCCAGCATACCACAGCACTACACCTTAGGGAGCGCATGACAGGAAATTTACAGTGGCTCTTCATGTGTGTTTTAGCCAATGTAAAGCTAGAGTTCACAACACAACATTTCCCTCCATTTGTTTTCCCATTTCCTATGTGGAAGCTACAGTTAAGAGTGGTGTTCCTCCCCCTGGATTAAGCGGGAGCCGTTCTCTAGAATAGATCTCTAATCAGTCATTGCAGCTTGAGCGGCCTTCTGCACATGCTCTGTTGAGCAGGGTTTAGTCTGTCCGAGGGTAGAGGACGAGGTGGAAGGTGTTTGGAGGGATTCCCCCTGCTGTAGAGGCCCGCTGCAGGCCCTTCTGACGTGTAAGTGCAGTGAGATTGTAGTGTGTGTGTGCACATGCAAAACATCGAGCAGATGCTTGATAGAAGCTGCCCTGGCTTGGATTTATTTGGCCCATCCAGTACAGATTCCTCTGCGCTGGATGGGCAGTCTGCAATGCAAAGTGAACGCAGATGGCACCGCTGCTGCTTTACTGCTTTAGGTTCTTGTTCATTTAGCTCGCTCTGGTCGATGTGCTTTCTATCGTCCTTGTTTTCACTTTAACAGGAGGGTTTTAAAAGTTTGCAGCAATGGAGGAAGGCAGGCATTCTCTATTAAAACCGTCAATCTCTTTTAGATAGATAGATAGATAGATAGATAGATAGATAGATGTTTATTGATCCCAAGAAAAATGGGAAATTTTGGTGTTACAGCAGCAAAATCAGTCACAAAGCACAGAATATAGATACAAATGAAATACTAGGACAAATATACATACATACAATATACCTGAAATAATAATATGAATAAAGTAAAAAGAACAAATATTTGAATATGCACAGGATGGGGAAACACACATGTGCAACTGCTTAAATAATATGCTAAAATGTTATATGTATCCTCCCTGTTAGCCATGCTAATAGTCTGGATCAACGGAAGTACATTTCCAGGATAATTATGAGTGACTTACACTAAGAGGAGTAACATTTAAAAAACCTTTATTAACAAATATTCAAAGATCAATAAGCACTGCCACCACCACCGCTGCCCTAAACCAAACC
The DNA here is from genome assembly GCF_008692095.1 of Etheostoma spectabile. Taxonomy (NCBI): domain Eukaryota; kingdom Metazoa; phylum Chordata; class Actinopteri; order Perciformes; family Percidae; genus Etheostoma; species Etheostoma spectabile. Next base: position 1,361,635 of record NC_045752.1, read on the forward strand.
GTCTCTATCAACCAGACATTTTTGTGCTGCTGCAGATCCGTCTCAAGCCAACTGGCATGCCTTCTTGCAAAGTGGAGTGCTGTATTTCATTATTTACCTTCACTCACCTTACTGTCTGTGTCCACATTAATCATCATCATCACGTGCTGTCGTTCTGACTCTCTAAATGGAAAACTCTTGCTGCACGCAGACCATTTTTGTTTGATGGGATGGTGCCTTGGGTTTGAATATGTATCTTGGTGGCTTGGATTTCAAGATACAAAATATTTATATATATTTTTTTTTTGGAACCACTTTTAAGCTACATGCTGGGAAAAGGAGCAGCCACATGTCATGGAGATTCATTTGAGGCCTGTGAGATGGAGATAAGTCACACCTAGATGAAGAAGAACAACCCGACTACAGAGATGTCTATAGAGGAGCTCGATGACAATTCCAGGTATCATTCCACAGTCAAAGTATTCAGATCCTTTAAAAGTAAAAGTAACAATACTGCGATGTAAAAACACTAGGGGTGCTCCTTTTCTTCTCACATTCACCCAGCGTACCTGTGTAACCAGTCAACTCAAAACACCAGCGTGGGTATGCAGGTCCTTATATCTGTTATAATGCCTCATAACTGATAAACCATTACAATGTTTCGCATGTAAATTAAGGTAACTAGTAACTATAGCTGTTAGTAAAAAGTACAATATTTATCTTTCAATTGTAGATGTTTATTCCCCTTTTTTTTAACAATGCATAGTATTTTATATTTTTATTCAATGTTTTTGGAATGTAAAATGTAACAATTTTTTTGTGAAAATGTTGTGCAGTTAAACATATAAATCTGAATGTAGATTAGAAGGATAAAGTGATACAAAAAGGAATTACCTTTAAACCAGGGGTCTTCAACAGGGGGTCTGCGACCCCTAGGGGGTCCGCGGAGGTACTGCATGGGGGTCGTGAAAGTTTTGGTTGATTAGACTTTTTTTTATATTCCCCCCCCACCCTGCAATTTTTTCCACTAATTGAAAAGTCTTTAAATTACACATTAACATGAATTCAACACACTGTAGTAAACAGATAAATGGAGGCAGAAGATGTCTTTCAGTCATCAATGCACACATGGCACTATAGGACCAGTTTGATATAACACAATTTTATACAATATATATAATTAGGGGGTCCCCGCTCCATCTCGCCATCAGTTTGGGGGTCCTTGGCCTGGAAAACGTTGAAGACCCCTGGTTTAAACTGTACCAAAGTACTTGAACCAGTACTTGAGTGGAGGTACAGTACTTGGTTACTGTCCACCACCGCCTGTGGTAAAGAAATGACCTGAGAGTCTTTATCTGTTGTCATGGCTTCAACCTAAGTCACTTTTTCCACCTCAGTGTTGAGCAGCTGGCTTTCCCACACTGCTTCCACACTCAAAATCCATCTGATTGTCTACGTAATCATTTCAATTGCCATTTTGGCAACTCCATTTTTCGTTGAATCTCATAATGATAATGTCAACGTACTCCAACAAATGATGAATGATATCAACCGGATTGGCAAAGTGTCTTTTCTTTCTGAAAATTTAATTATGTGAGAAATGAGCCATCTTCAGTATGCAGGACGAGGCAGTTCTGGATTGAGGTCTTTCTTTTGGATTGAAATCCCCGGGCCAGTGGCCAGGAGGGTTTCTGCTCAAACCGCAAAAATCCATGAGAAAAACAAGGCCGTGCTATATGATCCTGCCTCGCTCACTGAGCTACTGGACGCCAGAGAGGTGCGAGTGTGAGCGCTCCACAATGCAGCACTTGTTCTCTGAGCTGCTGTGTCCCCTCAGTGTCCATCATGTGGTTAGACCATTAAAACCTGAGGAGAGATGAACAGATTGAGGTTCTTCTGTTTGGGCTTGTAATGACAATTTATTCCTCAATCTGAAATGCTGTGGAAAATAATCAGGACTGTGAGGCATGGAGTGTGAAAAAAACAATAATTTTAATGGAAACACAAAGGAACTTACAAACTAGTAAGGTAAGTAACACAGAAGAACATGGGGGAAAACCTCCAGGACACAAAAACACAAGACGGAACTCTTCACATAGGACAGACGAGGAATGAGGAATGACCAACGACGATCCACCAACAACGGACACAGAAAGCACAGGAACTAAATACACAAGGAAATGAGGGACAACAAGGGACAGGTGAACAGGTGAAAGAGATCAGACAATTATAAAAGGTGGGGAAACCAAAAGACTGGAAGTAAGACAAGACAACACATAAGGGAACAGAGAGACTTCAAAATAAAACAGGAAACGGGAAACACAAACAGAAAACCAACTAAAACAGAAGCTTGACACAAGGACAACCATGACCGAGACAATGGAGTTTGTTCTGTCTGCCGTTCATTCTTTCTAAAACTTGCCTTCTCATGTGCAAAACCTCCCAACAGTTAGCAGATCAGTCTCACATTATGTAGCCACAATAATGCTACAGCAACTGTCTGAAGTTCAAAACCTGAAAAAACAGGCCTATAACATGCAAAAAGGTTAAATATATACACTGCTAGAACCATTTAGCTAATTTGACCCACTTTATATGAATCTACACATGGCATAAATGCTTATTGTTTTGCAAAATATGTGAATTTTGTGCAGATTTAATGATATGAATGGAGTAGAAATTCAGTAAAAAGTGATTAAACAGCAAAAACATTCAAAACCAATTAAATACAATTGTTTTTTTAACACTATTAGGCACAAGTATGCATTTCTCCAAAACTGATTTTTCTTTATTGAATTTCCTTTGATTTCTTGACACATTTTTCAAAAATCATTCAGACAAACAAAGACTGTATGCCCTCCCATTGGAAATACATTAAACTAATTGAGTCACATTCAAAGAGATGTAGAATTTAATTGTATTTCTATTTTTATTTTTTTCCCTGACCGAATTGTACACCTTTAAATTTACCTTTTTTTTTCCCCTTCATGACTGATTTGGTAGTCTGGAGCACAGGCGCCACATTGCAGCTGTAATGCCTCTTTCTTCACTCAGCCCACATGTGTCCATCGGACCGTTACACATCCACCAGCCAGTAAGGTTACAGTGACTAATTGTTTCTCCACTACTGTATGATTACGGCCCACCAAAAGGATTTTTTTTCTCTCGCACAAACACGGCCCTCTGCTCACCCGTATTTACATCTCTGGGCTGTGTGTCACTTCCTCCCAGGTTAGACAATCACACGGTGGCTCGAACAGAAATAATGAATCAACACAAAGGTGTGTTGTTGTGTCTCGCCTCCAGACTCCAGCAGGTACATCTTCAGGAAACTGTTGCAGTCATGCCAGAGAGAAAACCCACCTTCACCCTCGTCTTCGCCTGGATGCAAAGATATTTCTTTCCCTGTAGGCAAGTTACTAAAATAGCAGCACATGCTCCCCGAAGAATAAACACAGGGAAATGTACTGGATGGGTTCGCAGTCTGCCGGCCAATTCAGGACAAGGGCTGAAGCAGAGAAAGAGCCCCAGCAGGGCAATGCTGAAAAAATACCCACGGAAGTCTATTTAAAGAAATAATGAAATGCACACTGTAATTGACACATATTTTTTACTCATGCAAGAACAAATCTCTACAAAACAGTTGCTCCTGAAAGGTTTTACCTCTGGTTTGATAAAACCCTCTAAGACTGCCAGCTTTGAAAGGAAAAGGAATTCATGATAACTGCATGTACAAACCATAAAAGGGGCTTTCACAGCTTGCTTAATCATCAGCTGCTCATAAATAGAACCTAGTAAATACATTTGTTATCGTCAGAGGTACCTCACACGTTTTGGTAATTTAAGTGCAGAGGTGTTGATGAATTCCTTTCCGTGCCTTGTGGTTTGCGTCGGTGTGAAGACAGAAATCCTCTGCTCAGGAGGAGGTCAGTGTTTACTCAAAGCTCCAAAACTTTAAACTGAACTCATTGAGCAGTGCAGCCGTTTCCATGGATATGACCGTTTGTTTGGAGTGCGTCACTTGAAGCGAAAAACACATCTGGTCCCCTTGGTTCATCTGAAAAGTCCCTAAACTAACACATGAAACACACCCAAACATTATCAGAGGTCTGGGAGTCTGGTGGTGTGTGTTTAGGCATATTGCGTTCCAGTTTTTTTTTTTCGTAGAAATTGCTTCACAGGAAATGGACAAAAGGAAAAGGGAAGGGTTTGCCATTTGCCTAAGCCTAAAATGTGACAGGTAATAACTTCATGCTGCAAGTTAATCCTCGTGTACATCTGCACTGTACTGTAGTTTGTCTGGCATGCTTTGAGCTCCAATGGTGGAAAAAGTACTCAGATTCTTAAGAAGGTAAAAGTACCAATATATCACTTGAACAAATGTATGAGCAACCAAATGTACTTTAAGTATCAAACGTAAAAGTACTCGTTCTGCAGAAAAATGGTCCCATTGACTTTTCTCTAATCTTTGCATTTACTGTGCAATTTTGGATAGGTTTACCTCTACGGGGTAGTTATTTAAAATAGAATATAAGTAAAAAAAGAATTAATTGGCAAAGTGCTAGTAACTATAGCTCTCAGATGGAGTAAAAAGTACAATAATTCCATCTGAAATGTAGGGGAGTAAAAGGCATGAAATGGAAATAGTCAAAAGATACTACAATTAAGTACATCACTTGAGTAAATGTACTTAGTTACTAGGGCTGTAACGATACACCAAACTTTGGTTCGATTCGGTTCACAATTTTTGACCCACAATACAAACCTTGATTCCTTTTTTTGGGGGGTGGGGGGGGTCATAATACAACATTCTTTCTGCCACAGGGCATCGTTTTGTCATTGATTGCATCCCAGTTTGCAACACAGTAAATACATCAGATACATTATTTGTTGGTATTGATATTAACGTTAATCGATCCAACACCAAGATTCTCTTGTTACTTTCCATCACTGGTGAGGTCCTCATGTCTGAGGAGCTGATTTAGAGACTGACACTGTGTCTTTTTGGCAGAAGCTGCGTGTCCGAGCCATAAAAGCTGATACGTGAGGCTGACCACAAACAGCCTGGAGCAGGACGCCTGCCATGCTTCTCTGCTGTAGCTCAGGGTTAATATGTTTCCTTTCAGGGTAAGTTCATATGTGTTAGTTAGGCTGTGTAAAGCAGGTCATCATGTGGTAATAAAAACTATCTTACTTCACTGCTGCAGAAAACAAAATGAGTATGGATATTTGTTATCTGTAAGCCTGAATGAGACCGTTCTGAGAAGGTCTATCCTGACTGGTGAAGCAGACCTTTGAGTCTACATTCTCACTGGATTCTGCAGTAACATAGTCAGGGGAGCAGCGATAGTGATGTCCCAAAGCGCTTTGTGTAATCGGCATGCTGGGTATTATGGTTGCACAGTCAGAGGTGGCATCAAAGCGTTTCCTCTACCAGCTTGTTTTGGCCTTTTGTCGGTTGCGTTACATTTACCTCTGGGGCAACTGCTGAGCTGCATCTCCGCTGGAAATATGAATTAGAGCGACACAACAATGAAGTCTGAGAGCGTCATCGACCATTTAATCCTTTAAAAAGCAACATCCAGCAAAAACTCAATGTCATTATTGGAAAAGATTGACCAGAAAGTCTACATTCCCCGACAAAGCACCTCCAACCATTGTCAGGAATATACAATGAACAGACCAATCAAAATCCAGATCTGAAACACATCAGATATGTCGTATTGTATTACTTAAATTTGATGAGAAGCAGGCAACCATCAGGACCTGGATGTAAGCTTTAATGAGTACTTTACTGAGTACGATTTAGTGTTTTAGTGCACTTCCGTTAAGTTGGGCTACTTCATGAAAAAAAAAGAAAAAAGATAAATCAAGAATCCAAGAAGCAGAGACTGAGCTATCCTGACTGGAAGTCCCAGCTATAGCTTTTCAAGCTTACAAAGCCCTAGGTCCTCCACTTCCCATAATGCAACTCTGCATTGTCTTTTGGGTCCCCCCAGAAAATGGCAAAGATGCTAAACTAATCTGTTCTTTGTGAAACAGCTATGTGGTTCAAGAAGGTCTACAGAGAAGAATTACAGGGCTAATTAGCTTGATGGCTAAGGGCTAACGACAAAGACTTTTGGTACACTTTCACTTGTTAATCCATATGTACACTATACATATGTGTATACATATACTGTACATATAGATATACTGTATACATATGTATATATGTGTATACAGTATACATGTACTGTGTGTGTGTGTGTGTGTGTGTGTGTATATATATATATATATATATATATATATATATATATATCTATATATATCTATATATAGATATATATATCAGCATAGACATGTATAATCATTTAGATGTTATCCTTGGGCAAGACACTGAACCCCGAGTTGCCCCCGGTGCTGTGCATCGGAGTGTGAATGTGTGTGAGTGTTTATCTGATGAGCAGGTGGCACCTTGTACGGCAGCCCCGGCAACAGTGTATGAATGTTTCCTGTAGATGTAAAAGCGCTTTGAGCAGTTGTTAAGACTGGAAAAGCGCTATATAAATACAGCACATTTATTGTAATTAATTCAAAATTGACTTTGCTGCCTGGATCGTCCAAACAGGCAGCCTTCCAGGTATAAAATCTCCTCTGTAACCTGCTGCTGCAACAAATATCAATCAGATAGGAGCGCAGAGCATTTTTCCTATAATCCATGTCTCTTTAGATGATGTTAAAAAAATGAAAGAGTATGACAACATCTCCTTTTCCTCTTATCCAAAATGTGGGACAGCCAGATCCCCTGATCCCAATCATCAAGGTGGCCTGGACACTTCCCCTAACCCTTCACAACATACTTCCTGGCGCAGTGTCTGCCATGCAGCTCCTACTTCCTGTTTATGTTTGAGACAAAGTGTCAGGAAAAGGGCTCGAGGAGTCGCAGAGCGGGATTCTGACTCCTGTATGTTTCTCTGGAGAGCTGCAGCCGTTGGAGGAGGAGGAGGAGGAGGAGGAGGAGGAGGAGGACAGACTATTATACTATTTCTGTTCAGTCCTGACATCCTCGCAGAGAGAAGACACCTCCATCACGGTGAGGTAATTACAGGGTTTATATGACAGGGGAACAATTACTGAACTTTATCAGCACTGTGTCCCAAGGGCCTTTTAATTGCAGGGCTCTGCTGCTTGTCAACATGTATTTTTAGGGGAAGGCTCAGGAATAATGGAGGGGTTCATGTGCCTCTATGGGATGTTTAAATCCATAACCCGTCGACCCCCTACGCATCAAAAGTCACTGTTAGTGTCCTCTAGTGTCTTTATAGAGATGATTTAGCAGATAGTCAGCAGGTCTGAGGTCAGATAATGTATTTATTTAATTAACTATTGATGCGCTCATGCATAGAGTTCTTTGCTTCATGTTCATCAGAGACACTTGACAGCAACACAAACTGCTGTCAGCTGTCAAAAATCTGAACGACTTACAGTGTAACATACACCATCACATATGCCTTTAGCTTACAAATGCATTTCATATTTTTTTTGTCTTGAAAAGGGCTAAAAAATTCCCTGGGCTTTTTAGATTACTCTTAGAAAAAGGGGCGTAACATTTGTAGCTTTTAAAAAAGTGGTTTCTGCACATCTTCAAACGCAACATCTACTAAAAGTCAATGAGTAACTGTGTTAAATTATCGTGATTCCATCATCTAAATAATTGTGATTACGATTTGTTTTTTTTTCATAACCGAGCAGCCCAGGAAACTTGGAGTCCACAGAAGAAGAAAAGCACGCCGGGAATCGCTCGTCCCAGACCACGAGGGAGGACAGATTTTACGAGCTCCTAATTTGAATTCAGAGGACGAACTCGAGTCTTAACTCACCTCGGAAATGAACTCATCAGAGGCTGCACTCATGTTTCATGTTGTCTGGACTCTGCTGCAAGCGGCCTGTGTTCAGCCTATGAATATTAAAATGAACTTAGTGTCGTTTGACATGTTCATTACTTTTCCACCTATCAAGTATGGATTGAACCCTGCGCGAACACGAGAATACATCACACCGTCATCCTTAAATCTTTCGAGTCGTGTTTGTCTCCTGAAGGACGCCTCGTCTCTCGGTTAATAAGTCAGAACATGTATCAAACTGACCGGTGTTACACAGTCGGACGTCCTCTGGAAGATGGTATATTATATTACTGTAATGTTCAGGTTAGAGAGCTATTCAGTGACATTCAGAAAGTTTTTAGGAGCAGTGGGGAAAGAAGTATCCAGATTCTTTAAAGCAAAGAAAAGGAAGTAGTAGGCCCACCACAATGCAAAAATACTCTATGACAAGTAAAAGTCCTGCATTTTAAATCCTACTTAAAGGTCCCATGACATGGTGTTTTTTGGATGCTTTTATAAAGACCTCAGTGGTCCCCTAATACTGTATCTGAAGTCTCTTTTATATAGACCTTAGTGGTCCCCCAATACTGTATCTGAAGTCTCTTTTATATAGACCTTAGTGGTCTTCTAATACTGTATCTGAAGTCTCTTTTATATAGACCTTAGTGGTCCCCTAATACTGTATCTGAAGTCTCTTTTATATAGACCTTAGTGGTCCCCTAACACTGTGTCTGAAGTCTCTTTAATACAGACCTTAGTGGTCTCCTAATACTGTATCTGAAGTCTCTTTTATATAGACCTTAGTGGTCCCCTAATACTGTATCTGAAGTCTCTTTTATATAGACTTTAGTGGTCCCCTAACACTGTGTCTGAAGTCTCTTTTATATAGACCTCAGTGGTCGCCTAATACTGTATCTGAAGTCTCTTTTATATAGACCTTAGTGGTCCCTAATCCTGTATCTGAAGTCTCTTTTATATAGGCCTTAGTGGTCCCTAATCCTGTATCTGAAGTCTCTTTAATATAGGCCTTAGTGGTCGCCTAATACTGTATCTGAAGTCTCTTTTATATAGGCCTTAGTGGTCGCCTAATACTGTATCTGAAGTCTCTTTTATATAGACCTTAGTGGTCCCCTAATACTGTATCTGAAGTCTCTTTTATATAGACCTTAGTGGTCCCCTAATACTGTGTCTGAAGTCTCTTTTATATAGACCTTAGTGGTCCCCTAATACTGTATCTGAAGTCTCTTTTATATAGACCTTAGTGGTCCCCTAATGCCATATCTGAAGTCTCTTTCTTAATTAAAGCCACCAGAGCCAGTCCCACAATGAGCTTTTCCTTGAGGGCAAGGTGGAGGCTGGGGTGTGGCCTTGACCAACTGCCACTTTGCTCGTTTGAAAGCCATGATGTCTCTCTCTCATAGGTGGGCCAAATTCTCTGGGCGGGCAAAGCAGAGAAAGGGGAGGTAACCTTGCCCCCTATGAGGTCATAAGGAGCCAGATGGGGCATTCCAGATCGGCCCATCCGAGCTTTCATTTTCTCAAAGGCATAGCAGGATACCCAGGGCTTGCTTTACACCTATCACCATTTCTAGCCACTGGGGGACCATCGGCAGGCTGGGGGAACTCATATTAATGGAAAAAAAAACATAAAGTAAAGTGTACAAAAAGTATCATCAGTGAAATGTACTTAAAGTATCAAAATTAAAACTATTTTTTGCAGTAAAAGTGTAGTCCAGTGGTTTCCGATCTAGGGGTCACAAGATAAATCTTATGGGTTATGAGATGATAAGTCTTGCATTGCCAGACCCATCTCCGCAGCATTGTGGAGTAAGGTCTGGCTACACCACACATACATTCAGGGATATGAGAAGAAAACATTGTGTTTTGTTATCATTTCTTTGAACCAAGATTAGGGAATAAACTTGTTTTGGTGGAACATTTCCACCCCCACGTACAATATTAAATGAACTTAACTTTTCAAACAATACAGCAACATATGTGAGCTGTTTAAATTAGCTGGATAGTTAAAATCATTTGCTCTTACCAGTGTATCGCTGTGTGTACCTCGTCCACAGCAGTCCCGCCAATCGGTCCTAAAACGTTCCAGTTGGAGAGTAAGTGCTGTACTCATATTCTTTTTTAATCTTTACAATAATTTCCTGAAAGTACCAAGCAGGCCAGCCTTGTTGCATGATCCAAATTGTCTTCAAAACTTGCCATTTTCAGCGTGTAGCTTGATAGCTCGGAGTTTGTTGTTGTTTCCTAAAACAAACGGAGTCAGACACCAGCAACACACAGAGAGCAGAAGGCGAGGGACATCTGCCTGTGAGCCACACGCAGAGTTTTCAGTTTTGGGATTATTTGCAAATCTTTGATTTTTAGTGAAATGATGGATCATCTTAACAGTTATTGAAATGAAACCATCTGAGAAGTTTAGAAGAGAAATGTGTCTTTGGTGGACCTTCTAACAACCGGACATCTGAAACATGACGACGAGCAAACACAGGTTTCATCTTAAATGATGTTTTGTATTTTATAAACTTATCATGAGTAATTCCAACTGTCAAATGAAGTGGAGTACAACGTATTAGTCTTATTTGGCATGAAATTAAGTAAGTAAAGTAGTACCTCAAGTACAGTATTTGAGTAAATGTACTTGGTTACTTTCCACCACAGATGACAATGAATGTGCCGCTCCAGGAAGATACTTCATCCATACATTATGGATTATGTTACACTCTAGGATAATGTACAGTCTGTGCTTGTAGAAGTGAGATGGAAGTACACAGTGTGACTGCAAGGAAAAACCCTTTAATATTATTTATTATGTTTTGGGGCTTTTCACTTTATTATGAAGTGACAGTGAATAGACTTGAAAGGGGGGGAGAGATGGGGGACAACACGCAGCAAAGGGCCGCGGGTCGGATTCAAACACGTTCCGCTGCAGGACTCAGCCAACACGGGGCGAACACTCTTACTGGGTGAGCTAGAGAACCCTTTGTTTTTAAAGTTTGCAAGAAATTAGTCACATTTTATAACATAGAGGCTTCCTGGCTGAACTTGGCGGAAACCTTCAGTGCAGCAACTGATCAAAGAGGCAAGGCAAGGCAAGGCAAGGCAGCTTTATTTGTATAGCACATTTCAGCAACAGGGCAATTCAAAGTGCTTTACATAAAATCAGTTAAACAGATAAAACACAAGTAAAACAGTTAAAAATCTAAGCATTAAAAACCGGTAAAACACATGAATAGACAGTTAAAAACAAAATAGAAACATAAAACACAAAAATAAAGTTACAGTGCAGCATAAGAAATTAAAGAAATGAGCAGTCATTTAAAGAAAGGCAGCATCAAAAGAAAGGTCTTCAGCCTTGATTTAAAAGAACTGAGAGACGATCTGCAGGTTTCTGGGAGTTTATTCCAGATATGAGGAGCATAGAAACTGAAAGCTGCTTCACCCTGTTTAGTTCTGACTCTGGGGACAGAAAGTAGACCTGTCCCAGATGACCTGAGAGTCTGGGGGGGTCATAGTGTAGTAGCAGATCAGAAATGTATTTTGGACCTAAACCGTTAAGTGATTTATAACTAGCAAGAGTACTTTGAAATCAATTCTTTGAGACACAGGAAGCCAGTGTAAAGACTTCAGAACTGGAGTGATGTGATGCAGTCTCTTGGTCTTAGTGAGGACTCGAGCAGCAGCGTTCTGAATCAGCTGCAGCTGTCTGATTGATTTTTTAGGGAGACCTGTAAAGACCCCGTTACAGAGTCAAGTCTACTAAGATGAAAGCATGGACCAGTTTTTTCCAAGTCCTGTTGACACATAAGTCCTTTAACCCTTGATATATTCTTAAAGTGATAGTAGGCTGACTTTGTAATTGTCTTAATGTGGCTGTTAAAATTCAGGTCGGAGTCCATGACTACATCAAGATTTCTGGCTTTGTCTGTTGTTTTTAACATTGTTGTTTGAAGCTGAGCGCAGACTTTTAATCGTTCCTCTTTTGCTCCAAAAACAACTACCTCAGTTTTTCCTTCATTTAATTTCAGAAAGTTCTGGCACATCCAGCCGTTAATTTGTTCGATGCACTTAGTCAGTTTTTGTGTTGGACTATAGTCCGCTGGCGATAAGGTTATGTAAATTTGTGTGTCGTCCGCATAACTATGGTAACTTATATATATATATACTAGAGCTCACATAACTCTCACAATCATCTCTTTAGTCGTCTAGTTGTTGGTCTATGTGCATGTCTTGTGGTCAACTCAGTGATTTAGAAGGTTGAGTTAAACGGCTTCTAATGCTCACACTCCCATCTGCTGCTTTCATCTGTCACCGCAGTGACTCTTCTTTTATTTTTGTTCATCACCACCTCCTTTTCTGGTTTCCTTAGATTACAGTTTTCCTCTTTAATCTCCTACACTGGTGCAAAGTGCAAATAAACACGCAACATAATCCCCCATAATTATAAATTTTATGAGGTGATGTGTCTAACTGCATGTTTTTTGTGCAATTTTTCACCTTTCACCACTTTTAAACCTGCACCATTTGATTTTTTGGCCACTTGGGGAAAGTGCATCAAGCTGTAAGCCCTGTATTATCAACTTAGAACGTTGATATTGTGACAATGTTAGTGGCTCTCCTTTTAGCTCCGTTTTGGTCTCCACCAACTCCTGATGGAAATATCTGACTCTTTTGCTGCTAAATGATCCACTATGTTCACCAGCTATTTGCTAACTGTGTCTGCTGTTTGGTGATGAGCAGGTAGTGTTTTTAGAGCTTTCCCCCCCAAAAAAAAACTACCTGTTGGATCTGTTTGAGCGCTGTCAACTGTTCTTGCAAAGACTTTTTCTTTCTCTGTTGTCATTCATGAGCTGCAGCCATGCTGCTTCAAAGGTTTTGCACACAGAGATTATGAAATGTGACACCAACACGTTGTCTGGGCTGCAGGCTCCGTTGACACTGATTCAACTGTGCAGCACATCAAAAGAGTCCAGTTGTGTCATCCTGTGAAGTTCACAGACTCTCCGCTTTAAATTCCAGGGACTGTTCGCTTTAAAAGAAAAAGAGCTAGTCAAAGGATGATAAAACTCTGCTATGATGTTTGGTGATGTCTGGTTTATAGGTGTTTTTAAAGGTCAAAATTGGATTTCTCAGATCCCGTGTGTTATGTAAAACGTAGGCTTTTCAACGTCTTAAACTTTCATTCATTTACACTCACTTACATTTAGTTATGGACACATAAAACGTTGCATTTCATCTCTTATAAAACTGTTTCAGTCAAAGGTGAAAGCATAATATAAAATGTTCCACAGCAGATTAAAATAAAAACAGTTGTAATGGTTTTTAGCTGTGCTAGTGGTGTGGTTCTCGGGATGGAAACGTCAACGATTGGATGGATTTTGATGTACAGGCATTCATGGGCCCCAGAGGATGAATCAAAATGACAATAATTATGTTTTTATTTAATTTTAGCGCCACACAGAGGTAGACATTTGTGGTATTTAGTGAAATATCTTCAGTCAAACATCAGCATGTAAATGTCATTGTGAGCATGTTAGTATGCATTGAGCTCAAAGCTGTGCAACAGGACAGCCTCACAGAGCTGGCTGTAGATTCTTTGTCTTGTTTTTTTTGTGATGCAAGGTGATTAAATATGAAATCCGTTTCATCCTCAGATCTAATTCCACTCTGAGTCACTGTTGTAGTTCCCATGCATTTTGAACTGAGAGAGGCGGCTACAAACAGACGGTGAGAAGGTGGTTTCTACAGCTGAAATTGATTTGTCTTTCACTCGCATGAAAGACAAATCAAGCATTTTATCTATTCTCCAGCTGAAAAGACTAAAGGGAATTTTACAGGTGCCCGAATTCCTAAACTCCCAGGGGGGCAACTCCAGACCGTCTGGGCCATGACATTCCTCCTGCAGCATGTGGAAGATTCATTTCTCCTGACTAAAGGCCCTTACTTCTAGCCCTCTGATACCACAACTGACTCCACAGCAGCCTGGGGGGGGGGTCAGTCACAAGGTGAGAGGTCGAGTCTCAGGCGGTCGAGGTCGGGAGTGTTTGCGCCACGATGATTATTGTTCGTCTCCTTGAAGAATTGCCTTTTCTGTCTGATTGAAAGAGCAATCCACTTCTGATTAGTGGAATCTGTTGCTGCTGCTGTCCTGTCGTTGTTTCTTTAAGGGATTAAATATATTGTCTAAAGCAGCTACTGAAAGTATATGACTTGTGTGTGTTCATATGTATTTTGATGATGTAAAAGATGTGTTTACATTCATAATGCTGGGGAAATGTAACAGCTAATTAAACCTTTAGGCCAACTAAGCAAAATATAGAATTAGCATAGGCTAAAACATAGATACGCTTTCCAAGGTAGACAAAAACACATGGCAAAAAAAAGAAAAGAAAAAATTTGACAAAATAATCTTAACTCAAAGTCCACGTGCTAGCTTTTTTCCAAAGCTTTCAACTGCTGCCGACGTGGCAAAAGTAGCAATGATGCTGCAGGTTTAATCTTAAAAATTTATGTAAGAGTATATTTTACTATGTTTTATTTAACCCTTGTGTTGTCTTCCTGTCAAAATTGAAAATCAACATTTTCTGTTGACGCTTTTGAATCTATGTTTTTAACTTTTTCTCATGTTTTTGTCCCTTCTTTCAACACTTTTTTCAACATTTGTCACTTTTGGACATTGTGACATTTTTAACGCTACGTAACACTAACTTATTAACTTTTGTTTTACAGTTATTTTTGGAATTTATTGTCAATAAACCTCATTTATAGGAAAATATACCTAATGTTTGAGTTAGAAAAGCAGAAATTAGGAATTATTTAGACTAAAATGAAAGGAATGGATAATGTTGATGGATAATCACAGACTGGAATATGTCAACTTTTACTCAATACTATTTCAAAATTACTTCAAATATTTTTCAAATGCTATAAAACTGAATAAGACGGCCCAAAATTAATGAAAATAGAGATTTGTTCTCGCCAAACAGCGTTGTTTGGAATCAATCATGTTATTTTGGGTAATTAAAAAGAATACTGATGTAGGAAAACATGAGGGTTAATTCTATTTTTAGATAACGTTTTTATGTCACTCAGTAATACATACATTCACATTTGGTTTTGGGCTTAAAAACCCTCTGGTCAAAGGATACTTTGATGAATTATGAATTATACATATTGCATTAGTAACTTTAGTTGTATGCCGTACATACTGCAATTTCAGACTGTGTAATGCAATTTAGTCTCACTTCACAATAATGTATGTGGAGCTTGTGATCACATGATCAATATCACACCTGCAACTTGTTCTCCTGATTGACATGCAGGCCTGATGACGGCTACACAATGCCCTTCAACTTGTAAGAAACACTTTAAGTTGATCCAGAGGTGAGTTTTTGGGAAAATGAAATCAAATGTAACCATTACTCTATTTGTATTATTTATGTATTGAAATAGGCTACTTAAGTATCTAAAATATTGGTTAATGGGTAAATCAAGGTCAAAGAACATCATGTGAAGACATCCACCAAACTTTAATCCTGACAAATCACAGCTTGAATCTTTCAGAACCATCTTGTTGTATTCTCACACGGTCGTCTCTTTATTGTTCTCTCTCAACGTACTTGGAATTTAACTACCTCAGTCACAATAACGGCTTAAATTTGAGCTTTTTATGCCACAAATATCGAGACTTTTTTTCACCTTTTGGTTTATCATTTCGGTGCATACAGGGCAGATTGGATTGCAGAGATTTCACGCTCCACATGGAGACGCATTCCTGCATGTCAGCTTAGATCCAGCCCTCTAAATGCAGGACAGGCCGTAACCTGTTCACTGTTCCCCTGACATCCTGCTCCCTCGCTCACAGCCCAGTAACCCAATCACTCACCTATGCTCTTTCTCTTTTTACAGCTCACACTAAACCTGCCTTGGTCCACACACAAAAATAATCTATTAAGAAATGCAAAGAATCCTCTTCTCTGTATAATTTATCTTGAATAGTTTTTCAGCATTTACATGTTTTATTACTTTTTTTTTTAACTTCACAGACACTACTTTTACAGGTTTGTCAGAGCGCCTGCGTTCCCTCCTTCTGTAAAAGTCACCTTGCAGGTCCAGACATGTCGAGCCAATATACAGGTTAAACAGAGCCCTGCGTTTGAAAGATGCACTTCGATAGAAGAGTGTTTGTATGACAAATAACAGTCTTATTGTACGTGTGTGAATGACCATTTGCTCTATTTGCAGTTCTCACGTCTTTGCACAAGCATGTTCAGGTACGTTAATCTTAAGCATAGCCTGCGTCTACCCTCGTACGACAAGAATGTTCTTCCAACTTCCAAAGAAACAATTTTGTTTTAGGAGGAGCTTAAATTAGGCATCCGCCACACCGTCCTACCCTGAGTAATTTGGCATCACTTCAACAGATTGTTATCCCATTAAAATGCTTCATTAGTGGAATAAACAAGCAAAAGTTTCCAATTACAGGACGTCTTTTTGTTAAACATTGCATCCGAATAATGCTGTAAAAATGTGCTATTCAGAAAACCGTGTGAACATCATACCAGCACTACCAATAAAAGGGAAATCTTCCTGTCCCAACCTCTGATTTAGGTTTTTACCAATGTCAAATGTTTATGTGCAGTTTCCCCACATTAAATGACATGTTGGAAATTCCCACTATGGCATCTTCTCAAATGAGTGCAAATGTAAACACATCATCTACTTTAACAGCCAGTTATTTTGAGAAAAGGAATCTGGTTCTGTCTCTGCAGGCGACCAAGATCCTACCAAAGCCTCAGCATGCACAACAGATGCATGAGAATGTTTGGGGCGCCAAATGACTCATGTTATTTTTGTTGTTCTGTGGTCCGTGCCAGCATTTGAAAAGCATTTTTTTTTTTTTTTTTAAGATTTCTTTGCCAATCAGTTTGGGCAGAGCAAATCTTTTGGCATCAGATTTGAAGTTTGGCCCTTGAGTTCATTGGCCGTTGACAGACACATTGGCTGTGGTAGGGAACAAACTGATGACCCCTCTTGATGTGGGATGTTGTTGTTGGTGGTCTGTCATCTAAAGATGAGGGGAGGACATGATGAGGACAAATAGAGGACAGTGAGAAAAAAATAAGGGAGGCTCGCATTCCTTTACTGCACTTCCAGCTTGGTATGTAGGACTCTCTCTGGATGACACAAGATACACCATCAAACGCTGATTTTCCAACATTAAACGTAACCATACTTTTTCCTTTCCTTTCATTTCTTTGGTGTCAAACTTCTAACAAATTTTACACTTCCTGGAAACTCTTAAAGCCGCTCAATTGTCACATGTCATTCAGATGTCTCTTTCCGTTTGGAACTCTCTGTACATTATACACAAGTTCAGTCTGAGTCTGTTTAGTGAAAACAAGCCCTGGTAACTTAGCTGAACCGTGGCTAATGTGGCTTGACATGGCAGTTACATCAAAATCAAAGTCAGTCACTTTTATCTATTTTAATATTGTAAAATATTGTACAGACCTTAAATACAAGCGCAGCTGTGTGAAACGCACACAACTAGTGGTAATTACGAATAGACTTATTCATTTTTAACGGGGATGTTTTTTTCACCAGTGACTGGCGAACCACCGGTCAACGGTACTGTTGGTTCTTTATTTTTTCAATACCTCAACCATTAGTTATACAGAATAAGATATTACAGAGCCAAGATGAAACTGACTGACAGGGCAGGATTCCGAAAAAAAAGATACAATACAAATCCATCTGCTACTTCAGCACTACGGACAGCGTGATGGGTTTCTGACTACAGTTACGTGGCTGCTGATCTTTCAGAGCCATAGATTCTAACTTGCACTTAAACCTCAAGCAGATATCAGAATCAACATAGAAAAACATACATCATAAACTCCAAGACCATGGCTTGTGTATGTGATTGCTACACAGCCTTATGTGAGATTGTGCATATTAAGTACCATCTATACTGTATAAGTTACAAGGTCTGGTCTGTGCTGAGGACAAACTTTTCATCATTTACTGTACCATGACAAAGTTGACGTTTTTTTTTTTACTGTAACTCCAACGGAATTCCGTACCACAAGCAATAATCTACTTCATTTTGAGCCTAATAGAGAGTCTATGGGTTTTGAGGCTGTGGTTTGACCTGTGGAAAGTGCTGTGTGTGTAGTTAACATCATCATGTGAGTATGCTGCTCTCCAACCCACTGGTTGTGTAAGAGCTGCGGCTCTAAGACTCAATTTAGAGGCAATGGAAGTGGTTTCCTCCCAGAGAACGAGGGTGGATCCAGTCATGTCTGCACAAACTGTATGCTTCATCCTGGGAACAGACAAAGCTTACAGAACAGAAAAAAATAAGTCTGATTCCACCCAATTTGCATCATCTATTAACGCAAGCCTGAAACCATAATGCTTGTCAGATGAATAAATGATGCTGCGGAATGTGAAAATCGGTTGTTTTCAGTGAAAATATACATGGGCCATGGAGACTAATCCCACAAAGTTGTTGCCTCTGCAAACTTCCACAGCCCAAGTTTTGAGTTACAACAAAGCATGTTCCTCCTGCCAAGAGACCCATCAAGGTTTTCATCTCACAATTTATGGACTGACATTAGTGCATCAGGTTTACAGTCTTACAAAATATCAAGGGCCTTGTTGTCTCCTTTCACAAATCTAAAGTTCAAGCTTCTACTAACCCTGTCTCCCAGAAATTACTTTTATAATACGGGGAATCGTTTACTGCCTGGATTATATACATAATAAACAAGTTTTTTCAAATCCAGAAAGTCTAAGTGCAAACTCACAATCCTTCTCTTACCTTAACCTTTGTATTACTTTTATACTAGTACTTTTGATTTGACTAAACTGCCCACTGTGTTTTTTACTTGAAGTGACTTACTTCAGGCAAAAGCATTTTTAAATCATAATTTTGGGCAGAGTTTATGTTGTAAGGATGACATTATTAGGTGTAAATGTTTACCACTTTGGTCCAGACTGAAATATCTTATAATATCAAGATTGATTGTAATACCTTTGGTGATCTCTTGATATTTCCTCTAGCGCCACCAGTAGGTCAAATTTATGTCAAATACTTTATAACCAAATAGTTGCATAACTAGAGACATTCACCATCGGCCAGAACTTTTCTTTGTGTTTTTGTGCTAACACGTTAAACTAAGATACTGTAAACTGCTTGCTAAACGTCAGCGTGTTGGCATTGTCATTGTGAGCCTGTTAGCATTTAGCTCGAAGCACTATTGTACCTAACAGCCTCATGGCGCAGCTAGCATGGCTGTAGTTCTGTATTATTTGTGCTTTCACTGGGCGCAGGTTGTAATCTGAGTTTGTCATCCAACAAATATGTTGGTCGGAGTCCAGAAAATTTATTAAGCCACAGCTCAGGCCACTTAAAAGCCTGGTTACGCACGACTACTTGACTAACAGACCCCAAAGTCACCACCTCACTTCAAAGCCACCATTTCAGTCGCTCATAGCATTAATATTCTCTAAATGAAATGCATACATTGCTTAAGAAAGGGTCCCATGATAGGAATAGTTGCTCCTGTGAGGCACAGGAAGAGACCTGTTTTGCTAAGGCCTAAAGCTGGAGCTGGTTTTCCTCGGTGACGCTGGGGATCAGCCCAACCCAGAGCGAGATCACAGTGCCCTCCGGTTCATAGCTGGAGGAACATCTGGTTCTGTTTAGGCGCACTGTTTATTCCACGTGTCGTTCCAAGGGCTGTTTGTAATGCGTTCCTGTGTCTGTAGAGTCAGCGAGGTCCCAAAGATAGGAGTTCAGCCATAAGATAGCAAAATTGAAGCTGGATTGTCCCTGAGCCTGGGTTGAAATGGATCTAATCTTCCCTGTCCTTGACCGTCAGTTAAAGATCTCGTCCTTTCAATCAGTCTTGCCCTTTCTTCTTCTTGTTTTGTGGCTGTGTTGAGCATGAAGGCAGGTGGTTTACTGTAGCTCTGCATTTAGACAGGGAATTTCCTCATTCAGCCAAGCAATTGGGACCACTAGAGCATAACACTCCCATTCACAAGCAGGCTTTTGTTTTAGGAGGGGAAAATTGCACTGTTAAAGCCCTGAAATAGAAAGTGGAGGCCATGACACATCCGTTGCTGTTGCTCAAAGCCTATTTTCTGTTGCTCCAAAAAAATAAAGCAGAGCTATTTTTAAGAGAGGTGACTGAAGTGTGGACAAAGAAGCCGTCATTATTCCCATAGCTATTACCACCATATTCCCCACCGCCATGATTATTTCCAGCTCCACCTCCAGGCCTAACCATATTCCCAGTAACCCCTGTGTCTCTAGCTCCACTCAGCACTCCCGGTCTACCAG
Source organism: Etheostoma spectabile (assembly GCF_008692095.1). Taxonomy (NCBI): domain Eukaryota; kingdom Metazoa; phylum Chordata; class Actinopteri; order Perciformes; family Percidae; genus Etheostoma; species Etheostoma spectabile. Next base: position 1,381,846 of record NC_045752.1, read on the forward strand.
TTTCCTGGCCCAGTTTATCACCGCTACCACACTGATCTCCCTGACAATTAGCAGGAAGGTGATGACCTCAGCCAAGCTTCAGATCAGGCTTTGTGACCCGCGGGCCGATTATCAGGAGCAGCACGGATACAATGAAGTGTGTTATTCGAGGAAAAGCTGCAAACATATCTACAGGCGAGGACTGTTTACAGAACCTGGAGGCCTCCACATTTGGTGCCAGACTGGCTGAGGAAAAAAAACACAACAGGCAGACTTCGACTAGTGTTGCCTGAAGCAAACAAACAGTACCCTTAATTATTAATTATTGACGGCTCTGTCATTTTAATTTTAATTTATCTTATAAGAAGTTTCCTGGACAGGACGATGTAATCTGGTATATACGACTGATGGCATAACCCAGAGTCTTTTAGTCAGCGCATCTGCTTAACACACAAACACGTCCAGTTCTTTTAAGGAAATTCTTCTGGAATTTAACAACAAATTAAACACATCTATCTTTCCTTCTTTTTGACCTTTCTTGTCACGCCTTTGCTTTTCCTTTTCTTCTTCAACTGATCTGAAATCATGAAAATCCAGAATGAAAAGTTGAATCTCACTCCTCTTCATAATGACTACTTCTACTTTGATACTTCAGTACATATTACTGCTGAAACATGTATCCTTTTAAGTTATATTTTGAATGCATGACTTGTATTTGTAATGAAATGGCATTTTACTCTAGTTAAAGGTTAGTACACACAAATGGAAGTAGATTTTAAGAAACTGATAGCTAGTGTTGAGCAATGAGACATCATAGTACAGTAGTTGTTTTTTTTAAGACATAAAAGGCTTTCATTAATACGCACAATGGGAAAAAAAAGAGTCTGGAAGCCAGTGAGAATCCCTTTTCATTTGGGGCGACAGCCTGATGTGTCTGTGTGGAGGGAGGAGTTGGTCCACAGGTGCTTTGAAGCCGACCGGCTGGCAGTTAGGGGACTCAGGATTTGATCACTGAAGTATTATATTGATGGTGGTGGTGGGGGGGGGGGCGGCTAAATGCACTGAATGAGATCACACACAGCGACCGCCGGAGGTGAAGTAGCTCAGAGCGGAAACAAGTCGGTAGTCAATCATTGCCTAATGTGTGTAAAAGGGAGAAATTCAGAGCAGGTTAGATTCACTACTGGTTCAATTCAACAAGGGGGAAAAAAATTGCAAAAAATCCTCTGAAGTCATTTACTTTTGGACAAAAAGAATAAATAGTCAAATATAACCAAAAATCTAAGGGTAAATGATAAATACACTGAGTACTAATGTGTGTTCTGATAATGAAATTAAACATTGACACCGTCAGATAACTGCAAAAATAAAGATTTTACCTCAATTTTTTTAGGATTAGTAAAGTGACCCTATTTAAGCTGCATGAGAAGCAAATTGTCAATAATCAACCCATTCACACAGATGTCATCCTTTCTGATTGGCTTGTGATGGAATGTTTTTAACATGACTTACTGGGACATTTAAGAGGGAAAACTTCCACTGACATAATTTGCATTTCATTTACAAAATCAAATTTCCATGACCTATACTATTCTATATAGTTTCAAACAAGATTGCAGTGACAGTCTTGCTGCAGCTGCTGCTAATTAGTAACACCAAATAACCCATTCACACTGAGATCATCCTTTCTTCTGGCTTATAAAGATAGTTTTTTTAAACCTGGCTGAGCCGTTTGTTCCGCATCATTAACATGAAAAAGGAAACGTCTTTGAACCAGACATCCTAACTGAAACAACAGGTATGGTTCACAGGGCGCACCACACAAGGTGGGTGGCGCTCCCACGGGTTACTGTTCTCCTTAATTAGCCCATTACTGGATGACGGAGAACCAGGCTGACCTGCAGGGGATTAATAGCCCACAAAATTCCCTTTGTTGATCTTTGTATCCCATCAACAACCATCCTGCCAGATGCCATAAAGCACATTTACGATGGAGGGCAAAGCTGTAAAAAATAAGCCTTTTAAAATGAAACAAACAGTTACCACTGTAATTACAGCCTGCCACACATTCATACTGGGCTCTGTAGTGTGTGGTAGCAGTTTAGATGCTTGTATGATTGATCAGCTGGCAAGCACACACAAGAACAAGGCAGGTAAACGTCCTTATGACCCTGCTACTGTCATAATGTTAGAATGCTACGCAGGCAGCAGGAGCGACTGATTCAAGTTGAGTAGAACAAGGAGGAGTTGTCTTGTCATGTTGCTGGAAGTCAGAGGAAAGACACTCAAAGCTTCGTCACAGAGACAGAAAACATGGAGAGCCAATCATGAGCCAGGAGCTCCAGCTCGGTGATAAACACCTGACTAGCCTGCAGCACCGACTCAGTGCCAGGATGCTGTTCCACATCACGTACAGGGAATGTACCCTCAGGTGTGTTCTTCTGTTTTGAAACGGGACACTTCCTTCAGTGTTTTGCTTCATCATAACTTGTGTCGTGTGCTAGGGTTATTTAAAAACTGGGAAAGATGAGGATTTACAACTGTAATCAACTCCATTTTGGGGACTCTTAGAGAGTCTTAATGTCTGAGATTAGTGCTCAAAATATGGCTTTTAGTACAAATGGACAGGGTTTTTACCTGAGAAGTTGATTGTGTTTCACATGCACTCCTGCTTGTTTTGGTTAAGTTTCCATAGTCCGTAAAGTGACCAAATGTCTGACTAAATCACGGGAAAATGTGTAAAGATATAATACTAAAGAACTAATGAATTATGTGAACTCTGAATAATGAACTAACGAATGAGTGTGTTGTGTAGGGTGTCCAGGAATGTGATCAGATGGGCGGTGTTGTAGGGGTCAAGGGTAGCATGGTGATAGATGATGGATGATGCCGTGGCGGGTAATCGCTGCACACATTGTGATGTTCCCTCCGCGCTGGCCAGGGACGTCAACAATGGCACGCTGGCCGATGATATTCCTTCCAGTGGTTCGGAAAGTCTGGATGATGGATGCTACAGTGTACCTGCTCAGATTTGGCTGTACTCTTTGCCCAGCCTCCCGCATTGTTAGACCATGGTTGACCACATGATCAACCAAAGTGGCTCGAATCTCATCAGAGATTACGGTCCTTGGCCTTCCTCGTCCTTGTCCTCGTCCTCCCCGTCCTCCTCCTCTCACTTTCACTCCTCTGGCTCTGCCTCTGTTTCCATGGTTGGCATCCTTTGCTCCTTTGAAGAGCTCACCTGTTGCCCTTTTATGCTAAAGCTCAAGTGTAAAACTATGTGACGGGTGTTGGCCCTTGTGATGAGTCAGTGTGCATATTTCAATGGCAGTGTGGTCCTTGTGAAAAAACAGGATATTTTCTGCATGAAACTTGTGCCAAGAGCAGAGAATTGTGTCTAGTGTTTTGAAAAAAGTGTGTTTTAGAACTGCAATTTGAGTGTAAAGCAGACATTGTGCTTGTAGTTTGGCAGAATTGGTTCAGGGGGTTGGTGAATGAGTTACATGTTGGGGTCATTGTTTCTCAAGTACCAAAATATGTGTGTAAACAATTGAGAAAAACTGTAATAATGACTCAAATGACAATATGCATGTGTAATGGCTTAGTGATGAAACCACAGGCAATTATCAGATCTTTTAGCTAATTGTTTTAATTTTACAGCCCGCAACTTTTCAGTCTCATTGCTTTCATTACTGTCATTTTCAGATCCATTAGACACACAAGATTTTAGAAAAACTAAGTTGGCGAGTGAACACAGTGAGGCATTTAGCAGCTAAAGAGCCAGATATTTCCCTCAGGAGTTGGTGGAGACCTACACTGACCTTAGCAAAGAGGGAATATTAGACTGTGACCAGAAACATAACTTATAAATTAATGCTAGACCATCATCAGGAGTTGACATGGACTGATTAGTAGAAGATACATGCTTAATTGCAACATTTTTCTCATATGGATATGTAACGTATGCTACAAAAAGACTGCAAGACAATTTCCTTCCGCAGGAGTTTTTGGAAAGTTGGAGCTAATCTGCAGGACGACAATATGTCTTCCTGATAGATTTTTAAACATAAGCAGTTTGTGGTTGATGTACAGCGTGTTATGGATGTTGTTCCAGTGACAAGCAGCTGCTGTGCTGGGCGAGCCTCCTGCTGGCTCCACTGAGGGAGGCAGAGTCACAGCATGAGTCACACACAACGCTCAGTTCATTCACTCGGCGAATCATAACTCTTCACTTTGCTCATTACGCCTGACGAGCAGCCAGGAAACTTCCACTCATGACTTTCTTAATCGGGCTCTCTCATAAGCGGCTCCTCTCCCGTCTTCCGAAGCCTGTTGCCCATTTGTACGAAGCACAAAACATCTTGGATCAAGTCGATCCATGCGAAGGTCTTCAGATGTGACATGACATTGAGTTTCTTTCAAACGGGCCTCTCAGGAAATGGGTAAACAGGGTAAAAAAGAGGGTAAGATCTCACGCAATGGTGTGGAAAAATGAAGTCCGGATTCATTTTGAGGCACTTCAAACAAACATCAAGGGTTTTACAAAGAACAAAAGGTCTGTGTGTGTGTGTGTGTGTGTGTGTGTGTGGTGTGTGTGTGTGTGTGTGTGTGTGTGTGTGTGTGTGTGTGTGTGTGTGTGTGTGTGTGTGTGTGTGTGTGTGTGTGTGTGTGTGTGTGTGTGTGTGTGTGTGGTGTGTGTGTGTGGTGGTGTGTGTGTAAAAAAACAACAAAAATCTTTTCCCATCATTAGCTCCAGCTTTTTGTACTAATGGAGGCAGCCGGTCATGGAAATGCTGATTAAACAGGGATTTCCATTTGTGAGGGTAATGACAGGTGAAATTACTGACAGCGACATCATCCCACGTAGAAACAGGGTTCATCTGGAACAAAGAAAAGTATGCTGTTCCCCTTCCTTTGTCTCCTCGGTGTCTCCTCCATTTTGGTTTTCCACGAGGCAGAAGAGCTATCTGAAAGCTGACTATGAATAATTTAAAAAGCTATTTCCTGATTCTAGTAATTTTATTGTTTGATGGCATTTACTGCGTAAGAATGCAATTATCTACCCACACTGAAGCGTATAAAACAAATTGAGGCACCAAAACAGGATGATGAACAGTTTTATTTGCTCAAAAATTTCAAGCTGACAAAACAGAGAATCATTGTTTGAGAAAATACATTAAAAAAAAAAAAAGTTATGCAGAAAAAAAAGCTGAAGTCAGCTCTAAAGTATTCTGCTCAAACAGACAAAGCTGTTGAGCCGCTCAAAGCAGAATAACTTAACTCTGCAATCTTGCAATTAGCAGTCTCGACTCGATGCATACAAGTGGCTGTTCATGCTACATTCTGTTCCTACAAAAATCCCCTTTCCATTGTTTGCTGTATGTGCATCACCTGTTGTGACAATAGCCACAAGCCACTGGCAGCCAGTTTCTATCATTGAACTAAAAACTATGGCTAGAGTAGTAGAGATAAACACTGGCGTACAGACAGACTCGGCTATCTCATGTTCATTTCCACCTGAGAAGGATTTTGAGACCATCTGTGCAACAAAGTTATTTGTTGGAGCATGCCATCTGTTTAAAAGATAAGGTTGGTGTTCCCAGACAAAGTGTTATTCCATCTTTCAAAAATGTATGACTTCCTACTAGGGGTAAATATGGGTCACAACTTTGTTGCGTGTTTTAAAAAATAAAAAATAGATCTGAAATAGATGGACGCTGTGGTTTAATCATAATAAATAGTGCTTTTGTAGGGGATTTTTTTCATCTTCGGATCAACACGTATTTGATAAATAAACGGCAGCAGCACAGTGTATGTGGGATTCACTCAAAAGAAATTATAGTGTGAGTGCAACAGTGTGGTTTACTGATTTGTATTTACTAGCGGCGTGGTCAAGACAGAAATATCTCAACTTCTACTGAATGGATTGCTACAAAGTCTTGAACAGACAGTCATGATCCCCAGATGATGAGGCCTACTGACTTTGGTTATCCCCTGAATTTTAAAGCACAGATGGAGGGATGTTTCCTTCTTTGTAGAGCTGTGTAGATTGAATTGTTGCTTTGTGTTGTCACCATTATTATTACTTCAACTCCCTCCATATGAGCCACAGCAGGCTCATATGTGTGATATTGAGATAATAAACTGCCATTCAATTTGGTACACAACTATGAATTTTAATGATTTAGTTATCAATACTCAAAATTTGTTTATGTGTCCCAAACTATCATCTGGTCAACATTTGAATTTGTCCTATACTTTAGGACCAAATATCTGCCAAACTAATAGCCTAACGTTCCCATCAGCCTTAGCACATGTTAGAATACTAGGGAGTAGCAGTAGCTCAGTCCGTAGGGAGTTGACTTGGTTCACTGGTTCAAGTCCCTCTACAGTCCAATAAGTACGGCGTGTGGCTTGGTAGCTGCAGAGATGCCAGTTCACCTCCTGGGCACTGCCAGGTGCTCTTGGGAAAGGCACCATACCCTCCAACCGCTCGGGGCGCTGGTCTAGCATTGGCAACCCACTAACTGACATCTCTCCATTTGTGTGAATAGGTCCTGAGCATGTGTGTGTATTTCAGGCCTGTGTGTAGTGATTCTAACAAAAACAGAGTGTAAATTGTAATTCCCTCACTGGGGATCAATAAACAGTATAAATTGTTAATGTACATTTTATTAATCCCACAAGGGGAAATTACAAAGTTTTTACACACATGTTCAGTACCTATACATGCACTAAATGTTGAGATGTCAGAATGGGGGGACTGCCCATTGAAAGTCAGTTGAGAGGTCGGTGCCTTGCTCAACAGCACCTTGGCAGTGCCCAGGAGGTGAACTGGCAACTCTCTAGCTACCAGTCCATCACCATATTTTGTCCTGTACGGGGACTTGAACCAGCGACCCTCTGGTTCCCAACCCACTTCCCTACTGACAGAGGTACTGCCACCCCTCCCTTAAATCATCATTGTGACTATCACCCTCAATTAAGATTAAAAATGTTAACAGTGTCTGCTATGTTGTCAAAGAACCTTTCAAAACTAACAAGTATATATATAAACAGCACAATTGATGATAAAGTTAGTCCTACTCAGATGACCTGTGCATCGCCGTTGCGAAACACTTTGGGGAATGATTTGAGCTTACGTAACATCGCACTCAAGTGAGTGAAACTTTACCTGAAGGGTAGAAACGGGCTTAAAGCTGCGTGAGACACACGATCAAAGCTTTGGGCCTGCTTGTATTTCATTGCTTCAGTCAATGTTGAGATTACTGTCTGCTTTCAAGGGAGCCACAGAGCAAGTGAAGCAACGTTAACTTGGACTGAACTCTCTTTGCAGTTATGTTGAATTATAACGGGGGCATAGTGGCAGAGAAACACAAAGAGCCAATAACAAAGGTCCACAGTTCATCCAACAGCATCTCGGGTTGTGTTACGGACAGGACGCCACCGCAGAGGGCCAATATCTCACCAGTCCCAGTGGGAGATGATGTAATCAGATGGTGATGTAATTGACGGGCAGCAGGGTGCGGGGTGCGGGGGGGCACAGTGTAAACATTAACCCCCGCCACCACTCCCTGATGTCAGATATGAATGACCCTGCACTCTGTCAATGTCACATCTCCTTACAATTACTGACTGTAACAACCCGTCCAGTCTTTACCTCCCTGAGTGTTGGGTCAGTAAGTATGGATGACCTGGTCTCTGAGACAAGCAAGTGCTTGTCCATCACAGTCATCGGTCCTTGGGCAAGACAACACGTATTATTTCACCCAGTGGCAATAACCCCAGATTACATTGCCAGTGAAATGTCAAATCCACAGATTTTGAATCTTTCGTCGACCTAGTTTGACGTGTTACACGTCAGCTGTGATTAATTACATTATCTGTGGTCCTGTTCCAATTAAGTACACAAGGCATAGACAACACCTGCAGCCTTGAACTGGTAAACCTGAATGGAGCCGTTATTAAACGTAGTAATCAGCCACTGCAACGCATATGCTGTAAATATAACCTTTTAGCGTGTAAAACACAAGTAATTAATATTCGTGAATGATTAGGTGATTGTCATTGAGTTTTATGCCAATTTTGTTTTATCGGTGTTGACATGTTCTGCCATATATATGTATGTATGTTATGTATGTATGTATGTATGTATGTATGTATGCAATGTTGAGTTTTGTGTATTTGTATAACTGTAAGGGCAGTCCAAACAAGCTTAATATGTAAAATGCTGTGTTACTTAACATTGTAATTTGTAATTGTAACTTATTTATTTGAACAGGGACAGTGCACACAAAACGTTAATAGATATCTGTTCATTAGTCAATTTATGTGTCTTTTTAGAAAATAAAAATGAAATGAAATAAATAAATAATATATATGACTAAAGGATCATACTGTTAGCTTTGCATAACTACCCCCCCCACTTGCCGCTGCCCCATATCATAACTTTTTCATATACCTAATGTCCCTAAATCCAGGCAGCCATTGATTCTCATTTATTTTGAACACAGAATGGAAATGGAGATACTTGGAACTTCTTTCTCTCATCATTTGGAGAAATTAGTTATTTTTACATTTGGCTTTGATAATTAAAAAAATCTGTTTCTGAAATCGGACATATTGGAGGCACCGTGAAAACCAACAAAAAGAATGATTTTTCAAAACAGTCCCTGCTCACAGCTGCATTACCCTACACAATAAAGCAGACAAAATGAACGAATTACCTCGCTTAATAAAGTTTAAAAATGTAATTTCATGCTTTACTTACATTAACCAAAAAGAATGCCTGCCTGCCGGGAAGGAAGGAAATCAATCTGAAAATGCAATTTGCTGCTAATTAAAGTATGGAAACGCAGCAGAGTGATTTGCTGATTGGTTGTACTCATTCACCTCAGTGCTAAATCTGTTTGTTGTCCTGTTTGTTGTCATGCACAGTGTTACTCCCATTATTGTTGTTACATGGAAAAACTACTACAAACCTTTTTAAACCTTTTGAGTGCACAAAAGGACCAATGTGCCTCTCTCGCACAAGCCCAAGGGCTTTACAACATTTCATCCAGGATGCTATTTTTAGCTTCTCTCTCGACATTGTGGGACGTATTTAGAGCGATGCATAAGATGCAAACATTGAGCCTTTGTGTGAGCTGATGATGTAGACAGAACTGGACGGCCCCTTCACTCAATATGTCCCTCGTAGACGAAAAGAGCCTGACCTCTCAGCTCCTGTCCCCCCAGTGCTAAATCAATGTCTCGACAGAGAACATGCACACTATGGTTTTGTTCCACCAGGGAAAGAGAGGTTTACTCATTTTACCTTTGGATACTTGAAACAGAGAATGCACAAGACATGAGACAAGATGCACATTGGTCACTGCAAAATCAAATGCATGAGCGCTTTGTTTTATTTGTGACATGATGATGGGTGCCATGATGGTTGTGTTCAGGGCAGTTCAAATTTGAATAGTCCCACAACATGGATTTATTTTTGCTGCAAAGCATGAAACATAAAAACACAACAAGACAATTGGTCATTTGCTCGTAGCTAAGCAAGGGGCTCAAATAGATAGATAGATAGATAGATAGATAGATAGATAGACATTTATTGATCCCAAAAAAATGGGAAATTATGGTGTTACAGCAGCAAAATCAGTCACACAGCACAGAATATAAACATAAATGAAATACTAGGATACAATATGCATGCATACAATATACATGAAATATACATGGAATAATAAAAAAAAAAATTGGAGAAATTACTGCACTACACTCTGTGTACACACTTTTTGTTAGTACTCACACACAGGCCTGAAATACACACACACGCTCAGGACCTATACATGCACTATACATGGAGAGATGTCAGAGTGAGTGGGCTGCCAGCTGAACCAGCGCCCTGAGCGGTCGGGGGGGTACGGTGCCTTGCTCACCCAGCAGTGCCCAGGAGGTGAACTGGCATCTCCCCAGCCATCAATCCACGCTCCCAACTTTTTGGGTCCATACGGGGAACCAGTGACCCTCGGGTTCCCAACCCAACTCCCTATGGACTGAGCTACTGCCACCCCATAATAATAGGAATAAAATATAAGAACAAATATTTGAATATATACAGGATGGGAATACAAAAATGTGCAACTGCTTAAATAGTCTGATAAAATGTAAATAAACCAATTGTGCAGGTTGCACTTAGTGCAGCATTGTGTTGTCTCAGAGTCTTATGTTAAGTAGGAGAGCTACATAGCATTAAAAGTGTTTTTTGGGGGGGGGGTCTTTTATTTTGATGTCTGTGCATGCAAAGAGTATATTAAAAGGTTCATAGAGAGTTGTGAATCCAGTATCTCTAAGAATAGAACCGACTGAGTCAGGGGATTAAACGCAAAAATATTTCCACTCAGGTGTCATATGAACATGGCAAGTAGCGCTCTTAAATACAGTGATATTAACATTAGAACTTAAGAGTTGTCTCTTATCAGCAATTATGCTGATTCATTGTCTAATCCTTGAAAACCTCACCCACCCGGTGTCAATAAATCTAATCCAGCTGGCACAGCCGCTATCTCTCCCTGTAGAGACACAACACACAGGGAGTCCAACATGTGGGAGGACAGTTAGTTTGTCTATGTTGCTAGTATTTCTGACAGGGAATGGTGTGGAAGCTTTCCCAGCCTTGACGACAAGCATCAACAGGATTTATTATCCTGCATTCAGACACTGCAGGCATCATATCTTTCTTCAGTCTAGCAACAAAAAATGACATGCATGCAGGAATCCAGGGTCAAACAACATCTGTCGGGTCAGTCTTCTCACTTGGGATTTATGCTTACACTCGCCGGTATTGCCTGTTTCGGTTTCGACTGCCAGAGAGAGTTTGGGGAATGGAAGTTTTAAGTTTCTGGACTTTGGACGAGGTGCCCGAAACCCAAACACCTCTCCAGTGCGGGTAAATATTTGCCTTTGCCCCTTTCCTTTTCCTATATACAACACAGTAGCCTCTCTGTAGCCTTTTTGTCTTTTTAACATGTCCTCTGTTTTATCCTGTTTTGTCCTGTAGTGTAGATTGTGTTCTACTGAAGCTTTTGGTTTACAGGATACAGTCAAGGACTCTGATTTAGACTCAGCGCAGATAATAAAAACCTGGCTCCTCAAGGATGTTGTGCCCTGAGAGACACTTGGCCTCTTTTGTCGTTGTGCCGTGACCCTGCGGTCTCTGGTCAGCATAAGTGACTTATGATACCAAGACGACAGGATTTAAGCTTCTCTTTTGACATTGTGCATATCATGTCAGCTTTTCCAGATGGTCTACTGCTGCGTAAAAACAGATGGAAGCCAAAGGAAACAGATTCACACCAGAATGGGAAGTGTCAGATCTGATGGTTGTAGTGTAACGTGAACAGAAAAAAGCACACAGTCAGTTCTTTTCATCTTTGATCTGAACACGTGCTTCAGATCACTGTCACCTTTACACTGTTTTTACCAGGAAAACGTAAAGAAATCTTTGGATGAATAGATAAGCACTTAGATTTAACCACTAAAAGCAAACGTCAGCGATAGCTTCAAGGTTATGCTCAATGAAATATCTTTGGCGGTTTTCACAACCTGATGAATGAGTGAAGTAAGTTTCAGACTACACACATTTCACAGTACCACACGACAAACTACTGCACCTATTGTATCGTAGTTAAATATGGAACCAGCGAAATTTGCACCCGACTTTGCAGTTTCCCTCACCTCTACAGAGCATCTTACAGCTTCTTGTTTGGATGGTTTTGATTGTTTGGTTTATTCTCGTTGCTCTCATTAGCGTTGTTTCCAGAAGCCGCCGGAAATCAGACAATTAAAGCTCTAATAAACCTAATGCACACTGCCAAAGGGCAAACACACAAAAACAGCCGAGTGTCTAGCTAACTGATGAACAAAGTGGAGCATTTTAGTAGCAAAAATGACAGATATGTCCCTCAGGAGCTGGTACACACTACAGCAGAGTTAAAGGGAGCGAGAATAATGGGCCTGCACTACGTTGATTCAGGTTGGTCAGAAACCCAAAATGAATCCTCATGTTGCTGCGTGTCTGGTGTGTAAATAGGCAACTGTTGGCTATATCAACTTATGTTGGTGAAATTATTTCAATGTTGTGTTTACAGCTTGTTTTGTTCCTCTCAAGGGATAAACGCAAATTAATGAATGCTACTTTAAAGTAACATTATTGTGCTTCAGAAGACAGCCGAAACCTTTTGTGTTCCGTTATTCCCACAGTTCTTGCAATTGGCTTGTGGCTTTGGATCAACCAGTCACCTGTAAAATAGTTCTGCACTTGATCGCTCCAGCTGATGACCCATACAAATGGCCACTGAGCCCTGCCAGACGGCAATGAGCAGAGTTAAATGTGCGTGCAGGGTTTGTACATTTGTAACCCAAAGTCCTGGAGCTGTTATGGTGTATATTTCATTCAAGGCTTTTTGTCAGGATCCCCATTCTTACTTTGCACTCAACCCCCAACTCACATATTCAGAGAATGTTTTTATTGCAGTTGTAACAGGATGGTGGGGGGGGGGGGTCACGCTTCAATAGCCTGCAGATAGCACAGTGCCACACGGATCTACCCATGTTCAGCATGCATGCTGTGTGTCGGAACATTAACCTGGTGTGTTGTTGTGTTGCATGTGTCGCCAATGACATGTATTCTCTGATGATGCATTCACTGGTTAGTGCAACATTTGTGGTGCAGATTCTCAGAGTTAACAATGGGGGGGGGGGGGTGGAGGAGTAAACATACATGCACATTCCATGCAATGGGGGTGGGGAGGAGATGGAGGAGGTGAGGGGGTTTGTTTTGTTGTCTTTCCACGGCCCCTGGCTCTGTGACCTCTACGGCCGGGGAAGGATCAGTGATTACAATCAACACTAATCCCTGATACACACAATAACAGATATTCTAATCCCCGCTGTGACAAGCCGCTGTAAAACTTGATGCGAGATGTTGGACAAGGTGATTTATGGCTCGGGAGCAGCCAGTGACCTGTGGCGGGACAGACAATAACCCGTCGATTGAGAGCTGCTGATTTCACCAAAAGGTAAACCTCTTACTACGTGTTAATGGACTCAGGATGTGCTTCTCACTTTAGGAAGTAACAATAAACTCTAGTCTTTCACAGGGCATCTAATCGTCCGTAACTTGGGTAACGGTAGCTGATTAATTAAAGGGGTGGGGGGGGGGGTTTCAAGGTGACCTGTGTTTGTGCACACAACATCAGTCACAAGGTAACTGCTTGCTCAGGAGATTTTCACTGACACACTTTAACCTTGACTGCCAGACAACCCATAATATTAATATATGGAAGTTATTTATACACCAGCTATCTCATAGTTCAGTTGTATTACTCTGTTCATGTTCACTACATATTTTGTTCTCAATTTATTTAACAGTACACTAATAAGACTTAAGGCATACTTTGCATCAAATAAGACCAAATAATGTGGTCTTACTAGACGGTTAAAACACAGTTATGTCCTAATTAGACCCCATATACTGTTCCTAACAATGGATCTCACTCTAGATTACGGTACAGTTCTGTTCTAAGGTGTTGCTAATTACCCATTTATAAGAATGTAACTGGGAAATAAAGACGCAATGTCCTGGCAGCTTCTACAGCTATGTTACTGTGGTCCAATAGGGAGATGGCATTAAATGTTCTGATATTTATTGACATAATAAGGCTATGAAGGCTAACCACCTACAAACTCCACAGGACTCCAGAGAGCATCCAGGCTATGAGGGACTGTGTGAAACAGAAACCGTAGGTGACTTGATGTGGTTTGAAATTGGCATTACATTAATAATAATAAGCAACAAATGTCACTAAAAGTATGAAATAGTATGAAAGTATGAATCTGCCTGATATTTGGTTTCTAGTTAGTGTGTTATTTGATATAACAGTGTCTAAGTATAGTATATTTGAGGTTTAATTCAGCAATACATGCGCTTTCTAGTTACAGCATAATTTAGGTGTATGGTGTCTATTTAGAGTACAACTGTGTTCATTTACTGTTGAATTAAGACCACATTGTTTCTAGTTTTGATCTATTTTGATACTAATTACTACCTATTAACACTCTTAGATAGAGTGTGACCCATATTAACAATAACGACATGCTGCAAGGACTCACATTGGCGTGGAAGACATTTATTTTCAGCCCAAGCAGAAGAGGAAATCTGGTTGTTATACTGTAAAGGACAGAGCCTCTGTTGAACCCAGCTTGAATTTAGCTAGAGGAAAGCCACAAATCCATCCATTCCTTCTCTAACCTTGCTCAAAGGCACAAAAAGCAGCTGTTACTGACCAGCATCACGTTACACTGAGTCCTTGATCTCTGGCTCTGGCAAATCCCTGCAAAGTTGAACCGACACTAACAGACAGAAAAAAATCAATAATTGTTTACGATTGTCCATTAGCCATCTATCATCGCAGTTCAATTCTCTCTGTCCCGATCTTTTAGTGGTCTGAAAGGCCACACATGAACAGAGCACATATAACTATTATTCTGAGAACTGCATTCAGTACTGCAATTAATAATTTAGAACATCGGTGATCTTTATGACTGTGATGCTGTGATTGATAAAGTGTCAATCAATGCTTGATTGTTTGAAAGTGAAATCTGAGAATGAAAACGTACCTTGTGGAGTTTTTTGACCATTGGCGGAACTGTGGGGCACTTTTTTCTTTAAAGAGTGGATCTCTGTTTTATTTTATTGTGCACAAACACAAGAAATACACAAGCAGAGAGACGATGCTGTACACATTTCTGCTGTCGTTTGTAATTGGTGGTAGTAACACGTCAACATGCTTTGCAATGTGCCTGAAAAGACTGTGAAGAAGAAGACTGCTAGCTTGAAAAGATCAGTGTAAACACTGTATGCTGCATTTTTAGTGTTTTATGAGGATGGGAATTCATACATTTGTTAGACCTCAAGTACACACACAATTGTATCTGGGAAATGTGGTGCAAGAACATCACTGCGACTAGTACTTGTAAGTAAAGATGTCTCCAGAATTTGCACGTAAATTGCACGCATTGACTCACAGCTCCTAGCACGACCCCGTGTTGCTACATTAGCCACATGGATGCCATTTCAAAACAAAACAACACGCTTCTGCGCTCAGAACACAAACATAAAACACAATGTATACTGTAACCGACTTATAGTCCTTCAGGGCACATCACACATGTTGAGATAAAACATCCAGATGATTCTCAGTGATGACAGTCTGCAGAATAGCATGTGACGCTATGAGTACGAGGCATGAAAGAGTACTTAAAAAGTACTTAAAAATTACACTAGTCTGGGTTTCAGTGGGTTGGATGCTGACAAAATAATGGTTGTTTTGTCCTGATGTGTTAAGATTTGAGATGATCCCCTATGAGCTCAGACTATGGACAGAAAACAGTGTCATGTTTCAGCATTTTAGAAAGACCAACGAAAGAACCCACTGAGAAAATACTCACTGGGTTGCAGATGCTAATGTGACAGAGGTTAATCCGTTCTGCCCAAGACTAGTTCTGATATGCACTTTCATTTTAGTTTTTTCAGCCAACAAATATTTATGAAAATGTGTGCCACAAATGGCAAAATCAAAAAGCTTAACTTATTCGACTGTTTCATTTATAACTACAGTAGAAGGGCACTGAGAGATGGCAGACTGCAGTGTGAAATTTCCCACGTAGAACTCATTTTTCTGATTATTCCGACACCATGTGAATACAGCACAAACGCACTATCTCGCAATGTTAACAAAAGTGAAAAATAATTTGTGTTTCCGCCCTGGAATGTGGATCTGCTCCTAAATGAAATGGGTTCTTCATTGGCCCATGCTACACCCTTCCACCAAGTTTCATGAGAATCGAGCCAGTGGTTTGTCCGTAATCATACTGCCAAACGGCCAAACCAGCCAACAAACAGAAAATCTGTACTGATATAACTGTGTAACTACTGTACAGATAACTCTGATAAGGTAAGTCAAAACACTTAGACCTGTCTAGCTAAAGATAACTCAAGAATACGTTTTTTGGAATGTTTGACCATTGAGTTTCTTGCCCCAACGGACTTTATTTGAGTGTTGTTTTTACAAATCTAACGGTGGCAAGTGAAATATTATTATTATGACCAACAGAAATAGTGGAATAAGCAACAAACATAAGACCCAAATTGTAATAAACTAAAACTATCCTTTCATTTTGACCTGCCAAATACTGAATGTAAATACGGAATACTGAAGGAAAAAAACTCTACCGGCATATAAATAAAATACTGTAAATTTTGCATGTAAGAGTATTAAAGGGATGTTTTTTCAGACAACGTCCCAAGCCCGTGATGCCAACGTAATGCTACATGTGCTACAATGCTATATGTGTATATATATATATATATATATATATATATATATATATATATATGTATATATATTACGGTATAGGCTTACATAAGCACAGTGAATGAAGCCAGTGTAGTGTTACCATTGTGTATTATCTTCACTGTACCATCTGGTGACTTGCACTCCTCCACCCCCTGTCCATTACGCTCTCACTTTCTTCCTTTGTTTATACATTTTCCTCTCTCTCTCTCCTCGCTCTCTCTCTATCTCTCTCTCTCTGCCTGTGCATTGAGAAACGAGCTGGTGACTGTGCAGATGTGAGTATGACTTGAATGTTTTAGCAGCAAATGCTTGGCCCTTTTGTGTCAGCAAATACAGCAGCAATTGTGTCGGCTAAACAATGAGGAATAATAACACTGTTGATGAATCCCATTTTATCAACAACAAGCACGAACATCTAGTTCACAAAGATCTAGAGCGAAATGGGGGAAATTCTTTGGCCGTTGCTGGCAATATAACAAGCTGTCTAATCTCTGCTCCAGTATTTCTGCTTACTGTGCCATTAACGGTGCCACAATTAATGGATTCTCAGACAGTATCTGAAGAGGGCTGTGGTACAATAATTTAGATCAATGCCCTCATCCATCTGCTAGCCTGCTGGGATCTTCTGCAGTACTGTTCTTCAGCTAACTTTTATAGCGCATCAGGGCTTCAGAATTACAGCTGCACTTTCCTTAGAATATTGCCAGATGACAAAGTTCCTTCTCAAAACTTTTAAGTGATCTGTTTTAATATTGCTCTCCAACAGAATTGTACTCTGGAGTACCCCTTGTAGTCTTCCTTTCACCATAACACTTTGTAATTTATCTTCCAAGTAGATACCCCTCCCCTATTTCCATGATATTTCCCTGAGGGGTGAGAATATTAAATCAAGGATATAATGCAACCTACCAGCCATCTGCCTCATTGCCTCAGAATGGATCTACATTCAAACTCATTGAAAAAGTATTTCAAATAAAAATTACATTAAATAAACATGACCGGCAATCCTACAGATACTGTAGTACTGTTTGATCTGGCACTCAAAACTTCCACCACCCTTGATCCAACATTACTCTCTAATAATGGTATTTATTCCTACATAACAGAGCACCAATGACCAATTAGACAACATGTGCTGCACTTTGACTGAATGCACGGCTTCCTAGATTTCATGTCCGAGCTCCAAGGAGTTTCAAAAACACATGCTTGTTGTCAGATTTAAACAGCAGCAATTTACAAGCATATGATAAAATTAAATTACATTAAAGGGCCGAAAAGTTCAGTTAAAATATGCACAATTGTTGTAGTGTGCAGATCACATAAAGTTTCTTATTAATCTAAGGAATGCATTACTTCACCACAACACCTTCTAAATGCAATAACTCTGACTGCACTACAATTAAGTTTGAACTAAAGAGATGGCAGCGTAAAGGATTCCACAGTAACACTCCTGCGGCTGAATAAGAGCAGCAGTAACGTTCCAAAATCATGTGGCAAACCTCAAACCAGAACGCTGGAGGGTGTCATAGCCTTTGGATTGGCAATGAAACGTTCATAAACGTGGGTGCAATGATCGGGTGTCCACATACTTTTGGCCATATAGTTTTAGTTTTCCAGGTCCAGCTGACTAAAACCATATGCACTGCATGGTTGAACCGTTATGTGCTTGATCACCTAAGTTTCTTTGAATAATACGTACAACATTCTTGCTGTATTATTTTCGCCCTGGTTGTTTCAGTTTCTGTTGATGGTTAAAAATGGTGTCTGTGTTTTAGGTTAAGTGTTATAGTGCAGCAAAACAGAAATAAAAGGTTTTGTTTTTACATTCCTTTGGGAGTTGGAGTAGCCTCATGTGTCACACTAAGTCAATGAAAAGGGCTGATGGCAAGGACTCTCCATGATGACTGAAGTCTGGGGAGGGGAGGGGGCAGCTCATCTCCCCCTGGGGAGACAGAAACACAGAGGGAGTTATTTCAATTAGTCTTTAGTAGATTCTGCCTCAACCAAAAGCCCAACCTGCTCCCCGCTGCACCTCCACCACCTGCCAGAGACAGCTAATCAAATCAAGACAAAGACTGGAAGCACTCTGTTGTTTTAGAGGACATAGGCCGTGGAACATGTCAGACATGTCATATTTGGAGTGGCAGTGGTTTTGGATTGTGTTTTTTTTGTTTGTGTTTAAGAAGACAAAGGGTCTTTATAGAGCAGTCCACAAGTAACTGATGGCTAGAGTGAGGGAGAGCAGAAAAAACTGCTTGGGGAATCCTAATTATGAATTTAAGTGTTTTGAATGTTGCATAATTGAAGAGGTACTGCCAGAGATAACAGGTGTCACAGATTATTCTGTATGCCACTCCTAACCAAAACCAAATTGACTCTTTTCACAGGTTCAGACATTACAGTAACCTGATCAGTTTTATGTCTAAACCAAGGACTGCAAATTTGGGGTCTGCAGTTTTTTTTTTTTTTTTGAAGATAATGGTCTCTGGTTATGGCTTTGTTGTTCACAGGTCCCTTTCTGATGTCACTTCAAAGCCGTGTGGAATCTGGGCTAGAGGGGGTTTAGCCTGGCTTGACCAGGCACACTTCCGAGCCGCTTTTTATGTTTGGCACTTCATTTCTCTCTCTGACAAGCCGGTTTTGAACAGAGTCTGGGCCTCCGTGTACTAATTACAGGTCACCATGTCAACTAAGAGGGTCGCTCCCCACTTTAAAACCAGTGGCTGACATTATGAAGGGGGAGGACAGGGCTTTAGGAGAAACATAAGGGTCCAGTAGTCTATACAAGGAATTTATCTTAATAAACATGGAGATGGAGTATGTGTAGATTTATTATCATGGCACAGCTGGTGTCCAATCAGAGCCTTACATTTTTCCTCCTTATGTAAGGTTGGCGGAGCTTTAGCATCCTCTTGGCTTCCCACATTCCTAGTTCCCCTGGTTTAGGCTTTAATTAGAAGTTAGAAAGCACCACAACATAAAAGTCTGCAAAATAAATCTTCTCTAATGTTTGTTTATTCTAGGCCATCCATGATTCAATAGCCTTGATGTTGTAATATGCTACAAAACTGTGAACATTTGCACATTCCAGTCTCTTTTCTCAAATACTGCACAACTCTTACCATTTTGGAATTTACATATCTTTGATGGGTTTTTGTACATTTTTCAGTTTCCTATTCATGATTTTTTGACTTGTGTAGTAGACTACTTGCTTGATATGCACCAATATACAAAAGCAAAGTCCTTGTATGCAAAAGCTTACTTGGCAGCAAACCTAATTCTGAAATAAGCTAATGAATGATAGTAAAGATAGAGTGCATATTAATTGACACTGATTATTCTCAGGCTATTTCATTTTAATGACTTTTGAATTAAAGTTAATTTGACCCTGTGGCAATATTTATATACGCTATAGGCAGTTAAAATTTGATTTCTCATTTAGTTTAAAAGTCATCTTATGAAAGGTATGCATTATGATTTTGTATGTCGTATGATATCATATAATTGAATATTTTATAATGGGGTATCCCTTCCTTATTCTTGTGAAAATATTTATTACAGCCTACTACATTTTTCATTATGGTCCTGGTCAGAAGGGCACATAAAAAAAAAAAACTGCAGTGTTGGTGATCCGGACGTAAAAATAAACCGCCCTAAATCACAAAACTTTTTTTGAGCGCGCTTTTAATACATAGGCCCACGGGCGACGCCGTTACTATTCTCCACGCCAACTTCCAAAATTAATGCGGCAGAGTTCCAGTCCAGAACACACAGTCGGCAGGGAGGAATGGAATGAGAGGCAGTCGTGGGCGATACCAAAGGTGAATTACATTAGGGGGGTGAAAGGCAATTCTCGAGATTAGAGGGCATAAACATACACACACTAATAAGGGTTAGAATATTACTGAGGGAATTTTATATAAAATAAAACATTACTGATATTCCGGGGACAATTTGTCTGTGTATCGTTGATCCAAAATTGAATTTTATCTACCCCCCCCCCCTTTCCCGCTTCCACCAACTCCACATGTATTCCTATCTGCTCGTTAGAGCTCGAGCGGGGACAGAATGTGGCTCGAGACGAAGACGGTGAGGACTACGGCTCCCCTCCGAAACTTATTGAAGTCTTTACAAACTGTGGGTTTCTTTTCCTTCTGTTTTTTTTTGTAAGAACGCGGAACTAACCCGTTCGGATTAACACTTTAAAGGAATATCTTGTTTTCTCATTAAAAAGGTGAGTCTTGCTTTACTGTCGAGATGCTTTTATCCCGTTTTTAAATCCTTCACACTGGGAATCTTAACGGGTGCGAGTTTTGCTAGCAGCAATTGCGACGTCATTTCGGCAATTCCAAAAGAATGAAGTCGCTTTATGTAATTTTGTTTAAGTATCACTTTGTTGCAGTATTTTCTAAGTCTTTAAAGCCGTCACCAAGCAAAGTTGGGACAGATATGCTAAGTTGCTTCACCAACGGTGATGCTGCCAGGATATCTTACAGGGAACGTTGCCATGAAATATGAGAGACGTTAACGTTAAGTTATTACTGTTAGTCGAGGCATACTGTCTTTACTTGACACGTTCAACGGGTAATATAGGATAGTTGCTTAATGAAGATTTTTGTTTGCCCACTTTTTTAATATTAATATTATATTATTACTACTATTACATTGCACATATACTACGCTGTTTGCATAACTCATATTCTAATCTAGCTAGCTAGACTCGTTGCAATAAATCATATCATAACCTACCATTTCACTTTAGCGTTACCTTGAACTGCCACTCTAACTTGTCACTCACTTGACTTCAATTGCTCTTGTATAGTTCATAGTTTTTACTCTTTTAGTTGTTGTAAATAGGCCTTCCTGTTATAATTATTAGACTATATTTCATTTTGTACTTATCTATCTACTCATTACTGTCTTATGCTGCTGCAACACCTGAATTTTCCCTCTGGGGACCAACAAAACTAGATTGTCTTATTTTATCTTGTTTTATCGTGTACCGTTAACGTTACTTTTTCACATAACGTTACCCTTCTTGTACTGACTTCGCCCGAAAACCAACCAGGTGCCCTTATGTAAAAGCGAAGATGTCGTGTAAAGAAAGCATCATGTTAATAGTAAAGTAACGAATTCTTTGGGAAACGTAGTACAAATTCCTCCATTGTTATTGTTGTGGCATTACCATGCCACCAATGCCCCACAAATCCACACTTCACCTTTAACAGTAATGGCACGACATGATATGTAACCCATGCTAACCAATCCTGTCTGGAGTTGTAAATTCCCTCTTTTCTTTTTTCCAGAACAAACTGCAAAGTTGTTTTCTTAGTACTTAGGAATGTCAACAATTCCCCCTCTGTTTAATATTAGACCAGAGTAATCCGGAAAAAAGAAATGGAAATCCCCACGTTTTCCTACAAACCTTTAACTTAAAACCTTTCTATAGGTTGAGTGACCCATGCTCTGCATTATCATAGTAATTTCACTCTGTTTCCAGAAATGCTAGAGGTCAGCTGTTCAGGACTCCCTGGAGCTATTAGGGACTTAATAAAGGCCCTATAGCAAAGAGGATGCTTTACTATCTTTACTTGTGTCCTGTGGGTGCTTGTTTTAACTATCTTGTAACTCATACGCCCTTAGCCATGTCATTAAGAGGTTGTTAGTGTGATATAAAACACGGTGCACACTGCATATGTTGCACAATAATGTTTGTTGAAATTTACAAATGAAATCAAAAATAATGGCCAGCACAGTCAGTCATGGTAGACCCCTGTAAGGATTGCTAACACTTGAAACTCATCCAGTACACATGGTAGCCTAATCATCAACCTTGTGTGGCCCATTCCCCAGCATACATTATGTGTGAAAGACCGGCCAAGTCTCTGCTCCAGCTGTGGGGGGAAACTGAAGAAAAACAACTCATGTTTTTGTGATTGCGATGCTGTCCTGGCTCGGTGTTGAAACAAAGTGAATGGGAGAGAGACGGTGCAGGTGTTGGCTGGACAGGAAGCTGCCTGAGTAGGAAACAGAAAGGAAACGTGTTAACAAAGATGGTTGGTGTGTGTGTCAGTGACTCATTCAGAGGAATCGGTTGGAATGTGTGATGGGATGGGATGGGAGAACCCATAATTGCACAAGGCAATCCCCCCACTTATAACTTAATATGAGGAACGGATATGTTATGCTATCTTATTCTGGAGCTTTTAACCTTCACTTTAGTGTAGTTTTACTAATAAAACAACGTATGACATTACTTGTTACAAACACGCTTCAGTAAGTGCTGGATTGTAGATTTTCTGAATTTATCCTCAGTATTACACTCAGCATCAAAAGCTCAACTAAATCCTTAGCCCCAGGGCTTGCATACTCTGATGCTAAAACTACACAGTGAATACAAAAAACTGTAAGACACAGTACCTGAGCTGAAGATGAAAGCATCTGTGGTGCAATACGTAGGTTATTGGAGATAACCTGTTACACACTTTTACATAATCGTCTCCTCACTATGTAAATTCTTCCAGGGAACCGTGATTCACGCTAGGAGGGAATTTTCATTCAGTTATCAGAAGCTTGTTTATAAAACACTATCTTCTGAGTTCATCACTCAATCTGCCTTTGGCCTTGTTGCTAGAGGATAAGGTGTAAGAGGAACCATTTTTTGAGTATCAGAACAATGTAACCCAGGAACGGGGGTGAACAAAATTACTGTTATTGCCATAAAGAAGAAGAAGAAACTCTATCTCTTACCGTCCGATTGCATGTGTTATCTCCACTGTTTCTCCGTTATGTGGATGTGTATGCAGTCAAATGTCCTTGTTGGTGTAAGTTATACATGTGCCCTGGGCTCTCCATAAATATCACTCTACATTATCTAGTCCATGGAGCTACTTTTGGATGCAACCTTGATTTAGGAAAGTCAGCTTTTAAAGAATTGGCAAAAACAGACCAGAGACGTGGCCATGTGTTTTTGAGATTTTCCTTGCATTTTTTTTAAACGTGTGGAATTGTATCCATTTGAATCCTGAAATGTCTCTACAGAAAACCACCAACATCAGTGTTGCATGCGTTTTCTGCAACTACAGGGTTGTTTACATGTTGCATGACTTCTCACATCCAGGTCTCAAAGGGGACAGAAGAAAGAAAATGGGTCAGTTCTTCTTCCTGCATTTGTCTTCCTCTCTCCCCTTTCCTAGGATTGTGTTTTATTTTCCTTTGTTCACTTGGCCTTCTTAGCGAAGCTTGAGTCCTTTCAAGGAAGTGGACCAGAGAGATTTAACCTGCCAGCTAGGAGGATATTATCTGCTTATCTCGCACGCTTCTTACTTCAGCTCCGTGTTTCCTGTAGGATATTTTGTTGATTTTGGTAGGATTGGGTGTAGGTATCATGTTACTGAGACCCAGGTTCAGTCCTGGGTCAGTAGCAACAGATACTAGAGTTTAGGAATAGCTCCTTGCAGCATATTTATACCTCAGTATCACAGTTGTAATTCCAAAATTCTTGTTTAGGTTTTGGCGTTGGGTGAACAATCGCAAAATTATGGACTTACATAATCTTTACTTTGTCTTTCCATTGAGATCATTTTTTTAGGCTGTGGCTGGAGAGGAGAGGTTAATTCATGCAGCTGTATGTTGTTGAACACACAGTGCCATGTTTAAAATATTTACAGTTTTTTTCCCTACATCAGGAAATGCTGCAGTTAACGTCCTGCACTGTTAAGACGTTTTCCTGACTGAGCGTGTCTTTTGGCTATCCTCAGGTGTGACACTGCAAACAATAGCAGACAATCCTGTTTCAACAGCTGCACACGTGAAACAGATCAGCAGATCACCTGCAACATCCCTTTTAATCGGTCAAAACTGAAGAAAGAAAACAACAGGGTTTGGTTGGGGTTTGCTATAATTTCAGCTCATTGTTTAACCCTCTCCTTTAAGGCTGCCAGCTCTATTTCGAGCATACGTAATGGTCGGGTTGACATCGCCGTGGTGTGTTGCACTGCGATTGCTAGTTTGTGGGGTTAGTCATGCTCGGTCCAAGCCTGAATGCTGGGTGGGGAGGGAAGGGATCGACTGCTGACTCTGTTCTAACATGTCTGGCTGTGCCAGTGAATTAAGGTGTGTGTGTGTGTGTGTGTGTGTGTGTGTTTGTGTGTGTTTTGTGTGTGTGTGTGTGTGTGTGTGTGTGTGGTGTGTGGTGTGTGTGTTGTGTGTGTGTGGTGTGTTTTTGATTTGCTTTTGAGCTCGCTGTTACTTTTTTAACAAAAATAATTTCTTTTTTGAAGATAATTTTTTAGGCATTTATTTTGACAGGACAGCTGAAGACATGAAAGGGGGACAGAGAGGGGGAAGGACATGCAGCAAAGGGCCACAGGTCGGAGTCAAACCCCAGGCCCGCTGCATTGAGGAGTAAACCTTGACATATGAGCGCCCCGCTCTACCAACTGAGCAATCTGGGTGCCCATTCCTTACATATTAAAGGATGGGGTGAGGAAAAGGTTGATTTACATTAAAGTCAGGGTCTTTTGCGATTCTTTATTGACTCACAGATTTCAAAAAAGGTTTTTGTTAATATTATCTTGACAGAAAAAAAAACACAAGAGTCATTTAGTGGTTCTTCTTCAACAACAAGCCATGCATTTGGAAACTATTTGGATTAAAAACCTAATCATTTTAAATTTGTGTTAAGTTTTTTTTAGAATGCTTCATATACCCTCACGATAACATTTAGCCAGTAGTCAGTAGGGTCAGTATTGCCAATCAGGCTGGTGACTGTAACTAGTCTCAAAATAACAGCTGCTAAATTTTCTTTTTGTAAAAAAAAAAAAAAAAAACACATACTTCCATTATTCTCCAGTTTATTCTGTTTTTGAGACAGTGATCTCATCAAAACCAGTTATCTTGTAATGTTTCCTATTGCACTTCATCATACTATAGACATGAGTTATTGGTTTTGCACTGGAGTAAAAGCCAGGCCAAAAGCCTGAAAATAGGGCACCCTTTTTCACTTATTGAGCGGGAAATGATTTTATTTTTATCCAGAATTGATTAGGAATTGAATCTTGTCACCAAGAATCCAAATCAGATTGTGAGATTTCCAGGATTCCAACCTCTAATCTTTACCTTTATCTGTCTATGAAGCCTTTGCCACCAATGAGCTGTGGTCTGTCCTTCCAAATCACATCTCTTTGCACTGAACGCTGGTGCCACGAGTCTCAAACGGCCCAACTAGGACAGTTGGCTGAGAAGCTGCTGGTGTGTGTTGGCATTTTGAAACTTGTTACTGAAGGCTCCGTTGAGTAAGACTTTTGCTGTCATTTTTTATAGTTATAGCCCCATTAAGAAGGAGAATGACTCATTAAGCAGGAAGGCGTTCCAGCGTCTTAATCCGGAGTAATTTCTGGACAAAGGATGGTTGAAAATCAAAAGCTAAATGATGTGATGTCTTTAAAATCCCTTTCCAGTGAGGTCACCTCTCCTGGGAATTCAGATAATGTATGGTAACTATTCCTGCCGTATTTACTTTGTTAGTTGTGTTTTAGCCTGAGGCCACCCACCGTCCAATTCCTCCAGTTTTCTTTGTGTATTATATAACAGCTTTAAAGTGCCATGCTGTGTACAGGCCTGCCCTTTAGCAGTTAATGAGCATGGCATTTGATGAAGGAAGAGATGCAGGCATTTACTTATTAGATATTGGATCTGTATAAGCAAACATATAGATTAAACTCAGCATGAAATAAATATTACACTTACTGGGTCTGTGTTGTGGGCAATTACCATTCAGATCCTAGACTTCATCAACTTGAGATAAGTAGGTACAATTTGCTTTAGGTTATCAGAATTTTAGTTTGTGAGCCAGAAATGTATTGTTTATCCTCCCTGCTAGCTCAGTGGAAATAGACAATCTTATGGGAATCAAGGTCTTAAATAGTGCAAAGTGTTTTCCCTCTGCCTCTCAGATTAAAGGCTAAAAACACACACACAGAGCATCCAGGTATTTATGCAGGAGCAGCTAAACATGCCTCCAGCTTCTATTTATATCAGCAAGTGTCACAGTTATTTGTTTATGCCGTCTGTAGTCTGTTGACAGCAGGGATAGTCAAATACAAGACAACATTATTAGAGTCAGAACAGCTTTATTTTCCAAGTATAATACACATATGAGCATGCTTCCTGTACATAATGGCAGCCACTTCCCGACATCATGACAAGCCAGCCAGAATCCAAAATAGATGTTTAGACGGTCCAGAATATGTTGGTTTTGGTGGTCAAGCATGTCGCCTCACTAGCGTGCCTTTTCCTGTTTGTTTTTGAACACTTAGCTCCTCCTTTTATTGTATCAGTAGGTTAAGCAGAGAAGAGGAGGGACGTCTCCCTGTGAAGGCTAATGCCATCTTGTGACCGATGTGATTTAGAGGCACTTGTCAGCTCAGCAACATTTCTCATCAGCTAAATAAACAGATCTCTTGGCAGCAAATTGAGGGAGAGAAAAAAAAAATTCCTATCAGATCCAGTCATTGGCACTATTTATAAAAGTTGTGCCCTTTGAAAGTAAGCCCTTTAAATATTTCAGCAGGGCAGTTTGTGTCAGCATCTGCAGCCCATGAACCAGACTTCCTCCCATATGGTTGGTGGCATACAATTAGGATTTGCTTTGTCTTTTGCAGCACACACCCAGCCCATTGTAAAGTATTTTTGGCTCCTGCATGAACATTCATTCTGTAAGTACAGAACCATAACTTGGTTTTATTTTGTGGTATTCTTTACATCTGAAGATGGGAGTTTTAAATGCTGGTGTTGTTGTTTAGTTGGCATTAGGTATCTCTGCAGAGATAAACAGTTTTTGCAATTCCCTATACTGTATTTAAAAATATTAAAATATTAATAAGAAGAATTGTTTGGTTAGTTTTTTAGTTCACTCAATGATTTTTTTCTTTCTTCTTCAATTAATCTATTGATTAATCAATTCACAGATTTGTCTGAAAATGTCAAAAAGCCCAGTTTCCCAGAGCTAAAGTGACAAATACAAAACCCAAAGTTAATCAGGTTTCTGTCACATGGGATCAAAAAGCAGCAAGTACTCACGTTTGAGAAGCTGGAATAGGCAAATGTTTTTACTTTACCATTTTTACTTTATAAACAGATGAATTAAAGATTAATTTTCTGTTGATCAACTAATTGTTGTTAATCAGCTCTAAACACAACCCAACAAGTGATCCAAAGTGCTTGATATTGAAGAGAGAAATAGAACAATTGTAATGGGGGGCAATTAAATGTTATAATTATTATGCTCATGCTTAGGTTAGAGTTAAAAGCCAATAAGTAAAAGTAACTACTTTGCAACTATTATTTTCTTTATCAATTAATCTGCTGAATATTTTCTTAATGAGCCATTTGGTCTATAAAAGTGCTCATTACAATTTCTGTACACTATGACGCCTTCAGATGTCTTGTTCTTTTTGACAATCCGGTGCCCAAAGATTTTCAAAAGACAAGAAGCTTGGACTAGTAATGTTTGGCATTTTTGCTTGCAAAATGGCTTAAACAACTAGTCAGTTATCAAAATAGTTGCAGATTATTTTCTCTGTTAATCGACCAATCGCTTAGACTCTTATCTAGCAGGTGAAGCCAAACAAAACAAACACTGTTCAGGGGATAACAGTGCACGTGTGCTGCTCCAGGTTTTAGGATGCTGTCAGGGGATGCACTTTGTGGGCACATGGAGACGGTGGCGAGGCTGCTTGTTGTGTGCATCAGGAATCAAAGGCCGCCATTGTTGGAATGAGAAGCAGATGTTAGTGAGGAATTCTCCTGACTGCAGCATTTTTTTCTTTTTTCATGCCTAAGCTTTGAGCGCCGCCCCTCTCCATCTCCCTCCCTCCTGCTCTCTCTCTCTCTCTCTCTCTCTCTCTCTCTCTCTCTCTCTCTCTCTCTCTCTCTCTCTCTCTGCTGTACATATCCACCCTGTACTCTATTCTTTTCTCTCCTAGCTTTGACATGCTGTACTTGAGGCTATTCTTAAATCAGCGTGATGACAGCCTCCCTTAGTTCCTTCATCTCCAAGCAGAGGACATTTTTCATTTGGCTCCACCATCCAATAGTTGATGTCAATGGAGGAGGTAAAGAATGAGAAAGAGAGAAGTGTAGTTGTGACAAGGGGCCCTTTCTCTGTATCCCAGTGTGGGATTTGGTGACGCTGAGGTTTGCCACGTTGACAGAACAACTGTTTGAGGACTGAAAAGGCAGGAGGAAGCTCAGTTGGCTGCGCTTTGTGCGTGTGTTGCTTTAGATGGACTTTTGTGTTGCATTACACTTTGCACATCAGCAAAAGGGGGGATGGAAAGCAGCAGTAATTTCCAGCATTATCCAGCACTCTCTTCCCTGACACAGTGTGTAAGAGAATCCACCCTTTAATTTCCTAGTGGACATTCCCTCTGTGGTGATGTCTCATGTTTAGACCAGACATGACACAATAGACCTTTAAACCCATTAGTAATGACTATACTCAGTTATGTCTGACTTACCCCTGTCTCTACAAGAGACCAACATGGGCATCAGCGTTCACTGTTAGCATTTGACAATATAATAAACGTTAATAAGACGTGTTTGTGGAAGTCAGGAATCATATTTCTGACTGAAAATACAATATGATAATGACTTCAAGGGCCATTGACTTTTCAACAGGAAGAATAAGCTGGATGTATGAACATGTCCACCTTCCGTATGCACAGATTTTCAAATCCTTGCAAAAAAAAAACACCCAGGACAACTGTTTCTTAAATGCTAAGAAAACAACTATATCTCTTCTTCTTCGTTGTCTTTTCAAACAACAAAATTTTGTAGCACAGCCATCATCTGGTAAAGTAAGACACAGGTGTGTTAGTTTGCTGAGTCGCAGCTGGTTAAACTTCTGTTATTTCTGCTCTCCATCATCACCCACACAGGCATTAATACAGAAGGAAACAATAAGCAAGTTCAAAGGAATTGTTTAAAAGAAATACACCTATTTGCTTTCTTGTCAAGAGTTAGATGAGAAGATTGATACCAGTGTTTTGTCTGTACGGTAAATATGAAGCCAAATCTAGCAGCTTTGTACAAACACTGGAAACTTGAGAAAGCAGACAGCCTGGCTCTGTCCAAAGTGTAAAAAATGATGGAAGCATGTTACGGCCTATCACATACAGTACAGACGTCTAGTGTTGCAGTGGGGCTCTCGGCAGGTGAAATCTAACGCTGATCTAAACTATGCTGTAACTAAAAACTTACACCTTGAGTATCTATGGTAGGATTGCAGTTAACCCCTCACATCAAGTCCAAATTCAGCTTTAGTTGGATGTGGTCTAATTTTTCTCATATTCTTTCTTTTTATGTGTCTGACACCATCAAAAGAATTCTAAACTAGATGTATTCTGCAAATAACATATCCCTCCTCGCTTACTGGCATCACTCTCGATCTTTGGGAGGGAAGCGAGTGATGGAGGGAAGTGATTCAATTAGGTGGATCTCACTTCTAATTAACCCTGCTGCCATTACCCAGCTGTTCTGTAGTAGCACCTGACATGGTCGTGGCAAGAGAGCGGGAACATATCCATTTTGTGTGTGTGTGTGTTGTGTGTGTGTGCATCTCTATTTTGTCTATATACAGTATGTGTCCATGTTTGTATGTGTGTGCTGTGCAGTAGTGATGTGTTTTTAAGGTCAGCAGCAGCGCCTGCAGCCATCCCAGTCTTGGCTCATCAGCAGACTTTGCTGAGTGGCTGGTTGCCCGCCACACTGCACATCCAGTGCCCAGTGTTAATGAGAACTGATGCTGTATGTCAACAGTATGTGTATTTATGTCTGCTATGCCCACAATGCTGCCTGTCTGCACCGCAACAAAGCAGTGTTATACGTGGACAACAGCCGTATTGAATAGGTACTTAGTGCAAAAAGCACTTTCTGACTTTGCAGCAGAGGTCCCAGTCTACAGTTAAAGCTGTTGTTTATTGGCATCAGACAGAGCAGTAGTTTTGGTGTTGGTTCCACTGCTGCTTGCTTTGTAAAATTAACAATTTACTGGTTTGAATGCAGATTTTTCACTTTTATGTTTATTGTCCCAGTTTATAAAGGCAGAACAAACTGTGTGATTTAAGTCTGCACTTTGAATAGCAGGAGGAAGCCTGAGACTGCAGTGAAACTGCAAATGATGGTTTGCAAACGCTGACTTGAACTCCTCTGCGTTTCTATTCTGTAAATAAGCCTTCAATTGTCTGATTTTTCACTCTGTAATGTTGTGAGTCACTTTCAACAGGAAGAAGTGATAATCGGGATTGATTGTTCTTTTACATTCTTTTGTCTGGTCTGAGACTTTTCACACCCTCCTAAAGGCTTCACACGTCCTGAGGCTCAGTTCATGCTGTGAGCCTCTCGCTGCTCACTGCTTACAGGACAACTGTTAATGTTGAAGGTGGTGTGTTGTATCTTTGTGTGTGTGTGTGTGTGTGTGTGTGTGTGTGTGTGTGTGTGTGTGTGTGTGGTGTGTGTGTGTGTGTGTGTGTGTGTGTGTGTGTGTGTGTGTGGGTGTGTGTGTGTGTGTGTGTGTGTGTGTGTGTGTGTGTGTGTGTGTGTGTGTGTGTGGTGTGTTGTGTGTGTGTGTGTGTGGAGGTGAATAGTTGGTAGGGAATAATGGAACACATTGCTGTCATAAAACAGAAGTGTGGATATTTTACCGGTGCAGGATAAAGTCAAATTCCCAAACACTTTCTCAAAATATTGCAACTTGAAATTCAGTGTGCAGATTTTCTTTCACTTTCTGTAAAACTTTGTCATTGTCCTTTGATAATAAGTAAGCATTTCTTTCAAAACACTACCACTGCAATGTTGTTTGTTTTTAAATACTTGTATTTCCCAAAGACAAAGCTGCCGTCTGACTCTTGCCTGCAGACAGTGAAGAATTCATGTCAAATAGCCAAGAGCACGTTAGCACTACTGAATGAGTTGACAAAAATGATGCCTGGAGGAAAATGTGGAGCTGTTTGTCCTCCAGAGCCCTGAAAGTAAGACAGAGTTGACATCTTAACCCCGGTGCAGTAGTATCTTAAAAGTATTGCCAACTGTCAAGCATGGTAATACATTGCCTTTTTTTTGTTTTGCAGTGTTATATTTCTGGTTGGTTGAAGTGGCTTAAATTTAGCGTTCAGAGCCGGTTTTGATGTGAAAAAGTGATAGATATCAGTTCCTTTGTTACATTTCATCAGTTCCTCTCCAGACAGATGTTCACATGTTCCTCGGAAGTAACTGACATTCCCCTGTTATGATGTCACATATTAATGGACACAAACAGGAATGCTGCCCTTCTTTTTTTGTCTGTCTGTTTTGTATTTATCCTATCTTGTCAGACTCTTTTAGTGGGAATATATTCCTTAGTAGATTTGCATTTGAAAACACATTTTAATGTCAACCACGCAGTCATTGTTGGTGTCTAATTCTGCAGACCACATCTACATACTCTTTGTCTTCTCTGATGTGTCTCCACAGTGGCCAACTGCAGCTCGGGTCCCCATGTTCTGCCTTGTGAGTGCTGCTTGGCCTGCTGAGCCCATAGGTGCTTGTGTGTCGGCACTGGGCTGCAGCTGAAGCGAGGATACTGACTGGTGGTGGTGTGGGTGCCTGCGTTGGTGAAGGCGGGTCGTCCGAGGGCCCAGAGCCCCGGTAGCAGGCGGAGTGGCCTGTCCTATCTGAGCCACACGAAGATGAACAAACTGAACTTTCACAACAACAAAGCCATGCAGGACCGCCGATGTGTCTGTGTCTTTTTGCCAAATGATGACACGCTCAATGTCATAGTCAATGTGAGTACAAACAGTATTTTTCTAGTTAAACTTTATTCCCAGAAACGAGAAAAGCACCTTTCCTGTGATTGAATAGTTAAAGGAACAGTTCAACATTGTGGGAAATTGACTTACTTGCTTTTTTTGCTGAGAGTTAGAGCAGTCTTTATGCTATGCTAACCTAACTGGCTGCTAGCTATAGCTTCATAATTAGTAGAAAAACTACTAGAGCTGCAAAGATGAATCGGTTAGTAGTGAACTATT
Organism: Etheostoma spectabile; assembly: GCF_008692095.1. Lineage (NCBI taxonomy): Eukaryota > Metazoa > Chordata > Actinopteri > Perciformes > Percidae > Etheostoma > Etheostoma spectabile. Next base: position 1,414,307 of record NC_045752.1, read on the forward strand.
AAATGAATCATCAACTATTTTTATAATCAATTAATCCGTTTGACAACATGTAAATATTTTTGAGTTTTTTCTCTCCTCTGTGGCAGTCAACTGAATATCTTTAAGTTGTGGACAAAACAAGACATTTGAACACGTCATCTTGGGCTTTGGGAAACACTGATCTACATTTTTCAAAAGGTTTGACATTTTATAGACCAAACAACTTATCGATTAATTGAGAAAAGGTTTCACAGATTAATCGACTTTGAAAATAATCGTTAGTTGCAGCCATAATAACGGCTCTATATGCCATTTTTCATCAATGGTGGCCAAAAACGGGGATCCTACTTGAATTGAAATACATTTGGTGGTTTGTAACAACATGAGCATATGCTCATGGCATATGCATACCAGACGTTAGCGGTGGGGTAAGTATTTATGTTTGTGTTATTAATATATTGGCAGTCGATCTTACAAATCTAAAAGTGGACCTCTCCCTCCTCTTCTCTCCTCGTCAGGTGAAGACCTTGTGCCAGGAACTGTTGATCCAGGTGTGTGACCTCCTCAGGCTGAAGGACTGTCACCTGTTTGGACTCAGTGTTATTCAGAGTAAGACTTCTCATTTCAGGAATTTGTTTGGGGGAAACAAACAAATCCTTCCTACCTTTTTGTTTGAGCTTTTCCAGTTGTTGGTTTTTTTTGTTGAATGCTGTACACGGTTCTCCATCAACCTATTTTATAATTTGTTGAATCATCGGCTCAACACAACAGCCTTTGTTTTCTTCCACTTCTCATCTCCATTTTGAAACTAGTGGAGACTGACCATTCAGTTGTGGACAAAGCCTCAACCTTTAGTTTAAAGTATTTAAATTGCATGGTTACATCATGCAAATTGTGAAGTGAATGCAGACATAAAGAGAAAGAGAGCGCCTCATTAAAACAGCGTATCCAGGCGGTCACTTTCCATAGCCTAATAACTTGTCTGAGAAACAGGAATCTACTCTAAACGTAGCACCTCTCACCTACATGTCATGGCGGACTCCCAGGAACCAGGGCCTCCTCGTCCTGACTGGCTCCCATTGTGGAGCAGCACTAAAGTTTTTTTTTGTTTTTTTTTATGGGGAGGGTCTTACATGGGGAGTGAGTCACTGCGTCTGCACTATGGCGAGGCAGACAGTGGGTGACAGCGGGTGACAGTTGTAGACAACTGCAAAGGGAGAGTAAGTTGTAAAAGCAGTGTTTTCAGACAGCTGGCCTCCAGATGAGCCAATGATGGCCCCGCCGGGCAGTTGAGCAGGAGCCAATGGGTCTGATTGTGGGACATTCCTAAAGTGCTTGTCTGAACAGCGTGAAATCCCCAAGGCAAACATATAGGCCACCCACTCACTGTGTGTCACCCACTGTCCCTCCAGACCAGAGTGTCCACAGCCGGCTGCCACACCATACACGGGTCCAAATATGTCTTGCTTTGCTTGTTGTTTGGAGGATTTACCTTACAATATATTGATGAATGCAAGAAAGTGTGAAGTGTATATTTCTGTGACAGTTTAAGTGGCTTAAAAGCTAATCAATTAATCAGTCGACAGAAAATACATGTCAGAAAAATATTTTGAAAACCAATTAATTGTTAAAGTGATTTCTTTAGTAAAATCTGCAACATTTCACTGGTTCCAGCCACTGACATGTTACAATTTCAAGGAAGTTGAAGGTAAAGTTCAAGGATCGGTCAAATTACTTTTTTGGTAAAGCACAACCACACAGTTCTCAATGAAAGGTTTTCATGTGAGGGCTGTGAAAAAGCCTGAGCAGCCAGATATTGTTTTTGGAAACAGACATTGCTGTTGAGTTTTTCAAATGTAATATTTGGATTCTTTAAGCACCACAAACCAAATGTCATTGACCTCAATTGTGTCGGGATGGCGGCAGAAGTCTCTGCGGTGGAGATCTCAAATTGTCCCCCAAAAAATTGAAAAACCACCTTCAACATGTCTAAAACAAGGCTGTAGCATGGATCAGAATATTTAGGAGATCATAGTTTCATTCATAATCTAAATTTAAGCTTTAGTCATGATCCTCTAGTCTTTATATCAGCTACAAATTTGATAAGCAATAAGCTTTCTGGCACAGAGGCTCTGCTCCTACTCTATATTTATTTTGCGTTACTTGTCAGAGTTGTCACATCAGCAGACCTGCAGCTTATGGAAGGCGTCACTTCAGGAGCAGATTAATGCATGACAGAGTGAGGTGAAGAAGAAAAAAGAGAAGCAACACCAAAGTACAAATTGAGGTGCAGAGGCTGTCTGATGGGATGGGTCTGAGGCTTGAGTCTTTGAACGGGGCGCATTCAGGGGGGATTTCTCTGTGCATACACACAACACACACACACACACACACACACACACACACACACACACACACACACACACACAGAGGCATCTAGATATCCACATGTACAACCACACACACACACACACACACACACACACACACACACACACACACACACACAGAGGCATCTAGATATCCACATGTACAACCACACACACACACACACACACACACACACACACACACACACACACACACACACACACACACACACACAGGTGAAACAAAGTATGAGTTTCAGTGCTAAACTTGTGCCTCTTCTCTTCTTCTCTAACAGATAATGAACACATCTATATGGAGCTGGATCAGAAGCTATCCAAGTACTGCCCCAAAGAATGGAAGAGAGAAGCCAGCAAGGTGAGAAATGATGCTGGAAGAGTTTAGCTGCACTAGGCAAAATTGAGTACGTAAAAGTTCACATAATTTACCAGCCCAAGTCACAAAACTGGATTTAATAGACCCTCCTAACCTGTTCTCTACTTTGACCATCAATTGCAGGTGTATTTATGTAGCTGGAGAATATGAGTTTTATTTTTTTGTTAGGGAAAAAAAATTGAAGAAATAGTTCTACATTTTGAACTATTTTACTTATTCACAAGAGATGCAACAGTTGGCGAACAATCGCAGTTGTTCACCAAGAAATTACCCTGGATACCCAGAGTTCTGGCAAGAGCACAATTTGAATTTGCTACTCTGTCATCGAGTAATGCTGCTCATAAACTATGCACTTGTATCCATGTGGCACCATTCACATCAGTGTATCTGATATAGGCGGGCCCGAGGCGAGCTAAACAGATGACGACAGCCGGTGAATTGTCAAAGTCATTAGTAAACATTGCAAGATGGCTACAGATGAACAGAAGTTGATTGAAACGGTTTTGGCTGCTACAGTGAACGAGTTAGACTTGGGTTTTTACCTAAAAAAGGAACACAAGACGTCCGTCGAATGATTTCTGCAAGAAGGACGTTTTTGCTGTTTTGCCGATATTGCTGGTAGCTAAGCATATGGGGCTCTGGATACGTCAACCCGTGTGTTGCTGTGATTGGTTGTAGTGTTAGTGTTAAGCTAGGCTAATTGCTTCAGGGCTCCTGTTCCATATTTAACTCATAGGAATGAGATTTGTATCGATCCAACTCAGCATAAAATGTTTTACCATTACTTTAAAACTGATGTAAACAAACCCTAAACAGCATCAGAAAACACAAATAACTTAATTTAGTTGTTACTGATTTAGATGTCTTGTATTATTCTGAGTAGTGAAAGAGCAGTCATTTGTGTTTATGTGGTGATACGGCCTTCTTGCAATTTGATCCCAGATTGTTTTACCTTTAACAGCTGAAGAGGGTTAAAGAAACTGAACACACCGACTAGAGATATTGTTGTTTCTTTTAACTTTGGTATCCAGGGATATAAACTGATGCCAGATCACCCAAGTTAATAACCCAAGTGTGCTGTGTTTGCTTATACCACGATATCTTGTACCTGAGAAATTAAGTTAAACTGTGTGCTCTTTCCAGCTTGAGACACAGCCATACAAAGTGTCCTAGCTGCTGATATACATGTTCAAATCAGTGTGTTTTAGAGAATAAACAAAATTTCCACTTGTTTCTTTTCCAGGGCATTGACCAGTTTGGGCCTCCCATGATCATTCACTTCAGAGCTCAGTATTACGTTGAGAACGGGAGATTGATCAGGCAAGTAAAGCTCCTCAGCTGACTGTATGCAACTCATAGTCACAAATTACATTAAATACCTGTATAACCGGCTCTAACGTTACTCAGTTAATCAGCAGTTGAACTATAATCAGGTTAATTTAGTTTTTTTTCTGCCCTGAAGTGACCGGGCAGCCCGGTACTACTACTATTGGCACTTGAGGAAACAGGTGCTGCTCTCACAGTGTATCCAAAGAGAGGAGGCCTACTTCCTCCTGGCAGCCTTCGCCCTGCAGGCTGACCTGGGCAACTTCAAACGTAACAAGCACTTCGGGAAGTACTTTGACCCTGAAGCATACTTTCCCCCATGGGTGAGTATGTCCAACAAGTGCCATATGTGGGCTGAGCCCTCAAATGTCAAACTTATCGGAGAAGAAGAGATCATTTATGATGATTGACCATCATCCTGCAACCTTTACCCTTCTGTTCATATCAAACCACATCTGGCTCTTTTCTGTCCTTCTGCACCTGCACTTGATCAAAACAAAACTGGACATAGGATGCAACTAAGAATTATTCTTTAATTCATCTGCAGATTATTTCTTAATTAATTACTGTTAGATAGTAAGAAAAGTGTCCATCACAGTACCCCAGAATACAAGTCTTTAAATATCTTGATTTGTCAGACCAACAGTCCAAAACAAAAGGTATTTAATTTACAATTTTATATAACAAAGCAAACAGAGCTAATCCTCCCTCCAGAGAAGATTAACCAAGATAACTTGGCATTTTGGGCAGGAAACCAAAGCGAGGGATGTGACATATGTGGCTGTTGTACTATATTTAAATTGCTTTCTGGTGCGGCATACACAAGATGCCTAAATGTAGTGTTAGGTGTAAGTAGTAAAGTAAACACATTGCTTTAATAGACATGGTAAATCCTTCTGTGGTAAGTCTGTCTGATATTCCAGTCATTCACAGTCAATGTCCTTGTAAAACATTAGTGACTTAAATAGGTCTCAGCTGAAAAAAAATCTAAAATAAACTGCTGTCTCACTGACTGACAAGCTGAAATATACAATTAAGGTGTGTTTTAGGAAGTTAGGCTGTTATGTGCTCCGGCCTCCAGTGTGTACAGGATGTGGGTCTGTAGCAATCTTCTATTAATCATGCTGATCAAACAATTAGTGACAGCTCCACATCTGAGCGTGAGGGATAATGAAAACTGGGACACTACGTTTATTTTTGTCCCTGAAAGTGGCACACACTCTGCTGTATTGTTGTTGTTTTTTTTGTATCTTGAGAAATGCTCTTGCTGACATGGCTATTCTGGCCACACTGGTACCCTCCCCCCACCACCAGCATCCTCCACCTCCCTGGCCATGACTGCCACACCCGTCTGATTGCACTTCACTTCCTGTAATTAGCCTCCAGCCTCCTTATCGCCACTTAAAACCACCAGCGACAGGAAATTGTTTGATAATGAGTGCTACCCAACTGTTAATCTCCCACAGATTTAGGTACTTAAAAAGCTTTCTTACAAAATTCTTTAAAAGCCACATGCAAAGCTTAGTGAGCTTCCGGTTCGTTCCTCTGGCTCTTGTTCAGTTTCCAGGTTGACGTCTGTCTGCGCAGCGGCAGGAAGTATCTTCGGCCTTGTCGGCAACCTGTGCTGCCAATCTGCTGCAACGAGTCTGTACAACTTCAGGGCTGCCATGCCTGATGCCTCCTGCTTTCTCTCCCCCCGCTCAGGTGATAGCCAAGCGCGGCCGTGAGTACATCCTGAGGCATATCCCCAACATGCACAAAGACCAGTTTGCCCTCACGGCTTCAGAGGCACACCTCAAATACATTAAGGAGTGTGCCCAGCTTGATGACGTCACTGTCCACTACTACAGACTCTACAAGGTAAGAGATGGAGTACAGGATCAGATGTAAATTAGCTACAGTGGCTACTATCTTCTGTGTTGTCTTTTCCAACACAATGACATTATTGTGTCTATCCAAGACACATCTCATTAGATTTCAGGTTATTCTAATATATCAGATTTGACTTCATCTTCACCTGATATATCTATATCTACATTACTGTATATTTATATATTTGATTTGATCTCTCAACAGGACAAGAAGGAAGTAGAGGCATCACTTACACTGGGACTGACTTTACGTGGTATCCAAATATTTCAGGTATTTCACGTTTCTTTACAATCAAGCTTGTGTGTAATGTGGTTTTTAAATTTTGTTTGATTCCTGAGAGATTATTGATACCGTTTCCTGCTTTATGCATTCCTACTTTCTGAAATAGCCTCACTGTAAACATCTTCCATCTTATCAAGTAATTTTTATCCATTCCATTTGAGTGCTTAAAGTCATGTTTCCTTAAAATGTGAAATCTGCCAGTGTGCTCGGATTATTTAAACCCTTTTAAAGAATTTTCTAGAAGTATTCCCCTGTTTTGTTCATTTTATATTGTAAATATTCTTAATAAACATTACACTGAATATCTTATATCTAAAATTTGAAGATGTCTACATCTCTCTGGGCTACTTTGCACTATTTTCTAACATAGCCTAAACAATGATTTAGCAAAAGCACTACTGTTGATTACAGCCAGAAGAAAGAATAAGACATATTACTACACTCTTTCGCCATTCCTGATAAACGTGATTTAATTTTTAAGAGGTAGAAAAAATCTGTACTGCCAGATTTCTTGCTTGTTTTATGCAACAAAACAAGACTTTCAGAACTAACGGGGAAATGTTACTTCTAAAGAGGGAGATTTTTTGCAGTGTGATGCAGTGTTTTTGCAGCTTTGTTGAATTTTTAATCAGCTGAAAAGTATGACCGCACCTGTAATTATTGACTTCACGTATCTGTTCTTTTGTGTTGCAGAATGTCGGGTCTGTGAGGCAACTGTTGTACGACTTCCCCTGGACCAATGTGGGAAAACTGGTATTTGTGGTGAGTCAGATGCACCATCACAACCTTTTTCAGCACAGTTTTCTTAGGTAGAGTCTTCTTTAGTCATTCCAGCAATGACGAAACCCAAGCATCCCCCCGCTCATAGCAATTAAAAAAAAGAAAAGAAAAAAAAAGACCGGATCCTGCTCAGGGGTGTGGATATTATTACATAAGGCTTCTTTTCTCCATACTGCTGTTTTATCTTAGCCCTGCAAGACCTCTGGAACTAATCAGGGATTTAGGAAGACTTTCCTTGCATGCACACACACACACACACACACACACAATGTATGCTGTATACATATTTTCATGCAGCAGTATGTTCTCCCATATGATATACGTGTCTCTTGATTTATTCATAATTATCACTGTGCCCTTTAAAGGAAATTTGTTAAATCTTCTCATCTGTGCTCTGACTCAGCCTGTCGTTAAGCTGACCACGCACAACAGTCAGGTTAATTTGCTTCCATAGGGTTTACTGTTATCACAGGAAGCCAGAGCAGCTTACTATATATCTGTTTCACCCTGACAGCTTCACGTTTACTGCCAGTTGTCTATTCATCACAATCCAGAGTGGTCATTATTGCTTATCACTGCCATTGAAGAAAAACGAGCCCTTGTGACTTTAATTTTGGCTACTTGTTTATTTTCATACAATTGAAGGGACTTTATAAGCAGGTTTCATGACTGTACTGCCCCTGAGAAACGTGCTTTGTTGTCCTAGAAGGTTTTGTGGTGAGTTTTGCTTTGGACTAATTTTGGTGCAACCGTTGCATCTGCCACACAGTTCCTGGGTAAAGACATCCTGTTTTTTCCTCATTCTTGTTTTTTGGGTGTTTTTTCTTGCGTCTGCTGTCTGCAGCGTCGTGAGAGTGAACCGCTGTGGTTTCGTTGTGGACATGAAGGGCCTCTCATGGCCCTGTCCCACCCTTCTCCTGAATAACAGGTTTTCTCCTCCACCCCACCCACGAGTCACGTCATCCAACACCGCTGCCACCACGGCTGCAGCTAGGGCCGAACGATCCAGAGCGCGGAGCAGGGTGGAGGAACGTGTGGGTCAATAAACACCAGATGTTGCAATGGTTTCAGGGGGGATTCTACTATTCAGGATATTTGGCCGCAATGACTTAAATCAAGGAGGGGCATGTTCGATGTTAGAAAAAGTGTGTCAGTGTTTTTTATGCAATAAGAGAAAACAAAGTTGCATAAATGCTTCTCTTGAGTCTGTGATAGTTTGATCTACTCCCGCCTGAAAGCTGAAATTAAGTAATACCATTTGTACATTTTTGGATCTAAAACTTTTCCTCAACCTTGCTAGTGGTCTCTCTGGTGGATGCTGGTCTTGTTGAGGGATTGTTGGATTAAAACGGCCGCGTGGGTGATGCAAGAAGTCTTCAATGTGTGTGGCCTGTTAGGGAGATTTTGTTGGAAGGAGAGATTTTGTTGGAAGGAGGAAAAAGTTCACCAGCTGCCCTAAGCAGAGATTTTAGATGGACTGACCATATGTACTGCATGAAACAAGAAACTTTTCTAAGTGGCGTCTGAATACCCTTAACCTGCCACTTGACACCAGTCTGATGCTGAGTGTATTTGGTCTGGAATAGATTTACCACCAGCAGGGAAGCCATTAATTTGTGTGTGTGTGTGTGTTTTGTGTGTGTGTGTGTGTGTGTGTGTGTGTGTGTGTGTGTGGTGTGTGTGGTGTGTGTGTGTGTGTGTGTGTGTGTGTGTGTGTGTGTGTGTGTGTGTGTGTGTTGTGTGTGTGTGTGTGTGTGTGTGTGTGTGTGTGTGTGTGTGTGTGTGTGGTGTTGTGTGTGTGTGTGTGTGTGTGTGTGTGTGTGTGTGATTATCTTTAACTATTTTATCCCCAAGAGCCTGATAATGTGGTTTGCATTAAAAAACATCCTAAATCAGTCAATCCAGAACATACAAACATCAAACAGATCCATAGTTACAGTGCAAACAGGGACTAGTAGCTAGCGCATTATGACTTTCCATGGTGCAGATTTGGCAAAAGAAGAAAGATTTAGGTGTATGTCCAATTCATGTCTCGTGGGATGGATGGGAAAGATTCCCATGTTTACGACTCAAGAACTTTTACGTCATCAGACAACTTAAGATGGTTGTATGAGGTGTGAGTAGGGCTGGGTGATAGGGAGAGAATCAGATATCACAATATTCTTGACCAAATACCTCAATATCGATATTGCGGCAATATTCTAAGGTTGACAATTGGTGCTTTAACAAAATATCTCCATACTTAGATTTTAGATAAATAATCATCAGTAATGTGGACATAATGTCTAAGGGGGGGAAAAGGCAAAATAATAAAACAGCTAGAACAGTCTGGTAAGTTCAAAAGTACATCACGTTCTGTTATGTCAGGAAAAGACGACATTCATGTAATATTATGATATCCAAAATCTAAGACAATATCTAGTCTCATATGACTATATTTATATAATAATATTGATATATTGCCCAGCCCTAGGTGTGAGGGTTACAAATACAGTGCTTTGACAAGATAGCACTTTATTTATACAATTTGGGTTAAATTCCCTTTCATTATGGAATGAGGCGGACATGAGGCGTCCATGTTTGTTTGGTTTTCAGGCTGGTCCATATTGTTTGATACACTATTACAGAGCTTTCAGTTTCTTTGTGATAATTATGACTTGGATGTCACGATTTACAAGACAGAAACTGATGATTACAGTAATTGTGATATGACATGAAGGCAGCAGAAAGCCACAGTTAACTGACTGACTTTCTAAAAGCATGATGGGAACTTAGAAGACTTGATCCCATATAGGAATAAGAAAAAATGATAAGAGTGGCATTAATATCCTCTTTTTTAAAGTTACAACATCAATCACTATAGATCCTAAAAAATGTGTTGTGAAACTCACAGGCCAATTGTGGCATTTCTGACTAGTGTAACTTATCCTGAAAATAACCGCAACAGTTACAGCTGGCCTGGCTGAGACATGTAGTAAGTCAAAGGAGTAAAAACCAAGCAAAAGCAGCCGATTGTACAAAGAGTTTAAATCACCTGGGAGAATAGATTTTTAATGCCGCCGTAACCTGCTTTGTCTTGACTCAGTTTGACTCAGTTTGTCTCATTCACACGTAGTTGCTGCCCAGTATGATTTCAGTGTGTTACTGGTGACCACTAGGAGCTGCCGAGGGGCAGTTTGAGGTTAAAGAAAAAATACTCAACTTTATTTTCCCAACCAGAGTTTTCCTGCAGGTCTGGGATTTGAGCAGGAAATCTTTCAGCCTCAAGGATACCGCCAGAGAAAATGTTCTTTTAATAGGAAGCCCGCTGTCAATGAGCAAATGTCAGACAAGTTTTTATAAACTCATTTTCCACAAAAACCTGAATACCTACAATGTGCTTCCCTACCTATGCACAAGGTTTAAACATACTTGGATTAAGCTGTTTTGTTTTTAAATGCCTGGTTAAAAAAGTGAAAGCTTGTGGTCAGAAATGTGCAACTCTTTGCATTTTCCAGGGCTTTAAACTCAGCCTCCGCCTTTTGAAAGTCCAAACCCTTGCAGAAATGTTTATAGGCCTGTACTGAAAACAACCCCGCTGACACCAAAGACAGCTGTTATTGGATCGAGCCTTTGCCAAAAAGCGCGGGAGAAAGCACAAAACCACCATTTTAGTTTTTCCGTGTATTCAGCCAACATGTCGTCTCCCTGGAAAATCATCAAAACTGCTCAACAATGCTCAAATTCAGTGTCTGTTGGAAGAAATGAAGAACAGATACAGGGGCTGATGGTTGCATTGTGTTTGGCTACGGAATAGTTTTCAAGAACAGACTTTGATTCTCCTCGGAAGTCTACCCTCGGGCCGTTCTGGCACTCAATCTTAATTTGAAATCCGCATTCCTATTTTGTAATCTTTTATTATTAACTGCTATAAATCACAGAATCCTGTGATCAACATTCTGTTTTCTCCTCTCACTCTCTCAGGGGAAGAAGTTTGAAATCCTTCCTGACGGTCTGCCCTCGGCCCGTAAACTCATGTACTACACGGGTTGTCCCTTGCGCTCTCGTCACCTCCTGCAGCTGCTTAGCAACAGCCATCGGCTCTACATGAACCTGCAGCCTGTTCTCAAACAAGTCCGCCGGTTGGAGGAAAACGAAGGTATTTTTACAGCACGTTTATTTTATCATGTCCTACATTGTTTTTCAAGACACAATTACATAGTTAAACATTTAAAAAAAAAAGGTAAAAGATTTAAGTTTAGTACTAGCGAAAACTCCTAAAGCAGCGACTTTGTCAGAAATACAACAGAGGAGGGACCAATATTTTCTTGGAGTCTTGTTGGTCACCTGGTTGCTGCTTAATCCCAAGAAATAGTCCATCAAATAACCCTGTAATTTTTTTTTTTTATCTTCACACGTTTTTTGTACTGATTAAACAAAAGAGACATAATGTGTGAATTAGGGCGTTTTCACACCTGAAAGTCCAAACCAAGGTCCATGTTTTTGTTACACTGTACACATTTGATCCGGTAAGTTTTGGTTTCACACTGCAGTTATGCAAGCACACTAAAGATCTGTACGTGACAAAACTACGTCCTGCCGTCATCACATACGTGAGCTGCGTCTCCAGATACTTAGAACTCATTGGTGTGTAGACGGGCTTCCCCGCCCTCTCCTCTCACTGTGTGGGAGTTTTTTCAACTGACTGCTGCTCTCACCTTACGCCGCCGCTCTTTTTGTTTTGTTGCAATGTTGAGAAGCGAGACACGGGAACTTTCTTTCTGGAGCATTTATTCAGAGACAAACAGAAACCTAAAACTGTACATTTACTACCACATAACAAGTACACTGCTGATGTATTCTCTGCTCTGATAGCCGACAGCTGTCTGCCCTGAGCGCCTTCACCGTCACTCACTCTCTCATGTAGCCTACGCACCACCGAGCTATTCCTTAAAGGAGCTTCCCCGGCCAGTAACACAAGGAGGGCTGTCAGAGCTTCTTGTATTTGGTCCGAAAGTCCAAACCATCCAAAAAAGGCTTTCACAATATAAACAAACCGAACCAGGGTATAGTTTGGTCCGGACCAAGACAACCTTTTTTTTTCTGACCCAAATTTGGTCTTTTGATCTGGACCATGGTCCAGGGGAGGTTTCACACCTGTAATTGTAACACCATAATGTAATGTTTGGATCAAACTGAAAAGTCAAAGTCCGGACTAAATGAGGTATGTGTGAAAACGCCCTTAGTTTTAGTTTTCGTGGTGCTGGTAAGTGGATTCTGTTACATGCGGATAGAGCCAGGCTAGCTGTTTTCCCTGCTCCCAGTCTTTGTGCTAAACTAATCTAACCGGCTTCAGGCTATAGCTTTATATTTCATAGACTGATATGAAAGCCCTATCAATCTTCTTATCTAACTATCTGCCAGAAAACAAGTAATCTCCCAAAATGTTGAACTCTTGCTTTTGGGCTTATAATTAATGTATTTCAAGTGTCTGCACATGGGATTTTTTTTAACTATATCCAATCTGTTGTAACTACTAAAATGTGTCTATGTTTGGCTGATTTCAGAGAAGAAGCAGTACAGGGAGTCATACATCAGCGATGCTCTGGAACTGGACATAGACCATCTGGACAAACGTTCCCGGGCGAGCGGCAGCAGCGCAGGGAGCATGTCTCATCACAAACGCCTGTCCCGCCACTCCACGACCAGCCACGGCAGCTCACACACCTCGGGTATCGAGACGGACAGCTTCAGGGCCCCGAGTCAGGCTCCGCACAGGCCCCTACGAACCTGTAGCTCGTCCACAACCAGCCACGGGAGCTCACACACCTCCGGCATCGAGAGCAGCGGCAAGGAGCGCATACTTGATGATGACGGTACGAGTGGGGAGTTGATCTTGAGTTAGTCTCTCATTGTCAGACCTTCCTCCACAGCGCTGCGGAGGAGGGTCTGGCTAGTCCATACAGCATTCTGGGATGGGAGAAAAAAACGTGCTCTGGTTCATTGGCTTTTCTTGAAACCAATCACAATTGTCTTGGTTGGAGCTAAGCGCCGGACGGAGCAACGATGCCTCTGCAAAATAGCCTCGGGAAGGAACTTGTTTTAGGAACATGTGTACGTTCAAAGGTAGTTTTAGTCGTGCAACAGAAAACTCTGATTGGACAGATAGTCTAGCTAGCTGTCTGGATTTACCCTGCAGAGATCTGAGAAGCAGGTAACCAGAGTTCTCAGAAATCAACCAGAGTTTAGAATGCCAACACAAAGAAAGTAAAAGGTGACAGACAACCGGCAGAACCTCCAGTGGCACCTGACCAATCCTGGAAAGGAAATGCTGTCGATAAAGTTAATCTTTCATCCCAAAATGATATACATAGACAGCATCAGGGTGTTTTAGCTGATTCTCATGAGTAGAAGTATAGTTATGGTGGTAAAATCATGTTCTCAATGCATTGTTTTTAGTGTTGAAGTAACAACATTTTCCACGACAACAATTGATACAACTAGAGATGTTCCGATACCATTTTTTACCTCCCGATACAGATTCCGATACTTGTGCTGTGGGTATCTGCCGATACCGAGTACCCATACCAGTGTGTTTAAAAAATTAAAAAAAGATTGTGCTGCACATGCATGACTGATATTATTACCATTGTGGTAAGGCCTGGCTCAGGTTTAACACTTTTTAAAACATGAATACAGCAAATGGAAGCCATTTATTTTTAAATAGAACAGTATAAAAATGTAAGTGCAGCTACAATATTGTAAAATGCATTACTCACACTTCCCTGTGACAGCATTCCTTCATGCACCCCCAGTTGGAGAGTGTGTGCGAAGCATCCCAAACTTGGTCCATCCATCTCGTCCATGGTTTTCTTCATGTTGCTAGCGTTGTCACGCAAAACAACATGAACGTTGGACTTGGGGATTTTCCACTTCACTAGCATCCCCTCAATTGCATCAGCAATTAATGTGCCAGTATGTGTCCCTCGGGACTCGTTGGCGTGCAGCACCGCACTTCGAGGGGTAACGTTGACTCTCTGTCCACCCAGTGGGACGTTGAACTTAGCAAAGACACGGGGCACACGTCGGAGGGCTAAATGTCCGTGGTAAAGCTGACTGCATGCACGTCTTTGCCCAAGCATACACGAAATGTGTTCCCAAACTGTCTCATATAATTTGGGTAGCGCAGTTTCAGAGATATATTTACAACTTGGCAAACCGTACCTTGGCTTCAAATGCTCCATTAAGCGGCGAAATCCCACATTTTCGACAACAGACAGGGGTTGGTAATCCAGTACAATAAACTCCAAAACTTTGTTGGTTATCGTTGTTGCCTTTTGGCTGTCTTTGGGGAATTTATCTCTTTGCTGGAAGGCAGTTTCCAGAGTTTGCTGCTCTAGTTCGTCCTTTTTTTCCCCCGTAGCTTTCGTAAATTCGTTGTGCTGTTTAGCGTGACGCGTCTTCAAATGTTTAAGTTGCTGCTGTTGAAATTTGCAACACTCGTGCCACCCCTTGAAATTGCTTCTCTGCATATGTTGCATGTTGCCGTCTTACCGGTGGGAACATCCACTGTAAAGTACAGGCAAACTGCCGACATGATGCGCTAATGCTAGCTTGTTTTAAGAAGGCGTTAGGTGATCAATTCTTCTTCGCCCCTCTAAAACAGCAGCGCAACTATTTTAAAAGTGGCAAAGAAGAACTGTGTCCGCGCTAACGGAGCTAACCAGTAAATAGATTCCTATTTTTAATGGTTTATGTGGTATCGGATCGGTGCCTGTACTCCAGTACTCGCCGATACCGATGCCAGCATTTTCGGCAGTATCGGAGGCATTTCCGATACTGGTATCGGAATCGGAACATCTCTAGATACAACCTTGCATCTGTTTCATGGATTATTGTCTTTTCTAAAGAAGAAATCACATAAAGTGAAGTATTTTACATTTTTGTCAGCAGCTTTAGTGGTTTGTTCAAAATAAACACAATGAGAACTGGATAATTAGCATCTGTAACAGTAATCACTATAGCTAATCAAAGAAAACCATAAAAAGGTCATCCCTGGACACACGGATGGCTGGCCAACTCATCTACAACAACTACCTTGCACAGACAAAAGTGCTGCAAAAAGAAGGACAAGACAATAGAAACATTCAGATTACCAGTTGAAAGTTAGTAGCAATTCAGAGTTTTTTTTGTTCCTTCAGAGATTGAGATGCTTGTGGACGACCCCAAAGACTACGAGGAGCTTCATGAGATGGCCCTGGACCAGGAGCTGTGTATCCACATCACTGAGGACATGTTGACCATGTCGCCTGATCAGACCAACGGATACTCAGGTACAGATGGGGTCTCACTCACTTTCTGCTCTACTTTGACCAATTTACATTTGAAACTTTGAGTTAACACTCCTTCAGGGTGAGCTGAGGCAATTCGTGTTTAAGTTTTCTAGCAATAAGAGCGAAAAGTATTTGATAGTAATTCTTTTTAATGGCAACCGTCCAAGCAAATCCACACTGAGCCAAGGAGGGATGATGAAGAACTTGTGTCATTCTGTAGTTAAATGTTATCATCTGTTCTCCCCAGGATTGATAGTAAAGGACGTCAGCTCCTCCACCTCCAGCTCCTCTGAGACCGTCGTCAAGATGAGAGGACAGAGCATTGAGTCTCTGCCGCAGGTAATTCACATTTACGTAACGGCTTAGTTTTCTTAGACATATTTGATACCTCGTCAAACAGTAAATGACAGAATGTCACATGAGGATATTCACTGTGTAGCTGTTGCATCAGCTATTTTAATTTTAATGGTAAATGTTAAGGTTTTGGAGTGATGTTCAACAATCATACAGGGAGCTGCTTCTCAGGAGATACGGGCTATGTATGGCTTTTTTTTCTTTTTCAATTAACACTCAAAATGAATAAGGCACTTTTATATACCATAATAATACAAAATAAATTAAACTGTATTTAATGTTTTGGACAAAGATCTTAGGTAGATAATAAAGAGAATAAATATTAAACTATATTCAAATCATTCTCCAAACCTCTCTAAACTAAAAATAAATCCAACCGTTTAATTAAGCTTGTTTACTAGATATTTAGTCAATCCTGATCTATAGACAAAATCATGAAGTGCATCTTATATCTTTCACATCGAGTCCAAACTGGAAGTTCAAGAAAAACCTTCCACCCTGTCATTACTGCTTTGCATCAACAAAAGAACCGTAGGAGTCACAAAGTAAAACAGGATTTACACTTGGCACAAGGGGGTTAAGGTGACTCCCGCTACAAACATCTACCGCGTAGGTTTTAAATCGGATCTATCTCGGATTGACATCCCCACCACAACACTATGTGATCCGGTTACATCACCTTGTAGTTTATCATGACTGAATAGGAGACTACGTTGTTTAGTTGCAGTATTGCATTGTAACATGTTGTTACATTTTGGATGGGACATACATGTGCTTTATCTGCTATGCTGTAACCCCTTACAGTAATGCAGAACTATAAATACACTGCAAAAATGGTCTTGTCTAAAAAACAAGATAAAAACATTAAATCTGAGGGAAAGGGAACTCAAAACAAGTGAAATTATATGTCCTGCATGCAAGATAATTTCACTTGACAAGCTTGCTTGATTGAAGATCATAGTGTAAAGTTAAATTCTTAAAATAAGAAATTCACTCTTAAAACAAGATAAATTATCTAACACTTCTAAATCTAATAAAAGTTTTTTTTATTTTTTTTATCTTGGTAAGAACCAAATAATTTGTAGTGTACAGCTTAAAGCAGAAGGTACAAAAGAGGAGGGAAAGGTTATTACAGGATGACTGCAAAGTAAAAAGTGTAAATGTTTTTTCATGGCTGACTTTTCCTTCAAGTCATTTATATTTTGGATTGCTTGCTGCTTTTCCCCCCCGTAATATTTGATTAGTTGTTTTCCGCCTGCAGACATCTGTGTGCAGGAAGCCTCAGTCTTCAACCGACCGACACAGCCAGTCTCTTGACGACGTGCGGCTCTACCAGAAGGACTGCCTGCAGTGGGCGGAGCTCTGCCAGGACACCGCCCACAGCTACACATTCGGCTGCGCCCAGGAGCTGAGCGACGGCGGCGGCAGCGGCTATCAGGGCCTCGCCGACCAGCGCGCCGGCATGCTGGAGCAGCACCCGTTTCCCATCAAGAGAACCAACAAGTACTTCTCCCTGGACCTGACCAGCGACGAGGTCCCCGAGTTCGTGGTGTGACGGAGGCGGAAACAAGGCAACCCCTTAGGGTGAGCTTTTTACTCCGATGTGGAGATGTTTCAGCCCTCAGGGAACGGGACCAGAGAGGAGTGTTGGCAGAGGTGGTTTCTAGGATGAGTAAACTGGCAAGTTGGCTGTCCCTTCACTTACCACTTCAGAAGAACAACACATAATAAACGGACAAACAAGGAAGACTCTGAAAAAGGGAACTTAAAGAACGGACATGTTGGTTCAAGAGAAACCTGCATCTTTAAAACGTAACCTGAGCTGCTCCCCTGTGTGAAAGGAAACAAAAGGGATCATGTCATCTTAAGAAAAAACTTTTTTTATTCAAATCTGTCTACTCCAAACTGGTTTTCAAGAACAACCCGTCGTGTTAGCCTGCTTTATACTTAAACAGAGTGTATGTGTGCATGCACACAGGCTTACAGCAGACAGAGACTCACCGACATGAAGAGCATATCAAAGACTTTCCCTGGAGGACACAAAGGACAAAATCACTCCGAGCTACAAACCAAAGACAATTCAATTCAATTCAATTTTTCAATTCAATTTTATTTATAGTATCAATTCATAACAAGAGTTATCTCAAGACACTTTACAGATAGACCACACTCCAGAATTTACAAGGACCCAACAGTTCTAGTAGTTTCCTCCAGAGCAAGCGACAGTGGCGAGTGACAAGAAATGGAACAATGTGCAACTTTTTATCAATGTGCAACCATGCTAAAACATAAAATAAAAAAAACAACATTTCAATGTCATGTTGGGAGGGAAGATGAACCCTTTGAGAGGAAATAGGATGGGTTTCTTCTTCTACGCCAATTCATTTGATCTCAACAGAAGTGCAGTGTGCCAATTCTGCCCCCCCTGTCGGACAAATCTCTGAATCATGTGAACCAAACCCCCTCCCCCCCCAATGTGCCTTCATCACACTATGCAGGTGTCAACCCATGGCCTTGACAATCACACACACTCACCTTAGTTATTTTCAAAGATCAGAGCCATCAGAATTCAACGACATTGTTATTTAAATGTCATACACACACACGCTTCAAGACAGTTTTTCTGCATCTTAAACGTAAAAAAGACTTGATTTCAAACTGTTTCATGTCCTGTGAACTCTGACAGAGTTTCCCACGAGGAATGAGGTTGAGTAAGTTCCTACATGTCCTGACTTGTGTTGAAAAGCTTCCCTGTAATAGACTCAAAATGGAGTCTGGTTGGCTGTCGGCCAAATTAAACCGTACATTTTGATGCATACATGTAGGTCTTCCTCTCTGCTCGGTTGTCTTTCACTCTTGTTATCTTCTGTTTTGTTTCATCCATCATTTAAACTGGAATTTGTAACATTTTATTTTTATTTTCCATCCTGTTGTTTTACCTGAAATCTCTTTACATGTTGTATTTTTGTATGAACTGTCCAGTGTATGTTGAACAGTTATTCTGTGTGCGGTTGATGTCATTCAGTATTACAGGCAAGTGTAAGTGACAGTATTAAGGACGTGATGTTTGTGGCTCTGAACATTTTGATGTCACAGTAAGATTGAAGAAAACTGGAGCCTGTTGTTCAACTTGTGGGAATTAAGGACAGGAAGTTGTTGCAGGTTAAAAAACAAGTGTTTTTTTACTCGTAAATAATGCAGCTCAGATTCAAAGTGCCACAGTAACAGCTTTGTGTGATTTAAATCAATAATATTGTTCTTTTTTAGATAGATACCATCATGTTTTTAGCTTCTTTGTGTTGAAAACACTACTCTTTTATTGTTTGATTTTGGAGGAAAATACTGCTCCATAACTTTTATAATGACCACAGAATTACTTGATACCACTCTCATGTCAGTACAATAAATACATGGCCACAGCCACGAAGCTAAAGCCAGAAGACGATTAGCTTAGCATAAAGACTGGAAACAGCTAGCCCAGCTTCATCCGATGGTAACAAAATCTGAATCTGAAACAAAAAATGAATAGCTAAGCCGAGCTCTACGTTGTGGAACTCGTACAAGAATTTACATTTTTGATCATCGTTGTTTTTTCTGAGTTGTCCCAGTTCCGCTTTAAGTCTATTCAAACCCACAGTTTTCACAGACACAATACATCTGAACAAGAGTTTAAACCGTTACATACATTTATCTAATACTAACAAAGACATGAATTTGATACTGCTATGTAATTAAAAACAACTTCTATATTTCTTACAGTTTTTTCCTTTTTTCACTATTTAAACTTATCATTATTTCTATTAATGGAAAATGTCAAGTCACATTTTGATGAACAATGATGTTTCTTATATTAAAACAGTATGTGTTAAGGAGCATAGCCATACAGTCATAACCCATGTCCTTAAAGTCTTCATAATTTGTTCTTATGGTCATACTTACACTAAGTAAGTATGTCTGTGTTCATAATCCTTTCTGTGAAAGGATCTCCCTTCAGGAAACAATGAAAGTTTTTTTGTTTTTTTTGTCACCCTGTAGTTGAAGAAATGATTTGTTATTATGAAGTCTGGTCTGTGCCTTCTTGGTACTAATGCCCTCAATATCCAATAAAAAGGTACATTTATTTGCCAAAGTTCTGTACTGTTCTGTTTTTGTTTTTTTTAAAGTAGTACTAAGTAGATCATTTCTTTTTTAATTTTGGAAAAGGCAGTTGAACAATGGAACATACAATGGAACATATAGAGAAAATAAAAAAGGACACATTGATTTTACATTCAGTTTAGTTGTGGCCTTTAATCTACCCAGGAAACATTTATCTCCAATAACAAATATACAATTCATATTCTGTATTTTCTATCATCAAAATATAATAAATCTGGTTATCAGATAAGACTGTTTGTAGGCTACTGTTACACATTGCCAAAATGTTTCATTGGTGTGTGCTGCCCTCTGGTGTTAGACAGTAGAAACCAGGTGTTCATCAGCATGGCCTGAGGGTGGCGGTGTTGTCTGGCACATGAGACACCAGCAGGGCTGTTCCTTGGCTGCATCAACCATAGACTCTATATAACTGTCTATGGCCTCAACAACAAACAACTTTATTTTGCCAAAAAGCAGAACATATATATGTATATAAATAAAATCTTAGATCCTAAGTAACTGGCTACAGGACAGTGAAAACATCAATGTGGTATTCAAAATCCTGCTTGTGCGCTAGTAGGCCTACACAGGCCCAACTACATTTTGCTTAATAGCATTTAGCACTAAATTCGATGGCTGATAGTTTCCTAAGTTTTTATTCTGATTAAAACCTGTTTGCTAGCTGGTCTCGTTCCTAAGGTGAAGTGAAGCCTTGGTACATTTAACAGCCATCATGTATCTAGGTGACACTTTTGACCTGGCATTGACTCTAGAACAGCACGAAGCATTATATTTCCTGTTAGATAGGAGAGGGATAGTGTCAAACTCAGGCACAATCTGTTTCAAACTGAGATGGATCATGACTTGTCCTTTTATTTCATCCAGTTTGTTGTTGTTATTTTTTGTTTTTTGTTTGTTTATGTGTAACAGTAGCCCTAGCTATCTCCACTAGGGACCAACCTATGAATGGTCAGCTCATCAACAAGGTCTGGGACCCCCACTGACAGTCTCTGTCAGACGCTTACCCCCCCTCAGCCACTACACGTTATATTTGCTCACATTCTGGATCTAGATTCAATATTTTTGCACACCCTCCACTTAACCGTACAACCTTCCTTCTTTCTCTTTCTAAAACAGTTATTGTACATGCTGTTTGTTGCTGTATGTATGTTCTTGACTGTAGCAGTTCTTTTCCTTATTGTTTATTCCCTTTTTAAATATGTTTCTTGTATGCACAAAACACAGCAAGCAAATTCCTTGCAAGCGAAGGTAACGTTAAAACGGTAATTCTGATTCTGTTGACGACTTCCTGCGAATCCAATCTCCAGATAGCTACTTAGCTATGTCTTGAAGAAAATGGTAAGCAAACCTTTTGTTAATGTTTACGTTTTTTAACCAAAAGAACGTATAAATATGGTTGGAATATATGCAATAACAATATAAAAAAATGAAAACTAAAAACCAGCTAACTGCACTCTGACAGAGACAGTCAACTAGCTAGCTAACGTTACTACAACTAAAACTAGAGCTAACGTTAGCTATAAGTTTAGTTAAATAAATAAATTTAGTTTATCCCCTTGTTTTATACAGTATCTCTATGAACAGTATATATTTTTGATAAACCGATATGTCAGCGCGTTATTTAACATAAATAAATGAGACAGTAGCAAAGTTCAATCTTGATAGGGGGAAAGTAGCTAACTTTCGCTAGCTATCTACCTAGCAACATCCATTAAAGCGCTAGCTAATTGCCATCTCAGCTTCTGACTGACTCCAGTGAAATTCATATGATTTGTGGTAAAGATACCTTTAAATTAAATCAAAAGACATTCATATGCAATTTTATACATTTATTGTAGATTTATTGGATATTAATTCCAGTGTTTAAATTAACAGTTGATTGACAGAAATACACAGCTGTGTATAAACTGTGTAGCTAGCTAAATAGTCCAAATAAAATGTAACAACTAACTAGTTTAAATTGACAAAATGCTATTGGTGGTAACTATAGCATTTCTTCTCATATTCTTTGAGGATCATCCAAAGGCTGAGTTTCTGCATTTGTCAGGTATTGTGTTAGGTATATCAGCCTAAAGGTATGAAATACAGCCATTAAGACCTTTGTATCTGTTACACAGTTTGCTGTTAACCTGTTAACTTCTGTGTTTCTGTAGGTTCTCTCTACCTTTGAACTGCACTATTGAGTTACTCTCTCTGCAGAGGAAGGAAATGTGATGTGGTTGAAAGCATCGCTAACCCCAAGTAAGTAGACCTTGTGTTTTTTTGTTTTACTGTACTTTAAACACAGAAACTTCTGGCCAGCTGTAGAGTAAGTAATATTCAGATAATTTACATAAGTAAAAGCAGCAATATCATAGTCTAAACATACTTCATTACATGTAAAAGGCCTGCATTCAAAATGTTACTTGAGTAAAAGTACAAAAGTATTGTCAGCAAAATGTACGTACTAAAAGTATCAAAAGTGAAAGTATTTGTTATGCTCCCTTTCATAGTGCTGTTATAGTTAATATTGAATATTAGTATTTAATATTATATTTTGTCAATATGTATCCAATTCTAGGTACCTAATAAACTACTGGTCAGTTTAATAGTAAATAACAGCTTTAGAATTTATAAGCTACTTATTTGCATTTAAAAAATATATCTGAAAAATAATTATAAGCAGCGCTATCAGATAAATGTAGTGGAGTAAAAAGAACAATAATTAGCTCTGAAATGTAGTGGAGTATTAAGTAGCATAAAATGAACATACTCCTCAAAAGGACTTTAAAATTCTACTAAAGTACAGTATTTAAGAAAATGTACTTAGTTCCTTTCCACCATTGCTTCTGTCTGCAGATTGTGTGGTCTTCTGACCTTCAAAAACAATCCTAAATCAGTCGATATAAAAAACATCCAGGCAGAAAACACGAATAACCAGAGATAGACTGATGTACAGTTTAAGAGGAAACATGGATGCTTTCCCCAGTGAGCTCCACCTCCTTCCTCGACACAGATAACGTGTCTCCCTTTCTCTCTCTCTCCCCCCCACCCTCCGAGCCCCACAGCTGTACAGGAAATCAGTCATCCACCATCTACTGCTGTCGCCATGGCAACACCGAGGGGGGAAATCCATTCTCTTTCTCCGTCACCTCCCCCTTTCTCCCTATTCTGTTCTTTTGTCTTGTTGAATTAGGTGTTCAGACCACGTTAATGCGTTTTTTTAATTTAAAGCAAGTGTGCTGATCTTAATGACGCAAACAGCAATTTGACTATTTTTATTTTTACACCCCTAATCATACTGTCTTCTTTCTTCTGTATTCTTTCTTCATTAGCATCCATCATGATACATCAATACATCTTATCTCCTCTATGAGCCTGTGTGTGTGGGGGGGGGAGCTGATTGTTTGAGAGTATTAGGTGACAGTGTGTCTACAGCAGCATTGGTGACCTCTCTGTAAATCCCATGGGGCATTGGGGCGGCTCTGTTCGGCTCAGGCCAGCAGCTGCCTGGAGGAGCCAGATGGTCGCAAATCAGAAATGAAATTCAGCCCTCCCCCCCCCCCCCCCCCCCCTCGCACTGCCAGTCGTGATAACCCCACCCTTTGTGCACACAACACACACACACGCGCTGATATAAACACTGCTCATACAGGTTCATTTGAGCATCCTTCATCCTCGCCAAAAATAACCATTGTTGTGTGAAAACGTTGTAAAACGTGGTCAACTTTTAACCCAAACTGAAAGGTTGCACTCTGCCTTTTAGCTTAATATTGTACAACACATTGGGTTTATAAAACCCTCAAAAAGCAGTCTCTCCTAGTTCCTAAAAAGCTAACATGTATTTCAGCTCCACCCTTATATACAAAACAGCACTGTTTATCGCAGTGGAAATTTTCGTCATATCAAGTCTGCAAGTCACCACATCTGCCCGTGTCCTCTTAGAAGTGGATTAACAGCACTTGATAAACCAGGCTATTAACCAAAACAGCTGCCCTGACACCACAAGGATCAGAGATGATCCCCAGAGCCGATAATAAAACATAGTAATCAGATTTCAACTTAACAAATGTCTGGATTTATCTCTAGGGAGGGGTCGCACTGTTACGTTTAATGCTCATGCTCTATGAGGCCATAGCATACTCTATGTAGCTCCCACCCAGAGGTCCTTCTTCAGGGTATTTCTGCAGCTGTCAGGAGGTATGGGAATAGGATAAACAGTTGATATAGTTAACTCAAATTAATGGATAAGCAGTTAGCTAAAATGAATTAATAGACCCTTAAGATAGCTAAATGTAACGGATCAATTGTTGAAATTGAATAGGAATTGTTGGCTAATGCATTAACAGTGGAAACAGCTAATGCATTTAGGATCTAAAAGTTGAATAAAGGGTTGAAAGAGCTAATTGTAGGATAGTAAATAAATAGCTAAAATAGTTAAACAGTTGAAATATTAAAAGTAATGGATACATGGTTGAAAAATTACAACATCCAGCTTCTGCCACTGCACGTAGTAAGAATGCCGACTTAAGCCAAAACAACCTAAGCGATGATGATTCAATTGTATGGAAACCTGTTGGCAAAAATAGCCACTTTTAAATAATAGTGTTAAATAACATCCAATTCATAATTCATTCATAAGAACAAATTTGAAAACATGACAGATATCAAGAGGTTGGAAACCACTGGCTTAGGGGACCCAGGACACAGTAAGGGCTATCAGATCACTGTGACAGAGGCTTTCTGTGTTCGCCTTCACAGGAACCATGACTCACTAATTCTCCATCTTCCTCCTTCTCTCTCCATCTTCCCTTAGGTGTGTACTGTTACTGTAAGTTTCACAGAGAATAACATCTGCATGAATGAAGCTGAGGAAAGTGTAATTCACAGAAAACGTGATGTTCAGTGCAAACAGCAGGGTGACGATGAGTAACAGTAGTTGAGTTTACCTGCAGGCAAAGCAAGCACATGCATGAAAGCATATGTGCAGTATGTTTTTCCAAAGATGAATTGTGCATACATGGAACACATGCATACAGTCAGAAATATACAAGAAAAACCTCATCCATTAGAATGCTCTTAAGTCTACAATCCTCATAATTGTTATAAGATGTAACGTACAATCATGCTGATTGGCTGACATTTTTGGGAGAATTTCCAAATGCTGTCCTGGACTGCTAGGGCTTTACGAAGGTACTCTTTAAAATTTATAAGTGAGCCTGACTTATCACCTGTCAGTTACAAGCTTCTAAATTTAACATGTTGCTGTAACAACACTTATCTGTGAATTTTGCAGGATTTCTTGGTTTAGATATGTGAATTAGTCATCTAAATTTGGTTGCAATTGCACAATGTGTTCAAGAATACACAGTTTATGGCAATGTAACTATAGGCTGTCGGAAACTTTATGGTATGTTAAATAATAAACTTTTTTCGGCATTTTTTTTTAACGGTACCGTATTACTCACTGTATTACTGAGTAAGTGTTACCGGGAGGTCATATAGTGGTGAATGTTTTGCTTAGGCAGAAAATCATTCATTTACAGTAAGAGAATAAGTTATAGATGCATCGTTGCATTTCAAGTGTTGCAAACAGTAACGTAGTCACTGTCACTGTGTTATGAGCAAAAGCATTGAGAGTTTGTTGTAGCAACCAATGTAATTATAACTTAGATTAATATAGCGCATTTCATGAAACCCAAGGATGCTTTACACAGGACGTACAGGGGGACAAGGGAAAAGAAAATAGTAGGCTGACACAAACACATACTGAAAAGAAATAAGACCAGGCGCTTTTAGCTTTTAGTTCTTCATTGTTTTATTTCTTTTTTTCCTGTGATAGCCCCTCACTGTTAGTCTTGTTTGCTGTTACATTCGTTTATGATCATTAGATGAAACATTACAGTTTCGGAAACATTTAAAAGTTACATATAGTAACTTCTATGTTCCAATTTTGGTGAAGATTGGGTGAAATTTGGAGGATAATTAAAAGTCTACGCTAGCGGCTCTGTGAACTTGTACATAGGCATAGCAGGGGTTTGAGCTAAACGCTAACTTTGGCATGCTAACGTAGTCATGATAACAATGCTAACATGCTGATGGGAATTTCATTAGTATCTTGTCATAAACCAAACTATTGCCTAAATTGAATTTTTGACCTTATGATGGCACTAGATGAAAGGTCAGAGAGAATAACCCAAGTTGTTACAATTCATCCTGAGGGGAACAGGCATGTCTAAACCAAATTTCCTGACCATCTGTCTAGTAGTTTTTGAGAAATTTCACCAAGAACAAGACAGATAAACATACATATACTGTGCAAACATATGGGACCAAAAAGGTGATAAACACTATATACACACCACCTGCATATATACACTCTTGCTGATCTTGACTTAATTGAGTGTATCCTGAACATGCCGAAATCCCAGTACGTAAACACTCAGACATGAACAAGCTGTGCTGTTTGTTTATGTGTGTTGGTGCACAGTTGCACTTTTTTTTATTTTAATCTTTGATGGTTTCACTGTAATATACAAGTGGTTTGAAGATTAAAAGCCTCAACTCAGGCAGGGCACATATCTTGTACGTAATGCAGGATGTTGTTGAGGGTTGAATGATTTTTTTTCACATGCAATGCCTGTAAACATACACTGTATGTACTGTACTGCCTTTATTTGGCAGGCAAAAAAACTAAATGTGAGTTACAGTAAGAGAAGGGGAAATGAGCAGCTGAAACGTATGCAGCACCCAGTATGAATAATTATCAAGACGGAAATCCAGCTAGTCCAGATTGTTGGCTGTCCTGGTATGCATTTGTTTACTTTAGGTGTTTGGAGAGACAGCTTTTCCTGTGGACCTTTGGGAGATAGAAGGAGTGTGTCCTGATAGCAGAAAAGAGGAGGGAGGAGGAGGAAAAGGAGAAGGAGGAGGGTAGTTTCTTACAGCCTGAGCGTTTGGCTGAAGGGTGGAGACTCAGAGCAGCAGTGAGGAGGGAGGCAGGGAGGATCTCAGCTGTAGCAGAGAGAGAGAGAGAGAGGGAGAGGCATACAGAGAGAGGAGTGTGTGTGTGTGTGTGTGGATGTACTCGCCTGCCTCTCTGACTGACTGACTGTGTGTGTGTGTCTATATGTGTGTGTGTGTTTGTGTGTGACAGAAATAGGGGAGGACGCGTGGATACTACTCCACAGGACTGAATGTGTTTGGCGTCACGGAGAGACCATACATCAAAAAAAGGTAGGATTTAAATTTTTTTGTGGGGTGGGTATTGTTTATTTTTTCTGTTTTGGTGGCATCTGGGTTAATCACATCTAAAACAGGGTGTGTTCCAAGGGGCGGAGGGTTTTTCATATGTCGTTTTGTCAGCACTCGAGAGGGCAAGATTGATGCTGTTGGCTGGTTTACATCATGGAATCCCCTCCTCCCTCTGAAATCTCTAAAAACCTGCTTACTGTCAGGTGAGTTGCTGGTATTACTTCCCATCATCTTGCGCCTCATTTCATACATATGTATTTCATACATATGTGTATATATGAGGTGGAATAAGAGAATCGAACCCCGTCTAGTCTTCCTCCGTTCTTTTTTCTTCCCTCAGAATTGGGAAGATCTTATAATGTGCAGCCAGAGGAATTAAGGGCATCTGTTTCTGGGGAATATTTGCACGAGCAGAGAGGAGAAAAAAGAGACCAGAGGGGAGATGTGTAAAAGGGGATGCAAAAGACAGAGGCAGCAGAAAAAGCAGAGAGGAATCCCACAAGCCTCCTGTGAGGTTTTCCGTCCATTCTCAACTCCCTCGCCCTCCATACGGTGATGAGAAAGCATTTGACCAAACACAAGCTTCATGTAGTGATTGTATCAGGCAGATGGTCGGGAGAGGAGGAGGAGGTGGAGGAGGATGAGAAGGGGGGTTTGGTGTTTTTATGTTACTCATATACAGATATAGTTCACAGAAAAACTGAGAAAACAAACGCAGGCGTGCTGTTTTTACCATTCTTAGCTCATCACACTATATGCATTGGCATATACAACTCACATTAAATCATCCAATCATGTGTGTTACATATCCAGGCCTGTTACAAACGCACACAGAGAGCCAAAATAACGCAATGGCTCAACGTCCGGGTGTCTGGTGTACTGTATCTTGAGGGCAAGCTGCTCCAAGGCCACAGGTTGTTTCACACACAGCAATGTTGAGACTAAACGGGCAGCACACAAAGTATCCAGTGATAAACAAGAAAGATCAAAAACCCTGAGAGCACAATGGAAAACATTAAGTGTTACAGTTAGAAAGCAAAGAGGGAACAAGGGAGGAATGATGGAAGAATGAGCAGCCATCCACACCTTGTTGACTACTTTGACCTCTCCACTCCCATCACAGCATAAAATTCAACCAACATCGATCTGAGCCTCCTTAAAGCGTCATTCTTGCTGAAGTTATCTATCAACAACGTGTTTCTCAGAGATGTACACGGCTTCAGAGGGAAGGCAACATGAAGGAAATATTGTTGGACTAAAGGCTTCAACCTTTGCACTCGTTGCACTTGTTTGCTTCTTACAGTGTTGATTTCAGGTTTTAAGCTTATTCAACCATGCGTTGGTCTTTCTGAAAAGAAGCATCCAGAGCTGTTTTTTGAGTCTTTTGGGGAAGCACAAAGTCAAGTCTCAAATCATATCCAGCCAAGCCTCAACTAAGGTCTCTATTCTGGAATTCTCCTTTAAGTCAGGTTTCAAGTCCCAGATGGGAAAACTTGATTTTTTTGTTTTTGCTTTCAAGTCAAGTCTTTAGGGAGTCAAGACTCAAGTAAGTTAAATCTTAAGTCTTAAGTCCAGTCTTATGACCTAATTTTTCTGACTTAGGTTTGACTCGAGCCTCAACCCTACCAGAGTTGGTTTCAAGTCTTTTAATGCAAGTGCAAGAGAACCCTCAGGTCTTGTCCAACCAAGATTCAACTAAACTATCTAGTCCTTAAAGGAAAAATGTGAGAATTTTCAGATTCAAACCTCACAGTTGCCATGTCCTGAAACTCCAAAGTCCTCCTGTTTGTGTGATTTAAATGTGACTCAAGTTGGTCTCCAGAGCTATTTTCAGTTATTTTGAAGCATGTCTGAGTCAAGTCTCCAGTCTTGTGCAACCAAGTCTCAAGACAGGTTTTAAGTCCCCAATAGCAAAACTTGAGATTGCAATGATTTTACTTTTACGTCAAATTAAATCCTCATCACGTCTGTCCAAGTCCATATTTGACTTGACTCAATGTCTCAAGTGTAACAGAACTTTTGCCAGGATTCTTATCCAAACAAGTCTTGACTCCTTCAGGGTAAAGTGTGAGACTTTGTTGTTATTGTTTTGTGTTTAAGGCTCAAGTCAAATCAACACTATAGGGAGTAGTAATACTGCTTCAGTGTTACTACTAGATGAACTGTCTTGATCAGTCAGACACTGAAGGTAGATCTAGAAAGAGGAATATATCTTATAAGTCCTGACATTGTATGCTGTTTGTAAATTAATACAGCCATTACATAAATAAAAGAGTGGGCCAAGAATCTTATTGTTAAGCAACTTTCCTGTTTTAAGTGAAAGGGCACAGTTGTTGTTGTCGATTTGTAGGACATGAGCTGTTGACATAACTTGCATCTTACTTTTTTGGATTATCTCTTACTATTTCAAAGTGCAGCACACTTTTCTTTTCCCAGTCATTGTCAGTTAAAGACAAGATGCTCCTCCATAGATTACGGATCATGGAAAGTGAAAGTTAAATCTGCCATGAGGCAGTTGGATTGATTCACGCAAAGATTTATTAAAAGCTTCTTACTTTTCACATTTTTATACAACATTATATGTTGAAATTATATCATAATACGCTGTATATTGACATTGCTATTGGGAGAAAGTTTTATGTACAATTTTGAGCTCCCCCATATTGCCAAAATGGCATGATCCTTGTTTCATAACAACTCTGCAAAGATTCAACTGTGCAATCGGCAGTCAAATCGGGTTCTCCCAATTCAAGCATTGAATATTCGGGGTCACTCCTAGTTTTAAGTCCTACTCATACTTAAATCTGATGGAGGCCACGTTTGAAAATAATAATAATGTGAACAGTCAGTTCAAAAACTGAGCATTAAGGCCTGCAGTCTGAACGTAGCCTGCGACGTATGTCTGACCCGAGTCCAAGTCTGAAGTCTTCACCTCTGGAAGCATCAGATACAAATCTTTCTGATAGTTTGGATGAAATCTATCACAAGCAGAATGCTCCCCAAAGCAGATACACTGTCATTACTATTCAGCCAAATGTACAGTTGGAGAAACAGTCTAAGCAGCGCACTCAAACTCTCAGCCGAATCTAAACAACCCCGGATGTTTGTAATATTGTTAACAGCCCAGGAGTCTGGCCGTGTTATTCTTGGCATGCTAATTGATTCCAGAGGAAAAGTATGTTTATGCCTACTCACTCAAGGCAAATGCTGAGATCCTGCTGATTCCTCAGGAGAAGAGAGTTTTAATGAACGCAAGTGCTCGGTAAAACTACTATTTTGACACATGGGGCCTGAATTAAACCTTTTAGATTTGGTGGCCACTTCCAAATATGATTTCCAAGCTGGTCACATGATCGACGATTTCCTGCAAAGGGGCCAGGGGAATGAAAAACGGCCTTCTTACAGCCAGAATTCACCAGCGTTATATGGCAGGTGACTGGTGTTAATTGTCAATCCTAGTCACACAAAACATGTTTTTGTTTTTTTTGTATACAACCAAAGTCTGTGGCTGTTCCTGTGACATCAGTGTTAGGCATTATTTCTACCCCAATAACTGCACTGCTGTTACATAACATGCATATCAAAGCTTTTAGATGCATTTAAGGAAAAGAAAACCACTTGGTAACTGCTTTAATCTAACAAAGAAGATTCATGCCGGGCCTTGATCGTTTGATTTAATAAACATAATAGACCACATTTGTGCTCCCTGGAGCAATAAGCCTCCTCCCTGCTGCCTCCTAGACTCCCAGAGGATGCATCATTTCCTGGGCCACTGCCTTCACCCCTCCCCCTTATGGGACCTAGATTAACAACCAACACACACGCACACACACACATACACATACATATACATATATATATATATATATATATATATATATATATATATATACACACACACACACGCACATACACACACACACTACCATCTTTAAAATGGCAGGATGGGTAGGGCATGCTGGGGGTGGCACAGATGTCCGGACTAATCGAATATTCACGGGTGGTGGTGGTCTGATGGAGAGGCAGCGGCACGAGGAAGGAGAAAGAAAGAGAGTTAGGGTTAATGTACGATATAGAGAATAAAACATTTCATGTCAAATGTTGAATCTACTTTAGGAAGCAAAAAAGAAACATATGAATGTGATATTAGCAACATGGTCCTACACAAACCAACTATTATATGCCAAACTTAGAAAGATACTGTGGGTTGATTCAGTGGGTAGAGCAGGCGCACATATACTTTGAGGTTTATGTCTTGATGATCATATTGGCAAATCTTGATGATTGGATCGGCGATACCGATACCTGTATCGATACTGCCTAAAACGCTGGTATCTGGAAGTACCAGAGTTTATGCCTAAACATCTCAAGTAGCGAGTGACAAATCTGTCTCTTAGAGCAGTTAACACTTTTCATGACAATCAAAGAAAATGCTGATTTTAAAGTTGTAATTTTTGTTAGTTGACTTAAAACAACATTCACACATTTTTGTGGCAATTCTTTCAACACTTTTTTCCCATGAGTAGGCCAATAAGTTTCCATGCTAGGTAGCCATGCAGCAAGATAATGGTCCATGTTTTCCAACCAGTGAAAAACATTAATGAGCACAACGGCAGATCTATTCGTGACGCTGCACCAGACTAGAAAAAAAAAATGTTGTACTTCATAACAAAAGATGTTTTTTTTCTAATTTAAACTTTTATTGTTGCATATTAAGTATGCAATATTATAGATACATAATAGTACATAGTAGGGTTGGAACGGTTTATGTATTGAACCAAAACGGTACGAGCGTCCAGGTTTGGCACATGAATTTACATGGAAAATACATGGTATAAAAATAAATAAAACTTGCGTGCAAATTAACTAATCTAATGCGGAACTAATGTAATGCGGAACTATTCTTAGATACGCGGGTTCTTCAGGGACACCTAATCTGTAGCCCCACTTTTGCTGCGAAGCTCGGCGCGGCATATGTAGCCGAGCTCTGCCTATGCCCGCAGTTTTAGTGAGTCAGAGATAGCAACACAAAGAGTTGTTAACCTAGTGACTTTGTTGCTAGATTTAGCATTTTTTTTTTCAAAAAGCGCCTAGCAACGTATTTGGCAACTTTCTGTAGAAAAGACAGACTTTCTGTAGAAATGACACCGGTATTGTCCAGCGAGCATGCAAGGTACAGTATTTGTTATTGTTTTGGTGTTCTGCCTTATTTTGGTAGTCTGTTTTTGTATTTTGCTCTGTTTCCTGTTTTTTTTGACGGTCTGGTTTTCTGTCTTGTTTTACTTCCTGTCCCATCACTGGAAAAGGGCTTCTATTTTCCTTTACTGGTCTCCGTCCAGAACACCAGGATCTGTTGGTCCACTTCTCTGTCTATGGCCAGTTTGTGTGAAGTTCTGTGCTTCCTGGATTTCCCTGGTTTTTGTACTACCTTTGTTGTTTAGTATTTAGTTTTTTGGTCAAATAAATCCTCAAGCTCAAACTTTTTCCTGCCAGCCTGCCTGCTCTCTGCATTTGAGTCCTCTAAGCTCCTGACCCATGACAGTATTTCTCTCTTCTGGTCGCCAAAACAGTCTTCTGTTCAGTGACTGAGAAGCAGCCCCTCCCCTCTCTGCTCTGTGGGCATGTAGAAGGGGAGGGGGGACTAGGTGTGGGGCCGGTGTAGGTATGAGAGACAGCAAGACGCAACGGGAGAAAGACGGCGCTTAGCTGGCCTGGCCTGGCCCTGGGTAATATATACTATATAATACTATTTTAGCTTTAGCCAGTCCGGCAGCAGCTTTCTGCGGTGAAAAATGGCCGAGGGGAGGTGATAACGTTGCATTAATCAGGTCATTTAGTTTGTCTTTGCAGAGAACAGAATGCTGTATTTTCATATTTTTATATCATAGCTGATTGTCTTATTTTGTTTACAATTTACAGATGGAGTCTGGAGATGATGTGGGGTACTTATTTTTTACTGTTTACATCTTACACACTTCAGGCTTTTTGCAGCTAGCTCAATGGAGAGACTCTATGACACTAGGTACAGCCTGAGACATATACAATAAAAAAATGGCTTACGTTGTATTTGTTTTACTTTACCCTCCATTGTACCGAACCGTGATGTCTGAACCGAGGTGTGAACCGAGCCGTGACTTCTGTGTTCCGTTCCACTCCTAGTACATAGTGTTAACATTTAAAAGAAAATCATGAATTAAAGCCTCCCTATTATATACAGTTTGGATCCAAACCGCTGTGGTTTTATCATAGTAAAAAAAAAGACTCTCAAGGTGGTTGATGAATCACAATTAGATGAACATACTGTAAATACAAGATGCAAGGCAATAAGATTTCCTTCTGATGTACATGCAAACTGGTCAGTCAAGTTTACAGGTTTAGTTTTAAGATGCCAAGAGAATTATCTAAAAAAAAATACAAATTGTTACAGTAGCAATTCAGTTTGACAAGAGTTTTTGACACATAATACTGAGTTTCAACACACAGAATAAATTACAATAAATAAATTAAGTTAATTGTAGACAGACTTTAAGAACCGACAAAAAGAGACGAAAAAAGTAAGAAGATGATGAAGAAACGCATACTAGCGTACTATTAATATACATTTTCACTTTCCAGTATGTTGTTAAAACAAAGTCGGTGTTACACAAATATCTGCTCTAGTGGTAGTTGTCATAGAAGTAGCAACTTTTGTATTACTCTCATACTGTTTTAACTTGGTATCTGATCTTTTAATGAGCTCATAGTGTTCATATTTTACAATACAGTAAACCTCGGGACATAACTGTTCGATATTCCTGTATAATGAGTCTGTTGTGATAAGAGCCTGAAGGTCGGCTCCAAGTCTCACACAGAAATAGTGATGGAGAAGGACGCTCAGCTGTCACACTCAGAGTCATCTCCCTAGACAGTCATTGCCTGACATCTCTGCTCTCTGTGTCCCATCTCTTTATCTTTGCTTGCAGAGGGAGGGGTGTCCTTTCTCCTATTCAAAGTCAGGTATCTGTGCTTTATTACATTCCATAGTCAATATCCATCTTGATTTGACAGTTTTATGTTACTCCTCCTTTACTGCAGTCGCTGTAAAGGCCACCCTGGAAGAAGATACCGTTTTAATCTTTAATCTTTCTGATAACCTTTATTCCAATTTATTTATACTCGCTCTGTGCAACCTTTCCTGTCATTTGACAGTGACATCGCAGCCTGTACCTCATTGTTCCATGACACACTCAGGATGGTACACTCAGTCACACTGTGATAACTTTTTGCATGCGTGTGAGTTCTCTTGCATGCACATACATCACTGCTGTCTTGTTTTTTAAGAAATAATAAAAAACAGACTTTGCATTTTTGAAAGTCCGCAGTGGGGTTTTGGTTTTGTAGTAAAACACACACATAGGAAATGACTCAGTCAGCACAGAAATGTATCGTGTCAGCTTTTACAGTAACACAATTGGAGTCAGTAGGTTTTTTCATGAAATAAACAAAGTAGCATACCAGCTTTTCCTTCAGCAGGGCAGACGTATTTCGTTGTATTTAAAGGGCCGGTTCACCCAAATGACAAGAAAATATTTTGGATCTAGTGGTTTCTTGGCACTTTATTAGAAGAACTGTAATAAAGGCAAGTGTCTCAGTTCAAACTGCCTCCAATAATTGAATGTTGAAACATAATTAATTGTCTGCTAACCACCTCCCCCAAACAGTGATTTTTCAATCATAGCCTTGCAACCATAACTAGCTCCAGCAGGTCTGTCAAGCTTTGTATTTCACCCATAGACTGTTAATATTAATGGACAGCGCATGTGGGACGTCACCCATTGGTTTGTGGAGATTTCCTATGAGTCGTTGAGTTTGCCATTACGGGCGCAGCCATCCTATTTGCAGATTTTAGACGAGTGGGAGGGGCCACGTTACGTTACACACTTTCACATCATGCCCCCTGCTGGAATTTAGATAGAATGCAGGTTTAAGGCACTTCTGCATTTGCAGCACTTTGCCAAACCGGATGGTTTGTCCATTAATATTAACAATCTATGATTTTGACACATTTGAAGTGTGAATGAGGCTGTAGTGGGAGTGGTACAATGCAATTGCAATTCTCAGTGCAAGGAACAGATTAAACAATGTATTTATCTGTGTTAACGTAAGCTACGATTGTTAGGTGGATGACTAAATAGCTTGCTACCTCAGCGTGCATTCTTTTGTGGGAATAAAGGTTAAGTTATGTTTAAGGACTAGCACATTCACTGTGAAACATTTCCTCACTGTGTGGTAGCCAGTCCTGGATGCTATCAGAGTTTAGGCTCAACGTTAGCTGATCTTTAATGGATTTGTTCTTCAAAAACTCCAGTGAACGTTACTAGAGATGGAATCACATCTACAAACTGGTGCCTCATCCATAAGCATTTTCTCTTCTAACATTAAAATTAAAAACCTATTATTCACAAGTATGTGAACTAAACAGCCTACCAAAGTTATTTAGAATGAAATCCTGCATTTTTCCTTATTGTACTTACAATACTAAGATTAAGTAGTTCTACACTTGAAAAACGCTACAAAACCAAAGCTGTGTCTTCTACATTGATCACTAGTGAGGATGCTAACTTTTTACCAGGTAAATGCAGCTTTATCCTCAACCTTTTAGCACGAGATGTAGGCCTATGCAGTGTTTTGTTATTTGACTTTGTTTTACAAAATTGTATTTTAGCTGGAAACATTAAAAAGCATTACCATTTAAAACAACCAACTCATGGAGCTAAAGTTAGCTTAATTAGCTTGTTAACTACAGCTGATAGTTGAGGTTTTATCATTTCAGTGGTTGCTGGCTAGAAATGAGAGGCTTATGTTAACTGTCTGAAGTCAAGGATTAAGGATTCAGGTCAGGATTGCTTCAAAATAACTATGATAAAATCTGCCACCGTTGTTATTAAAACTTGACATGTATAGCAACAGTAACTAACAGGGGCGGTGCTTAGCTGCCCTCAAAACTTAGCCTGGGTTATCTCCGAGCAGGGGTCCCGTCCTGCTTCCTCACTTCCCTGCAGACCCTCGCAGGTTAATCATTGGCTCTCCAGGGTCCAGATGGCTGAGCTGGGGACAGATTTTTAATTACCACGCTCTGATTTCACACCCTGGGCGTCACAGAGGACAGAACACTCCCTGCCTGGCCGCCTTAATTTATCTTTTTGGACGGGGTAAAAAATGTATTATAATAACGTGATAAGGTGTACACTACAGAAAGAGAAAAAGGAAAGGAGAACCAAGAGTCAGCATGTGTGGGAGTGCGAGAGATCATCACTGTTGACAGGCCAGGAATTATATTTTCCTCACTAGGATGTTTCCTGCTGCGCTTAATCACCCTTTAAGTCTGCAGCACCCGGACTCGAGCATCAGCTATAATCACATCTGCGGAGGGCCTCGTCAGAAACACAGACCCCCCGAAAACCTGGAGGAAAGGGGTTCAAAAAGGCTCCAAATGTCAGGGGAAGGATGGCGGAGGGGGTCAGATTGATTGGGTGGTGTTAGCAGCAGGACAAAGCGTGCTGGAGGGGTTTTAGTCCCATAACTGAACACCTGTCTTCCGCAGAGGGAGGGATGGGAAGCAGAAGGCCAGAACATAGGAGAGAAATGGATCACCAGTCGCATCCCATAATGCACCTTTCTGTCTTTTTCACCTGCAGTGCAGTTCAGTTCTAGATGCTTGACTGGCATAAATGTAGAGAACAATTTTGACAAAGCATTAAGATAAATGTCTACACTCTCTATCTTGCTTCTGTTCTGTAACATAAATATGATGACCCAAAGGAAAATCAAATTCAGAAATTTTTATTTTTATTTTTTAAGAACAGTCACCTTTCTTGCCCTTTTTTAGAGTAGAGGAAAAAAGTAGACAGTAAAAGATGTAAGAGTGCAGTCAGGACTTTGAATTTGCTATAACACTGACACTTTCACAACTTCAAAAAAATACCGCAATACTATTTGTTAGAGCTTCATCTCGGATCTACTGCAATAATCAAAAGATATGATATGTTGCAGTCAGGTGCCTACGAGTGACACCTTTTCATTTGATGAATTGTTATTAGTGCTGTCAAACGATTAAAAACATTTTTTTGCAATTAATCACATTAATGTCATAGTTAACTCATAATTAATCGCACATTTTTATCTATTCTAAATGTCCCTTGATTTCTTTTTGTCCTAATATTTTTTTCTCATTGTAATGCTCTTAACAACATGAAAAGTGGATCGGCTCGCTTTGTGCAAATATCTTTATTGGCATATAGCTTACTGTAGTGTTCAATTTCACACTAACATTCTCACTTGGAGCAAATAATCTCTCACACAGTGTAACACTTTCCATCAATAAAAGGGGGAAAACAATACTTTGATGGGGGGGGGGGGGGGGTTAATAACGCGTTAAACTGACAGCACTAATTGTTATATTAAAAAAATTGGTTCTAGCACTTACAAAACAAATCATGTACAGTATAATGTACATTATTTTCCGGTTTCAGATTTTCTAATGTATTTTTATAGGCAGCTATTGTTTTTGTTTTTTTGTTTTTTTTACAGTATAAAAATCAAATAGAAGAATCTTAAATTATGTAATCCATCACAGTGATGATTTTTCAATTTTCCATAGCTTTGTGTGGTGGTGCAGGTGCAAAGGTTGATTTTAAAAGTCTATACTTACGGTATTGTAACTTTGACAAAAATGAAGCAGATGTGCTGTCCAAAGTGATAGATAACACAATTCAAAAAGGTTTCAACGGTGAATTAATAGATTTTCATATTGTATTTAAATGATTGGAAACCAGTGGTTGCCTGGAACAACAGCGGTATGGTTTGCAAAATAAGTTAGCTTTAATGTAAGATTACTTAATAATTAGCTAAAACACACAATCACTGTACTTTTAAAATCCAGTTCAACTGCAGCACACAGTTTTTGCAAACCCAAATACATATTATAAAATATTATAAAACCTTTAGCCTTTACTTTCATACCCAGCAGCACACAAACAGCAGATGATTGTATAGTTTTCCTGGATATTCCCAGATGTATACTGGATGTGAGTCTGATGAGTGACGAGCCAGATGTCTCTGAGCAAATAACACTCATCATGAATTGGTCACAAGTTACAGCTCATGTGACTCTGAATGTTTGTCATCAGTCAGCAGGAAAGCTAATGTCAATAATGGTGATTTTTTGTTCATACTGTGTTTTACATTAACATTAACCGTCCATGAGACTCCTGAAACACCTTCAGTGTCTTTCTGGTAAAACCTAAAACAAGAAATGCAGGAATATGTGAGTTGCTTTCAAACAGTATGTGCAGATGCTTTCTTTTCCATTTGGCATATGAAAAATTATGTATTGAGTACTCAAAACATGATTGACGAAGGACTTCTTCTCTAGTTTCTCTGGCAAACCTCAGCATTTCAGCCTGAGACCGAATGCGGGTATGAAGCCTCAAACTCAGAATCATAATCTTGTTTACTAATTTTTTGGTCAGATATTTCCCAGTTTCATCATATTTTCTATTTCTAAAAGTTTAAGAATAACTTTTTAAACTCTGAGCAGTTTCAATGTTGCTAAAATACTCTGGCTCAGGGGTTTTGGTGCTGTTGGCGAAGTTTTTGTTAGTAAATGCCTTACTTTAACGCTGCTATAGCGTTGCATGCTGCCATGATTTACGATTGGTGGGATTCCCTACCTCTGCAGATCTGCTCATGCAGTGTAATTGGCCCATTTATCAAGAGCAACAGAAAACCCTGAGAGCTGCAGAGTCACAGATGCATTAAGAAGGAATCTGTTGGACCCGAGGAAGAGGGGCAGAGGAGGAGAGGGAAATGGGTCAGCACCAAAGGAAGCTCAACTTAAAGGAATAGGTTTGACATTTTGAGAAATACACTCATTTGCTGAAGATACACCACTCTCATGTTGTCTCTTATCAACATGAAGATTGAGCCAACAGCTTGTTAGCTTAGCCTAAAAACTGGAAACATAGATACGGATAGCCTCAAAAATCACTTATTAACACTTTATATCTCATTTGTTTAATCCGTACAAACATGTTTGTACAAATATGACAACTTGTGGTTTTATTTGATATAGAAATACTAATTCTTGACTGAAAGCACCGACTTCCTAAAATAGTCTAGCACATAACTCAGTTTTTATGCTAAGCTAAGCATCTCCCGGTTGTGGCTTCATATTTAACAGACAGATATGAGTGGTATCGACCTTCTTATCTAACTCTCAGCAATAAAGTGAATAAGCAGCAAATGTCCAACTATTCCTTTAAGAGTAAACTGAGATAAAGTTTTTAGTTCTAACTGAACCTCAAGTCACTATTCCTGGCCAGGAAATATTCCTGCAGATAACCTCCCTATAATACCACAACTTTACCTTTTTACATTCCAGCTTTTGTACAGATTTAAAAAGAAAGGAGATAAATTACTTGTAAATTAGTGAGCTTATTGAGCTAAGTGAGAGATGCTAGTTGGAGCATTTTGTTACCTTAGACAGAGCCAGGCTAGCTGTTTACCCATGCTTCCTGTCTTTATGCTAAGCTAAGCTAACTGGCTGCTGTCTGTAGCTTCATACTAAGCACATCAATCTTCTCATCTACTGTAACTGGCAAAAAAGCACATTACCTAATGTGTTGAACTATTCCTAATTTGTCCCCTCAGTCACGATTCACTTGCATCTCCCTCTGTAGTTTGTTGTGCTCTCAGTGGAGTTTATAAGAGCGAGCTGTGCCATTCTGACACACAGGGATTAGAGGGCACAAGACTTCCACGCCACGCTTCAGCCTCTGATTCTTACCTCTCTTGATTCAACTTCTGTTTATCTCTTTTTTGTCTATTTGCAGAGAAAGAGTTGAAGAGCGGATACAAAGTGCAGACTGAACTGCAGGCAGACACCAGGGCTGAGTGCGGAGGAGTAAGCAGACAAGGTAATACAAGACAAATAAGGAGAAGAGGCTTCGGAGCATGTTAAATTCCATAATATTACGGTATGAGTGGTGTTACAGCTTTCTGCAAAGTTGTCGCACTGACAGCTGACACAGATCAGGCCTATGTTCATCTGGAAGGAAGGAAGGAAGGAAGGAAAAATGAAGGAAGGAAGGAAGGTTCAATGATGTGTGGATGAGCAGAGGAGAATTAAAAATATGTCCCAGAACCTACTAAAAACATGACAGGAGACATCTACTCTCTTTATTGTTCATTTAACCTTTTAGTTCAAAGTAGCAGTTATTCCTCCTGGAGTCGACACTTGGCATGGGCATTCTCTCCATGCCACCATCTCCACCCCACCCCTCCCTCTCTAGATATGAAAATGTCAGCGTGGCATTTTCACACACTCCACCGCCAATAAGCAGGAAAATGACTTTGTAGACACAGTGACAGCTCTGCTAAAAAGCTGACTTTTATGTACTGCTTTTTTTCTTTCTTTTTTTACACATTTTTGTACAGCCAAATGACAACATAAGTGAAACTTAAACACAAAAAGAATGTAGGTGTAATTTAGATGTAACAGAGATCTAAAAATCCCAGATTTTTAGGTGTTTTTTTGTCATGCTGGCAGCTCTCGGGATGGCAATGCCGGCCTAAACTAAGACGTTGAACATGGTAAACAGTTTACCTGCTAAAGCCTGCGCATGTTAGCTTTGTCATTGTGAGCATGTTAGCATGTTGACGCTAGCATTTAGCTTAATGCAACGCTGTGCCAACGTACAGCCTCACAGAGCAGCTAGTATGGCTGTAGAGTCTTATTTGACTTGTGTAGAAATGAAGTTTCTCTTGATCCCAAGTTGAGCTGTTAAGGAAAATTGTACAGTGCCTTTACCCAGTGACAACTCTCTAAAGTCTTCTAGCCCCTTGAGACACATTTGCTTTCCGGTTATTTATTTAGAACATCGCATTTTGCTGTCAGTTCCACTCAAACTAGGCTATTGTGACACAGTGTCTGATTATTTTCTGTAAAGAACAGAGTCCTACTTTTCCAGACATACCAGAAACCTTAAACAGTGACATCTGTGCCTATCAATAGTCTGATGATACGCTGGCCTGTTTTTTGACGTCTCTCCTGAGTTTTGAAACAATATTATGGCCTCAATGCGAAAAATGCTAAATTATCATTCTAAAAGACTAATTTCTACTTGTTGATTACACTTTTTTAGTAAGGGTTTGGCCTATTTTTTTTTTTTGGCAAGAGACAAAAGTGTTCAAGATATTTGTACATCATTCTCACTTAAAGTCTCACCTATTAACCTGACATATACAGTAATACAAAATATTCTACAGGGAAGTTGACACATGGCTTCCACAGAGGGACACCAGATTTTAGTACCCCACAAAAATGCCATACGCTGGACCCGGGTCCATTGATGCAGACAAGGTCTGGCATCGCACAGAACTGGAACAGTTTCTTTATTACTTCGTTCTACAATGTCTCAGATGTCTAAAAATATTAGTAAAGTGACCAAAGAATATTAGAAAAAGGTACAAAAACATTCTGAAAAATATTAGCAGCATGTAAGAAAAACATTAGTAAAATGTCCAAAAAATGTGACCTGTTCTAAAAATGTCTGAAAATTAAAAAAACAAATTGTATGTAACAATTAATTTCTATGTATGCTGTGGGCCTGCCACCTACTTTTCAAGTCAAATTACATTAACGCATAAATTGACTGATTCCAATAACAAGATAATCGGATTAGTTTTTTGACTTCTGCCTGAGTTTTAATTAAAACCCTACGACCGTAAAAGGTGAAGCAGTCCCCAGAGTGAGAACATCCCTCAGCTGCAGGGACTTGAGGACATAGTGTTTATGTTGCACTGTTAATACTGTGCAGTCTGCTGCAGCTTGTGCCCATCAATACTCTTCAGATTGTCGGTTGGTTTGCACTAAAACCGGGTTGAGATTTTCCAGCCCAGTTCGGAGGAAATGTCTCAGTCCTAAAAATGTGTGAATTAAGTAAATACTGTGGATTTTCACTTAAACTTGGGGTTTAAAGCTATTTCCTGTGACTCTTAAGATGACAGGAAATAATTTACAAATATATTGACTGTATGTAGACCCCTCCACATCTATATTTCCTTAATAATATATTCCATCAGACAAAAGACTCTTTTACGATACATCTAGTCAACCTTAACTGCTTTATTAAACGCAACAGTCTGGAAATGTTTAGTTGCTTAACCAATTGATTAGTTGTTTGACAGATTAAAAAATTAGCTGCTATTTTATTACTGTTTTTAAGATTAGATTACATTTAACTTTTTTTATTGCATAAAGTAAATATAAAAATTACAGTTTAGCATCTAACTAGGTAGAGCAAACAGTAACAAAGTACAAATATTGTTTTATAAAATGACTAATGTACATGTATGAACATGAACAATAAGACCAATGAGGTAGTGATAATAAGAACTGATGTAACTGTGACACAAAGAATGGGCCATTAAAGTCCTTTCTGGCTTCTCAAAAGTGATGTTTCTCCCTTAAATCGAACATTTTGGGGTTAATACTGTTGATTGGACTAGTTGGTATGGAGAACACAATAATTGATTCATCTGAAAAAAGTCATCAAATGACTAACTGCATGTGGAATTCCATATAAAAACATTTAATTTAGCTGCTGTCCTGTTAGTCAAGAAAACGAGGGGAAAAGACGTTTAAAAAACCAGGTGTACTACCACCTTTTGTCAGATTTAGCTGACACATTGGTTTACAGGCACTCTGCAGGCAGTCAAACCCTAATAAATGTAATTATCATGTGAAACAGACCCACTGTAAGCCGGGACCCTGTGCAGGTTTTAATTGATCAGGTCATCGGGGTTCAGGCCGGTGTGACAGCAGCAGTTCACCTGCCAGATGAGCAGATGTGCCGCCGTGGAGCATCAATATTCACGCTGAGCTCAGTCTTAACCCCACACTGAGTCGCACCACAGTGCAAACAGACGGACGGCGGAGGGGGAGATTGATCACACACCAAGGAGGACGCCGTTTTTAGAGCGCCCACAGGTTGATCCATTGCATCAAAGAGGTTATAAAAGACACAGGAACATCTGAGGACACCGAGCTGAGACTGTGTACCGATACAGATAGGTGATAAATTAAAAAGGAAATACCTGAATAAATTGGTAAAGAAACACATCAAATACTGATGCTTCCACACAGGGCAAGTGAAACTGCTGAACAGTTTAATAAAGAAGAAAACAATGCTCTATAACATGTATTGGCATCAAAATATACTTAAACTACAAGATTAAGGGTTCTAATTCTGCAGAATGTAAACGGTAGATTCTATTCTTGGATTGAAATTATTGATGCATAATGTGTACATCACTTTAATGTTTTAGCTGGTGAAGCTACTTTATAAACCGCAGGGTCATTTGAACTTCAATAATACATTTTATAATTATTATTTGATT
Source organism: Etheostoma spectabile (assembly GCF_008692095.1). NCBI lineage: Eukaryota > Metazoa > Chordata > Actinopteri > Perciformes > Percidae > Etheostoma > Etheostoma spectabile. The sequence goes on from NC_045752.1 coordinate 1,457,806, forward strand.
ATATTTTGTTTTAAGGTAAATCTGCCAAGTAATTTAAGATTTAAACTCAATGTAGTGGAATAAAAAGTACAATTTTTCCTTCTGAAATGTAGTAGAAGTATAAAGTAGCAGAGAATGGAATTGCCCAACCATAATGTTGTACTTAAACACAGTGCTTGACTCAATGTAGTAAATGTTACGTTCCACCACTGTTAATCTGAAATCCAAAACAGAATTGCAAATACAACATTGTTGAGATGAGGTGACCTGTCTTACGTCTGATCAAAGACAAACATATTGATTTATCATCCTTCATGTGATGCAGAAGGAGGATAGTGTCCCTGTGTCACACGGTGACTAAGAGGTTTTGAAAAGGCTTAGAAAACCACCATTACTAGTGCAAAAGTAGAGTTTTTTTCTTCTGAAATCAGTTATCTGTTTAAAGCACTGCCCCCTCGCGCTCCTCCCCCTCACTGTCATGGCCTGCCTAGCAACTGACACCATAAATAATGTGCGTGTGTGTATGCGTGTGTGTATGCGTGTGTGCGTGTGTGTGTTCACAGGCATGTGATAATCAACAGGGTATCTGTTACTAGTGCTCGTCTTTGCATGCCTGCTGTATATTACAGTGCTGGTCCTTATCAGTGGCACACTGTGGGTGAACTACAATGTTGGGGATGTTTGAATGTCTTTCTCGTCCTTGCAGCCAGAGCACACGTGAGGACCTGACTAACAGCACCCATGGCGAGCAATAACACGGCCAGCATCGCACAAGCCAGGAAGCTGGTGGAGCAGCTGAAGATGGAGGCCAACATTGACAGGATAAAGGTGAGCAGACACGTGTCATCAATGATAATTAATTAATTTATTCAGTTGTGTGCGTTTCTCAAAACGTCTTACCACTGTGGCTACAGAGCACTGTTGCCAAAACCAACAGATTCAGGAACAGTTTCTACCCACAAGCCATCTCTTTGATGAACAGCTGATTTCTTACCCACAGTGTCAGGTCCAATTCTGGTCAATAACCCAGTAGTCACTGTCTCTACAGCACCTGTTTAATGGTTCCACTTATTATTCCACTTATTTAGTATTATTCATCATTCCCATTCTCACGTCTCACTTATTATTTTATTTATTTATTCATCATTCTCATTTCCTATTTCTGATCTGTTCATATGTTCATACTGTTCATACTGTTCATATTGTAATATAAAAACATAATACTATTTATACCAGTATCCTTGCACTATGCTCCATATTTAAATAATTTTATTGATCTCTTCATTGCACTCATGCCTCTTCATTGTTTCTGTTTAGAGTATTTATATATTGTGTATATATTAGTCTGTATACTTTGTTTTGGTTGTTTTGTATGTGTAAGCACAGTGTGAGTAACGATGCTCCAAAGACAAATTTCTCCTATGTGTCCTCATACCTGGCGAATAAAGCTGATTCTGCTTCTGATTCTGATTCTGATTCTGGTTAAGTCAGTGGCAACTTAGACCTAAACCATAAAAAACACTTTTAATTAACCTTGTAATATGTATATTTTATCTGACAGTAGGGGGAGTCAGCTTGCCTGGCTCCTTCCAAAGTTAAAAATACACCTACCAATACAGCTGAAGCTTTTTTCCCATATTGATAGTATTTATGCTAAGCTAAGCTAACCGGCTGCTGGCAGTAGCTCCATATTTACCATACAGACATGAGAGTGTTATCAATCTACTTATCTACCTCTCGGAAAGAAAGAAAGTGAATTTTTTTCAAAGTGTCAAACCACTTCTTTAACTTTATCTTTGTAAACTGACGTGTTGCATATGTGTCTGTTTAATTCCAGGTGTCCAAAGCAGCGGCAGACTTAATGTCATACTGCGAAGCCCACGCCAAAGAGGACCCTCTGTTATCGCCAGTGCCAGCGTCAGAGAACCCCTTCAGGGAGAAGAAGTTCTTCTGTGCCATCCTGTAAACTCGGCATGGCCCTTCAGCAGTCTGCTCTGTGTGGGACTTTGAACATGTATGTTCAAAATACGTAGAAATCTTCTAGTAGGAGGGCAGGAAGATTATTGCCCCCTTGTTCTCGAACGGCTCCTAAAGAGTGCAAAAATTAAATCCCACAGAGTTTACATGTTACCATTAAAGGGGTTGTGATTGTGAGTTTTTGAGCGGTGTTGCAGCATGTTGAAGGGGTCTGTGCTTTTAGAGGACACAAAAGGAATGATGATGATGATGATGAGTGTGATGATAACCCTGTGAGGGGCAACCAGTGAACCTACCAAGCCTTCAGGTTGTGAGGTTTACAAAACAAAAAGTAGATAAAATGAGAATAAAAATAATTTGTGGTTGTTTTTGGGACTTCCAGATGTTCTGTTAAAAGGTTTGTTGGTGGGTCGAGCAAAATACGCCTACCACTAGCCGCAACCTGATTATTAATGGAATGTTTTTTTGAGTTGTTGTTTATGTTTATTTCAACTTTGCCTATCACCTAGAAATCTTTCAATAACTGTACGTGATTACTAAAACAGCTCTGTTTTGTTTTTTCACCAACAGATTAGTGAAAGTTTTTTTTTTTTATTGGGATGTTTGAAACATTCAACTCTGTGATTCCTCTTTAGAAATACCTGTCTGAAAATCCGTCTCTCTGTACCAAACAACTATCTGGCAAATGTGATGCAGTTTGTCTCCTTCAGATACAAAACCCTCTTTCTACTGTTTGTATAAAATGACTAGCAAGTAAACTGTGCTGTGCTGTGAGTTCTGAATGTTTGTGTTTTATCATTAACTATTGCATGAACTGGACAAGCAGTCGTCTCTATTTCCTTTCATGTGGAGTGAATAGTGCCAAAACATATTAAAACAAGAATGATTTAATACGGACTCAACAAGGACATCTCTCGCATATAAATAATACTGGTGACGAGTTTAAGCATTGCATTGCAGGCTGAAAAATAACTTGAAGATACTAATTAGATGATTAACTGCAGAGGGCATCAGGCCTTTGGACTTATTTGGGGAATATTGGTTAACATATTACAGGTATATGTATTTACATGCAAACTAAAAAAAAAACACAAACCTAAAAATCTTCAAATATTTGCTTACATTTAGGGAAAATACACTTTTTCCAAAAATCTATAACAGTATTACTTAAAATATTCTGTATCTGCATGTTCCAACTATTAATTGAAGCTGTATTATACTTACACTAAGATAGATATACAAACCTAAGACAATATGCTTCTCTGGTTGCAACAATTCACCCTTACACACAGTATTACAGTATACAGTAAAGCCCAGATCTGGCCACTGTTTCACGTTTGTTGCAGTAGATAACACGTCCTCTACAGATATTTTGGATGGAACTGCATGGATGATACATTTTTACATATCTGACATCAATCATAAGTGTAAGAGATAAGAAAAAGATATACTAAATACACAGCTACGAATGAAGTGAGAAACTTTATAAGAAAACAACATCACTGAAAGCAGAATTGGTGTAATGACATTTATTGTTGATTCTACACACCATAAACACACAATTGCACAGTAAAAATCAAAAGCGTAATGATGAAATAGGATCATTAAATTCACAACGTACAGACACAGAATTTATGTACTTTAGAAAATAATCAAGGTATTTGTCAGGAGTCGGACTCGAACTCCAGTCTATGGAACTACCATAGACTGTAAATATTGATGTATACAGTATGCAGTCTATGGTAGGGTGACCAGACGTCCCCGGTTTCCGGGGACAGTCCCTTATTTTGGCTACCTGTCCCCGGCTGGATCTGTCCCCGGAAATGTCCCCGGTTTTCACTGTGACTGAAAGACCCGAAATTGGAATGAAAGAAAAAACGTAGCCGATAATCGCACACCCAACACAGGCTCCAGACCGCCAGAGCCAGCGGTGCTCAGAGATGTTTTAGAAGCCGTATTTTACGATGCTAAAATCACTGATTATTTACATGGAGTCTGGTGCGTTTAGCAAACGCAATTTCGCGGACTTTTATGTTTTAAAAAGGATCTTAATCTTTAACAGAAAGGTCGACCTCCTTAGAAATCCTTCCCATAATGTTGTCAGACACTTAGAATATTAATCTGAGTCTGTTAGCAGCAAAACAAGCACTTTTATGAACGTAAATACAAGCTGGACAATTATCCTGTTAACTTACATTGCAGCGATCTCGTTTAATACTGCATCACTGTCAAAGGAAAATATGTCCTCAATAGTTTTTATTGTATCTGATTCTCAATGAGCTGTTCCAGAAACAAGCCTTGAGCAGTAAAGCAAAAGCTGTCGGATAAATGTAGTTCAGTAAACATTACAACATTATGAAATATTGAGACGTTCTATCTTGAAATATTAAGACTTTCTATCTTGAAATATTAGGACTATAAGGACTTTCTATCTTGAAATATTAGGACTTTCTATCTTAAAATATTAGGACTATTAGGACTTTATATTTTGAAATATTAAGACTTTCTATCTTTAAATATTAGGACTTTGTATCTTGAAATATTAGGACTTTTTATCTTGAAGTATAAGGATGGATTTTTTATCTTGAAATATTAAGACTTTTTATCTTGAAATATTAGGACTTTCTATCTTGAAGTATAAGGATGGATTTTTTATCTTGAAATATTAAGACTTTTTATCTTGAAATATTAGGACTTTCTATCTTGAAGTATAAGGATGGATTTTTTATCTTGAAATATTAAGACTTTTTATCTTGAAATATTAGGACTTTCTATCTTGAAGTATAAGGATGGATTTTTTATCTTGAAATATTAAGACTTTTTATCTTGAAATATTAGGACTTTCTATCTTGAGGTGTAGTGGAGTAGGAAGTAGCAGCAGGGGTGGGTCTAGGATGATACCTTGGGGGGGGGGGCTCAGCCCCTAAAGAGAACAGCTCTAGGTCTAGTGTCCCCGTTTTAAGTTTTACAAAAATAAAAACATTACTTGTTTTGGAGGTAAATACGCTTCTGAGCTGAAAATGTCCCCGGATTTTGTCTGAGAAATCTGGTCACCTTAGTCTATGGTCCAACCTGAACGCAGCCGCCGTAACGTCTGTTCATTTCTTTAACTGTCTATGGTTCAATGTTGAAGAAAGCTGGCCTTCTCTCCATTCGCGGCATTCTGCGACCAATAACATTCGAGGATTCAACATTCTGCGACCAATCGTCTTTCGAGCTTCGCAGTTTGCGGAGAAATGTGGAGTTGAGTCTCTATATCTTTTGGTTTTTTTTAAGAGGTGCGTTCGTAATGGCCGCCATCCTGTGAAAGCTAGCAAGTTACTGAAGAAACATGGTGAGTATAACCGTAAATACGTTACCTATACAGTCTATGGTATTTACACATTTACTACAGTAATGCAGTATGACATAACGCTAACTGTAGCTAAGTGTAGAAGTAAATTACCTCTTGTGTTGTTATGTTAGCATATCAATTGATTTAGCGTTAGCTATCTAACATTAGTTAGCTAACGTTAACGTTAGCTAACTAACAAACAATCTCGTCAGTCCTGAGTTTGCGTTTCGAGAACAAAATGTTTTGACTATAGGCAGAATATTTCTACCCAATCCTTAGATCATCTGATGAATAAACAAATATGTTGGGTTGTCACATAAATAATATATAATGTGATATTAGTGTAAACGTAACGTAATCCCTCACAATCCTGTATACCTGATATCTAACTCAGGTTAAGTGACACACTTTTCATTTTTCATATAAATAATAAAGTTCATGGTCATCATGGAATGGTAAACGTCACACAATCACTTGTGTATTAATAGTAGCTAATGTAATCTACGTACATGTTTACAGCTGGCTTTTAATGTTACAGCACTTGTTGCTTTTATGCATTTGCATTTTTTTATGCATTTATGTCACCAATAGCAATGTTTTCAAGCACAGATAATAAAAATAAATACTAAATACAGAGCTACAAATTTGCAAAGTCTAAGAGCCTTTCTATGAAGACTAAGATCACTAAAAGCAGAATTGGTGCGTTAGCTGATATACAGTACTGTGCAAAAGTTTGAGGCAGGTGTTGAAAAATGCTGTAAACTAAGAATGCTTTCAAAAATCTAAGTATTCATAGTTTTTCATCAATTAACAAAATGCAGTGAAGGAACAGAAGAGAAATCTAAATCAAATCAAAATTTGGTGTGACCACCCTTTGCCTTCCGGACAGCATACATTCTTCTAGGTACACTTGCACACAGTTTCTGAAGGAACTCGGCTGGTAGGTTGTTCCAAACACCTTGGAGAACTAACAACAGCGCTTCTGTGGATGTTCCTAAAATCCTTCTGTCTCTTCATGTAATCCTAGACACGTTTGATGATGTTGAGATCAGGGCTCTGTGGAGGCCACGCCATCACTTCCAGGACTCCTTGTTCTTTACGCTGAAGAAAGTTCTTAATGGCATTGGCTGTTTGTTTGGGGTTGTTGTCCTGTTGCAGAATAATTTTGGGGCCCTTGAATGCCTCCCTGATGGTATTGCGTGATGGATTGCAGTAGTGTCTGCCTGTATTTCTCAGCATTACTCTGCAGAGAGAACTACTGTATCTTCAGAGTAAAGAAGAACAAGAGTCCTGTAAGTGATAGTATGTCTCCAAATGAGCCCTGATTTAGATTTAGATTAATTTTTTTTTAAAGCATTCTTAGTTTATTGTATATTTTTTCACACCTGCCTCAAACGTTTGCACAGTACTGTACATTTTTTGTTGATTCTACATGCCACAACAGATTCACACAGTGACAATCATGAGCATAATAATGTAGTAGGATCGTGACAATCACAAATTACAACCACATGTATGCTCTGTTGAAAAGAAAAAAAAAAATTACTTGTCAGAAGTGGGATTCGAACCCACGCCTCCAGAGGAGACTGCGACCTGAACGCAGCGCCTTAGACCGCTCGGCCATCCTGACATGTTCTGGTATTTGGACCTATCTGTTACCTTTGTAGAATTCTCCATAAACACTTTAAAGTTTAGATAGTAAAATGTCTAATATACGAATAGTTAAGTAGCCGCTAAAACAATTCCTCTTGCTGAAGCAGCTGTCAGATACAAAGTAATATTATTCCATGATTCTTATCAGTTAACTAGCTAAAGCTCACCACCTTAACATTAGTTCATTTTACTTTTCAGAGCTGGTTTTCACCCTGATGAATGGAGTCAACTAAAGGCACTGCCCCACCTAGCATTGCAACATCTAGCGTTTGTTATGAGCTATTTGTACTGTAGGTAGTCAGTATGCTGAAGCAAACAGGGCGTTAGCAGTGAGAGCAATTAGCCTAACGGTTAGCTAGGTGACACCGGGCGGCACCAGCTTGTGAAGTAGTGGGACGTCCCATCACCTGAAAATAAAACTGTAAGTAATTTTGCGGGAGAATGGTGTGTTCAATAATAGACGGGCAACCACTTAAAGTAATTGTTAAGTTAGGATCGATGTCTTAGCTACGTTAACGTTTAGGTTAACGAAACTGCGTGGTAACGTTAGCTAGCTAGCTAGCTAGCTAGGTGGTGTGAATATGACAGTTTCTGCTACTTAGCCTCTAAGTTTCTTGACACATTGTTTAACGTTAAACTAACGTTAGATGCTACGCATACTTCTAATCGTTCTGTAAAACTAGGTGGAGTCTGGTGAGGCCTACAGTGTATATTTTTTAACATCAGGCCTGTGGCTTATTATGTTGAAATATGTACTACACTGCACTATCTGGTCTAGCCATCGACAAATGGTTTCATTCCTGTAGTCAGTGTTTATTTTTGCACTTTCTCACGGTCTCTTACTCCACTTTACTTTTCAAATTGTTGTAAAGGTAAATATTTACTATGCATCTACAATTTAATATAATTAATAATTGTTAATATACTATTAATCACACACTGCTGTTATTTTGTAATTTTCAAGTGTATTTTATTAATTCTATACTTATTTTTTATTTGTGCTGCTGCAAAAACCAAATTTGCCCTCAGTGGATCAATAAAGGCTTCTCTTATCATATCAAAATGCCAAAGCCAGGTTAATGATTAGCAGCCTTACCCGGCTACAGCTGTATTAACTTCCTGTTGCTTACAGATTCCCAAGCAATTTTTTACTCATGCACATGCTATTATATCCATGTGTGATTTTTAGCCATAGAGCGGTAATGTTTCTGTGCAAATCTTCATGACATGCTATTACTGTTTTTTATTAAGTGTAAAGCATATTAAGTAAAGTTGTAAATGTGTGTAAACACACTGGCCTGATATCACTCTGTCTTTGTCCGCTCTATTTAGTTTGACAAACATGGCCTCCACACCTCCACACAATTTCTCCTGGGTCGATCCAGACAAACTGGCTGGACTGGCACTACCCAGGATGACATCTGAATACCAGTACCTGCTGGACAACGGTATCAAACACCTGGTTTGCCTGTGTGAGAGAAAACCACCCTACTATGACTCATGCCCAGAGTTACAGCTGCACCACATCAAGATAGTGGACTTCACTCCTCCTTCACCAAGTCAGATTGATAGATTCCTCTCTATTGTGGAAGAGGCCAACTCCAAGGGGGAGGTAAGAGCTCAGATACTTGATAGGCTTGGCTTGATGGATGGTTATGCTTATAAAGTACTTTCAGGACTCTCCAGTGTGCTCCAGTATAGCATTGTAAGCAGGCCCTGGAACCTAAAACATTTGGCATCAAGTTTACGTTACTTTGATGAAACCTCTGGAACCATTAAAAGGAAAAACTGTCTTTCACAACTTTGCTGCTCCTCCAAAGTGCATGAATAGAAAAGCAAAAGGGAAAAAGCTTTTGTTAGTGTTTGAATTGTATACTACGCATTTAATTTCTTACATTCTCACAAAGCAATCAGCACCAATGTTTTTACTTAAAATTGGGCTGTTTGGAGTATCTGATTTTCTTCTTCCAGTAGTCATATAGGGTCAGGATTCCTGGTTATGTTCAGTGGTTGTTGCAAAGACAGTAACAACTACTGATCATTTTCATAATCCATTAGTCTGCTGATTACTTTATCAATTAAAATGATACATCACTTTTTTTTCTGTAAAATGTCTGATTTTTTTTTTTAAATATTGTCGTAATTTCCTAAAATCCAAGGTAATGTCTTCAAATCGTTTGCTCTGTCTGATTTAAAAGTTTAAAAGCCAGATAGTCTGTATAATATCACACAAGAGAAACAAAGCTACAAATTCTCACAATTGAAAAGCCGGAATCAATTAATATGTAGCGTGGGCTTAGTGATAAGAGCAACTACATCAGTTTTACTTGCAAGAACAAAATGCAGATTCCTGTCCAATGCAGGGTGTGCATGCTGTGTTACAGGCGATGGAACAAAAGAAATCTTGTTTTGTTGCTGTACAGGGTGTGGGAGTTCACTGCATGCACGGGCATGGGAGAACAGGGACCATGCTGGCCTGCTACCTGGTGAAGACGAGGAAGATATCAGGGGTCGACGCCATCAAAGAGATCCGCAATCTGCGGAAAGGCTCGATTGAAACTCACGAACAAGAGAAAGCTGTGGTGCAGTTTTATCAGCGCACAAAGTAGCTTTTACACAAGTAACATACAGAGTGTGCTTCTGTTAGGAAGCAGAATAGCAGTGGTTTTACAGAGGATAAGCATACAATAAGTGGAAGAAGTGCCTCAATTATCTTGCTAAATAAACAGGGAAAAACAAAAATGAATGCTTAAACAGGTAATACATTTAAAGAAAAACAGAATGTCCTGGAAAAACAATACTAAACCTAGTGTTGTCATTACCCACACTATGTCCCTGGGACATTTAACTAAGACAGTAAATACATCCTCACACTGTCTGTTTACATGGTACTGTATCTGTATACTGTCATTTTTCTTAGCACATGATTGCCTTTGTTTATATAGACATGTTTGCGAGGCTTTAATCTTTATTTATGCACTGGACGCCAGAGAAAAGAGACGCTGACGCTCCTTGAATGTGAGCTTTTCAGGAGCCGGCGCTCTCTTGGTTTTCTCCTTCTGGCTTCTGTGAATAAAACAACACGGATATTCGCAGAATTACTTGAATTTTATTAATAGGGAATCACTTATGGGGACACAAACAGTAGCCTGTGCTTTTCTTAAAGTGCTCATATTATGCTTTTTGGCTTTTTCCCTTTCCTTTAGTGTGTTATATATCTTTTATGTGCATGTTATAGGTTTAAAAAGTGAAAAAGCCCAAAGCCCCCCCCCCCAAAAAAGGGACTTACCCTCTCCAACAAAAAACACTGTTCACCAACTGCTCCAAACAGCTCTGTTGTAGTGCAGCCTTTACTTCAGAGACAAACGTGCGTCACTTTGTGACACACGTTATAATGCTCACCTAGCTGCTAGCGTGGCCACCCTCATACTCTGCTCCTGACTGGCTAGTAGTCTTTACCTAGCTAAATACAATTACAAACCTGAAATGAGCATAATATAAGCACTTTAAAATATATTTATAGAGTGTATTTTACTCAGGGATCTCTTTCATACACTTTCAAAGTTACTTGGATGAATTAAATTACTATATTGTCAAACTATTTAAAAAAAAAAGACTAAATTAAGAAGCTTGGTGTAATAGTAAACAACCACATGAGCATTTCAGTGTCATTAAGTCATGAGTAGAAATGCTGCATATAGAAATTAAAAAAAAGAAATGCTTCATATACAGCTGCCTGTTAGATTTGATAGAATTTAATGTTTAAAAGTCAAAACGTTTAAACTCACTCTTTTGAGGCCATGTTGTTAATATCTTGACTCAGTCCGCTTTGTCTTTGATCTGCCAAAAAAACATGGAAATGTTGCAATGTGATGAGATGTCTAAAGAGCACAGACTCTTTAAAATAAACCAAACTGACAAGTACCTGTCTTTGCCTTGTCTTCCTTTTGGGAGAGAGGAGTTCCAGCCTGCTTTTCTAACTCTTTCAATTCACTGTTGACGTTCTCAGCAGAGCTCCTCTTGTTCTTAATATGGAAGCAAAATAATAATGAGATGTAGGTTATTTTAGATTTTTAAATTTCAGCTTCATTATTCAAACGTATTGATCGTAAACACAGGAATATTCATTTGTGGAACAAACAGAACATTTACATTAGGTGGTAAGTATTAGTCATTATAAACATGTTTTATCATGTGTGATAGTTATATATATATATATATATATATATATATATATATAGGTCATATGTCCCATAATCATAATCAACAATATTTTGAACCTGTTGTATATCAATATGTGATCATGTACCTTGTTTTGCTGTACTCACTTATTTTTAGCCCACTAAATCTACTTTAGTTAGTGATTTCCTACATTTCCCAGAATGCCTTTTTGTAACATCAGAATTTCTCGAGGTTCTTAAGGGTTCCCTTTACCATCATGACACCTGTGTTACACTTCACCTGTGTTCTATTCTCCAGCTGCTGTATCGTCACCATCATGTCCAAATCTTCCTCCTCCTCATCCTCATCCTCCTCTCCTCTCTGCTGAAGCTCCTGCAGCCTCTTCTGAAACTGCCACTCCAGGCTCAGCCTTCGGAGGCGCTCGTTCTCCTCCGCCGTGCGCCTTGCTCTACCCTGCAGCTGGTGCACCTCCTGCTCTAGGAGCTCCACCATACGGAGCCTCTGCTGCTTCTCCAGCTTCTCCTGGGCCTCCCTCCGCCACGGGTCACACAGCTCCTGAGGGTCCTTTGGCCTTGTGGGACCTGTGCCCTGCTTCTGCTGAGTGGGAGGTTCTTGGAAGGAGACATGTTTGGTTGGAGTGATGCTTACTTGGGGTTTTGCAGCTTGATCCCTGTGTGTGTTGGATCTCTGCTGCTGAGATAGAAACGAGGGCTGAGGTAGCTTCTTGGTTGCAGTAATGGGACATGCATAAATATGATTAGCTCTGTTGTTATTTCCATTTACTTTAAGGGTTTGGCTCATCCTCACTGCCAGCAAAGACGAACTCTGGAAGGTGGTGAGTGGAGGATTTGTGTTCCCTGCTCTGGTTACAGGGATGTCGATGCGTATTGGCTGGTTGGAAGGCGTCGGTGTTGGATGTTGGGAAAAAGGAGTTCTCCAGACACCGGCGCCACTTGTACGCCCGCTCTGCTGTTGTTTTGCAGGAGAACAGTTATCTGAGAGGATGTCATGAGTGGAAACACTTGAGCGAATTGGGAAAGATGAATAGTGGCTCATGGTTTGCTTTGCCCGCTGCTCCTTCTGCTCCCACAAGTTGTGCCTTTTGTCCAGCAGGGGGCCTCCAGTGTCCATACACAAGTTCTCCTGTGACAGAGCTTGGCGCTAGAAGGATAAATATAGAGGGTTTTTTACCTTCTTGTATTTATCATTTTATTATTAATCAGTGGTGGAATACAGGACGTGCTCACAATTATTACTTAAGTAGAAAAACAGTACAACGATATAAAAGTAATTAACAAGTAAAAGGTCAGTACCTAAAATCTTACGTAAATAAAAAGATACAAGTATTATCAGCAAACGGTACTTAACATTGTATTTTCTAATTTTGTCATTTGTTTTTTTTTATGTAAAATGTTGTGGAGTAAAAAGTCCTGAAATGTAGTGTAGTAGAAGTATAAAGTATAAGTATAAGTAAAGTACATGTATCTCTAAATTGTACTAAAGTACACCGCTTGAATGAATGTTCCAAGTTACTTTCAACCACTGTGAACAATTTTTTGACTATTCCTTTGCGTAGTAAATATGATGGTATGATAAAACATTGTGATACCAGAAGGACATTAAGACTCCGTAGCATTTAGTAAAGGCTTACCATGAAGGTCCTCTTACTGGAGATCTGTCCATCTAAAGGCCTCAAAGACACTTTGAATGTTTGCTGTGGTCGACTGGATTCAGATGGGTTTCTGTCCTGAGGTTTACGGGTTGGAAGTGTCAAGTATTCCCTGTGAAATGTCTGAACAAAGACATAATAGGTCGTTTTGTGACATTCAATGCATTTAAAAACAATGCATTCTTGTTTAGGTATATAGCTGACACTAGAGAAAATCAGATTTCGCGATATTCTTGTCCCAATGCCTCGATGTCAATATTGTGGCAAAAATATAGGGTTGACAATCGGTGCTTTTTCACAATGACATTTAAGATGAATAATCTTCAGTAATTTAGATATAATGAGTAAGAGGGTAAAGGTTAAAATAATAGAAGAGCCAGAACAGTCTGGTAACACAGAAAATGACATCAATTTAATGTAATGCAGCCTTTAAAACCAGGAAAAGACAACACTTAAGCCATGTACGATATCACGATTTCCAAAATCTGAGAGGATATCTAGTCTCATATCACGATATCAAGATCATATCGATATATTGCCCAGCCTTAGCTGACACTGTTCTTTATTGTAACCTAACGCTTTACAAATGTTACGAGGAATTATTTGGAGAAATCTAAAAAAAAAAAAAAATCTCACATCAGCACAAAGGTTGATAGTGGACACAGCAGCTGCAGCAAGGTCAACCGGTTCATCTCCATCCTCGCGGTGGAAATCTGCTGAAATAAGGAGAAAATTAAAACAAAGGTGTTGTTCTTATGACTCAGCCACAAGCTTTAAACATATTTCACATTAAGGTATTTACTGTATGAGCCTAGCAGTGATATGTGACTAAAATACAAGTGCACCCACCGGTCATGTTGGGGTCGGAGCGATAAAGTTGTCTGTTTCTTTGCATCACCTGGTCTTTCTGCCTTTTGCTGCCTCCGTGGAGCTGTTGTGAGGGACCTGGATCCACAACCCTGTACAGCATGAGCGCTTCGCCGTTTGGCTTGGCGGGGCTTTTATGTCCTTGTGAAACAAGAAAGGGTCTTAATTAAGTCATGAGGAGCAGAAATTTAAAAAAACAACGATGGTTATTTTGTATTAACCTGTAGTCCTCTCTGAGGGGGGTTCGCTCAGCAGAGCTCCCAGGCCGTGGTAGCTCGCTCCAAACTTTGCAACTTTTAAGGTCACAACGGGGCCGGTTTGCATCATGATAGCTGCTGCCCTAAATCAATATGAGAATGACAGTGTATTTCAGACTGCATAGCCTTTCGTACTTTCTATTAGATTATCTGGGTCTTGATCTGAGAGTAAAACACGTACAGTAACAATTTGAATGAGTTTTGAAAGTAAAGATTACGCCGCTGTCACCTGTTGGCTATTGCAAAACTGTTCCACTGTTTGTATTGGTTCAGCAGTTGGATATATACATTTGGATTATATTGTCCAACCCACACATGGTTGTATAGGCTATGTCATCACTTTGATTTCATGACATTTTCTGGAAAACAAACGCAGATCATAAACCAAAGTGTGGCACAAATGTTTTACCTGATGATGGCGCTAAATGAAAAAGTTAAGGGATCCCCAGAGTTATTACAATTATTACATCCTGAGGAGAACTTGAATGTCTGCATTAAATTTCATGGCAATCCAAAAGCCATTTCACTCATAACCACTTGAGAAAACGTCATGAAAGTTATGTTAAGTTTCATCCTCTGGGGGGCAATTAATGTGTGTGCAAAATTTTGGGGCAATTTAACAAATAGTTGTTGGGATATTTCATTCTGGACCAAAGTGCTGAAACACACTGACAATGCCAGTGGCTATTTCTAGAGTCACGCTGCTCGCACAAAACCCTTTTTCCAGCCTGTTGTGTAACTACCTTTCTTGATTGAGATCGACCAGACTTTGACCATTCACACTCAGCAGCTGATCCCCAGCTGTTAACCTGCCATTCTGCACAAATTAGAGATTTTGTCAATTATGTCAATCTTTTCTTGTATAATCCCATTAAAATAATTCTGTACATTGCACATTCGTATTGGATCTCACCATTTCAGCTGGTCCTCCCTTGACAATAGATTTGATGTAAATCCCAAGTTCTCCTTGACCCGCTCCCTGTGGCAAAATAATAGAGAGCGCATTCATTAGTCACGACCGTATTAGTTACGCACATTTTGGTGTTTGAATAATTTACATTTGTTTGGCAGGATTGAGTCAGTCACCTTGGCAGCCACAATGCTGACCCCCATCCCACTGTTTAAAGGTTTGTTCAGTGTAATAGTCACCATCTCTGGCTCTCTGTGTGGTGTCTATTAAAGAAAACATAAATAAATGACAGGACTGCTCCATAAGTGTTTTTTTATGTTAAAATGAAATTATATTTCAAAACATCACCTCATGTGGTTTTGCCTACCAAGTGTGTGCTCTCTGCAGAGGAAGTTGGTTCACTGAAGTACACGGTCCAGTCACCTTTGGAGTTCGGCTGGGATGTTAAAGAACAGAGACCTGGAAGAGAAAGACATCATTTTAACTGTGTTTGTATTAGAAGCAATACATTTCTGGTGTTCTACAGCATTGTCACATTTTGCAAATATGACGAACCCAAACCTTTCTGGCAAATTGGCTCCAAAAATTCCCTGAACCCTGGAGGGATTCCTCTCACAGTGTCACAGGAGTACCCTCCCTCCGGCAGCAGGAAGGGCAGGTGCAGGTCGAGGCTCTCCTCCAGCTGGATGTCCCGTCCTTCGCTCCGAATAAGGTTATCTGCTGAGGCCTTTGCAGACGCCACTACAACATTGATCAAATCCTGCAGCGAGGATGACACGTGGATCAGACAGCGGAAATATTTTAGGAAAAGGTCATATCAGTGCATAGATTGGTATTTGTCATTCTGTGACAAGACATCCGATCGGCCTGCTGTGCCCTGAGCAAGATACTGAAGGCCTTCCTGCAGATGACCTCCCTGGAGAGGTGATTGAGATGCAGTGGCGGTAGTTCATGTTGAAGTAGATGCCTCAGTAGAAACTACTGTAACAGTATTATCACTGGTGGAAAGAAAGTAAGGACTTCTACTAAAGGACTGTACTAGTACAGTTTGAAGTACTTTTACTGTATTTGACTATTTTTATTTTATGCTACCTTATACTCCTACTTAACTGTACCTTACATTCATTTATTTGATTAACTTTACAGATCAATATTTGCCATACAAAACCCACAATAATTTCATAGAACAAAATGCTTTGTTCTGTTTGTATTGCTGAAACAGTGTAATGCAGTTAAAAGCTCCACCACCAAAACATTACTAAAGTCAAGTTTACACAGAATTGCATCTGCAATTATCCAATAATATATATTAATATTGACATTTTGCTACACATGAGTACTTTGCTTTCGGTACTTTAAGTAGAATTTGTTAATGTAGTTTTGGACTTGTTATTGAGTTTTTCTACTTCTCTTACTACTAGTAGCTATACTTGTTGCAGTAACTAGTAGCAACGCTATTGTGAAATGGAGGTTCTAATAGAAACAGTAGCTAGTAACGTTAATAATTGTAGTGGCAGTTCTTTTTTTGCTTTTTTTATTTTTTGGGCATTTTAGGCCTTTAATTACACAACAGATTAAGACATGAAAGGGGAATGACATGCGTCGAGGAGTAGCTAAACCTCTTGCTAGCTATGCGCCTGCTCGACCAACTGAGCCATGTAGATGGCAGTTCTAATAGAAGCAGTAACATTACCTGTAGCAGCTGTTTATATGACTCTGATATTAATATATATATATATATATATATATATATACATATATATATATATAAAAATGTGTTATATATATATGGGGGTTTATTTATGCATTGTTATGCGATATTACAGATAGAGAGGAAAGTAGGGACAAAGGGCCGCGGCTCGGATTCGAACCCACACTCAGTCAGCGAAGGACTCCACCCAGCCAACATGCCTAGCGTTAGCTACTCTTTTCCTTAGCCGTTAGCTAGCTAAGCTAACATCACGCCCATAGACAGTTAAAGAAAGTTACACCACCTGCACCTGTTAAGGTATTTCAACTTGGGAGTCTGGAGTTTCCTGTCCTGACGTCCTGTGACCGCAACTGTTGCTTCACTGCGGTGAGCTAGCTAAGTAAGTGCTACCTGCTGCTAGCATTTTTTTTTTTTTTTATAAATCTGAGTTGATGTTTTTGCTATGTTTAGTTGGTGTTTGTGTGTTTGGCCAAATAGTATCATGCTTTGGCTTAGCTAACGTAAACTAACGCGAGGCTATCAACGGCTGCTAGCTAATCCATCCCGCTCTCTTGTAATTGTTAATTTCATTTCTGTTGGACTTTGCTATCTGCTTTATGGTTTCATGCTACTACTTACGCAGTAGTATTTGTTTGTTATATCTTTTGCTATTACCTGTTTATCAAAGTCATGTTGTGGATGAGCCAATATTAGTTTGTTTTTTGACACTAGCCAAACTAGTGTGCCTTTTTATGTTACAGCTTATTTATCTTTATCTTGAACTTGCTAGCTACATAGCATCCGTGTGTCAGAAAATCTTTCAACCATGCAAACATACCAATGTTTTGAAGTTATCACCCAGCCAAATCCTTAGAGATTTTTCCAACTAGCTAACTGTTAGCTGCATAACAATAGTTTTCAGTTTTGATTGTATTTTCCTTTTTTTAACCAGTTTCCTAACCCAAACAAAGATGGGCAAGAAATGAAATCTCCTTTTGTTAATTAAACAAAATACGTAGTCACACAAACCTCATATTCAGCCAAATATTAGAGAAATAGTTCACTCAAATGCAATTTTTTTTTATGTGACAATTTTCTTCACAATTCTTAATATATTATTAATATCATATTCATCATTTTAATTAATATTATTCAATCTTTAATGCTGAGCTCTTGTTTCAGTGGTTGAAGCTGCTGCTTGTACATTGTGAACCTTAAGCCGATTTCTATGCTCGGATTAGCAGTAGTACTTTCATTTTGACTATTGAGTATCTCTTGCAAAGATTTGTCCCAAAAATCCGCATCATAGTTGTAGTTTGAAAATACAACAGAGGTGTAAGGGGAGTGGAAGAACAGACAATAAGTACTCACAGGGGGGATGTGAGGCTCATTGGTTGCATAGAGGTAGCCGGATAGCAACGTCTGCAGCTGCAGTGAGTTCAGTTTAAAACAGGTATTCTGGATGGCCTTCACATCCTGCATCAAGTACTTGTTCATGGTCATGAGCATGGTTGCCTAGAAACAGTCAGGCAATGTTTTTTTCACAGCTTTTATTGACTGGAATATGTTCTCTGACACAAAGACTGAGATAAAAACTGCAAAGCATCTTACAAAGTAGCACATTTATTAAATGTAAAAAAAGAACATTAGATTTAGTCATTTGAGTTTTTGAGGTAGAATCTTCAAGCACGATAGAAGACTGCGGTTTCATGAAAGCACAGTTTAAAGTTATATTTTTAACAAATATTCATAAAAGTAGCGCAGGGAAGGACTGACCTGGGTGATGTGTCCGAGGTGGCAGTCAGCAGCACGCTCCAGGCCCTGCCTCTCCGCCCAGGCTTCGATGGCCGTAAGCCTCTGGCGGAGAGCAGCCCCCCAGTAGTGGGAGCGCAGGCCTGGCGTGTTGGTCTCTGAGCTCATCAGCTGGTTGAAGAGCCAGGCGCTGATGAAATGGAAGAGTTGGGAGAAGAGCTGGATGGTTAGGGCAGGGTTGACCCGACAGCGACGTAAAAGGGACATGGTGTTCATCAAGGTGTTCAGCACCATCTCTGCAACACACAAGACACACATGTATAGTATTTCAACAGGGAGGCAACATCAGCTCCTTCAAGAGTCTTAAATTATCTAGTGCACTTAATAAGATAATTATTACTGTAGTATTTATAAACAAACATTTACCTATACCAGCTGGCAGTGCTCCATGTTGCTCAGGATCAATCAAGAAAGTTGGCAAGTGCTTCCTTAACTCATTCTGTAGACACTTTAGGAGGCAACTTGGGGAAATAAAATGCACATATAAAACCAGAAACTTTACCCTGTACATTATGTATAACTTTCTGTCTGGATGCCTTAAGCCAATAAGATGGATCTTGCTATTCATTGTATTTTTACAAAACAAATAACAAGGATCCAAGAAATATGCCTTAAACATGTTTGGCATTTTTGTACTGCAAGTTTTGTTCTGTTGTTGCACATCTTGCACCAAATATACAATAGTGATATATCTGCAATAAGTATGAATTATTGGACGATATTTGGCAGATAATTCATTGTCTACAGACAATATTAACAAAGTAGGAAGAAAAAAATGCATGTTGGAGTAACAAAGTGTTGAAGTTTTTGTGTTCACTGGATAGTTGAGATTTGGGGGTTGAGGGTCATTGCAGTAGAAAAGAAGAACCTATAGCTATTTCTTTTAGTTTAGTTTTTGTAGTGTCTCTAAGAGGGCAAACTAAAGGCTTGAATCGGTAGTGGATAGCTGGGTGAGCAGGGTCACATATGATTTTAGCTGCACTTTGATCACATGTTTTTAGTACAGTGACTCTATTTGGATTTAAAAACTCTATGGTCACGTCTTGTCGTCTGTACCTGTAAGCTTTGTGCACCAGGTGGGACAGATCCAGCTGACTTTGATGTGTGAGCGAGCTGAGGTCTTTGTCATGCTTGAGGAAGTTCAGCAGCTCAGAGGAGTTGGCCATCCAGAAGGCGAGTGCACCGGCGATGGTCTGCTGCCTCTGCCAGGCAAATAAAGTAGTAGCAGTGTCATGTAAGCTCACAGAACTGTGTGTGTGTGTGGTGTGTGTGTGTGTGTGTGTGTGTGTGTGTGTGTGTGTGTGTGTGTGTGTGTGTGTGTGTGTTGCGTGTGCGTGTGTGTTTTCTTGTACTTGCCTGGATGACCTTCCCTGTCATGGCCACCATTTTGTTTGCAGTCAAAGTTACACTGAGTGTCTGCCCTGAGGATGAAGAGCCTTGCCTGTAATGGCGTTGCAGAGCAAAGCGTCCCGCAGCATAGAGGGTGTATGCAGGTGAGAGCTTGAAATGAACTGTGGAGCTGTTGGTGTAATTTATGACTGCAGATAGAAAGGCCTCCTCAGCTGAAATGCAAAAGACACCAGCAGGGGGCAGGAGGACATTATGAGAGGGAAGGCAGTGAGCTTACAACTGACAACTAGACAAAAAAACGTTTTTGTTTGATACTCACAGTTATCACTGAATTTAATTCCAATTGGTAATCCAGGTTGATCCGAAACATTTGGATAAAGATTTTCTGTGTGCTTTCCTGCTGTATTTTAGCAAAGAGAAGTCATCAGCTGTACTGTTTACATTTTTAAAATAGGGTCATTGATTGTAAGTTAAATTTGCCTCTACTGACTGAATGGAAAGTACATGGTCTTATTCATGAGACTAGAATTTTTAGATTACTTACCCGGGGCAGCCTGCCTCTGTTGCTTTTTGTTTTCTGTGCAGCTCTTTTTTGTGTCATGGTCCGACACAGAAATGCCGTTGTTATTTAGTAGCTTTTCAGTTGACCTGGATATTTGTTTAAAAAGGTAGATGTCATTCTGACAGTTAGGCAAGCCTGAAGCAGCAGTCTGGAAAATAAAAACGTGACGGTGAACAATGAAACATTTTACCCATTCTCATCCTCTGAAACCTTGTCGGTTCCTTTAGTCTGGTTCTTCTCTTTCTTCTTTTCTTTCCTTGACAGTGTCCTCTTAAAGCTTTGGATCATGCCTCTTTTTTCCTTCTCGTGACAGTTTTCCTTTATTGTTCAACGCACATAAAAAAGAATATACTGTAGAGGTGAGATGGTGGGAAGAGAGAGTGAAACTGCAGACTGAATTATTGGTTTGAGTGGTACCTCCAAACTCTCCCTGTCTTTCTTGAGCACAAAACGTCCTTCTCTGTTGTCCGTGGTCCAGTTTAATTGTACAACCAAAGGTCTCTCGTCCAGATCCAGTTTACGCTCTTATTCCACGTACCAAAACACAGAAAAATGGCCAGAGCATGTTTTTAAACTACAACACCAAATTAGAGATGTGACTAATGCAATTCTTTTCAGTATCAATTCATCTTCTGAATATCAGAATACCTCACTCAATTCATTGTTTATCTAGTGCAATCTACCAAAATATTGGTAATACAAATGATAAAGCAGGATATCTTCACATTTGAGAGGCTGAAATCAGCTAATTTTTGCATGAAAAATCAATTAATGGATTTTCAAAAGCTTGGTGGACTTTTAAAAGATTACTGGATTTTCAAAAGGGTTGCTAATTAATTTTCTATTCGGTTGATGGTACTATTGTTTTAGCTCTAAACAAATAACAATAATGACATGTCCTCGTCAACAATATACAGTACAAGTCGAGTGATTACCTTTACTGGCGTGGATCTCATACAGGGAATAACTAGTAGTCAGTCATTTTCATATCAGGCCTAAACTTCTCGGACAGAGTTTCAATAACCTCTTGAGTAGAAGAGTTGCTGCAAACACGCAGGCACTTTGTGGCCACATTCCCTCCAACACGATCCTCTAAGTAGAAGCGCATCACACCATGAAACTCCAAGTTCTGCCAGAAAACAGATTTTGTTTTTAATTGTGTCCAGTTTGTCCAATTGTATTCCTTTCCTTAGGTATGTTGAAACCAAATATGGTTGAATAGGCTTAGAGAATAGAAAGCCATTTTTATAAAATGTTGCTTTGGATTTAGGAATTTAAAAAGCTTTCAAGATGTCCCTGAAAACCTGTGTTGTCACGATACCAGATAATATGAATTAAACTCAATAAACCTTGCCGGCTGATATCTGGCCTTCTTCTATGGTGTGTGTGTGTGTGTGTGTGTGTGTGTGTGTGTGTGTGTGTGTGTTTGTTATATGCATCTGACAGGCACTTTAAAAAAAAAAGTAGAATGTATAAGGCATTAGATAAGTAAGTATAAGTACAAAATCTCACAAAATGGAAAAGTAGCATCCCATTACTTTAAACCTACTGCATACTAAAGTACAGTACATATTAACACAGTGGGTAAATGAGCATGTTTCCTGATAAGTACTGCATTCTATTTAGTGTGTGTGTGTGATAAAAATACAACTTTACATCCAAAACTGTGGCATTGTACAGAGAATAAAAATACAAATATGTCACCATAGAATGTATAATGGTGGATGAACCCTGCCTGATGCCTGCTGGCAGCTTACCTTATCAGGTTGGCTTATCTCGAACAAGTCCAGTCTGTTGTTGTTCCACTGTCTGATGACTTTGGCTAATTCCTCTCGTTCTTCCTCCTCCGGCATTTTTCACCAATTAACCTCACAGTTTCTATCTGACTGGCTACTGTAGAGTTTCCCCAGAAAAAGACTATCCTGTGACAGAAAAGTGTTTATCTGTCCTGGGTATTGTATCTAGGACCCCACCCCTTCTTCAGTCTACTCCTATTAGCTATAAACACATTGAACTCTGCAGTGAGTTCTTTAAACATAATTGCTTACTTCATCCCGACATTCACATCTCCTCTCCAAGCCCCCACACCCCTCTGTCCTCATTTAACGGGTCAGTGGATCTTCGTTATGTGATTCAAACAGTTCCTGAATCATAATCCGTCCCAAATGATTCCCATCTTCAAAGTCCACCACCAAATTTCATGTCATTTTCTTTTTAATCGTCATCATATTATTTCCATGTGCAAAAGTACATGTTTTGGTTTCTCACAAGGGTTTACACTGGTGCAACTTTTGACACATATTAATTATTAAAGCATATTTTAGCCATGCTGCAGAAGTCATCATGTGAAGTAGATAGAGTCCCAGCAACCATGAGAGATTTCCATCCTCCTTTTTCGCAGCGACACGGATATTTACGCTTGAGGGAATCCCACTTCTCATGCATACCAGTGATTTACAACATAATTTATGGTTAGATGTCTTCCCATTCAGTCAGCACTATGTATGTAGGGCAGCTTTTGTTGACTGCTCTGAAGCTCTCTGGGTAAACCTACAATAGAACAAAGGCCATAACAAAACCATTTAAAAAAAAACTAAACAATCAAGGGTATTGTATTGTTGTCTGGATGTTGGAAAATGCAGAGAAGACGCCTCTCTGTAGGAGAAACGTATGATTGTTTCTGCTGTGATGATCCGTTTGAGAAACAGGTACAAGGCTACAGCCTGTTAACACGTTTGTTTTATTTGAATTTATTATTATTATTTAGTTGAGTTAATCTGTTTAGGTTACATAATCTTCCCCTTTTTTTTTTTTTATTAGAAAAGAAAAACAATTTAGACATATTTACCCGCGTGACCTGTGTTGTCACAGTGTCCAGATAAAACAGGTCCCAATATGACACAATTTCATAGGATTAGTCACAACAACCTGGGAGATATTATGAAAAAAAAATAAAAACCTCCTCTTGTTGTCTTGGTGTTCTACCAACAGACGTTTTCAAAGGTGTTTTGAGTTGTTTGGCTTTAGATCTTGTAGAGATTGTAAACGCGTCTCTTCTTTCTGGTATCCTCCCACAGGCCCTAAACACTGCAGTCATCAAGCCACTCTTAAAAAAAGAACAATCTAGACACATTACTAATGAGCAACTATAGGCCAATATCAATCCTTCCATTTTTGAGTAAAATCATTGAAAAAGCGGTCTTTCAACAACTCACCCTTTTCTTGTCAGTAAACAACAGTTTTGGTGCCTTCCAGTTGGGTTTCCACCCATACCACAGCACTGAGACTGCTCTTGTTAAAGTCTGTAATGACATCCACTTAAACACAGATCGTGGCAAAACCTCAGTTTTACTTGATCTCAGTGATGCATTCGACACGGTTGACCATGACATATTACTAGAACGACTGAAAAACTGGGTTGGCCTTTCTGGCTCAGTTCTAAACTGGTTTGAATCCTACCGTAAGAACAGAAACTACTTTGTGTCTACAGTCCCTGACAAAAGTCTTGTTGTTTGATTACAAATTGACCTGAAGTGCCGCTGAAATATATTTCTAATCAAGATTTATTTACAAGAAATGGCTCATTTTAATCCCAACAGCTTTTGTCATAATGTTTGAGTGCAAAAAGAAACTGTCAAAAAGTATTCTAATATTCACAGCTTGGTAAAGCCCATTGAGTCAATTTTTGCAAAGACATAAGTGTTGTCGCCTTGTCATATGAGCTTCACCTCTGACTAATAATGGATCAATTAGGTCTCAGGTGTGTATAAAAACAACCCAGTACACTAGACCTTCACATCATTGCAACTAGACCTCTGCAAACATGCCTAAGATTCACCCTGAGACTAAAGTTTGGATTATCAAGAGGCTGAAGACCAGATCCACTGCTGATGTGGCAGACACTTCAATGTGTCTCAGCGTCAAGTACAGAGGATTAAAAAAACATCTGAAGACACTGGAGATGTTTTTGACAAGCCAGGTCAGGCAGACCCCGCAAGACAACTGCTCGAGACGACCGTTTGTTGGCTCGAAAATCCAAGGCCAGCCCATTTCCACTGCAGCAGAGGGTCCACCAGACCTGGTCCCCTGAAGTCCCTTTGTCAACCTGAAACAGTTTGTCGGATTCTGTCTCGAAATGGCCTCCATGGTCGAATCAGTGCCCAGAAGCCAGCACTAAACAAAAGAAAATTGAAAAACCGTGTGGCATTTGCCAAGGCCCACAGCCTTGCTGAAAGGATGGACGCTGGAGAGTAGAAGAAAGTGGATTTTTCAGATGAGTCTTCTGTTGAATTACACCACAGTTGCCGCAAATATTGCAGGAGACCTACTGGAGCCCGCATGGATCCAAGATTCACCCAGAAAACAGTGAAGTTTGGTGGCGGAAAAATCATGGTCTGGGGTTACATCCAGTATGGGGGGTGTGCGAAAGATCTGCAGGGTGGAAGGTAACATCAATAGTCTCAAATACCAAGAATCTTAGCTACCTCTTATTTTCCCAACCATAAAAGAGGCCAAATTCTCCAGCAGGATGGTGCCCCCATCGCATACTCCATCTCCACTTCAAAGTTCCTCAAGGGGGAAGAAGATCAGATGCTCCAGGATTGGCCGGCCAGTCACCAGACAGAGAAAAAAAAAAAAAAGAAAGAGGAAGCAGGGAAGACCAAACCAAAGATATTGATGAACTCTGGGAGGCATGCAAGACTGCTTTCCTAGCTACTCCTGATGACTTCATCAATACATTGTCTGAATCCTTGCCAAACCGCATGGATGCAGTCCTTAAAGCTCATGGAAGTCATACAAGATATTAAATTTGGATCTCACAGCACCACTATTTAATTTGCTGACATATTTGGTATTTGTAGTAAATTTGTTCAATTTATGTATAGGCGACAAAACGTTGTCTTGCCAAAATGTACCTTTCTGTCTTGTTTAAATAATAATCTTTTTTAGTGAAACTAATTTATTTCAGTGCATTGAACATCATATGAGAGGGTTTTAGCTTTTCATATGAGCTATTCTTTACACCAATTGATTAATTAAAAGTCAGGTTAATAGCAGGTGTTTCTACAAAATGGATAAGCGACAAGACTTTTGTCAGGGACTGTATAGGCAATTATGTATCTGAGCATCGCCCAATACCGAAACTAACCAACAACTGGATGTGCCAAAATTTCTTAAATTAATTGAAGAAAAAACTGAGATGGTACTTTTTGGAGCAAAGGATGAATAATTAAAGGTCAGCATTCAGCTTCAAGCGGCAATGTTGAAAACAACAGACAAAGCAAAAAGTCTTGGTGTTGTCATGGACCCAGATCTGAATTTCAACAGCCACATTAAGACAGTAAAAGAATCAGCCTATTACCATTTCAAGAATATATTAAGGATTAGAAGACTCAGCAGGACTTGGAAAAAACGTGTCCATGTTTTTATCTTTAGTAGACTTGATTATTGTGACGGTGTCCTTACAGGTCCTTACCAAAAAAATCGATTAGACATCTGAAGCTGATTCAGAACGCTGCTGCCCGAGTTCTAACTAAGACCAAGAAAGTGGATCATATCACTCCAGTTCTGAAGTCTTTACACTGGCTTCCTGTGTCTCAAAGCATAGACTTAAAAATACTTCTTCTGGTTTATAAATCCCTAAATTGCTTAGGGACAATATATATTTCTGATCTGTTATTGCACTATGAACCACCCAGACCTCTCAGATCATCTGGGACAAGTCTGCTTTTTGTCCCCAGAGTTGGAACTAAACAGGGGAAAGCTGCATTCAGTTTTTATGCTCCAGATATTTGGAACAAACTTCCAGAAAGCTGCAAGTCAGCCGCAACTCTCAGCTATTTTATGTTAAGGCTGAAGACCTTTCTTTTTAATGTTGCCTATTCTTCATTTTTATATTGAACTGTGAATTTTATTCTTGTATTTTATTTGTATTCATCAATTTGTATTTATTTTTAATTTGGTATCTTGCTTTTTAATGTTCAATGTTTTATGTAAAGCATTTTGAATTGCCCTGTGCTGAAATGTGCTATGTAAATCTAGATTTACAGACATATTCTTTTCAGATTCACAGATTTGTGACTTTTGTCGCACCTTTGCTGCCATCTTACCCCCTCTTGACACCTTCTTCCTGTTGTGTCATAAACGCTTTTGTGCTTTATTTATTTACCATCGTCTTTTTCTATTACACTCATAAGAATTTGGGAAACTGGAAGATTAATTTCTTCTTCTTGTTGGTTTGACACTGCAAAGTATTGGTTCCTTGTGACATTGGCCGTCTGTTAATTGCGGGTCATAGTTAGTGTTGCAAAGTCACGTTGTGCAGTATCACTATCAAAAATGTACCAAAAAGTATGAGATTGTCTGTTTATTTTGTGGAGAGATGCGCTCGTGGTTGTGCGTTGTGATTAGTACTTGCATATTTTGTTGGTCAGCATACAACCAACCTCTTTTCTCACCTCAAAAACCACCACAAGACACTGTACAATGAGTGCATAGTAATATCCCACATTGTTATTATTTATTCAGGTTATACTGTCAGTTTAAATGAACCCTTGTGTTGTATAAAAACTTGTTGTTTTGATATTCTATGAATTAGGGCTGCACAATTAATCGAATTTTAATCGCGATCACGATTTGGACTTCCCACGATCAAATTTGCGTGATCGAGCGATTATTTTTTATAAAGCGTCATTTCATAGAACGCTCCGGGTTTTTTGCAAAGCCCATCTCCCGCTCCATAAAGCCGTCTGCTCATGAGCCAGTCAGAGTAGTTCACTGCACCCCGTGCAGCTAAGTTTCTAGATGTAGACAGTCACAGAGGACAGAGTAGCGTGAGGAAAACTCAACAGATAGCAGTCGGTAATACGTCAGTCTCAAGGTTTACCAGTTTACCAGTAAACGCAACACTTTGTCCCATTTGTTTTTCAGACAACAGCAGTGACCAGTGCTAGTCAGCGTCTGTTAGCTGTTAGCTAGTAGCGTCTGTTAGCAGTTAGCTCTTCTAGGACGCACCGGTGCTAATGTCCTCGCATCCGCTGCAATGCTGTTTATATGGATATGGTTTAACTTTGCGTTACGTGACCCATTTCGTCTGTAAAGCCGTGCCTGTGTTGGATCTTTCTACGCTCTCTCGTCCTACTCTCTCTCCTCTTACTCTCCGCGCCCCGCCACACAGCGGCCGCCGGTCCACACTTCTGATATATGTCTACAGTTTTAATTTTTCATTAACACAGCTGTATATTGTTAAGTATGAGGGGCAAACCTGTATTTGTACCAGTGTTTCCGCGGGTAACTGTTATCGCGGCCGCTACGGCGAAGAACACAGAAGAAGTTTTTGAATGCAGCTAACTTCAGTTGGTAGAGTAACAGCGTGAGACGGAGCTGCTGGACCGTAGCCTGGACCATGGCCAGAATATCATAGTTCATAAAAATGCAGCACAGTGAAGATACAGACGTTTAATACACACGACGTGTGTATCCGCCGTTCGACCCG
Organism: Etheostoma spectabile; assembly: GCF_008692095.1. Taxonomy (NCBI): domain Eukaryota; kingdom Metazoa; phylum Chordata; class Actinopteri; order Perciformes; family Percidae; genus Etheostoma; species Etheostoma spectabile. The sequence goes on from NC_045752.1 coordinate 1,485,543, forward strand.
TGCTGGACCCGTTCATAATGAGTCAGCCGTCTCTCTGTGAGTAGCGTCCATCACACTCCCTCTCGCAGTTATAAATAGCCTATGTGACAATAAAATTTGTTTTGGTTAAAATCAACAAATAATCGTGAGAATAATCGCGATCAAAATTTTGATCAAAATAATCGCGATTATCATTTTGGCCATAATCGTGCAGCCCTACTATGAATGTATTTTAAGGGTTTTCCTGTAACGTTTGTGTTTTTATATGTTTAAAAATAAATATCGACATCGCAAAATTCATGCTCAATATAGCAGTAATACATTTTGTCATTATTGTGCAACCCTATTCTAATAGCATTTTAATATAATCCATTTAACCTCTTAGATTCTTCACATCCTCTCTGCTCTCTGGTAGGGCGACTCCACTCATCTCAGGCAACTTTGTCACCAGTCCACTGTACAGCACCGACATCACACCTAAAACAAATGTGAGAAACTTCTTAGAGACTGAAACAGATATCTTAAATTGGTAAGTTTAATTTTTTCTCCTATGTATCTTTTCAGAAAGCTAAGAGTGTTTGAAAGACATGTTGGCAGGTATAGTAAGATAGAAATTTACCATAAAGAAAACGAGGCCGCTCCTGTCAGATACTGGCCAGTCTATAAAGCAGAAATTGGGGCCACGATTGCTCCAATGTCACCGTCTCCAATGACATACTCAAATTTCAGTGAGAATTTGAGTCAAATCAAGCCACAATCAAGTAAGACACTCAGAGCGTGGGTGCAAATTCTACAAACCTTTAACTTCATTTACTAATTTCACTTTGCTGTGTGATTTCTCCAGCTTTGCTGCTTCACAGGATGCTGTGCAGGACTATCAGCAACTAGAAGTGAGTTACTGACGCAACTTTTTATTTTTATTTTTAATTCACATCGTGGCATTTCATTTTTTTCTGACTGTGGCCAATGTAATACAGGTGCAGTGGGATGCCTCTCTCCAGCGTTTGGATGATGAGTTACAACTGGGCGCTGAAATACTGGTGGGCAACCATCAGTCAAAATATACTTCACCAGATACATCTCTCATTGATGCCAAAACAGGAGGGTAAGTTTGATTCATTTGTTTTTACGCTTTTATAAGTTATTAAACTAAACCCTGTGACATTATCTGCCAAAACCTTTGTGTTGCTGTGGCCTATTTTGCATTTAAATATTTTACTGTTTCTGTGTGTCTTGCAGAACAGTGACATTAGAGAAATATCTTGGGAAAGATAAAAAAAGACCCTGCGGATTTTGGTCTGTCAGTTCTCCTGACTACTGGGCCGTCTCCACCTTAAAGATCTGGAGAAGAATCAGGTAAACACCAAACACTGGAGAGATAATGTCTACTCCATAATTTAGTTTAGTTTTAAGTACACAATATGTTATAAAATATATATAAAATATATATATATTTTAAGAAGTGAGTTAATAAATGCACAGCAAGGTCTACTGTTGCACAATCGGGTCTCTCAGCAGATGTTTTCTACGTCAGGGTGTCAGGTACAGCAGGTTTGGTGACCTCAGTTAGTCACCATCCTTTCTAGCTCTTTTGGCATTGTATTTTAGTTGTAGCTCTTACTGGTCTGGTCTCCAGAGGTCCTCTGCATCCTTTTTCCTCTTTACAGACAAACTGTAAAATTAGGAAATAATAGAAGTAAACGGCTCATCTCTGCATGTCTAAGAGTGAAAAGCTGGAGTTGTGCTGCTATGAAGTTTCATTTACTTTTTTACTTTAATATAAATTGTATTTTATAGGTTGTTACTACTGTACTGTGTACTGTGTACAGCCCATAACCTTCTGTAAAAATCTGCACCAGCTTCAATCAGACCCAGCAGCGGCTGTTTTTGTTCTATGCGTTTTTTCTGCCTGATGAATTCCGGGAGAGAGCCTGTGTGAGACAAAGCAAATTAATTTAATGTCTGAAAGTCTGTTTGGGTACCTTCTTTACATCTTACAATTGACAGGCCTCCCGCTTACCCCCACTCATGGTACCACCATAAATCACCTGTCAACTGCAGAACACGCTGTCTGCATGTCTATTTTTATGTGCACTTGTCTGGCCCCTCAAAATGCTGCCTACCTTCCCTGCTCCCTTCTCGCAGAGATCCAGCAGCGCTTTTCTATTTTCTACAAAAGGTGTGAGAGCTTTCACCGCAGTCGGGTCTGCTCTATCAGCCATTTTCTTTTGTTCGTTTTGTAAAAGTTTCATAAGATATGCAGCTTCTTATCTTATCAGTGCACCGGAGTGAACAGTCTCTCCACTTTGAGGAAATGGGGAAACAAAACGATTTTCTTTTTGAGCCCATTTAAAGGGACACAGATTTTACTCATGAAGATCAGTTTACTAGACATAAGTACTACCGCTTGTGTGAATGGTTGTATAATGTCTTCGGTGGTTCTGGAAGGAACTTTGTCAGGTCTGAGAAAATAACTCGGTTGACAACAGACACATTTTTTAGAAGTTTAAAAGAACCAAATAGGAAGGGTCTAATAAGAAGAAGCTATTGGTTGTATTATGGGAAATGTATGATCCAGTCTTTTTAGAAGAAAAAAAAAATCTGTTGCCTGTTAGTCCCCCAACTTTTTAGAAATGCAATACTAAATTGCTAGTTGCCCCCAAATGTCTTTTAGCTCATTTTAGCAAATTGCGAAAACGCAATTTTCACTTATGTTGTGGGTAAAATAACTCTGCTACAACCTCATCCAGAATTGTGAATAAAGGTGCAAAGTAGGAGGAGGAGGAGCAGCAGGTTCTGGAAGTCTTGCCATTCTCATTGTTAATATAATATATAACATAGAAACACGGTAGGAATCTTGTTTTGTCCATCAGCTTGTAATGGAGGACATCTTTAAATACTACAATACCCATAAGCCTTGCCTGCTGTTTCTATGGAGAAGTCAGTCAGATGCACACATTTCAAAATGCTTTGTTGTTGCAGTTGTGAACAAAACACAGGGTAGCGTCTGAATTATGAAAAAAGTTAAACATATTTTTTCTAAAGGGTTTTTTCCTTTTATTTAAAACATCTGAGGAGAGACATTAAATGAGAGAGGGGGGGGGGAGGGATGACATGCCGCAATGGAGCTTGGGTCGGATTCTAATCTGGGTCGCTAGCAGGGACCGAGCCTACATGGGACGTGCACTATAGCAGGTGAGCTAGAGGCCGCACTTGAACAGCTTTTTAAGCTCTGATTGGATGTCTCTTGCAGAAATGCACTTTGCGAGGGCCGGTATACCTTTATGACAGTATGATGACCTTCAGCAAAAATATCACGGTGTCACGGTATTGCGGTATCGCAATTCCAGCTTTAAAATAATACATTTAAAACAAATTATAAAAAAAAATATGTTTTTGTAAAATTGTTTTTTATTTTTAAACACACTGCACACTGACAGGGACAGGGATTTCTAAACTATACTTTCTGTCCTTCAACACTAAAAAATGGTTCATACCTTATGAACGGTATGACAGAAAATGTTAGTAGTTTTTGAAACCGTGACTTATTATATTCTGTCTACAGTCTTGTATCTTTTTGAATTTTTTTTTTAATCAAAAAAATATATTTTATAACACTGTTGGTAATCGTTTGTATTGATGATCAATCAGGGCAAGCATTTTCTAAGCGTTAGAAAATGCATGCTGCTGAGTTGTAGTTGGCCTGTTGCAGCTACTAAAATTAACTTTTTTTTTTTTTTTTTTTAAATCTTGACATATCGGGATCAGTCACTGAGCACAAAGCCAGCGTTTTTCTTTTTATTGCTAGGAAGCTCACATGAGGCTGATTTTCCACATTAGTTGCAGCATTAATCAACTGACTCCATTTCCAAATCTCTCTGTTCTTGGCATCCATCCTCCTCGACTTCCTGGAGGTGTTTGCCATTGCTCTCCTCTATGTGGTTCTCTTCTGGCTCCTGGACACCCTCAGAGAGTCCTTGCGATTGGCTAACAACTTTTTCTGTGGCTATGACATGAGAGATTGTGAAAGAGCGGTAATCTCCTTCAGGCGGCTCTGCTCAGCCTTCAGCTTAGCCAGCTCCCTGGTCAGGGGAGTTTCGGCTGTCGGTGTCCCGGCGGGGGCAGCGGGGGCAGCGGGGGCAGGAGCTGCAGTATTGTGTGCAGCGTCATCTTCTTTAGGGGCTTTAGCGGTCTCCAGCTCCTCGGGGCCCTTCTCTGTTGGTTTAGTAGGGTTGATGCCTGGTTGACTTCCAGCCCCCTGCACCTTCTCGTGAAGACTCTTTCTCTCCTCTTGCAAAGCCCTGCACAGATTCTCAAGCTTCTGGTTCTTGGTCATGATAAGCTCAAATTCCTTTTCCTTGATTGCTTTCTGTAAAGGATTGAAATGCATGAATAGTATTTTTTAAAAGTGAGGGCATCTTTGTCTTGGTCTAGTAAAAAGATACCAACAATTAAACCCTTGTATTGGGCTATAAATGACAGAGGAAAAGATTTTTCTTACATCTGCCACCATGTCAAGGAGACTCTTGTTGCAGCCATCAAAGCGGGTCTTCCATGACTGGCACTCTTTGTCCATCTTTTTCATTTTCTTGGCCATCTACATCACACAAAAGAAATCACATTACTAAGTACACAATCAAAGCCACTTCTAAAAATAACTGCCGCAATAGTGTGTAGAAATATACAGTCTGTCAGATTTAGTGTAAGTATAAATCCCATGGGATTGTTTTCTCTTATTCCTGTTTTTATCACGTTTTTATTCCCAGATAAACATAGTAATCTAACCAATATCCTGAAGCTGACTTCAAAGATTCTTTGCAAGTGTTCTTACTTTGTCCATGTCCTGTTTGAAGCCAGTGTAGACACTGTTACTCTGAGATACAGTGCCCTGGAATTCATCAAACTTTTTGGAGTACATATCAAGCTGAGGAGAAAAAGTGAGAAATACATTATGCAATATGTGCATCTAGAAAAACAAGTCAATTTTGCTCATGATGCCCTGTCACTGTACCTGGATCTTCATATCTTTTTCCTGCTCCTTCATGACCTTCACTTTCATTTTATACTCTGCTACCTGTTTTAAGAGCTGTGGAATTTGATAAAATGGTTCATGCATGAAAAGGAGCATTAGGGGAATAGAATTGCAAAAATGTTATTAAAAATTATTGAAGCACTCTACAAATCTGATACACAAAAACGTACAAGCTCTTTTTCCAGCTTGTGCTTCTCCTCCGTCTCATTCAGTATCATGTTGGCCTGCGTGAGTTTGGTTTCCAGCAGCTTTTCTTTCAGGTCTCTGTGTTTGAACACCTTTTCCAGGTTCTGGAAGACAGTTGGGTGAATTTATGAGAGAAAGCTGTTTCATTTCTTGCTCAGGGAGTCTTTGGCTGCATAAACCTGAAATACTGTAACTAATAAAAGCAAGCCCTGGGTGTAATGTGCAAATATTGTGTGTGCTTGAAACTGGCACGGAGGGCCAGATGTGTGAGGTCTTAGATAAGTGTAGTTCAGGTAGTGTCAGGCAGATTTGCATGTATAGATCAAACTTTTTGTGCCTCTGTATTGAACCCATGTATGCTCAGTAAGCGGCAGGATCCATACCGCCTCTCGCTGGTCGTACTGTGTAATGAGCCCCTTGAGTTTCTCTGCCAGAGCGCTGTTCTCCTGGCACAGCTTGGTGTTGCGGCCGCTGTGTTCCTCAATTTGGGCCTGAATATCACTAAGCGTCCCTTGGAAATGGGTGGTGATCTCTTTCCTCTTCAGGTCGTCCTCTCTGCACCTCTGCAGGGTCTCTTCCTGCATTTCAAGCATGGATATTTAAGCTCAAAACAACCATGTATGATACATTTGCAATTTGCACAATGATGAAGAACTAGGCATCATAGCTTGTCCTCTTTATTTCATATCTGTGGCGTCCTATTGTGGCCTTTAACCCCCCCAATGTAGCACAAGTAGACTTTATATTTTACAACTACCTTTTTCTGTCAGATTGTTCATAGGTCGCGACATTTCCGACCGCACTTAAAGCCAGCTTCATTTCACGGAGAAAGAAAAGAGAACAGTGAGACAGATCGACTGTGTTTTGTTGTTTGGCAAATATTCAGCTGTTATACAAACTCCTGGGGTGTACAGAGCTTGTACCAGAGTACCAAACAGCAGTACCAAACATAGATTTTTTTTGGCACCTATATCACATTGCGCATCACCACAAGCTTGTACACATAGAGGCCTCAATGAAGAGAAGAGAGACCATCGCAGAGAAGACCACTTTAAAACCTATTTTATACAGTCTGTTTAAAACTCACAGTAGAAAGAAGTAGCGTTTGTGATGCAATCGGCTCGAAGAATTAAATGAGACTCAAAGTCATTAAAAAAAAATCTGTAAATCAAGATTGTGATTTTATGATTAATTGTGCAGGACCAGCTTGATGTAGGGTTGTGATTCTCCAAAAGTTGAGTTTGTCTCAACTTTTTGCCGCAGGTATGCTGCATTTTTTTGCGTGTTCCCCCTGCGGCAAACCCCGCCATAGTCTGAACCCGCTACTCTTATTTAAAATGAATGGAAAGACCTGCGTTTGTCTGATGTCAAACGTAGGCTGTGTGGATCCCCTCTAACAACAAATGAGAATTTCAGTAGCTCAGATTTGATACCGTGCTTCTAAGAGATTTGGTGTTTAGTTATTCATACACAATACTAAAATGACGGTAGTTGAAGTACCTTTAAAGTCTTGTTGTGCCTCTGCAGCTCTCGGCAGAGCCCCTCCAGTTTACTGCGCGCCAGCACGGCCCGGCTGTGCTCGCTCTGCAGCTGATCCTTCTCTTTCATCACCTGGAGCAACTTCTTCTGCAGAACCTTGAGCTGCTTCTGGTCGCTCCGATGCTCTTCCAACTTCAGAAATACACAGAAACATCCAGACACATGCCCACAAGGGAAAAGATGCCACTTGTATATGTTCTCCTTCCAATTTTCTATATTCATCCTCTTACCAGCTCAGCATGCTTCTTGATGATGGCTTCCAGTTTCTGTTCTGGAGTGTTGAGTTTGTTCAAACTTTGCATCAGCAGCATGGCTTCCTTCCCTGAACAGCCACAGAGAATTTCACACAAATTAAACGTCAGTCACAAGCCAAGTTTAAACTTAATTCATTTTGATTACCTCATAGCATGAGGATTATAATACAATGATATGTACACCTAAAGTTACTTATCAAAAGAAATTATTTTGTAATAGGGCTTATGAGAAATCTATTGCCAACTGTAAAAAGCATATAGATACAACTTTACCTGCTCATCTGTTGCAGATAGATGCACTTCCACGCATTACATCTCTGCTTACACACCTATCAATTTCAGTGCAACTTTGCTGACTGCAATCTTTGCTGTCTGAGCTAAATGAAACCTACCTCAGCCAAAAATTAATAAAATATTTTTTTAGAAAAAACAAGACACCTAGGTTTTTGAGCATCTTCTTCTCCAGTTTCTGCTCCTTGCGGGTGTCGGCTTCTTTGACGGCTGTGACCTCCTCTGTGTCCTCTGGCTCAGCGGGACTCTGCTCAGCCTGGTAGGTGCTAATGATGTCCTCCAGCTGCTGGGCCAGGTCTTCTGTCAGGTCAATGTGCTGACCCTCGGCTGGCAACGCCTCGGGACCCATGGGTGCAGGACAAGCCTCCATTTTTCTGCGCTAGAACTGAGAGGGAAACGGTTGGTTTTCGATAATGAACCTGAAGAAGAAGTGATATTTGAAAATATCTGTTTTTTTGCGATTAATTTCATGGATTTATATGACAACCTCCGACCAACCACTGTCTTCCAAATCTATGGCATGCTTTTGAAAGCCTAATTTTGAATAATACTTAAAGGAGAATTCCGGTCGATTCCAACACGTAGCTCTGTTGTTTGTAAATATGGAGTGCTGTCAGTAGACAGAAAAATGAAAACAGTCGGTGCTGCCTACACCGTGTTATCCTCGTGCTAGAGTTAGCACCCAACAGGTTTAAACAAGGCAAGTTTTAAACGTGTTTTTATGATGTTCAAAGTGAATACAGTGAATCTGACTACAGTAGATGTGAAAGAAATGCATGAAAGTTGTGCTAATTTAGCTGAGACAGCTGACAGTTAGAGAGCTAAGGGACCGTCTCCAAACTACAACACAGAAAAGAGATAAAACATAAATACGTAGGCTATCAATTTAATGACAAAAGAAGGCAGTGCATATACTTATTTTTGAAAATATGTTTGCATCTCTTTTCTGTGTTGTAGTTTGTAGACGGTCCCTAAGCACTCCTTGCAGTATCAACACCGGAATTAAACACAGCTGAATTAGCACAACTTTTATGCATTTCTGTGACATCTCCAGCCGTCAGATTCACTGTGTTCTCTCAGAAGGAATCACTGCACATGGGTAGGCACATTTAATGACATTTTAAATATGTTAAGAGGCTAAAAATACATTTAAAACTTGCCCTGTTTAAGGTGCTAACTCTAGCAGGATAACACGGTGTAGGCAGCACCAATTGTTTTTGTTTTTCTCTCTACTGACAGCACTCCACATTTACAAACAACAAAGCTATGTGTTTCGACCGGACTCAACTTCTGTTTAACTGAAATAAGATCTACTCACTTTAGGCTGTAAGAAAAAGCTTTGCAATTGGCCTTTTTCACAGCGGACATTTTTACCATGTTGACACTTGGTTTTAAAATGTGTCCATGGGCAATTGGATCTGAGAAACATTTGACCACACATCTTTTGTAGTGTAACAGAAAAATACGTCATTAATGCAGGATGTGGTGGTTGTTTAGGTGACAGTGCGCCAACGCCCAATTTTACGATGAGTTTAATCATTGTTTTGCCCTATGGAAGGAGATTGTTGGATTCAGCTGATATGGCATATTAGCAGTTGTACCTATACAACCAATAATGTGCGATGTGTCTCTACTGTCCACTTGGGTTTGGATCACCAAAACCCATTTTAAAACAAGTGTAAACAGTGTCTTTGATTTTTCATAAGCACAGTGGTAAGATGGCTCTGTTCTGAAACCCTGAATCATTCATTTTATTATTTACACCTGTGCTTTTTCTAATGTAACCGTGACGTAGACCTAAAAGGCTAAACTGATGAATCAACCGGGTTGAATTTACAGATTAGGGCTGCAGCAAGTAGTTGATTAATCAATTAGCCAAAGACAAGTAATTGGCAACATTTTTGATGACGATGGTGATAATTGTTTTAATATTTTTACAAGCAGTGATGCAAAGTATTTGCTGGTTCCAGCTTCTCAAATGTGAGGATTTATTAGGGTTGGGATGAGACTCCCAGCTCACAAGACTAGACACAAGATTGGGTTCACGAGATCAATGACAAAACGAGATTTTAACACTGTTTTACAGAAAACTTCGAAGAAGAAATAAGACTGGAAAAAGAGGCCTTTATTCAATCGAAAGTTCCAAAATGAAAAACCAGCACTGAATGCCTTTGCCACAAACTCAAATGAATGGCTTTTCTCCTGTATAACTAACAGTTACACTGTTACTTATGCTATATGTTCAGTGGAGAGATGGCAGCTGTACTCTCTAATGCTAAGTACTTTATTTCTTCCTCAGTCGTTCTGTAAATGTAAACTCAGAGTCAATCTTGGACAGTGGGGATTTTATATGCTAATTTTGAGGCTGCGGTTCTGCACTTGTGTTCTGATATGGCAAGACACTTTTTACCTTGCCGAGAAATCTCATACGTTTTAATCTTGCTAAAAATCCTAGAGGATTTTCTGCTTTTCTTTGTGATATGTGAAAGTTAACAGAATATCTTTGGATGTTGGACTATTGGCTGGACAAATCAGATCATTTGAAGACACCACATAGGACTGTGGATATTTATAACGGGTATTTTCATAATTTTTTTGACCAAATGATTAAATAGCACAATACTAATAGTATTTCATAATGAAAGCCAAAATGAAAAATAAATGAATAATCACCATCTCCCTCAGCAAATACCACCGTGGTACCTTTTAGCAAGGCACAAAGAAACAGCTGTATATTCTGTGCTGAAGGCGCTCAGGGAGAAACATTAGATGCTTGTTTTTTAAATAAATGCACCAACTACGCCCATACAGTATTTTCTTTTTCTTGACTGCATATCATCTTTAATATCAAAACAGGAAAAACAATGTTGTCTTTTGTGGCTCTGAGAGTTTCAACTTCGGTCAATTAAAGATTGCAAAGCGTATTATTGTACCACAGTGATTGTGCCTGTCTTATGATGTTAGGGCTCACAGCCAGAGCCTGTTTACGTGCATAAAATTAGTGCAGCCTTCACACTGCTTTCACAAGCAGAGCACATAGCACCTGTCCCAGACCCCACAGGCTATTTTAGGAACTTCTTTATATGGGCAAGTTATTTATTTATTTCCAATCCACTCTTATTGATGTCAATGTCAGTGGCTGTGTGTACAAAAGCTGCATTTCCAACTCTGAAAAACATCGGTATTAAGGTATAAGTGACCTCATCTATATTCAATATAGATATCTAAAGGAGGCAGATATCCAAATGAAAATTCAGTGACTGTAAGAAAGGGAATTATTGATTGTTTTTTTTCCCCTGTCCAAGGAAACAATAGTCAGATAATTTAAACAAATATTAAGTAGAAATAGTTTTTGCTCATACAAAAGGAATCTCTTTCCATTCTGTTAACAAATGACACAGGCAAGCCTCAATTGAGTCTCACTCCTTGTCAGTTTTTACAAAGCTTCAGATAGCAAATTCAAACAAATAGTTATTAGTACCTTTTTAGAATAGGAAGAGCACAGAAGCACAGAATTTAAGGTTATTGTGTATGCTATTTAAGTGTAAATGTCCCTAAAGAAGCAGGGTAACGAGCAAACAGGGTCTTACCAGGACAGAGTGGGGAAAGGAAGAGTGTTGAGGGGCTTGGGACAGGCTGCCACCACAGATACAACAGCTGTGATAAGACCACCTCAAAATAAACCAGAGGAGCACATGCAGCTCACTCTGAGCACAGAGAGAGGACAGAGGTACTGTCTCTATCCAGGACACCTCATAGCGCTCCTTTGATTGTAATCTAAGCAGGAACGTATGCAATCCAAATGCCTTCTCAGCAGCCATTTTACGCCTCTGCTGCTTTAAATCATTGCAGTACTGATTTTATTTTAAACCGGGGTGCTGTTAACAGCCACATAATTATTCTAACAAATGGGCCTGCCAGCCATAGTCACTGAGCCGAAGAGAGAGAGAGAGAGGGAAAAAAAACAGTTTTTCTGTTTGGCCTGAAATAGTACAGACCTCCCAAACCCAGAAAAGAGCCGGCTCTAAGCTCACAGCTCTTTTCCTCACTTAATATATGCTCCACACATGCAGTGTGGGCTTTGCTGAATTTGACGCAACCTGAAAGTGGTTGAATATTATCCACAAGGTGAGAACTATTTTTGGAAGCATTCATTTATTATTCTTGTTCCGTGTTATGGCTGCAGTAATCATTTTTCACCAGAGGATGTCACTGGTAGGAGTCTCACCAATTTTTCACTCTGGAGAGACTTTTTTGATCTCCGCCTCAAGATAAACTGTGAATGATTTCATCTGATTCCATTGCGCTAATTTACGCATGACTTATGCAGTAGGAAAGGTATGGAAGCCATTTTGAATTATTAGGCTTAAAAAAAAGAAATAAACTGCAACACACATCCTTGGGTTAGAAGTATATTCTTTTAAAACAATTTTGAATTTAATCTGAAAAAGTAGAGCACCAAACAATAAAGTCCCCATAGCATAAAATAGGCACTCCGTCCTGACTAACCGGTTTTGATGCAAATAGCTAAACAACAGATTGGCTACTGAGGTTTTTTTTCTTCTTCAAAAGATCTTAGCGGAGAGGTAAAATGATTTGTCCTGTGTTTTACAGGGAATTTCATAGACATGAGAGGCACCAAGCAGTTCAATTAATATGAATACACAATAAAAACAATCTGAATACATACTGTTTGCAAAAGCAAATAGAAGGCTTCACTTTCCCTTCACATTTTATGAGCATTCTGCACTGTTTATCACGACAAAATAAATTACATGAAATCAAAGCTACATACATCTTCAGAAACGGGAAACACAAAATTAAAGCAGTGCACCTTTTTTATGTAAACATGAGTGAACAAGTGTTTTCTGATTTTGAAATCCATTCTGAAACTGGTAACATAACATATTGAAGATATGAATACATGTCTTTTTTTTTAAAGATGAGACACATGGTGTTAGCAATCAACACTGTGCTATTTTCGCCCTCATTAAACCTCCACTACATCAACTGCAGACTTTTTCCCTCTTACAGAGATATAAACAATCCACATAAAAAGTTTTCAGAATTCAACACTGCAAAAATAGTTTAAATCATAGAAATACACGCGTGTATATATACAGAGAAGAAGTAATGCATTTCTTGAATGATTACTTTTGAGCTGAAGCACAGCAATAGTCAACCAACTCACGCTGTTATCATTACTTTAGTATTACAGTAAGTGATATTGATTTATCCAGTTACACTTGAAAGCAAGAAAACATACTATTGACTGATCATCATAGCCCCTTGAATTTGTGTGCAACATGTTTCACAAAATGAGAAACGTGAAAAAACGACTGGAATGTTTCAAAAACCACAAGATAACACAACATGTTTTACTCCCTTATTTTCACTGACCACGTCAGTTAAACATCAAAGATGAAAGGATGAAAGTGCATTGTCAAAACTCATAAAGTTCTTATGGTCATCTGTATAAGAGAGAGAAAAAACGCTGTTTAATCAAAGCAAATACATGAGATCAAAGCAATGCCAGCGTGGCTCACTGCATAATTGCATCACTGCTGCATAAGTACAGATATACCATATAAATAGTAGTCAAATATTTACCAGTATCAATAAGTGCTCACGTTCTAATATATAAATACATCTTACAGTATTCATAATTACATATTAACTTCCTCTATTTTTGTGCAATAGCAAATCCCATGCATTTTTACCAAGATAAAAACCACAACATTTAGAAAAATGCAACATAAGAAACATTTTTTAAGATTGTTTCACATAAATCAAGCTGCATCCGTCTGTCAGTAGAACTGATGTAACAAGAAAGAAAAAGCTTTTCTTTGAGCCAACTCTTTGACAGCACCGACACTTCTGAATAAAGAGTACCTCGACATGTTTCCTTATTCAACAACAACCTCCTCCATAAAAAAAAAAATTTGAAAAGCAAAATAAAGGCACAGACCCTTGCCGCTTGATTAGAAGCACCAAACTGCACAAGAAGCGTCTACTTTAAATTTGGTCAGACTGTTTCATAATACACATACTTTTCCCCTTATAAATAGTCTTTATTTACTGCACTACTGCATCACACCTTGATATAGTTACATTAAACAACAGTCTATTTTCAAAGTACACATACAGTAAAATACACTTTTTGTATGCATCTAAGAAGGAGTATATGTTAAGGACATTTGTACAGAATCCATAAATATAATTTATTTGCAATTGTACGCAAACTACTATGTCAAACAAAGGCAAATTAGCATAATATCTTTCCATATTGCACCTTCACCCTAGAATGATTCTCCACCTTGCAAGACTTCCTGCTGCTCATCCAATCATTTTTAAAAAAGTCTCTGAAGAGAAGAGCACATCAGACAGGGTCTGACATGGGTTTCTTCTTCACTGTGAAGGTTTGACTCTCCACTCAGATTTAAAAGGAGCTGTCTGGAGTATGTGCAAGACCAGAAAAAGTGTTATTATATTGCCTCTAATAGGATAAAGATAAAGGTTATATGCCTAAAGGGCTGAGGACGACAAGGTTGCAGCTGTAGCGGGGGGGGGGGTTCGTGGATCAAATCAAGGAGACAGAAATAGGGGGGTTTCAGTGAGGGTCCTCTGTGGTAATCTTCAACGACTCAATGGCTTTCAAGCAGGTCTGGACATTCTCCTCCTGTCTACTGTCCATGACGCCCCCGGGGTCAAGGCTTGTCTCCTGAGCAGCCTGATGGGAGGACAGCTGGTTCTGGACTCTGATGTCCTCTCCTCCAGACTCAGGCCCGTGGACAGATCCCTCCCTGCTGCTGCAACGCTGGCCCTCACTGCTTTGGGGGCTTGGAGCCGAGGAGGGGGTGACATCAGTGCTGGAGGAAGGCGGGGAGTGTAACATCTGGAGCCCTCCGACAGGAACCACGGGGAGCAAACTGTGCGCCTGCTGCTGGGAGTGAAGAGGGAGGTGGCTGAGGATGTTCTGGTGATGGGAACTGGCAGCACCAGGCAGACTGGAAGCCAAGCTTCTCCTTTGATCCTGAAACGACATATTGGCAGCGTCAGGAGCAGTTTAACATCGCCAAGATCATTTCTCATGTGAAAATATATTGCAGTTAGCAAAAATGCAGAAATGTGAGAAATAGAGCGTTCATACAGCACTTGGAGAACACATGCGCTCACCACAACGAATGAGCAATGAGGCTTGTGTCAACAAATGCAATGAAATGACCAAAACCAACAAGAAGTGCTTCGGAGAGTGCAGACCTCTGCCAAGGCCTTGACCATCTCGCAATGTTAACGAGTGAAACATCATTTGTGTATCCAACCCTATTTTTTAGAGGTGTAGTTGAATTGGGTGCAGACTGTTAATGATACATACCATCTCCATATCAAAGGCTCCTTGATGAGCCATCTCCATCTTTGCCTGGTGTCTGGTTTTATCACCACAGCCTTTGTGTTGGTGCGAGCCTCTCCGTGGTGAAACAGCCCTCAGCACAACTCTCTGCCGGCCTCTTACTGAGGGTTCTCGCTTTCCAGACAGCTCTGTTCCAGGAGACACGGGTCGTTCGATCAAGCCCGGGGAGAGGTGCTGAATGGGTGTGAAGCCAGGCGAGCCAGGCCTCAGCGGGGAGGTATCCCATCTGGGAGAGGATCGACCTCGCGGGGAGAGCTCTCGCCTCGGGGACGGGTAACGCAGACGTGAAGGGGATGGCTCCCTGATGGGAGACTCCCAGCCAGGAGAGAGCAGGCAGGAGGAGTAGGGGTCAAATAGGAAGCTGGCTTGGTCTGGAGACAGCATAGTTAGAGAGTCTTCGTCCATGGACTTCTCCCTCTGGTCTGTTGCAAGGACGGGGCGATGGTCCGAACCCGTCCGCTTGCCAGTGGACTGTTGGCGGACATCGGTGCCAGGCAGAGAGGTGAGGGAAAAGTTGTGGATAGCAGCGGTGGCTGTGACTGTCAGAGAGGTAACTCCACACGGCTGAGGACTTGTGCTTCTCGAACGCAGCTTTGGAGTGGAGTCCCCCTCGTATTCATCGTCCTCGTCATCGTCTTCGTCAATTTCGTCAACTTCTTCGTCCATGCCGTCGGAGTCGTCCGCGTCCGAGAACTGGTGTTTGGTTGTGACCACTACCTTGGTCTCTTGTTGGCTGTTGTCCACTTTAAAAGATAAACAAATCAGTTTAGATGGATTTATTCCTCTATAAGTCATACATGTGCAAGAATATAATACATGTCAGTATCTTACCATGCTCCTGTATCTCTGTGTCATCCATGGAGACTGACACTCCCAGTTCAAGACATTTCTTCATGTGTGCCTTTGACTTCATGTGTTTAGTCAGGTTTCCTGTAAAAAAAAAGTAAACATAGTAAGTTACCACTGTGCACTAAAGCAATAGCTGCATTTATTCTAATTCTATGTCCCTACAAATTAGTTTTTTCCTACTTCCAGTGGACACTGACAGTTTTAAGAGAGTCCAGCTCAGGAAATTCTTCCAGAAAAAAGTGAAGAGGAAAATGAGGAGAGAGTGCAACTGCTGAATTTGCACAATAGGGGCTCTATATAGCACTAAGAACTAGAGTGTTTACTGCTGCTGCTAATGTTTTCTTTAAAATCTGATACGGGCACACATTGTTTTTATTTTTTGTTGCAGATTTTCAAACATTTGTCAAATTTGAAATAACCACTGATAGACTTCCATTTGTTTTAAACAAAAAAACATAAATAGTGATTCTTTTGTATCACCTAAAAAGTCAGTATTAATTCATTCTATAAGCTTAAAGAATGCTCACCTTTAGTTTTAAAAGCAAAGTTGCAGACCCTGCAGATGTACGGTCTCACATCTGTGTGGGTCCTGATGTGTTTTTTAAGCATGCTCGGCTTTTTACAGCGAATGCCACACTCCTCACAAATGTATTTCCCCCGGCCTCGACCTCTGACATACACATAGTCTTCATTGGACTTGTATCTGGAAAGATACAAAGGAAGACACAGTCTTCTAATGAATACATACATTAAACAGTCCTGAAAAGGTAAAAAGAGCTTAGACGGACAGATAGTGTATGCATTAACATCCTAATATAGCTGCTGCATTTGCTGTCAGCATAACTGGGAAATGTTTTGATAACTAATATATTGACTGACCCTCCCTCAAAGATCTTAATGCGTGTTGGCACTGTTTGGGTGGTGGAAGCCTCCCTCTCTTTCCACTCCTCCTTGGCAGTTTTCACTCTGCAGCTGATGTCTTTCACCTTCTTCCCGTAGGTGATGTCCACCTCTTTGGGCTCCGGTTTCCTCTGCAGCTGAATCAGATGAACAAACATTTTGTTAACAGCCATTTTAAGTGGACACCGTATCGACACCGTAACATGATCCTTCCAATATTGTATGTCACACATGGAGTTACACAGCATGTTTTGCAAACATAAACTATGGTGCCGCTGTTGCCAGATTTGGTTAATTTTAATGTTTTTTATTTTCGGAAAGCTATGCTTTGCATGCTTTTAATGTCATAATAATATATCTGATCTTGATTTGCTGATTTGTTTGATTTGAAAAGCATCCCATTGCCAAGACACACGTTATTTTCGTTAATATAATATTTCAGTGTTTGGTATTTTTACTGCCGAGACATATTTTTTTGCAATGGGTAAATCCAGAGCAAGTTAGGAATTAAAGTTTAGGACATTGTAGTTGGCAGCAGGCAAATGATTTCCAGAAACTTGCCAATAGTGACCAAATCTTCTGTCAAAAGATCTGAAGTGTGAAGTTAGCCAAATTCTGGGTAATAATGTAATTTTAAACTTTCAACATTTAAAACTCTTCTCTCTTGCTGAAATGATAGACAACCAATGTAGAAAATTGCCCAGTGTTGCTTGATTGTAAATATTTACTATATATTACTATTACTATTACTATTATTAAATATATTACTTTACTAAGTAATAGTGATACTAGGCAAGACTATTTCAATATGGTATCAATGGGGCTTTGCTCTTAAGGTGCATTTAAGACATACTGTATGTATAGAAAAACTGCAGAGATGGGATGATTTTTTTACCTGTTCCATGGTCTGCCTCCACAGGATGAGGGATGACACCAGTTTTCCTGTGCCAGGCTGACACATGGCGGCCATGGTGTATATTACCTTGTCTCCCCTCTGTTTGGACTGCAGTAAAGCCAGAGCAGTATTAGTACTCAGCTCAAGAGGGTTCGGGTTGTGGGAGCTCACACACCAGGTGGCATACACGGAGGAGAAAGGGGCGTTGCTGTGAGAGCAGCTCGGCTTGGTGTAGTTGAGATAACACCAGCTCACTCCTGTCGTCGTGCGAAGACTTGGAAACTGAGACAACAGTCTTGAATGCTCGGTGTCTGAGATCAGGGTGTATTTACTGGGAATCAGCTGTGCCCCCATATCCATCTGCACTTGTTTCTCCATGCCAACTTCTTTCACTCCGCTCACTGATAACATAGAGTAGGGAGGTGAGCTGGTTTCCAGTGAGCTACTTTCCATTGCTGATTCAACTTCGTGGTCTGTGGCTTCTGTCACTTTTTGTTGAAGTGTGATAAATTTCCTTTATGTGAGTCATCCTGAGCATGAGGTAAGGATGCACCCTGCATCTCTGACCTGTGCCCCTTCTCTTCGCTCAAATTACATTTTCCCAACTCCACAGCACCCAGCTCCTCTACAATCTGCCCAAACATTCTTTCCTCTTTCACACGTTTTTGCTGCTTGACCTCCATGAAAAGGTCCAGGCTGCTAGCAGGGGAAAGCATCCGTTTGTTAGTGCCACCACTGGAGGCGTTAGTGGTTGAGATAGTTCTGGAGGTCAGAGAGAGAGGGATGCCTGTCTTGAGCTTAGCTGATGACAAATCAAGGGCTACAACATTGAGGGTGTGCTTCGAAGGTGGTCTGGTAAAAGCTAATGCATTATGAGAATCAAGATTTCCAGACAAACGTGAAGTCTGATTCTGAGAAGTGGACGTAGTGAAGCTAATACTGTCATACTGATTGTCGAAAATCTGTGATACTGAAGTGTATGTGATACTGCCATAGGATGGCACATAAGTCTGTATTCTTACAGGAACTAAAAGGCTCGGATGTGACAGCTGGGGAAATGTATTCCCGGTGGAGAATATTGGCAGAGCCTGTGGCAGAACAGCAACTGCTGTGAATGGGGGGGAAGTGCTGCTGAGGTACTGCGGAAACACTTGTGATGGGACTTGTATTACCTCAGCGTCCATATTCAATGACTCCTGTCGCACCAAGTTTCCCCTCCTTCTCTCCCTTACAGCCGAGTGGCCAGAGCTGATGTCCACGTGTCTAACTTTGGATGTAGGAGAAAGGCTGCCATAGTCAAATGATATGCTGCGTACCTCTGGGAACCCCTTGTGCAAGTTACACGGTGCCTGCTCTGAGGAGGAGCGTCTCATTTCATGTTGTTGACGCTGGTTGAGCACAGAGAGGGAGTGCCCACTCCCTGGCACTGCTAAGAGCTCCAGTGGTTTGCCAAATTCATCCTGCCTGGCTGGAGAGACGGACTTCAAACTCTCCTCCCTGTCAACAGAGAAGGTGGAGCTATAAGATAAGTTGCTGTCTTGGCTCGGGCTGCGGGAAAGACTGGTGCAGGCAGACTCAAAACTAGATTCACCAGAGGAGTGCTCGATATCCGCTAAGCGTAGCCTTTTCTTCTTTGGAGGGAGCTTTTCTGGAGGGAATTGTGCTAAAGTTTCACTCCTTTGAGGCCACTGAAACTCCTCCACATGCTTCTCTGGCTCCTTCACCTGCACCTCTGGAGCTTTTTCTGGACTGTCAGGCTCTACTGTGACCCTAATTTCTGGGACTTGTATGTTGGGCTGTCGACAAGTTTGGGCCCCATTTGAAACAATAGACTACTATCACTCCTTTCCAACTCATAGGATTCACTTGCCTCTATAGCTTGAAATGAAGAATTGCTATCCTGTCTCTGCCCATGATACTTGTATGATTCTGACTGTTCAGAGTGAGGCCTGTTAATTGAGTTTGTGTGTTGGATAACAGAAATTACATTTCCTAAGGTTTTCCGACCAGAAATTTCAGAGCTCACAGATATTTCCATGTCACACCTGTCCATCTGCATTAACAAACTTGAATGTCCTTTTCCTAATGCCATAAGGCCCACTGCAGCTTGTTTTAAATCAAAGTCCTTACTTGAATCAAGCATTTCTTCACACTGTTCATGAAGGCCTTCATATTGAACTGACGAATCTTCCTCTTCCCTCTTCTCTTTCCGACGCTTCCGTGTTGCCAGTTCCATTGCGTGTCTCTGATGGCTCATACTAGATGCCATTGAGTGGTAATTTTCCATTTCCAATCCTGAGGTTGAAATGCCACTCTCGCTAATCTTTCCGTGGCTGTCTGCGTCTGCGTGGCTATCATGTGCAGAGACCTCGAAAGCAGCTTGGCGCCTTAGTCTCCTCATGCCCCCAGTGCTTGTTCTCTCATCAAAAGAGTGGCTGCCTCTAAGGGCTTGAGGCATAGTTAGACACACTACGGAGGATGTTGGCATTGAGTTGCTTCTTATCAGAGTCCCCACATCAGAGCCAGTGTCTAACAGTGGTTCATTTACCTCTTCCCTCATGAATGACTTTGTGTTTATTTTGATCGACTCAACGGTGTCTTTTTCTTGGGTGAAAACGCGAGAAACACCTTTCTCCGAGTGTCTCCCGGTATATTCACTTGAATCTGTGCTACAAGCCATAAAAGCTGCCGTCTGTTTAGGGCTTGGCCTGTAGCACTTTCCAAACATAATTTCTTGATAGGACTTTGCGTTAGTGTTCGGAGGACCAGTCTGGTGCTCGGTACTTTCGGAGCGCGAGAAGTATCCGGAGTCCGTGCTGCCTTTGCTAGACTGACTTGGGAGGGACAGATTGTTGTCAGAGTCGCTGCTTCTTTTTTCAGACAGCCGAAGTGCAAGCCTCTGTTTGATTGTGCAAGATTGAATTGCACGGCTAGCCTCGGCAGAGGCGGGAGGCGTACTCATTTCTTGGTGCTGGGAGGAACCATCCTGAGCTGACATCGACGTGGCTCCCTTTTTCTGAGCAATGAGATTTAGTACTTTTACAGCAGTGTTATCTGAGCCCTCCACTGAAGAGTCTAACAGCAGCAGCGGGTCGTTAAGAGTGTCCTCGTCCGTGTCCGTGCTTTGCTCAGCATCAGAGAATAACTCGCCTTCCCCTTCAAAAGACCCATGGTCAGTGTTGGCATTGTAAGACCCAAGTTCTGATAGTGGCACTGTTCCAGCTTTGACTGAGTGAGCATGGGACTTTCTGTGTTTGTATAAATTACTCTTGGTTTTGAAGGAGAATCCGCAGGGGACACATGGATAGGGCCGTTCCCCGGTGTGTGAGCGAATATGTTTCTTAAGCACGCTGGGTTTGGCACATGCCCTCCCACAGTAATCACAAACATACTTCCCAGGCTTTTGTGGTTTCTGCTCCACCTTACATATATCCTCTGACAGCTGATCCATCCCTGAATGGGAACACTGTTGTTGGACTTCAGGTGAACTGGTGGGCTTCCTGTGAGATGCAGGTCCTGGGGACTGTGAAGAGACTTTCTGTCTGCCACGGGGAAACTGTTTTGTGGACTGTGGTGGATATGAAGACACCTCATAGTCTTGATGGCTTGTGGACTGGGCTTGGGAGTGCTGATCTTCTAATTGCAGTGATTTCCCTGAGTCAGACATTTCTTTGAAACCACACGTGTCTCTGCTCTGACCTTCTTTCAGTTGTTTGTGCCACCCCTTGGTTTCCAATTCGACTGATGGACTCATCCTAGTCTGTGCTGCTTCTGAGGTGCATTTTTTCTGTGCAACAACATTTATGTCCTGACCCTCAGCAGAGCTTTTCACCCCTGCAGTAGTTTCAAGTGACTCCATGAATCCAACTTTCTTTGGGATCAATTTTCAAGGACACTATCTGTTATGTGACTGTAGTGATATTGACATAAATGTGAATTGATTGTGGGGAAGGGTCACCTGAAAGAAATCAGACAGAAATTACAATTAGACAAATGTATGACAATAACCTAAACTAAGAGCTGATGGTTATCAAGTTAGATTACTCGGTTAGAGTTCAAATCCACTACTTCAGAGTGAGTTCTATTCGTGGCTGTTTCCCAGAAATCCTTCTAATAAAAAATCTGAACATACAATTTATATTACCAGCTTTTAAAAACCTAGGTACCGCAAGCTTGGCAGAAGCCCCTGTGAACGTGTGTAGGTATTTAAGGCACATGCTTTAACTGTAGCATACGTGTGATGATGTGTCTACCTAAACTCCTTTTGATCGGACATCTACTGTACATAAAACACCAAAATGTTGTACATAACTCTTTAACCCAATGCCAAGATCACATCATAACATGCTCAGGCTCCTTGTCCCTTGTAGGATTCAAACCCTGTCACTAGTGCCATCGTCTGCACACTTAACTGCACAGGACCACTAACGGTCGTGTACATAAACACGCCGGACTCCAACAAGAAACCTCATCATTCCTGCCGGATAAAGTGAATTGCTTTCGCGGCTACACTTACATGTCATACCATAGGGATGGATGGGTCTCCGAGGGCACGTCATTTCATCTTCTCAGTATCAAATGCTGTGTCCTCCCTAACGAGGTTATGTAAGATTATCTGGTTCAAACCCTCTGAGTTCCCCTTAATTAGGACATCCACCGACTCTCACTCTGTCTTTCTTTCTCGCTCACTCACTCACTCTCTTTCTTTGTTAGCGCACCACACACTCCTCAGGCATTAACCAGAGGATAGGAATCCAAGGTGACTCTCAAGATGCCAAGAGATGTTTGAAAGCAGTTGTAAGGATAATAATGTCCACTTGTGTGTGTGTGTGTGTGTGTGTGTGCGCGCGTGCGTGTGCGTTGCGTGTGCGTGCGTGTGTGTGTGTGTGTGTTTTATTTTTGCAAATGCCCCATTGCCTGTTTTGGCTGTTTATGGTTCAGTGGCTCTGCTTTCGGACAGAATTGAGGGCTTCTTCTATTCCAGAGCAGGATAGAAAAAAGATAATGATGGCTGGCGAGGGCTGCCTCAAATTGTAACAATCTATGTTTCAGCAGGCAGGTTTACAGAGGTGCCTTGGGGTAACAATATTTAGAGGCCTGGTAGGGAGCTCCACTTCAAGGTCGGTCTGACCTCATTGCTTAGTTTTCCATCCTCGGTGAGCTCTGAGGGTAGGGAAGGGGAATATGGGTGCAGAGTGACAGCCAGATAAGACCCTCAGAAACAATGCATACCTTTGAACTAAGCGCAACAGAGAGGGAACGCAGCTGACATATTTAGAGTCTCATCAAGAAATCTCTCAGCAGATTCCAACTTTTGTTTTGTATAAAAACTGTATCAGCAGACCTTTCACTGCAAATTTATCTTGCTCCCGGCAACAAGCACTAAACCTATACGAAAATAT
This sequence comes from Etheostoma spectabile, assembly GCF_008692095.1. Lineage (NCBI taxonomy): Eukaryota > Metazoa > Chordata > Actinopteri > Perciformes > Percidae > Etheostoma > Etheostoma spectabile. The sequence goes on from NC_045752.1 coordinate 1,508,281, forward strand.
ATGACACAGCAGCAATGACGTGCAACAACAGGAGGCAGGTGGGTGGCAGTAGGTGTGTTTCAGGACAATTGTGGGCTGATTGTGGTACAGTATGTCTGCATGGACTGAGAAATGACTTCACGGAGAGATTTGTATGAATAGCAGACATTCGAGGGGCACATCCCTACTGCTTTCCACACACAAGAGAGGACAATGAGCATACAAATGCTGGCTATGGAGAGCACCGTTATGCCGCTGCATTACATCATTAGAGGCTAAGTTGGCCATTAAAGGGAACGGACATGAAGCCTCACGCTGACAACAAATCCATAAATATCATAAGATGACCGGCTTCTGAGAAGCTGGATGGTAAAACCCTCTGTGGTACTGTCATTAACAGCAGCATAGCATGCAGAATCAATCAACATCTCTTACTGTGATCAGAATGACATGAAGCACACGGTCTGATGGGGAAAAAAGCCTCGGCTCATACAGCAGCTGACATTCAGATATCAAATATAATCCTCATACAAACCTGACATTTGAATAGTCCCCTGTCCCATATCGACAGTCATATGTGACATTCCTCATGCTGCATAGTCCGTTTCTGCATTCTCCTCATGTCTGGGTAACAGTAATGAAATAAATTAGCAAGGTAAAGTCCCATCAGTCATGAAGCTGCTGGCTGACTGGGTGTACATTAGAAGATCTATTGATGCAAGCTAGTCACCAGAGAAAATACCCAACCGTGACGTGCAGACCCAGGCACAAAAATAGCAAAGGGGCCCTGGGAGGGATTACACAACAGCCCACGTTTAAGGACGCTTTTCCTCTTTCTCTCTCGCGCTCTCTCCTCTCTCTCACTGTTTCAAAGCAGAGCGGCAGCTGCCTCACACTACACACAAAGTGGGGAGTCAGATATCCTAATGCAAAGAGCTAAACATCACCTTTCTTGGATAGCTGGAGTCCATTCATCCCCAGATTCAATCATAAATTTTAGCCTGATATTGTATGATCTAAATGAAGACACAAATGTCATTCAGGTACACACATTATGATCTATATAATTCAGTTGGACAGAGTGTGTGAATATAAGCAGAGGAGAAATGCAAATGTGACAAGCACTTGGAAAGACACTAATCACATAGTGCAGCCGCTCTGAATATACATTTCCTACAGCTTGATTCTATTCAGTCTGCATATGGAGAGGAACTCAATGAAAAGACAGCATGTGGCTGACTGTGAGGATGCTGCAAAAATTATACATGTTTTCCAAATCCTGAGACACCCACAGTCTGTTCAGAGCCAGTTCTCTCCCGTCATGACAGGATTCGCTTTGTGAATGGAGAGAGTCGTGATGAGGGTGTCATTAACACTGCAAAAAAACTAGGACAATACTGCAGATTATGTGCAGCTGCAAACCTCATCCTGTGAATCAGATGTATGAGTTCAGTTTGACATGGTGCCATTACAGCCTCTACATTAACTTCTTCTCACTTCCTCGTTACATGACTACCAAAAATGTCATGCTGTAATGGTTCTATTTTTATAAGCCCATAGCCACTCACTATTGAATTTATTATTATTTTATTGTTTAGTTATACTTTTATTTACAACTGAAAACCCCTTAAGTAAATGCAGTTGTTTTTATTTAAAAGTAAGACTAATTGACATGGCATTTCAGTGAAATTGTTACGGTGTTTATTTTGTTTTATTTTACTAAATACATTTTACATCTACTTATGTAATTTTTTTTTATATATACAGTACGAAGCCCCTGATGCTTTTGGATCAATAAGTTAATTCACACATTTCTGTGGACAGCAATCAAAGGTAAAATGACCTGAGAGGCAACAGATTTGGAAAAAAACTTGGTACATGTATGCAAATACTGTGATAAAGTACAATTTAAAAGGTATTTGTACTTTGTTTGACTCTTTCATATTGTGTTACTTTGTACTCCACTGCATTTTGGAAAGAAACATAACTTTGACTCCACTTATTTATAAATCTTAACCAACAGTTACTTTTCAGATATTTTATATTGTACAAACTGTATAATTAGCTCACGAAATATGATAAATTGTTAAAGATTGAACCACCCGACGGTGTACCTTATTAAGTAGTTTAAAAAAGATCCACTTTAGATTGCTGCTTATATATTGAAGCAAGATGTAACTTTTGCTGAACACTAACATTTGGGTGGCAAATGCTAAAATGTAGCTTAACAGTTCTACAAGAAGTAGGAAAGCATCATTAAAGTCAGCAAACTAGCTGAGTAATGCAGTTATGCAACAATGTGTGAGCATTTTAATGAGTATTTTTACTTTAAATTGAGGATATGAGGACTTTTACCACCCCTGTTCCTCTAATTAAATTTACATAAATACTGTTATTAGTAACATTTTTATGTACTTGTATTTCCTTTTGTATTACCTTGTACGTTTAGCTTCGCTTCACAACATTTCAGAGGGAAATGTTGTAGTTTTTACTCCACCACATGTATTTGACTGGTGTAGTTACTTTGCAGATTAAGATTTTTAATGTGAAACAGCATGTGATTTTAGATTGCACTGCTATAGACTGCTATGAATTAAAATAGTCTTCCCGAGCAGCACTTGGACCAGCCACAGGTAGAACACTTGACAACCCACTGAGTTTGACTTGAATTTAAATTTTAAGTGATGGTTGGATGCCTGCCAAAATCTATTTCTATCGTAATTTGTTTAGAAGCTGCTCTGTAATAAAACAAACCGAGTATTTCCTCTGGTTTGAATGAATTTATGATTACTCTGCCTCAGAAATTTGTCTAAAATCTCTGGCCTTTCAACACAATATAATTTACACATCTATAAATACTTCACCCGCTTTGACCATCCTCCTCAGTTTCACTCTGTACCATTGGGTGAGAACAACTGGGTGCCTCTATGAATAGGAGTCCTTCGGCGAAGGCACATTTAACAAAGGTCTTTCTCAACACAAAGCTTACACAGCAGAACAAAGGCTTATGTTACAACATATATGAACTTCACCTCGGAGTTCTAAATCCTACCCAAATGGCAAGCCTCTCTTTCCTGCAAGGCAAAAACTGTAATTTCACAGTGCATTTCCTTTAGAAAGCTGCAACTCGCTGTGTGCCAAAAAAGTAGTGAATGCAGAGAGACTGTGTATTGACAGAGTTCGTCCACAGTATGGAATTGCAGAGAGCTATTATTAGCTTCTAACAAGCCGGAGATGAAGTTGAAGCTAACTAACTGCGCTGCACTGCAGCTGAGATCCATTAGGCTGTATTCAGTATCTAGAGGAGTGGCACTAAAATGGCTGATACTCAATGTGCAGTGAAGGTCAAGTCGCCCATCTCTATAAATATAATGGTCTGTCCCCCAGGATGTTCCACACTGCTCGCCATTTCTACCATCTAAAGCTACACCGCGCCTCTGCTGACCGCCTCAAATCTGCATGTGATTAAATGCCGCACAGGCACTTGACTACTAGCAGGCCTCTAATGATATTAGTGGTAAAAACAGATGGGAGGAGGGGGGAGATAGAGGGGACAACACAGAGAGAGAGGGAGGGAATGATTATGAATGGAAGGAATGAGGTTTTCCTCCCTGCTGGCTGTAGTGGCTGTCATATGGCCGACTGAGATATCTCTTACAGGGGACACTGAACGCTGCAGGTGGAACAAACGCCAGTAAATATGATATAAAACCTAAATCCTTTGCGTCTCCACTCCTCTCTTGACGCATCATTCATTCATTCAGCCAAAACGTCCCTTTGATCAATTGACCGTGGTTTCATTTATCCGTCAGCTCTCTCAAACCGGCGGCATACTTTATGCCATTATCACAGCAGTACCTGAAAATAATCTTGACATGATTGTGTGTTTCCATGGCAACCATGCCAACGTCTGTAGCCAGTTTTTCTCCTCAGTTCCTGTCTACATATATAATTACCAACACAGATTACAGCACCAAGACTGCGGAAATGAGTGGAGAAAACGAGTTTTAGCCGCACACTGCGTCCATACGTGATCGGACAGTGTGACACAATATAATTCTTGTGCAGATGGGAATTAAAACAGAGCCACATAAAGTGTAAATTAGCATAAACTCAAATCATCTCTGGGATTAAAGTATTTGAAATAATTTATTTAGATGTAGCCCATGTACAGTATATATTAGAATATGATAAATTGATATTGAATGCAATGCACTCTGTTTTAACTCCTACAATATGTATTTCACTAGAGCTGAAAGGGTTAGTGGCTTAAGAACTATCACTAGCAGCAACTCAGTACTGTATTTTGGGGTTTTAGACCAATCCAAAAATGAAACCTGAAAATAAATAATGAATCGATTAGTCTTCTATGAAATCAAACTAAATATCTTTGAGTTTAGGAGTCTTATTCACACAAAAGAAACAATTTGAACATATCCCCTTTTGACTTTTGGAAATTCCTATTTTTGACTTAATGGTGCAAAAGATGAATCAAGAAAATACTCAACAGAATTATCTTTTAAGAAATTAATTCATCATAATTAGCTGCAGCCCTACATTGAAAGAAAATGTTGATTTTGTTAGTTGTAGTTTGTTAGTTTGATTACAGATTCCTAAAAAAAGTATTTGGGCAACATACAGTAACTAGGGCTGCAACTAACGATACTAACTGTTTTCATTGTCAATTATTTTCTTGTTCAATCAATTAGTTGTTTGGTCTTGTTTTGTCCACAACTCAAAGATATTCAGATTACTGCCCCAGAGGAGTGAAGACACTAAATAGTTGATCCATTTAATTGTTGACAACTAATTGATTAATCTTTGCAGCTCTACACTGTAATGATGTGGTGAAGTCCTCATGATACGGATCCACGTAAAGTCATTACACATTACGTTGTATTAGCCTTTATAGGTCAAACCTTCATGTGTGACGTGTCAATGATATTTTAGCTTCAGTTTTCTGCTGACTTTCATTTTACAAACATGAACATGGAGCACATTAGGGCTACACGATATGAGGAAAATATCAAATTGTGATTAATTTGACTGATATTGCAATATAATTCACGAGATTGGAGGGAGTGATCCTTTTTGCATTCATATTTTATTGAAAAATAATAAAATTAAAAAATCAAAACGATTATGGTGTGATTAATGCGAGGATTTGTACCAAACACCAGTGTTTTTCTTTAGTCTGTAGGATAGGATTTGTAGGCCCAGGACGTCTCTGCAGCACCACGATACTTCATTCAGAATGGTCGGACACTTATTTTGCCTCAAATTATGCCCCGCGATTTGGATATTGCACTAGTCCATATTGCGATTTTGATAAAATTGCGATTAATTGTGCAGTCCTAGAAGACGTCAAACAGAATAAGTGAATATCGCTAACTTTCACTCAAATGTGGCAGCCCTACTGTATGTCCAATCCACTGTGCATTTGTCCTCACATGATTTGCATCCTCACACCTTTCTGTTGTTGTTGTTGTTTAGGGGGATCAGCTGTCATGTGCAGGTCCCGGGCTGGGGATAGCCTGCTGCTGAAGGGGGGAAATACACGGACGTGAGAACCCCTTGCAAACCCCCCATCTGCACGTCATGGAACATTTACAGAACAGGGACCTCCCATATTTAAGGCGTGCAACAGAGCGCATACACAACAGTGAGTCCTGCCATGCACCGGGCTCACCATCTTAGGTGAATAGGCTACACCGCCAGAGATGGACACCGCTTTTTAGTGTAGCTCGGCGGATGAGCACGCAAATAATAACGGCGTTAAAACCCCAGCATGGCCGCGGAGTGAAGCGGTGGGGAACGGAGGTTTAGCGGCCTCTGTGCTACGAGCAGATCATGTCATTCCACCGACATTCTGATGCACGACAGGGAATCTTGTGTTCCAGGGTGGACTGTGTGCAACACGGGTGTAGGGATCAATTTTGCGCCGTTAGCGTGCATTAAAAATGTCCCCACAAGACCGCGCGGTTATTACAGATGTGAGCAGCAGGGGGCGCTAACAGCACGCAGTCGCTGAGGTAATGGAGGAGTGCAAGTCAAATTGAAAAAGTGATTTATTTCATAAATATGTTCTTTTTTCACATGCAAATGTTAATTATCAAAAACATGGTGCTTGAAGACTGAATTGAATTTAAAAACATTCCTTCACGATTATTCTCCCCCGCATTGATCTGTGTTGATGACTGCATGAAAATCACATACAAATATGTAGGCATTCAAAATAATCAAGGCAAAAAAAATAACCACAAGTTGAAACACTTAATGTATCACAGTTTTGACGACAGCGGTCAGATCTGTTCTACACTCTGTTGCTGTCAGTTGTCATTTCAGGCAAAACAGATGCGTCCCTCCCTCCTCCAACCCCATTCTGATCATTCCCAGCAGCCAGGGTTCCTCCATCATCAGAAGCCCCACTTCATGTAAACATCCACCCAGATCTTCAGGCTCTTCCCTTCATCACCACCACCAGTGTCTAGACTCCATCAGGTGAATTTTCCTGTATGTCCACGGCCCCCATACACCTTCAGATTTAACATTGCAATGAAGTCTAACCGCCAAAGACTCTTAACATATTAAGCTGATTGTGCACCATAATAATTCAAGGTATTTGACTCTTGAATAACATCTCTCCTGATTGAAATGAAATAAAACGCTGGGTCCTTCTTCCGTCTGTTCCTCTGGTTTCCCTCTAAGTGGCCCCAGCCAGCCTCAGTGTCCAGGCCCACTGGCATGGCATCTGGCTGAAGGAGAGCTGGGGCAGCAGAACCCGCAGCCCGCCGGGCTTCACAGGCTCCCACTGCACAGCCCCGTGGCCGAGTAGCACCACCTTTATTAAAGGCAACATATAAACAACGTTGACACGTTGACAGAAAGACAGAAAAAAGAAAGAACTGCTCTGTGAACAATAAATCAACCCTCATATCCCAGGATGCAGTGCGGTTATTGGACATTCCAGCAGGGTTAGACCAGCTAGATCGATATATTGAGTCTTTAATTACATACTGGCCAGTAATTTCTTTCTCTGCTGATATGATGGAGGTCCCTGTCTGACCACATCTACACCACAGTCTGTCAAACCAGCAATACATTTGGTGTTGTTGTCTTCGCTGATTTTATTTCCTCATGTATTCAGTTCATGATATTAGATCTGAAACAATCAGACAATTGATTAGTCTATTGTCAACTATTTTAAAAGCTGGTTAAATATTTTGTAAGTAGTTATTCTTTGGTTCCAGCTTCTCCAAGATTTCCTGCTTTTTAGGTTTTATTTCATTGTAAACTGTACTTTTGTTTTTTTAGATTGTTGGTCAGAGAAAATTCTGGTAAATACTGGCAGACTCTCTTACCTATTTTCTGACAGCCACAACTATGAATCAGTTAATTGAGAAAACACTGATAGATACATTGATAATAAAAATTGTTAGATAAGTTAATAATAACATAATTGTTTGTTGTAGCATTATGCTCATGTAATTCTTTATTTAAACAGGTGGCCTGCTTCTTAGTGCTTAACAGTACAGGGAGTGTAACTGACCTAGAAATATGTAATATATGGCATGGAAATTCTCTCATATAACAGATATTGACTATCTACAAACAAATGTTATTGGTGACTTTAGTCAGTTTACAGTAAAATAACAAGGAGCTACCTTCAAAGATCCATTTAAATCAAAGACTAATCTTAGCCAATACTATTTGTTTTTATTTTTAAATAAACACAGAACATATAGGTATTTTTGGATTTCTAAGATCCCTTAAACCTTTTTTTATTATTTTTTTAAAGAATTTTGACCAAGTTATGTACTGAGCGGGACATTTTGCAGTTAAAAAATAAACTTATTGGTGAACAATGGTATGTAATGGAGGTTTCTAGTTAATCTCAAACATATCTTTCTATCCTGCAGTTTCTTCTTACACAGCAGTCGCCATATATGCTTATTCCTATATTTTGGCAATAAGCTAATAGCTCGACTAAAGCGCTAGTCTTACCTGAGTCTTTCCTTGTGTGGCCACAGGTTCATTCAGAATCACAGATCCATTATTGGGCCACTCCAGTAAAATGGCAAAGATGCTCTTTTCCTGTGGTCTGAAAGTGTACCTGTCAAGATATACTGATTATTATCAATATATAGGCTTCTGTATGAGCATAAAAAAACATATTATTATTAGTAGTATTATCTTATTACACTTTTGTTTGTTTGACATCATGTGAAGGAGGACATTAAATCACATACAGCTAAAAAGAATATCAAAGATGATATAATGTAAGTCTTATTTCTAATGTGCTTCTTAATGTAAAGTTAGCAAACATGCAGCAGCCAGGTTGCTCGGCAACATCGTACTACCAACAATCCAACACAATGAAAACCTACATCAACATCATCAATAGTATCAAATGCCACTTACTCACTCACTTGAGTTGCATACATTTTACCATTTTACATTTTTGGATTTGGGGATTTTTATGTTTAAAAAAAAAAAAAAGAACAAAAAAATATTGTATATGATGTGTGTATATATTGGTGTGTATATTTTTTTGTTTTGTTTTGTGTGTAAGCACAGTGTGAGCAACAATGCTCCAAAGAAAAATTCCTCGTATGTGTCCTCATACCTGGCGAATAAAGCTGATTCTGATTCTGATCCTGAAATGTCATTCATGATATAAATTTCCCTAACAAAGTATCTTTGATCGGATTTTGATACACTGAATCCAAACCAAAAATATTATACAAACACACATGAGAAACCCACCAGACGTTGGGAGTGACGGTGTCGTTCTGAGCCCGCCATGCTGTTGTGTTGTAGATGGACTCCCCGTTGATCGTCAGCCACTGACCCACCTGCCTCAGCCGCTCCTCGAAGATGGGAGCGATCCTGCCATCGTGTGTCGGGCCGATGTTCATCAGCAGGTTCCCCCCACAGGACACAGTCTCCACCAAGGTCTAAGAACACCAGGTTGGATTTTAGAGACAATTCTTTATTGCTGCACAAAGATTACTTCACAGCTGGAGGGCGCTGTTCCCTCAGAGCGAATAGTACTAAAAAACAATGTAAATGTTTGCAGATGTTTTTTGTCTTTTAAAGTAAACTGAATATCTTTTGGGTTTTGGACTGTTCACGTAAAACAAGTAATTAACATTTAGATTCTGATGTGCATTTCGAGCTTTTTTTTCTGTCATGTCAGTGATCATAATGAGCAATATGTTCAAAGAAAAAAATTATTCAACATACTCCACTAAATCCTCAGTATATATATATATATATATATATATATATAAAAGCCATTCAATCATGCATAATCATGTTTGTTCAACCTAATAAAAAAAGTTACAGGTAAATGATATATTGAATTCTCACTGATACAAGCTGCTCTATGGTGAGGTAGTCCTTGAGAGGAGCGTTGCGTCTGTAACCCCAGGACTTTGTGTCAATGGTCATGCAGTTTTCCCACTTGTGTTTGAGCAGGTGTCCTGGCTGGTAGCGATCAGCACAGGTGTAATATCCACCGTGGGTGCAAATGGAGCCAGAGCCCCAGCGATCATTCGTTACCACTGTGTCTCGCACAGGACTGGGAAGAAATACAGGTCAATATCACAAGGACGCAACTTATAAAACACACACTTATTGTATAAAGTCATTCCATAATTACCTGTCATTATAGAGCCAGGCTAAGAAACCTGTGCTGTTCCAGTACTTGTCAGGTGCATCCCCATCCCCATCAGACCAAAGTACCTCTGGTTTGTACTTGACAATGAGCTCATAAAGCTCGGGCAGAGTTTTACTGTTTGGAAAGTATTGAGTTGTGAAGACATTGGCAGCGTCCAGTTCAAAGAGCGGATTAAACCACTCAAAGAGAGAGTGGTACAGCCCTAAACGCAGGTCACTGTTAGCACGGAGGGCACTTGCCACTTCATCTACCAGATCTCTCTTTGGTCCAATATCCACTGCATTCCAGTTCCAGGAGTTTTTTGAGCCCCATAGTGTGAAACCTGAAATATAAAACAATACATTTTCTACATGGCTGAAAGGATGCAGCATTGCACTAATACTCCAAATATGTGGAATTATTCCCTATTTTAGCCCTTTGAAATGATCTTTTTGTGATGATAAAGTAACTTTTAGAATAAATATTGAGAGACAGGATGCGGATCATGTCCTGTACCTTCATGGTGTTTTGTGGTTAAGACGATGTACTTTGCCCCTGATGAGACAAAGATGTCCGTCCACTCTTTGGCATTGAAGAACTCAGCAGTGAACTGCGATGCAAAGTCTTGATACTGGAAGTTTGGAGGATAATTCCTCTGCATGAAGTCAACATACAGCTCGCGTTTTTCCTTCTGCCAGTACCACCTGAAGCAGAAAACAACCACTAAACAGGCTGAAGGAAAATGAGCTACTCAGTGAAGGTAAGCAATAAATCAATAACATGTTAAAATAAATTAACATATCCTAAGTATACTATATACGCTGTATAATATCCTTACACTGAGCCTTAAACATGAACATGTTATCATAACCCCAATTATTTTAGGTTCAAAATCCATCCATTTAGTAGCAGTTCTGGAGCTTTTGAGCCTATTGCATCATATTAATCAGCAGGGGTTTGCCCAGTGTTCATGCAATTGTATATTTCCATTTTTTCTGAGCACTTCAAGGTCTTATTGCCCTGTTAACTTAAAAGTTGAGTATCTCACTACAAGGACCATTTAGTTGCTATTCTGGAGCTTTCGGTCATACCACATGATTTTCATCAGTAGAGGATCAGATCTGAACCTCAAGCACACATGGAAAAGATCATTTAGCAAGGTCATTTAGAAAATTAAAATATGAGATTTTTAATGTATTTCCATGCTGATCCTTTAGTCCAAAGGCTGCTCTCACAAGAAAACTATTTGTGACTTCACAGATCATGAATTGATATTCCCAAATCTGTGATCACATCCTTGTGCATGCTTAGTTTGCCTTGATGTCAGCTGCAGACTTTCATGTTCAATAGTGTAACGTGTCTAGAGATAACTCTTGTTATTAATTGATACTATAAATAAAATTGAATTGAATTGAATTGAATAATATACCGAAACTCCACTTCCTTAAATCTGAAACCATTTCATTATATGTGAGAAATGAGGGAACAAAACTCACCAGAACCACTCACTGCCGAAGCTCGGAACAGAGAAAACCCCCCAGTGTATGAAGATGCCGAACTTGGCCTGGTCGTACCACTCTGGCAGCGGTCTGGAGTCGATGGATAACCAGTTCGGTTCATATTTTGCTCTGCCGGTGCTGATGAAAAGCATCGATAAAAGGAGAGAAACGGTTAAAACTCCCATTTTATGTCCTAATCACCTACGATGGTGTGGCGAAATGATCCGGTGGACAACGTGACTATCGCATGATATATCATAAGGTTGATGATAAAATAATAAAGCGAATAAGTCATAACAAAAAACAGGAACAAACCTCTAAGGCAACGTTAACGTAGAACACACCGGGGTAAAGTTGGTTTTATATTGAACGTTGGCTATTCGCCATATGCCGCATAATAGGTTTATAGGATTTTTTTTTTTTTTACATAAAATTATTAAGAAATCAAAGGATGGGTTTTTTGAAAAAATAAGTTATGTGCAATGTCTAAGAAAAGAGCCAACAAAAGTGTTTTGACTTTGAAATAGCCTACTTATAAAATCACAGGATGTTTTTTTTCTTGTGCAATGTGTAAGAGAGTTAGCTGAGTGCACCGAAAGGGTTTTGACATGAATAAGTTAAAAGGTCAAGTCGCATAATAGATTTATAGCATTGTTTCACATAAATAAATTATCATAAAAACAAAGAATGAGTTTTTTGAAAAAAAAAGAAGTGTTGTGCAGTGTGTAAGAGAGTTAGCTGATTTCAACAAAAGTGTTTTGACATGGATTGGTAAAAAGGGCAAGCTGCATAATAGTTTTCGAAAGTCCAATATAAAACCAACTTTTCCACAGTCGTAGAACGCAGCTTCTTGAAAACGTTTGGGGTGTTTAATCTGATGACCGTTGGTGCACCGGTGATGTTAAACCAATCAGATTTAATGGAACCCCGCTTCCCCGGGCAACGCTGCGTCTTACATCACGTGCTCCTACGAGTCTACGCATGCGCGGTCCGTATCGCTTTGCGGAAGAAGGTGATGTTTTGATTTTGAACGCTACTCCACGTCCACATGCATGGCTACGTTGACTGTCACTGTCATATCTCTGCGGGGGATTTTGACAAAGTATGCTCGCATTTTAAAGGGTACAAGTGCATAATTTATCGCTGAAATAACTAATTAAGAGTTCACTTTTGCTCTTTTCTTTGTCAGGACATAGAGGAGGTGATTGAGAATTCAAAAACGGTGAGCCTTGTCCGCTCAGAAGCATGGTCCAGAAAACTTGTGTGTGTTTTAACTTTTGCTTTATCGTTTCCCAGGCTGGATTGTTAGCGATATTAGCCGTGGCCGAGCATGCTGGGGAATTTGACAAGATCATTGAGCTGTCACAGAGGTAACTATAACTAGTATTAGAGTGACATAATCTGAATTGAAGGTGTTTTCTCTTTGTACTGACATTTATACTTTTCCCTAGGTTTCCAGGTTTTGTTTTTCCCTGCCTTGGAGTCCACCCTGTTCAAGAAGTTTCCCCAGACCAACAGAGGGGGGCTTCTCTCCAGGTAGGACAACTCACCTGTAGTATCTAGCCAGGCAGGTAGTTTTGGTTTGAGAAATTTCTCTGACGTCCTCCTACCAGAGTGCTCTCCTCTGATCCATATTCTTCATATAAGTGTGCACTTTATTTACATAAACATTTAGATTTTGTAATTTTACTATTGTTGTTTTGGTCTACGTTGTAAAATGTAATAAATAGTATATCTATACATATACTATTTATATATATATACATATACTATTTATTAAATTTCTTTTATAAAATATATTGCGGGGCATTTTCTGCTTATTTAATAACGACAAGAGAGCTGATAGGAAATGAGGGGGAGCTGAACCAGTTCCTTATATGAATAGAGGGGTAATGTTGAGGTTGGCACGACTAGGGTAATGCAAACAAATAGTTAAATTGACAGGCCGTAAAGCCCTTGGAGGCAAATTTATGATTTTGGGCTTTATAAATAAACTTTTCTTGAATATCATTGTGTTGTGCTCCCAGCTTTACAATACAGCAACATCTCTTTAAACAAACAATGGCCTTATGACTCTGGATGATCAACAGAAGACACTGGCAACACTTTCTGTAGGAACTAAAGTAGCGCCAATGAAAACTGCTCCAGAGTAACAGGGACATCGATGGTGGAAAGACGTGTTGCTGCTGATTTTTTAAAAACATATTGTTTTAATGCTATGAGTACCGCAAACAAATGTGGTAATGCGGCAGATACATGTTTGCAGTTGTCATGAATGCGTAATGCCATGCGAAGGAATAAAGAATGTTTTTTTCTGCAGGATCTAGATGCTGCTCTACCCATAATAGAGAAATACAAAGACCAACTTGTGGCCATTGGGGAGGTAATAATTCAGCATCTCCGAAGTGACTAGTAAATATCAGTTTTCTGTCCTGGCTTTCTTTTGCATTCATGTTAACAGTTAACGTTTCCCATCTGTTATTTTAGGTTGGGTTGGATTTTACACCCAGGTATGTCAGCAGTGAGAGTGACAAAGAAAGCCAAAGGCAGGTCCTCATTCGTCAGGCACAGATAGCCAAGGACCTGGATCTCCCTCTGTGAGTTTTACTGTAGTACTGTACATGTACTCAGTAGACCTTTTTTGGGGAGCATCTAATCAATGTCCAGGCACCTTTTTTCCTGATAATATTTGAATTTCTAAAATCCCCTCACACACAGTCCTTGACATGTAACACTTAATTAATAAACAGGTATTGGTGGCGTTTCTTGAATTTGATGATATATTTGGCAGTTTTTTTTAGCTTGAGCTTAGTATGTGTAATTACATTAAAGGCATGCTGTCCCTTAACCACCAGATTTTTGCAATATTTTCATGTGTGTTTTATTTCTAGAAATGTTCATTCACGGTCTGCAGGAAGACCGACCATCCACCTTCTGAAGGAGCAAGGTAAACACTAAACAGCAAAGTTTAGATTTCTGTTTACCTGTGTATTTTAGATGTAAACTGCAATCCCTCTGAAACTTCACTAGGTGTCGAAAAAGCCCTGTTTCACGCTTTTGATGGGAAACCGTCTGTTGCCATGGAGGGAGTGAAGGCCGGATATTTCTTTTCTATCCCACCGTCCATCATACGCAGTGAACAGGTACAGCAGAGCACCTGATCATGTTACAATCACACTGTATTATAACCCAACCTGTTTAAAATGTTCCCCTTAGTAACACTAACACACTCACGACATATCATCGCATTTGTCATTTACGTGTGTAAATAATTGGAAAAAACAATTTAAATTACTCACACAATCTCTTCAGACAGACTAACATGTTTACTTGGTTGATTTCATCACATTGGATGTTAATGATTGATTGATGGTTTATTTGTGTATTTTCCACCAAGAAGCAGAAACTTGTGAAACAGTTGCCATTAGAGAACATCTGTCTAGAAACGGATTCACCTGCTCTCGGTCCAGAAAAGCAGGTAAAGTATTTATTTATTTTTATTAATTTGCTTTGCATGCTTTTTAGTAGGATATTGTGATATCTCCTTGTTGTTGTTTTTACGTACCTATTGTGACACATAGAACTACAATCTGTTATTTCTTATGCATTGATCATTAAAATACGTCGAGTGTGATTTACCCACTCATCCTTCTTGTTTTGCGTCCTGATTACAGGTGAGAAATGAGCCCAAAAACATCTGTATCTCTGCTGAGTACATCAGTCAGATCAAAGGAGTGTCGCTGCAGGAGGTGATAGAGGTGACGACACAGAACGCTCTCCGACTCTTCCCAAAGCTAAAGTCTGCCATCAGACCCTGATAGAGTGTAAATCAATTTCAGAGCCACTAATTAAAAGCAAAAACACCTATATGTGGACTTGTGTGCTTAAAGCCATTTATTTATCGCCATTTATTATTAAATAAAGGAAGATGATATAACAGTTTAACACATAGCTGGATATTTTCCATGTGCATGATACTTCTGAAACATCCAACATGTTATGTACACTCTGTCATGCAACAGAAACAACAGCTGGCATCCATCATGGCCACTCATTTAAACATTTATGTCATTGTAAAGTGAATAATCATGATGTGCCACTGTGTTGTTTTTGTATTTCCCATAGATCCAAACAGAGCAGTGATATCATTAAGTTAGAATTTTCACTGGTCACTTGCACTATTAATTTCAATGTTGCTGCACTTAATGAAATGGGGATTCATCATTCACTTAACATCAGCTGCTATATCCATACTGTAATGGCCCGGATCAGTTCACGGATGCATGGGGTATTGCTGCATTCATGTGCTCCTCATAAAATCTTTCTTTTTAGCACTAAGTTTCACCATACTGTTTAGTACTTTAGATGTTTCACTGTGGCTAACAAACTTGAATTTGTTTTGATGGAAAGGTTAAGGGGCTTTTTTAAATCTGAAAATAGTTAAATACTATGTGGAAATGCACAGTCCTTGTCAATTCCCACTATCAAATACATGGACATAGTCCCATGTATCTACGACTGGCAGCTGTTTCTATCTATGAGCTCTCAAAAAGCGACACAGGATATGTAGGAACAGTAAGTCATGTTGTCATGTAGTAGTTTACTTAACTATACTAGTGTATTCACTTTTTTGTTTTTACATTTTACATAGGTTTTTAGTTTAGACTTTGTATTTTTGTCCGGATTTTTCTGATAGCTCGTGAACGCAGCATGCGTGCAGGTCACGTACTACCCTGAGCGTGAGCGTCAGCCGTCACACCCGCTGAGGAGCGACTGACAGTTTGTCCAACCAGTGCGGAGATTTGTTGATACCCGGAGCTAGCAGCTGAACTTTGCCTCATTGGCCCGTGTTAGTTCAACTTCCCCCCCACCCCGTGGATTATGCGTGTCCTTCAGCGTGTCGCGCGACTTGCTGCCTCGCTGGGGTTGAAGTGTTTAGAAGAAATTGTGTCAAATCAAATCGAGGTGGCTCGCTGTGCACTTCCCAGGCTAATTTGATGTCCATGGAGCTGAGAGGACATCTGTTGTGAAGTTGGTGAGTGGAAGTGAAATGTCCACGTGTCACTTTTAATACATTTCCATTGTGAAAATGACTTAACTTGTGTAATATATCGTGTTTGTTTTAAAATGTTCAGTGTGCATTTGTTTGTCTTTCTACTCTCTTATCACACAGGAAGCCACGTTAATATTGCACTTTTAATCGCTATGTAATTAGGAGTCATGCTTTTTGCACATGCATGGAAACATAAACCGATGATTAATTCTAAATAAATTCAAAATAAGACAGACCCTGTTAATCCTGGCTTCAGGTCTGAACATCAACACTATGACGGGTGACACGGTGATCTTGAGGGGTCTGACCTGGATGAAGCAGTCGGCCAGCAAAGCTCCACCAGGCGGCCTGCACTGCACCGGGAACCAGAGGCTGCTAAACTTCCATCACAGCGCTGGATCAGCAAGGGTGAGCAAGTCAGCCGTGATTTGGCCGTAGCAGAGCCGGATAGAGTTTCACAGACATGTAACCCAGATAGTTCCTGAGTCTGATTCTGCCACTATCACCTCATCAACACCAACAATGGTGGACAGGGTTGTGAGCTCAGTTGAGAGGATTTGTAAAGTCTGAAAGGGCTTGTTTATGGACATAGACATCTTAAAGAAATGACAAGTGTGCAGTGTTTCCGACAGAACTGCTGGGAAGGAAAGCTTCTAAACCAACACATGGACCAGTTTTTTTTCTTTCTATCTTCTAGGCTTGTGACCCTTAAAAAAAAAAAAAGCAGTGACATCTTCTTTGCAGCTTGAAACCTTTTGACTTGTTTGAATAATTAATACAGGTCTGAAAAGCTAAAACGTTCCCATAATTAATCTTAAACGCAAAGCTAAGAGTTAAACATGAAAAAGTATTCAAGTTTGTGTAGCTCAACATTTTTTCTTTCTCTTTCCCATTGACAATTGATGTTAAATTGAAATGCAACAAATAAAACCACAAAGCTTCATCTTTAGGTGTGTGTGTGTGTGTGTGTGTGTGTGTGTGTGTGTGTGTGTGTGTGTGTGTGTTGCCTTGTTTCCAGTGTTTGTGCTAAGCAAACCAGCTGCTTGCTGTAGCTTAATCTGTGAGTGGTATTGATAATCTCAGCTAACTGTCGGCAAGAAAGCCAATAAGCATATTTCCTAAAAGGTTGAAGTATTCCTTCAACAGCTGCTCACATGGATCATGTTTTGTCATCTAGGAGACGTTCAACAGACAGCAAGAGTTCTGCGTCCGCAGAGCCACAGCAGCGCAGCTCCACAGATATTCCACTATGGGAGCTTGTTTCAGTGCCTGTTTCATCGGAAATGTAAACAACGGACAGACAACCTGCATTGGAAGACCCAGCACGAAAGGTCTGAAGTGCCACAGGGACTGGTCCCACCAACTGTTCTCTGGACACACAAGGTTATTTAACCAGGACAACTCCACTGTGGGGCATCTGACATCGGAGGACGTTGATAAAAACCCCAAGAAAACAAACCTCAAGCAACATAAACAAGTGGTATCCACTCTTAACACTTTTGATTTATCAGTGTTTGAATAATATGGATCAATACGCCTTAGTTCAATGTTGGTTATTGTTTCAACATAGCAGAGGATCGTTTTATTTGTCTTTTGCTCTTCAAGTTTAGCTCTCTTCTTGTCTTTCAGCTCAGTGAGAAAGCCAGAGAGAGGAAGGTGCCCGTCACACGGATAGGAAGGCTGGTCAGTTTTGGAGGTAGGTGTGTTTACTGGTATGCTGGTCATGTTACACCTACCAGAAACAGTAGGAAATGTAAACCTTTCTAACTTCTGCCAATGCACTGTATGTACCCTTCAGCAAGGCGTTTGACCCTCAGTTTCTCCAGCGGCATGGCCCTGCTGCCAGTGTTAACATACTGGGTGGCTGCCAGGTGCTCTAAAGGTGTACTCGCGGCTAAAAATGTAAATATAACCGCCGAAAAGTTGCTTTATAGGCCGGGGTATCAAAGTGCAGAACTGGTTACATTTTTATACAGTTTTTCTTTACTGACCTTTTTAAGTTGAGTTTTTAGAGCGCACTTTTTTTAAATTTATTTTTTCACATTTTTAAGGTGCCCTGAGGATTTGTTAACGTTTTGTTGACATTCAGTGCTTTTCACCAGAAACGCATTGTGTGTATCCTTGAGGTTTCAAAAAATGTGTTGAAATGATTTCCTTCCTCATTAAAACATTTGCAAAGGCGATTTTTTTTGGAGCACTTTCAAACCAGCGGTATTCATGTCCATATGCACTTCCTCTTCTGTCTTTGCTGATGCATTGCTGCATGTTTTAATGGTGCGTTAATTAATCAATTAGTTGATTAATTGAAAATGAGTTCTGGCACGGTCTCAGCTGACCAGTTAGCACATTTCAGCAAAAAAGGCCAAAGATGAAATGATTTAAGACTCATTAATGTGATTTTTTTTTTTCTTTCTGTCATTTTATAGACTTAACGTTTTTAAATGAGCAAATAGGCAGCAGATCAATCAATAATAAAAATCATTAGTTGTTTTCCGAACTAACTTAATGTCGCGCTCACTTTCTGTTTTTAGAACTCAACAAATGAAATGACCTGGGATTTAATGTTTTTGTATTTATTGACTCAGTATAATTTCAGTAATCATAAATGGACTCTGGTATTATTGTTAGCTAACTTCCAACTATTTTTGACACGAGTTGTGCAAACAACATTGGCAAATGACATTGGCAGTGCTGGCACTTCCTCCAGAGCTTTGCGCTATGCAGGACGTCAACACGGCAGAGTTGTTGTGATTCAGTATGAAGTCAATGCTTCTGAAGATATGAACATATTCTTTCTTCTCTTTTGGCTAGTTTTACAGTAGAGTTAGTTTTTTTTTTTTTTAAATGTCTTCCTTGTACAGGGACGTGAACAGTGATGACCTGGGTCACCAGTTTTGGAGAGCTGGTGTCTGGTGACTGTGGGAAGGGCTGAGAAAATGTTTTGGTGACTTGGCAGATCCTTCCTGATATAAATTATGTTGTAATATAAAATGTGTTGTCATCAAAGGACAGCGCACTTGGGAGTAGTAGGATAAGTTGTTTTTCCGCTTCTTTTTTGACCCTAAATGGCGTCTCAAAACCTTTAAGACTCTGAGTGTTGCCCTGAGGAGTCAGACTGGTCTCTGGTAACTTTTTAGTTGCTGCTGTTGTCAGATGTAGAGTTGGGAATTGGTAAAGGTAACTGTGGGCATCTACACAAAACAATTTCCTGATTTGATAATGCAAACTTGATTTTTCTAACCGTTTCTATCATCATGTTTTATGGATTTCTTGTCTTTAGGTCTGGCGGTTGGACTCGGCATTGGGGCTATCGCTGAAGTGGCCAAGAAGAGTTTAAAACCCCAACAGCAAGGTGACGAGAGAGTTTTTGGTTTTAATGATCATATCCTCACTATAAAGGTGAGCATTGGGACAGTTTATGTAAAGGCTGTGGTTGCTACTCTAAAGTTACCCAATGAACATTTAATTAAATGTAAAGAATATTTCGCCATTTGTTTATTTACTGTGAATTTATGATATAGAAATCAGTTAATCAAACACATTATCCACAATATATGAACATTTACATTAAAATAGTTCATTTAAAAAAAAAAAAAAAGTAAGAGAAGTTTGTACCACCAACTGTCACCCACTGAGGGGTGGTGATATGATATAACTTTTGAATTGAAAAAATAAAATTACTGTCTGTTTTTAGGCTAATCTTGTGAATTAAATAGAAAGGTTTCTCATATAAAAATCCAATATTACCATGGAGCTGCTCATTGATTGGCATTGTCCACAATGGGCTTAATCCACCCACAGATATTAAAGGTATAGATAGCATGGGATAAGTGGTATGACATATTTATGTTGTCTTTTGTTATAAATGGTTTTACCACTCAACCCTACCAACAACTTGCATATCAAATGTAATACTTGTAAAAGGTAATGCCTTCTAATATCTTACATTTCACATACAGTAACAGATTGTATTTCAGTATATTTCAATTAAAAACGAAACGGTACTTAGTAAACTAATTGATAAAGTAAAAAGAGAAATAAAGTAAAATTATAGAAATAGAAGTACTGCAGTAGAAGAATATAAGAATAAAATATAACTGTTAACAATCTTATCTGTAGGTGAAATGTATGTGGTAATGTGTTTTTTCAGGGGATAAAAAATCCATTCTGGACTCGAGTGCCTTCCTCACCGAAGCCAACGCTCAAAGAATCGTCCGGACACTTTGTAAAGTCCGAGGTGCTGCTCTAAAAATTGGACAGATGCTCAGTATTCAAGGTGAGCGTCATCAAAAATGTCACACTTGTATAGAAATTAATCTTCAGCAACTAACAAACTTATGTTACTCCCACAGACACAAACACTGCTAAGTCATGCACAGACATAACGGTTCAGCTTTCACCAGAGACCCGACAAACTGGGGCTCCAGCTTCCCAACAAGCCTTCATCATGTTTCATATTCGGACTCACCAGCTGACAAACTAGATCCCTTCACAAAGAGGGAAATGTCATCACCTAAAATAAACCTTGGGCCAGCCCAGCACAATAAGTGCCATTCCGGTCTAGCTATTGTCGGCAGCCGAGGCTCAACTGACACTTGAAACAGCGCGCTTACACTACAGTGTTGTTATGCTCCTAGATGTCCACAGCTCCACCTATCATGCATTATCATTAAAGCTGAGTCACAGAGTTAAGCGTTTATCTTTATGAAAGATAAATCTGGCAGTGTTTTAAAAACACACAGGGCTGCTCAGCAAAACGTGAACGTGGATTTTAAACCCATTTATTAATTTGCCTCTTAATTCAAACCAAGATGGCAGCCGGACGTGACATACTTTATATCCATATCGCTTAGTTTGTACGATTCATCGACAAAATGACAACGTTTTATAATGTTCAGGTATCTTTGTGTATCTAAATGGAGGCAGTGGGGGCCCCAGTCTTGTTGGCAAAACTGTCTCACCTCGGTCTTCATTTACAGAGCTGTTCTGTTCTGGGTGTATCACGTAATGTTCATCAGCAATCATCATGGTTTACAACTGAAACACTCATTCAATTAATGAATTAGCCTCTTCTGATCTGGAACAGTCATGTTTAAGGCAAAAAAGCCAAACATTTACTAGTTTGCTGTTATTAATTGTGGTTGGTGGTGGGGATGGCACAGTGGATATATCACATGCCTTTGGTGTGGGAGATCTGGGTTTGATTCCTACTGCAGTACATCGACCAATGTGTCCCTGAGCAAGACACTTGCCATTTGGGCTGTAAAATGTCCCAATTTCCTAAAGCTTGAGGTGACATATTAATTAGTAATTAATTGATCAATCAATCAACCAATCAAACTTTATTTCTAAAGCACATTTAAAAAAACAAAAAAAACAGGTAGACCAAAGTGCTGGACATTGACATGAAACCATATATGGACAGAATACAACACCAGACAAATGCAACATACAGTTCTCATGCTGGATTAAAAGCCAGGGAATAAATATGTGTTTTTAGTCGCGATTTAAAAACCGGGGCCAGTCTGACATGAAGAGGCAACTCATTCCACAGTCTCGGGGCTGCAACTGAGAAAGCCTGATCCCCTCTGTTCTTGAGCCCTGTTTTAGGGACAACAAGAAGAGTCTGGTTTGCAGACCTTAATGACCTCGAAGGAGCATGTGGCTTCAACAGATCAGTGATGTAGACTGGAGCTAGTCCATGAAGGGCTTTAAAAACAAACAATAAAATCTTAAAATGAACCAGCCAGTGAAGATAGGCAAGAACAGGGGTGATGTGATCTCGCTTACGAGTTCCAGTAAGGAGACTAGCGGCAGCATTTTGAACCAGTTGTAGTCGAGAGAGGGAGGCCTGGCTAACACCTACATAAACAGCATTAGAATAGTCAAGACGTGTTGTAATAAAAGCATGTATAACCCTCTCAAAGTCTGTGCGGGATAAAACGGCCTTAAGCTTAGTAAGAAGCCTAAGTTGAAAGAAACTTGCTTTCACAACAGAATTGATCTGCTTCTCCATTTTAAAATCACAATCCATTTTTACACCCAGGTTTGTTACAACAATCTTAACATAAGGTTGAAAAATACCCAGGTCTATTTGTGAGACATTAGAGGTGCCACTGGGTCTAAAAACTTATATAATTAATTAATTACTGCACAAAAGAATTGGCGGATTAAATGTTACTTGTTACTGAAAACGTTTCAGCTCCAGATAATCAAAATCAAACATGTTACGAGCATGTTAATATTGTCCATGGTCAAGAAAGAAACTTAAGCTGACATGGACAAGAAGTCGTTCAAAAACTCTGCTGATGTGATGCAACATCTACTAAATGGACCTTGAGGTGTGATTGTTTTTATTCTACACACCAATGCTTTTATGTTTTTACTTCCACTGTACAAAAGCTTCGTCACTTGCACTGTAAAAACAGAAGCTCTGTTGAATGCAATGATAACCCACGTTTTAAACAATGCATGCAGTTAGTCAGTTAGTTTTCACTCTGTTCATCTATTATTTCTCCCTCCTTTCAGATGACGCCTTTTTAACCCTCAGTTAGCTAAAATCTTCGAGCGTGTTCGACAGAGTGCCGACTTCATGCCCCCTAAACAGATGATGGTACAGTATGGAGAGCCCTACGAAACTAAACACTCATTAAACCTAAGTTCATAGAAGAGACCGTTTCTGTTCTGTCTGCAGAAAGCTATCAGCAGTGACCTGGGCCCGAACTGGAGAGACCAGCTGGAGTACTTTGAGGAGAAGCCGTTTGCAGCGGCGTCTATCGGTCAGGTGCATTTAGCCCGACTGAGGAACGGCAGAGAAGTTGCCATGAAGATTCAGGTCTGAGGAGCGTTTGCTCAGAGATAAAACTAGAGCTGCACAATTTATTTAATCGCAATTGCAACACACATACAAACCTAACCGCAAACAATTGCCCAATTTAAGTAAACAAAAAGGTGTGCTGAGTGAGTGACCTCTGTGCACTGCAGTGTCCTCGTTGTAACACCCTTCACCTTAGCGACAGAATTAACAACAGGTGATGCCTCCGTGCCTTAAGAAGCTTGGTGTTAACTGTTAACTCACCTTAGATCGTCTTAGCTATCTCCTTTCCTCTCGCTTTTTCCTCTTACACAGCCGCTCCAACACTGCTCATACAAAATGTATTCATTTAAGATTTCTTTTTATTTAATTTTGTAAAATATTATATTTCTTCTTATGCTCATTTAACTTTGTATTTTCAAGTTGAAAAATACACATCTCAAAATTGTAGCCTATTTTCTGCATTTCCCTAGATTATCAAGTAAACTCAAGATGCCATCCTATCACAATCGCAAGATAACTTTTTCCAAGTCGTGCAGCCCTAGATAAAACACAGAAGCCCAACAATTAAAAAATACAGCAAAAAAAAAAAATGACACAATCAAATGTGTTCTTTCAGTACCCTGGAGTTGCCAAGAGTATCGACAGTGACGTGAATAATATCATGACTGCGCTGAGTTTAAGCAAAGCGCTGCCTGAAGGTAACATTGTTGAAAAGCTTTTTATCATTTGTATGATAACAGCTGCTATTGTCTGATGTTAGTAACCGCCACTATTGTCATTATACTTTCCCACACAAGCAGCTTGAATTGTCCTAATTTTCAGCTTTTTAACGTTGGCTCTCCCTTTTAACAGGTCTATTTCCTGAGCACCTTATTGAGGTCACAAGCCGGGAGCTGGCGCTGGAGTGTGATTACATAAGAGAGGCCAAGTGTGCCAAAAGGTTCCAGTAAGTTGTTCACACTTGTTTTCATGACACAGGCTGACTTTGGGACTCATTTCACATTGTGTGTATTTGTTAGAGCCTTTTATTGCTTGTAACCCTTTAAATATAAAAGCAATGCTTTCCTAAGACCACTTATTTGATCTCTTGTGGAAAATTAAATAAGATGATTGACACCACTTTCTTGTCTGTATATAAAATATGAAACTACAGCCAGTGGCCAGTTAGCTTAGCATAAACACAGGAAACGGCTACCCTTGCTCCGTTAGTTTAAAAATAAAATAGTCCCCCGCCTCTAAACACGTTATATCTGGTTTGTTTGAGCTGAATAAGCATATTTCCCAAAGTTTATACTTTAGCCGCCAAGTTGGTAAGAGCTATGTTCTCCTTTGCACAGGTTGGTCATTTTGCTTTTGATATTTTTTATCACAGATTTGCGGGGTCGGGTTAATTTTTTTTCAGACACAGGGCCCCATCTTGCAGCCGGCGCAGCACAAAGCCCGACGCAAGTATCTTTGCTATTTTAAGATCGACGCAATTTTCAATTTGCCGTCCGGCGCCCACAGCGTTCAAACAGCAAATGCACCCACTCCCAGGGGGGTGCTGGTCTTACAGGGAGGTGTGTTTAAGTGAATTCTTGGTGTGTTGCTATCCTGAGGCATCGGAAAGTGATCACGCCATTGACCAACAAAAACCTGGTCTAAAATCAATAGAGCAGTATTTAATTGTTACTTTAACAGCGCATTAGTAAAATGCCCCTAGGCGCGTGCACACTATGCTTGTTACACACACACACACAGGGATGCGCACACACATGCAAAAGATTACAAATAAAAATATAACGGTGCAAATCCGCCATCAAAATAGCAAAGCGCCAAGGTACAAACGCACTTGGCTTTTAAAGGGAATGGGAGATGACAATCTGGTTTATTGCATGTTACGCCCAAAGCAAACCTAGCAAAAGTGGATTTGGACACGCCCTAAACTCTCGCCAAAATGCAACCTAGGGTCTTTTTGTGAATGTACCCAAGTCAAACTTTCGTTTAAGAGCATAATTAGGACTGAAGCGCCACATTTAAGATTGACTGTATTTTTGTTTTTGGTCAAACGGCCGTTTGAATGGGAGTGCCAAGTGCTATGGTAGCATCAAAATCACTATTTTTAAAACACTAAGAAGGCTTGACACAACATCATGAGAGTTGACTAGAAGTATGACCAGGGTCTCTACGCATGAACTCTGCATTGAGAGCATTGTTTGCGTACACAGAGACTTTTTGACTGGGAAGATAGCGGAGAACGGAAAAAGCAACTACTAAAATGAGTTGTACATAAACCATGTTCTCCATGCTGAGTTCATGTGTAGAGCCCCTGGTGATACTCGGAGCAAAGTTTCATGTGTTGAGCCTTCTTAGTGTTTTAAAAATAGTCATTTTGATGCTATCATAGTAGTGCCCCTAGCACTCTCATTCAAAAGGCCATTTGACCGAAAACAAAAATATGGTCAATCTTAAAAGTGGCGCTTCTATCCTAATTATGCTTTTAAACAAAAGTTTGACTTGGGTACATCCATAAAAAGACCCTAGGTTGCATTTCGGCGACAGTTACGCATTAAAATAGTGCCCTCAGGGTGCCTGGTTAGCTCACCTGGTAGAGTGGGCGCCCATATATAGAGGTTTACTCCTTGACACAGCAACGTGACGTTGCCAGAATATGGGTCAGACTCAAACACACGGAGCCCTGAAACAGACCTATGCGTTGCTTAGTTTCCACTCTCGCTATAAAAATAAATAAGAGCAGCGGCACAGACCACGGAGCTGCTGCTGCGTCCTTTCCGTGGTCTGTGCAGCTTCAGGTTCAGAATGGCCGCGCTCTGCTGTTGGCATAATGTAACAGATGTGTCCCTATTTCTGCCGTAGTTTTGGGTTTCCACCTCCGATGTAGAGCAGCCTACAGCCACTTCCCCAAACTGTCTCATTCAGAGTCTCAAACGGGGCTCTGTCTCTGTCAGGAGGTCTGAGATCAGCAGAGCGATCACGTACTGCACAGCAGACAATGGTGCAGGTGGATTATTTTCTGAAATATTGTGACTTTATTCTTCTAATAGAATTATCAGGTTTTTTTTCTCAAAATATCACGACTTCTCCAAATCTCAGAGAACACAGATGAAATATACTGAATGTGCAAGTTTTGAACATGAGCAGAAATCTTTCTCAAATACATCTGAAATCCAGGGCTTTATTAATAAATTAAAATAAATACATGTATCATTCAGGTGAACAATTGTCATATGCACATTTAAGGAGGTTACTTCCCCAACAAAAGAGAGAGGAGTACATTATGCTGGGCTACATGTGTGCGGACTCAGATATAATTAGAATCTAGTCGATCTACTGGAGAATAAATTAATGAAAGCAATACAGAATGCCTGAAAGCCTTACTACATATACTGTATACTTTAATATGTATTTATATTTGGATTGTAATCTATATTTCCCTTTTACATGAAGATATTTCAGGCATAAATTGATTCAGATAAAGGTGTAAAAACATATAATGATTAAATTAAAATTCACCAAAATGCAGGAAATGCAGTGTATATAATGGCCAAAATTCTTTCTGCCTAGGGCAACCAAAGGGTTAGAACTGGCCCTGGGTTCGGCTGTGCCCAATATAGTCCCAAGTCGATATCTGCCTAGGAAATCGTCTAGTCTTCATCTGCGTTGCTATTTGTACTCATCCACAAGAAGTAATTAGTTGGTTGTTTTTTTTGTTGTTGGCTCACTTTTACTCACAAAATAGTAACCGGCAACATAGGTGCTGCTGGTGTTGCACCAGACTAAAACAATGCATGCACTGAGACAAAAAATGCATTAGACATGGCCTCAACATACAGTGCAAAAACAAACTCAGACAGTAAACATACCATAGTTTATAAGAATAATTTACAAAGGGTAAAATTACAAATATATGTGTGCACTGTCATTGTGTTATGGCAGCGGGTCATTTATACAAGACGTTTATGGCAGTGGGTCATTACTTTTAATTTCAGATGTGTATGGCAGTGGGTATGAAGGAGTGTTTGTACATGTTTTTTTCGTAACTTTGTTCTTGCTGTTTGTGTGGCAGAGAGCTGCTGAAGGATCACCCGTTCTTCTATGTGCCTGATGTGATTGAGGAGCTGAGCGGCCCTCATGTCCTCACCACAGCGCTGGTTCCAGGGTTCCCTCTGGACCAAGCCACAGACCTCTCCCAGGAGCTCAGGAATGAGGTAGGAGCTCTAACACGGGGACTCTGCACTGCTCACAGGACACAATCACACAGCTTTGGAAGGTGTTCTAGGTGATGTGGGGAATGTAGCGACATGCCGCCTTTTAAACACCCCGAAGGCATGGCCACACCAATATATTATCATGTCTGAACACATAATTCATCAGTTCATAAATTACAGTATTATAAACACGGAGCACTGTTTTCTTACTCCCCTTTGCGTCTGCTAGATCTGTGAGCAAATCTTGCGGTTGTGCTTGAGAGAGCTTTTTGAGTTCAGATACATGCAGACTGATCCAAACTGGTCCAACTTCTTCTTTGATCCACAAGCTCATAAGGTCAGTTTGTCTCGATCACTTCATTTATTATGCTGATAGTACATTTGATATTTCCCCTTTCTTCACTGAACTCTGTTTCATGTCTTCAGGTTGCTCTGTTGGACTTTGGAGCTACGAGGGGATTTGATAAGAGTTTCACTGATGCCTACATTGAGGTGAGAGAATGTAGATAGATGTAGGTATTTGTACAGTTTCTTGTCGAATTATGACACAATTTCTCGGTATTTCTACATACCATATTATTGTTTGTTGTTATAAGATAAAGCATTGCAGTCTAAATTAGATAGAAAAATTGACAATGACCGGTTAATGATTATTTCATGTTTGCAAAAAGATCCATCCAACATACAACTCTTATTATTACAAGAGAAGTTTCTTTTAAAACCACAATCATTGTAGTAACAACAAGAAAATCTGGCATAATAATGTGAAAAATATAAAACAAATCATGTTACTGCATGACAAGAAACTTACACGTTTTATATCTGTCATGGTGGCAGCAATAAGTTAGTAAAAATGACAGACACTCAAATGTTTAATTGAAAGCCCATAACATGCTTAATTTTCACGCAGGCAAACATTTAATTAGATGATTGACAGATTTCTTTCTTTCATTTCCTTAATCAGATCATTAATGCGGCTGCAAACAAGAACAGGGAAGGTGTCCTGCAGAGATCCAGAGACATGAAGTTCCTCACAGGATACGAGTCAAAGGTAATAAACACAAACCGTGTGTAATCACAGTGACGTTTGGTGAAAGAACGACTGTTAGGACGCAGTTTACTCCTGAGACTTTCTGTAAAAAAAAAAATGTTTTACCTCTCTAAACTCAGCGGTAGATTCAGATACTCTGATCATTTATTTAAATAAAAGTAACTACTGCAGTTTAAAAATACTGTTCAGTTAAAGCCTCACATTTATAATTCTACTTGAGTAAATGTCCATTCATATTGACATCAAAGTTAGGTTTTAAAAGTAACCATTATGCAATATGGCCACTTCAGAGTGTTAGATTATGGAGCCTTCAAGGTCCCCAAAGATGCTTTTTAGTTATTTTTTTAATCTTATGCACACAAGATAATACTTTTAAAACACAGGTTTTTATTGTGTGCAATGAGATTCCAAAAACAAATTCAGGGACTCTTTTGTTAGTTTTGTTGCAGGGGGAATTTTCAACTTTATCATTCTTATACGTACATGATGACCTCACGTTGACTCAGCAACATGACTGAAAACATCTGTGAGGCCTTTAAACTATAACAGCGCGTCATATATACTGAGTTGATCATGTGTTTAGTACGAAAAATCCGGGGACTGCAGGGACTCCTGCAATAAAAGAAAAACAGAAAAGTTGAGTAAAAAGCGCAATATATTTCCTTGCACATGTGGAGTGGAAGCATAAAGTAGCATACATTGGATATACTTGAAGTAGTGCTGTAATCTGTTTGAATGAAAAACCTGCAGTCACCACTCCCACCAAAAATGAAATGACATTTATTTGGAAATGTATTTCATTTCATGTGTTTAATTATTTTGAAACATGAATCAACATTTAGTAACATCTGTTCAAGTGGCATTAAGTTTTTCTCGCCCTCTACTGGTGACCAGGACAAACTGCGACAACAGTAAAAGAACCACACCTTCAAGTCCATAAAGAAACAGTAGACATGTTTAGTGGAGAGGGGAAATTATCAGTAATCACGCTTAGTTAGGCTTTGTTGTAGTATGTCATGAAGTCATAAAAAAGTCATATTATAGGATGGTTCCCGTCTTTGTGCTAAGCTAACCGGCTCTCCAGAAAATGAATACGTACTATGTATTTCCCTAAATGTAGAACTTTGACTTTAAAGGAGAATTCCGATCAATTCCAACACGTAGCTCTGTTGTCTGTAAATGTGGAGTGCCGTCAGTAGAGAGAAAAACCAATCTGTGCTGCCTACACCGTGTTATCCTCCTGCTAAAATTAGCACCCAACAGGATTAAACAGGGCAAGTTTTAAACGTGTTTCTAGCCTCTTAACATGTTTAAAATGTCATTAAATCTGCCTAGCCATGTGCAGTGATTCCTTCTGAGAGAACACAGTGAATCTGACGGCTGGAGATGTGACAGAAATGCATGAAAGTTGTGCTAATTCAGCTGTGTTTAGTTCCGGTGTTGATACTGCGAGGAGTGCTTTGGGACCGTCTACAAACTACAACACAGAAAAGAGATGCAAACATATTTTCAAAAATAAGTATACGCTTATTTTTGAAAAGTGCTGTAGTACAACTAACAGGAGACAAGTTATAATTGAGCTAAGTTTTGAGACACTACCTTTTTTTTAATCATTAAATTGATAGCCCACATATTTTAGTTTGATCTCTTTTCTGTGTTTGTAGACGGTCCCTAAGCTCCATAACTGTCATCTCAACACAGGAACTAAAAACAGCTGAATTAGCACAACTTTTATGCATTTCTTTCACATCTACTGTAGTCAGGTTCACTGTGTTCACTCGGAAGGAATCACTGCACATGGGTAGGCACTTTTAATGACATTTTGAATATGTTTAAAAACAAGTTTAAAACTTGCCCTGTTGAAGCTTGTTGGGTGCTAACTCTAGCAAGAGGATAACACGGTGTAGGCAGCACCAATTGGTTTCATTTTTCTCTCTAGTGATAGCACTCCTCATTTACAAACAATAGAGCTACGTGTTGGAATCAACCAGAATTCTCCTTTAAAGCTTTGAAGCCTGTTGACTAACAGCTGTGTCCTGTTACAAGGCGATGGAGAAGGCCCACGTGGATGCAGTGATGATCCTCGGGGAGGCCTTCTCTTCCGAGGAGCCCTTTGACTTTGGGAGTCAGAGCACCACCAAGCGCATCCACAGCCTCATCCCCGTGATGCTGAGGGAGCGCCTCACACCGCCTCCCGAGGAGACGTACTCCCTCCACCGCAAGATGGGCGGCTCCTTCCTCATCTGCTCCAAACTCAAAGCTAAGATCTCCTGCAGGAACATGTTCCAGGAGGCCTACCACAACTACTGGAAAGACGGACGCCCTGAGTTCACAAACTAGCTGGAGACTGGCCTGTTTAAAGCAGGACTGTGTAGCCTTGTTTGTGGTATGTTGAACAATTTAACTCACACATTCTGAATATGTTTTTGTGCAAATTGGCCAGATAATGTCCAGATGTAGCTTTGTGTTTTTAGGTAAACTGAGTATATAAAAAAAAAAAACATGAGTCATAATAATGTCTGCCTGTTAGGAACAATTTATTGCATGCCTAATATTCCATTGCTCATTTTGACCAGGGCTTCCAGTCAGACAATGTGTGAAGATTATTTGTATGTATTGTTTGGATGAACAACTATGTGTTTGTATGGTTTGAGAAACTGTAATTCAGTCAGTTGAAATACATACATTCTGATGAAAACCAACCACCTTCAAAGATTTGTACATTTCTGAGAATGCAGATTATTATTTTAAAACCAATGAACCTGAACCAACTGAGAGGCTGCTTTTGTGAAATCTTAATGAGTCATTAATAATCAGAATTCTTGAGAAATAAGCAACAATAATGTGAACGCATTATCAACGTGCTTCACAAAAAGTGGATGTGTCTCTTCATATGTAAATAAAAACATTTGGTACTGACTGCATTTACACACAGGCCTTAAGAACTGATCATTACAGTTAGATCTGTCTAATAATCCCATAAATCATCACATCAAAACCCGACATTCTGCTGCTTCAGAAATAAAAAATAATTTATTATGACAATGTAATGACCGCCAGTAGAGTTTAATTGGTAAACAAAGCTCAAACATGACTGTAGTAACAGCATGAATAAATATATTTGTCAAAGACTCACAGCTCTTCACAGGAATTCCCTGTGAATGAAATGTAAAGAAGCTGGAAGCAACTGAGGATTACTAAACAGAGATAGTAAGGATCTGCTTATTGCATTAAAACAATTGCAGACAAACTCCTGAAATGTATGAATGTTCAGTTGTACCAGTGTACCAGAGACTGTTAAGCAGTAAACCAGCGCTTGAGTCATCCGTCTCCACAGTCCTCGTCCAGTCAGCAGGCGTCCTTTAACTCCACTTGGATTGTGACGCTGGAGAAACCAAACTCCGAGCGCAGGAGCTTTGTTGCCTTCCTGAGAACGATCTGTGAGTCAGCATCTTCTTCTGAGGACACAAATACAGGAATATTTTCTCACAATTATCTTAAACATGCATCATAACACAGACTTCCTCTCAGTCACAGCTGGATGGTGACTCGACTTTTCTCGATGTAAAAACAGGGATTTTTTTGGCTTTCTTCATTGAATCCATAACAGTAGCGACAGTTTTTTTCTATTTTGGTCCTCAGGCTTTTAGTTTTTACTTGGATTTGATCCTAATTCACGCTTAACTGGACCCGATTTCAATGAAGATAAGGCTGTGTTCCATGTAACAGAGAGGAAAAAAGTACATTTATAACACCATAAAAAGAATAAAGAATATAAAGATAAAAGAATTGGGAGGGGCAACAGATAAGTAGGAAGAAAAGGAATACAAACCAAAGCACTACTTGTCCTCTTAGAGGGGAAAAGTTCTTAATTAATTAAACCGACTCTGCTGATACAGGGTGTATTTTTATTATATACTGTACTTGCTCATATTGCCGTCCACGGCTCTGTTCTGAATGTGAGAGATAGCCACCGCCCCCTGATGTGCAAATAAGAATTGGAAATAAATATAGAGAGAAATCAAATGTCACTTTACGAAATAAAAGTCCACAGAAATAAACCTCCATCCATTCATTAGTCCGCTTATCTGGTATTGGGTCATGGAGGGAGCAGCTCCAGTAGGGGACCCCAAACTTCCCTTCCCCGAGCCACATCAACCAGCTCCGACTGGGGGATCCCGAGGCGTTCCCAGGCCAGGTTGGAGATATGATCCTCCACCTAGTCCTGGGTCTTCTGGAGGCCTCCTCCCAGCTGGACGTGCTTGGAACACCTCCCTAGGGAGGCGCCAGGAGGCATCCTTACCAGATGCCCGAACCCCCCTCAACTGGCTCCTTTCGACGCAAAGGAGCAGGGGCTCTACTCCAAGCTCCTCTCGGATGACTGAGCTTCTCACCCTATCTCTAAGGAGACGCCAGCCCCCTCCTGAGGAACCCATTTCGGCCGTTGTACCCTGGATCTCTTTCTTTGGGTCATGACCCACCCTTTCATGACATAGGTGAGGGTAGGAACAAAAACTGACCGGTAGTTGAGCCCTTTTCCCTTTTCTGGTCGCTCCCTTTTTGTCAACAACGGTGCAATAAATTAAATCACTTGGGGTAAGGACCCACTCCACCTGAAGAAGTTTCCTGCGAGAACCATGGCCTCATATTAGAGTGCTGATTCTATCCCAGCCGCTTCACACTCTGCTGCGAACCGATCCAGTGAGTGCTGAAGGGTCACAGGCGTGATGTCATCAGGACCACCTCAGCTACAAAAAGCACAATGAGATCCCCAGCCCACTGAACTGCAAACCCTTCAACTTCACCCTCATATAGGGGTGGCTGGGGGCTCAGTGGTTTGAGCGGTTTTTCTGCCAATCGGAAGGTTTGGGGGTTCGATCCCCGCCCCTGCGTCATTGTCGAAGTGTCCTTGGGCAAGACACTGACCCAAGTTGCCCCCGGTGCTGCGCATCGGATGTGAATGTGTGTGAATGTTATTTGATGAGCAGGTGGCACCTTGTACGGAAGCCCCGGCCACAGTGTTTTGAATGTGTGTGAATGGTGAATGTATCCTGTAGATTTTAAAAGCCCCTTTGAGCAAATTGTTTTAAGACTGGAAAAGCGCTATTAAATCCCGCACATTAATTTATTATTGTCCCTAAATACGCAAGCAGGATTGGTGACAAAGGGAGGAGGCCAAACCCTCACATGGAATAGTCTGACTTACGGGCCCAGAACCCGGACACAGATTCAGGAGTTCCTCAAAGTGCCCTTCCCGCCCTATTACCTCCTCATTGAGGGTTTAACAGGATCCTATCCTACTGTACACAGCTTTGGGTGATTCCCGCTTCCCCTCCTGAGGTGGTGAACGGATTCCAGAAGCACCTTGGTGCTGACCAAAAGTCCTTCTCCATGTCTTCTCTGAACTTCTCCCACACCCGCTGCTTTGCCTCTTTCACGGCAGAGGCTGCAGCCTTTCGGGCCCGTCGGTACCTTGCAACTGCATCTGGATCCCTCCAGAATAGCATATCCATTTATTTAACTATTTTTTGCCCCATTTGTTTATTTCATTGTGTATTTCAAGGCGTATGTAGGTAGGTATGTAGGTATGTATGTATGTATGTAGGTAGACATTATGGTCCTATTTAAAATGAAGTAAGCTAAGACTATAACAACTTAACAAAAGAGTCAGCTTACATAAGTATTGAGTTCTTCCAGAGATATCTTCAAATTGACTCTTATATTTTCTTCAAATTTCTTTTGAAAAGAAATGAACTACTTTTCCCCCATGTATTTCTTTGTTATAATATTATAAGTCTACAAAAGGTATTAAACTTCAGGAGCATCTTCTTGACTATTTAACTGACGGCTGTGCACCACGTCCCCTACAGCCAGACTGTGTGTAAAGTCGAGATTAGCAGTATTTGTTTCACCTGTGGCCACGTGGACAGAAAGTAAAGAGTGAGTCATGTTGAGGCTCCACATGTGCAGACTGTGAACACCCACAACTCCTCTCACAGACAGCAGCAGCTCTCTCACAGTGCTGAAGGTAATGCCCTGAGGAACTCCTGCAGAAAAGAAATGCAACACTCAGTAATGATGTGTAAGATGATACATCATAAGCCACCAGACATGTGTAACATGATACATCAGACACAGGTGAGGGAATTTGTGTTTACCCTCCATCAGGATAACGAAAACATCCTTTGTGACTGGGAGTGTTGTTCCAAGAACAAAAACCGAGAACACGAATGTGCAAATCGGATCTGCTGCTTTATATTCAGGCTGTGAGGAATACACAAATCGGATTAATAACAAATAATAAACCACAGAACAGAGCTTGAATGTTTAAGTTCATTACCCTTGTGACTTAAGTCTGCACCCAGTCCCAGGAAATGACAGGTCTTTACAGACATACATTTCTTATAACTTAAGAGTTTAAAGAATAAGGTTGCAGTTATTCTTTTTCTCCTTCTTGTCAACAAATTCCATAAAAAGACCAAAGCCACTAATGTGTTAGTCTGTCTCTCAATACTTTCTGACCCAATCATTCTTAGAAAAAAACCTCACTAATGTAAAGTTTCTTTTTTCTAAAGGCTAAAGTAGCCGTGCACAATAATCAAACAGAATGAAACAATTTATTTAGGTCTAGTTTCATCTGCGGATTTATATACATTCGGTGCTCTGAGTATTGACAGCAGCAGGAAGGTATATGTGGGATTGACTCAAAATCAAAACTAGAGTGCACTTTGGTCCAGAGATATCGTAAGTACCAGATGGTTTTCCATGAAAGCTGGTACAGACACTCATGTTGTGTTCAGTGCCAATTAGCAAATGCTAACATGCTAAATTAAGATGGTGAATATGGTAAACCTTAAACCAGCTTAGCATCAGTGTATCAAAATTGTCAGATGAAGACATGTTAGCATTTTGCTGCAGAGATGTTAGTTTAGTGTTTTGGTTGACACTGACCCAGAAGTGGATGATGGTGGCAGCCAGCAGGACCCCGACACTTTGCACCAGATCTCCCACCACGTGGATGAAAGCCGCCTTCACGCTGCCGTGGCCGTGGTGCTGTCTGTCCGTCTGCAGCCGGCTGCTGGGAAAGCTGTGACTGTGGCCGTGTGAGGATCCAGACTGATGGAGGATCAGGACCATCCTAAAAAACAAAGTCAGTATTCAGATTCTTTATGTACTTTATGTATAGTATTAAAAGTAAAGAAACTATTAAAACAGTTATAGGCCGTTATATTGTTGGGTACTTTAATTTATAACAAAACATTATTTTATTAAATCTTATTTTGTAAAGAAAGTTGTCAGATTCATGTAGTGGAGTAAAAAGTAAAATATTTTTCTCAGAGATGTAGCGGAGCAGAAGTAGAGAGTGGCACTGAAAGAAAAGACAAAGTACAAGTACCTCAAATGTGTACTTAAGTAAATGTACTTCCATTCCCCCACTGTTATTAATGAACCCTAACCCTCCGTAGCAAACGAAAGACAAACAAGCTCCTCATACTCACAGGACGTTGGCCCCCACTGCACAGCCGGAGGTTAGGAGCATGATCTGACTGTTGATGTCATAGTCTCCATCAGTGATCCTCTGAATGGCTGTTATGACCAGAACTGCTGTCACCGCCCAGATAGACACCACTGACAGCAACATGCCCAGAATCTCTGCTTAACACAACAACTGTCAATAACTGGGTGGGTTCATTAAGGGCCTTTAAGATTTACTTTGCACTTCCTACTCCTGCACAGGCACAAGACAATATGTGCAACCTGTGCTGAAAATGGTCAACAATGTTGTGTAAACACAGAAATGGCCATGACAGATCATACAGCTTTTTTGTCACACAATCGTGTCAAAATTTAAGGAGAAAACGGAGACAAGGGGCAAAACTGTCATTGCAAAAGATAAAAATGTCATTTTGTCAAATGTGCGAAATACTACAACAGCTCAATTCAACCAAACTGTGCTTTCCATTGTTGTCTGCTCGACATAAAATGCTTTCTTCTGTTTGATGATTAAAGGCAAAACAAGCACGCCAGGTCCATGAGACACCCCCGGTCATGGACCAGAATAACATCTGGGCCGCAGCAGGACCAGGGGCCAGCAACACTCACTCACTCTGCACTGCATCATGTCTGACCTTCAGCCTGCCAGGCACCCGCTGCCTCACATTCACCCCCCCCCCAGTCAATTATATAACTACAAATACTGATAAGCTATAATTCTGATACATATCTCTAAAAGCAGACTTTGTAGTCAAGTTGATAAATTACACATTCAAAGTCTCTTTTCTTTCTTTTTCTTTTTACAAGTGTTTAGTATTTTTAATATTTCATCTATCAATATAAATACTTTAGCTCAGAGATGTTTCAACCCCTTCTCAACTCTGCTACAAATATTCTGCTTGGGAAATACTGACTAATATTAATATATATATAAACATCTCATCTCACTCTCAGAAAGAAAGCAACTAAGTGAATAAACCAAAATGTCAAACTATTCCTTTAACAGGAATGTGTCGTCCAACCACCAAAGTAGTTGTTGATCTCACCTGCTCGATGCCACCCAACTGTCATGGTGTGTGTGTGAGGCCTGGTTGAGATCCACAGAGAGAAGATGCTGATCCCGATGCTGCCGACGTCCGTCAGAAGATGTGCTGCGTCTGTCATGATGGCCAGACTGCGAGCAGCGTATCCACCTGCACAGAACAACAAGGTGTGTGAATGGAGGGATATGCTTTATGAAGATCTTCTGTATGCCCATGTCTCATGATTTTGTATATGTATTTAAATGTATCTGTATGTGTGTTCCTGTAAATTGTGCTCTTCAAGTGGACTTAACCCTCATGTTGTCCTCGGGTCAAATTGACCCATTATCCTATATCAGTGTTCTTTTTAATTCCTCAAAATAACATGATTGATTCCACACAATGCTGTTTGGCAAGTACAAATCTCTACTTTCATTAATTTTCGTGTGTCTTATTAAATTTTATAGCATTTGAAATTAAATTAAAAGTGGTTTTGAAATAGTATTGAGTAAAAGTCGACATATTCCAGTCTGTGATTATCCATCAACATCCATTCCTTTAATTTTAGTCTAAACAATTCCTATTTCTGCTTTTCTATTAGGTATAATTCTCTATAAATGAGGTTTATTGACCATAAATTCCAAAAATAACTGTAAAACTAAACTTAATAAGTTAGTGTTATGTATTGTTGAAAACGTCAAAGAGAAAAAAAGTTAAAACATCAAAAAGTGCCAACAAAAGTGTTGATTTCAATTTTGACTGGAAGACAACGCAAGGGTTAAATAAATGTGTGGTGTGTGTGTGTGTGTGTGTGTGTGTGCGCGCTTAAAAGGGGACGGTTGTGTACCAGGTAAGGACATGACATCTCTTAAATGTTTTAAGTTGTGGTATTGTAAACAAAATGCATGCTGAAGATTACATTTTACAGTGTAAAAATAAACTTGTCAGTGCTCTCTGGTTGATAAACTATGTCATCGTGACTGTCAGGGTGAGCAGTTCCCACTGGGGATCGATAAAAGTAGGAAAGGGAAGAAAAAATAAGTGTGTTCTACAGTAGTCTTCAGTAGCCTATTTCCTTCTTTTGTATTGGCTGGCTGGTAGTGGGCGGGGCTTATCAATTAACCGCAGGTGCTCAGAGAGACTTGTCGCGATATCACCGATGTTGTGTGTGGCTCGCGACACACGAAGAGACATTTGATTTTTGAGCACCTTTGGCTGCGCTCTTGAAGCCCGAACGCCTTTTATGTCCAGCTTGGTTTTCTGTCCCGACCAACGACTAGAACAAAAACCTGAACGAGACAGCGTCCGCATCCAGATACTAGTTGGTGATGGCGGAGTTGGCTGAGGTCACGGTTCCAGGTTCCAGGTAAGCCCATAGACTGTATATATTAATATTAACGGTGTATGGGTAAGCCCTTAGACTGTATATATTAATATTAACGGTGTATGGGTAAGCCCTAGACTGTATATATTAATATTAACGGTGTATGGGTAAGCCCTAGACTGTATATATTA
Source organism: Etheostoma spectabile (assembly GCF_008692095.1). Taxonomy (NCBI): domain Eukaryota; kingdom Metazoa; phylum Chordata; class Actinopteri; order Perciformes; family Percidae; genus Etheostoma; species Etheostoma spectabile. The sequence goes on from NC_045752.1 coordinate 1,546,580, forward strand.
ATATTAACGGTGTATGGGTAAGCCCCACTCAAACTGTTAGCCAGCCGTCTCTTTACTACTAGCATACTTTGTTAGAGAATGAATAGACGTTTTGACATTTCTGTTTATTCAGCATTTGTAGGTTTGTGGTTTTTTAAAAGTTGATGATGGTGAAAGTTGGTGAAGAAATTCAAAATCTCCTCCGTATCAGACAAATGGGACGTCATTGTTCATCTCCATAGAAACTACCCAACCAATCTTTCATTGAAAACCTTTTAAAGGGACAGTGTTGTGGTGGAAATGATGGCAATACTGTACATTTTGTGTATAAAATCACATTAATAGTTGTGTGACCTTAAATACCATGATTTGTTTTGATTATTTTGTTGATACTTTTATTCAGTCACATTAAAAATAGATAAATAATTTTTAACACTTTATTTTTATTAATGAAGATCAGAAGTCTGGGTGTGGAACAAGAACAAAACAGCAATATTTGCCTCTATAATGATGTTTTTAAAAGGTGAAAAAAAATCACTTTTTTTACAATTACTTTCATTGTAAAGTTAACTATGAAAGTGTGAATTTTCCAAAATTAAATGTTTTTTTTATAAAATATGATCAAAAGGACATGAAGTGCCCATAGTTTGAGAATGGCCGATAAACCGGTGCAGCTAGATCTGCAATAAGCACGACGTTCCACTTCTGGGATTGCGCCGGTGCTGCTGGAAATTCCGCCAGATGTCCCTCTTTTGGGCCAGATTAATGAGGACTCTGGTTAACTGCTCCTCAGATCCGCAGGGTAAATCCAGACAGCTAGCTGGACCATCTGTCTAGTCTGAGTTTTCTGTTGAACGACTAAAACATCTTTTGAACGTACACATGTTCCATCAAAACAAGTTCCTTCCCGAGACTATTTTGCATCGGCACCGTAGCCACGTCTGGCGCTTGTGATTGCCGTCTTTCCTCCCCTTCTGGAATGTTGTGTGTACTAGCCAGACCAGAGATGGTCTAGAAGACCTCATTTATAGAGAATCTTTGGCCAGACCCTCCCTTGCAGCGCTGTGGAGGAAGGTCTGGCAATGTGAGACTAGCCATAAGGTGAAATTGGCTAATGTATTTATCTATTTAAGTCTAGCTCTAGTAATCAGCATTTTTGTGTTGCACCAGGTCAATTTTATGAATTTTATATTTGTGCCTTTTGCTGGTCTTATCTAGACAAGTGATAATATCTTTTAAGATTGGTCTGCAGATGGAAATTAGCCTAAGGCTACAATCTGGCATATTTACATTTGTGAAAATGTTCATTAATATGTATTGTCCCCTTTTGTTTTTTCAAAATAAAAATAAAATAAAAAGTGTTCTAAGTTATACATGAAAAATGTTTTTTTTACTATGTAAAGTCACAAAAAAACTAAAGCTCTCAGATAAAGGCAGGGGAGTAAAAGATTCAATATGATTCCTCCTCCCCCCCTCCTCCTCCCCCTACCATTAGAAGCATTTTTGGGCACCACCTAATCTGAATGAATGTAAAATCAATGTGAGCATCAAAACTACAAAAAAAAAATACTTTTCTTAGATCTAGTGATTGTAGTTTGTCCAAAGTGGACTTCTTTAGCAAGTTCAGTCTTTAAGCTTCTTGGGTGTTATTTGTTCTAGCCTTTACAATGTTACACACATATTTATGAAATTTATTGAAAAACCTCACAATGTCTGTAGGGAGGACCGCTAAACCCCCTGCATAATACCTACCGGGGTTTTTGTTATCTTATTTTTTAAAATAGATTTATTCGGAGTAGTGTGTTTTTATCTTATTTTTTTTGTATTAATTGCATTAACTAAGATTTAAATATGATTTGTATTTTCAAATGTTATGTCTTGTGTGTGTGTGTGTGTGTGGTGTGTGTGTAATGGGATGTCGTAAAGAGTATTGTCACAAGAACAGATTGTAGGACCCCAGGAAGAATAGCTTTTAGCTTATGCTAAAGCTAATGGGATCCAAATAAAACAAACAAACCTAAGTCTTTCACAAACCTAGGGAAAACACTTTAAATGTAGTAGTGTAGATATATTAAAGGAGCAGAAAATGGTTAGTACCACAGTCAAAATACCTCAAATTAAGCACAGTACTTGTGACCTTGGCCTGAAGCTATTTACAAGTCAACCAGGGTCCCTTTTCATTTACTTAGTTATTGAATGAATTCAGGATGCATTCAGTCACACAGTTTCTGATACAATAGTGGAAGGTTGAAACAAACAAATTAACAGGTAGGACGAATCTTTAGTTTTTTTCCATCTTACCAATCAACTCTCCAATCATAAAGACGAGGCTGACGGCGCAGGCCATAAAAAGCTTCCTTCTAGCCAACCGCCTGTGGTCATTTTCAGCCGCCGACATGGAGTCTATGTCCTGGCACAGCTGGTCGGGCCACTGGCCGTCCACGCTGGAGCCATCGCTGGACTCAGACAGAGACTCTGAATATCTGTCCTCTGGAGAACTCGTCCTGAAGTAGAGAACTAAACCTTAAGATAGTTTGAGTGATTTTAAATCAAATAAATCTGTGCAGACATTGGGCTGATATATGATTGGACAAAAATAATGAAAACATACCATGTAAGAGCCTCCAAATGAGTTTCAATCAGATGTTGTTTCTCTGAATCCGTTGAAGCCTCCATACCTTCAGAGGCTCATTTTAAGTTAAACTAATGTTAAGGGGAAACTTGACAACTGGCCACCTGCTCCAACATGTGTTTTCTCTCAGAGGTGGAGCACAACAGGAGCCAATGGCAGGTGACTGAGCTCAGAGCTCACTGACAGCAAACTGTTCAAATTACAAGACAACTTTCAGACATCTCCAGTCTCAAAGTTTATTTGATTAATAAACCATACAATTTACAGAAACCACCATGTAAAAGTTGAAAGAATTGGGGAAATACCTAAATATCGAGATGATAAAATATACAATTTCTTTTATTGTTTAATCAATAATTCGAACCTTAAGGGAAAAAAAATAAAACCCAATCCAACTAAAATGTTTTCAGTCACTTTTGTTCAGTCGTCAAGTATACAAAACTGACTTTTACATACATTTCTGGGATTGTTTCTGGGATCTTTATTTAAACATTGTTGGACTATCTGTAAAAGTCACCCGAGAAAAACAGACAAAATGCTAAACACATGCACACCTACTATTTAGATCTGTACCAAATGCACAAACCCAACATTCCTACACCCAGCAGAGCTAAAAAAAAAAAAGACATTTATGGCATTATATTAATAGACACAAATTGGTCATAAAACTTCCAATCAAAAATATACCTCTGCATTTACACAGAAAACCAGATTCCCGTATTTCATGGCACACAGCGGCCATAAATCATCTCACACACACACCAGAGAGATCATTGTCTTTAAAAGGCCTTGACACATCTGAGAAATTATCGGCAATAAATCATACAATGAAGTAATCTCGATGTCGAGTGAAGTTGGATTAAGCGTCAAATGTAGGGAAAGTGTTTTTCAGAAAATACCTGTTAATTTGTGGGAGCTTTATCAGTACCTTAACAAGTATTCACCCCCTTGTTTTTTCTTGAGGTCACCTTATGTGCAGGTACAGTGAACTGACCAACAGTGCTACCAATATCTAGAAGTACTAGTAAGAACTACATCAATATATTGGGAAATACGCCTATTCGCTTTCTTTACAAGCGTTGAATAAGAAGATTGACACCCCTCATGTCTGTGTTACGTTAATATGGAGCTGGAGCCAAAAGGCAATGACTTTAGCTTAGCATGAAGGCCGGAAACGGGGAGGAAAGGTAACAAAATCTGTCTATGAAAACCTCAAACACACCACATACATGTTAACTAGTGAAATTTTATGCTGTGGTTCTAAAGGGAGTTATGTGCCGGAACTATTTCTTAGCAAATAACGTGTCTATGTGCCCAGTACTTTTGTAGCGCGTCTGCAACTACAACACACATTGAAAACCTTACAGTGACGGCAAAAAGTTGGCATCAGAGCCTGATTTATATTATTTTTTTTAAACCAGGCTATCTTTTTCTGCTTCCAATCTTTATGCTAAGCTAGACTAATCACCTCCTGGCTCTAGCTTCAAACTTAATGCCAGGGTCATGTCATAACGTTGAAAGACCCACACGGCCAACTTAACAATCATACAACCAATCTTGTGTTGTGAAATGATTGAAAGGTTGAAATCTCATCTAACCATCAGACAGATAGTGACTAAGCGTTTCTCACAAAATGTTTAATTATTCCTGTAATGCCTGTCAGCATCACTTTTTTTATTCTAATTGTGCCATTTACAAATTGTTAAATACACAAGTGGACATCCAAACATTTTAAATACATGGTTTGGTTTAATCACAATATACTGTACATCATTTCAATAAGCCCTTTATTTATTTCTACATTATGTGCAGGGTGACACTTAAATCTCAGAGTGGTTGGCTTTTTAATAAATCGGGAACCATGCTTTTAAGTTGCATTTTAAAAAATATCTCCGGCAGTCGTGGCAGCTTTAGGATTTTAAACATGGAGACGTTAAAGTGCACATGAAAAGAAAAAAAAATATTCCAGAGCTTTGACTTGCATGGCTTGTCATGTCGCTGTAATGCAGTCCAGATACCACCCAATATTTAAAAAAGTTAAAAAAATAAATAGATTGGACAAACCTAGACAGACAAACCCACTGGCACTAGAGAGAATATGGCACTACTTAACCGCTGCTTAGTTAATTTTAAGCAAACGCATGTTTTCTGCATGTCTGCCACATTCAAACCCAACATGTATACCTCATCATCTTTCAAAAAGATCAATGTAGCGCTGATGGGGTCTTGGATTTATCAGGACTCCTCTCTTTTGGTTTCCAAGGTGCTGTTGGTTGAATGAGGTTGAATCACGATGGGTGCATTCTTACCTACAGGTGTGAAAAACAGGAAAGTTTTAACTTTCTATACTTCTAATTATTCCTCAGCAAAAACCTCAAAACAGGACCGTTTGTTTCAAATGGAAGAAAATGTTAAGATATAGCAAACCACAACTACATTTAAAATGTGGCTTACATGTTGATAGACTGGAGTAATATTAATCACATACTTTAATATTACACTGACATTTTGCAGTCTTATAAGTACATCTTGCACCTAGTACTTCTAAACAAATGAATGCAGAACTTTTACTTGAGTTTCTTACTGCTTCTATAATTTAAGTGAGTGATTTCAATATGTCTCCCAGAACTGGTGTAGGTGAACAAACTCTTCCGACAAAAGTATAACTGTAAAGAACCATGTTATACTCTGACAAGTACAGAGACATTTTCTCAATAACCTTACATGGATTAAAATATTATACAGCAATGCGGGGCAGGAGAGTAAGCAAAAAAATAAAAATAACGTCACAAGAAGTTTTAAATCCATACATTTGTTTTTAGTGCGGCCACTTGAAATCAGTTGTTCTGATAAGCCATCTTTTTTTGGGCTTATAAACATTTGAAGAGTAAAAGACTGTTTGTTCTTGATAATTAGTGTTAGCACTTTAGTACACTGTTTTGCCCTCTGTGCTCATTGATGATATTATCCACAGTGATCCAAGTATATGCAAGCACAGTTATTAAAAAGCAACAGGGGACACGGGTCATAAAAATAAGGGCTTAATAACAGCAATCCTGCAAAACTTGAAGGAAGAAATGTTGGTATGTGATTTGGAAAACACGCTATCCTCGCCAGGAGCTAGAGGTGTTAGAAGGTGCCAAAACATAAACCCCTGCACGGGGACATGCTGCTTCATGTTCTGCCAGATTAGTGAATTAGCCCAGAACAGCAGTCCGCTTAAGGACAGGAGATGGGGTGACACCGTTATCTGAGGTGCCAGGGCTCGGCCGAATAACTATAACATGTTCTCCTGCTGTAAAACAAAGTAACTCTAAGCAAAGCCACGCTTCCACCTAACAGGACTTCTGAGGTAAAGTATCACCAAATACAGAGACCAAGAACTGAGCAAGACTTAAAGGACTAGTTCGACATTTGGGTAAATCTCTTTCTTACTTGGAGTTATGAGAAGACTGACACCACTGTACCATAATTGTGACGATTGAGCCAGTAGATAGTTTAGCTTAGCATAAAGATGGAAACAGTTAGCCTGCCTCTGGTCACAGAATTCACCTACCAGCACCACTAAAGCGCAATCATTAACATCTTGTTTTTTAACCGGTACAAGAACTTAAATGTAAAAAAAAAAATTGTGGCTTTGAGGTTATGAGCAGGACTATTTCTTGGCCCGAAGCACTGATATTCTGAAGTCTCAGCTAGTTGCTTGGGGACAGTTATCTTTGGACAGTGCCAGTCTAGTTTTTTTCTTTTTTGCTCCAGTCTTTACGCTAAGCTAAGAGGCTGCAACTTTTTCCTAACCAGCAAGAGAGCAAATAAGCATATTCTCCTGAATGTCAAACTATACCTTTTTTTTTTTTTTTTTTTAAATCTGCACTTGTTCACTATAAAGTGCGCTGACACTTGTTCTAAGACCTAAAAACAATAGAAGATAAATTGCCATTTAAAAAGATAGAAACTTCAAATTGTCCGCAAAATGACATGTCCATCTTTATTCGCTTTTCAGCAAAAGTATTATTTCAATTACAGATAGCAGGTAGCTGAAGTACAGGTGAACTTTACCTGATGGGGGGACGCCATTTTCTGAAGTGCCAGGACTCGGCTGAATAACTATAACATGGTCTCCTGCTGTAAAACAAAGTGTAAATGTCAAACTATTCCTTTAATCTTTACCAGGCTTAATTTTTTTTTATATAAAAGCGCTCTAACCAAACACCAAGCTAGAAAATTCAAAAGATATGTTACCGTTCAAAATCTGGGAACTTAAAATTGTCCCCAAAAATACAAAGCTACATATCCATCTTTAATCACTCTCCAGCAATGTCTTATTTCCCTGACTGAAGGAATGAATTACAAATGCACTAAAAGCTTTGGTGAAAACGGCATTAAGTACTTAGACACTGGATGCATCCAATTTATCAAAATAGCATTTTCCTTTCATGTGAAGACTCATCCTTCCACAGAAAGTAACTGATCAAAATGTATTAATGAAATGCATACCGATGAAGCTTTGATCCCTTTGACAAGCTTTGCTATAAAATAATTACAAACTGCCCAGTAAACATGAAAGTGCTGTGTACAGTTAACTGACTGTGTCATTAAAGGACGAGTTCAGTTTTCAAAACAGATAATTTTTAGTTATTTGGGGCCACTGATGTTCAATGCTGCCTTTTGCAGTGTAAATACTGCATTTGAATGTATATTTCAACAAAGCAAGTATTCACGACAAACACCCTTAGAATGTGATTTTGAAATACCAAGTGAAAAAACTGCTTTTAGTTTTAGTGTAACTTGTACATGCACTCTAATGTAACAGGCACCAGCTAGACATGTGATGTCCTTTTTATGTAAGCAGCTGGAAGACACCCTTTTACGGGCTGAAGTAAATCCAAAAGAACAAAGTCCCTCACCTGCATTCTGATCTCTGATCTCTGCCTCAAGGTCCTCTGGGTTCATATAGGTGAAGTCTTCCCCGTCTGCGGGCTTTTTACACTTCCCACAGCAGAAACAGCAGCAGCAGCAACAGCAGCAGCCCGTGAAAAAACAGCAGCACACCACAAGGGTCTGAACACAAAGGAAAGGGAATCAATGTCAGTATGACCAGTATGTGCTTGTTGTATGCAAACATTTACTGCATCTCAACCAAAGAAAATAAAATATTTAACTAATATGAAGGCAGTTAAAACATAGAAAAAAGTGTATTACATTTTCTGTCAGAGGTTCACTCAATTTTCACAGACTTTCGAAACCACATTGGCCCTCACCTTGAACCAGCACTTGGACATGAGGAAGTAGTATTTGACACTCTCGTCCCCGAACTGCTCGGCCACATAGAGGCCCATGGATCCATACTCGTCGTAGATCTTCCGTTTGTTCTCATCACTGAGGATGGAGTTGGCATTGTTGATCTCTTTGAATGTTTCAGCAGCTTCTGGGTTGTCTGGGTTCTTATCGGGGTGATGCCTTAACGCGAGTTTCCTGAAAACAAACGAGTGAGAATACCACTCACAGTAAGACTATGCAACTGTCCCTGACACCACTCCAGTGGATTGTTGTCATTCACAACAACCAGCCAATACAAACCGGTCTAACCACACATTGGGGACTCGCATTCCTTTTTAAAGTACAAAAAGTAACCGGAAATGTATTTGTTACAATCAGCAAGCATGCTCGAATAGATTAGAATAAGTAATGTGTATGCCTGTATATTGTTAAAAAAAAAAGGTCTGAGAAGTTGTTCTAAAGAAAGAAAAACGTTAAAACAAAACAAAAATAGATGTTCAACTCAAATCAAACATCAAATTTAGACTATTTGGCCTTTAGACTATTAAATCAATAACATGTCTAAATATATCCATATAAACAGCAGACACACACAAGTCTTCATGTCTTATGCTCTTTTATGGACACTACTGCATGAACTCCAAAGCTCTGAAAATTGCAGCCTTGTAACAAATATTCAGTGCAAATTTGATTTTTTTCTTTTATTTTGCACCTATATATGAATAGAACAAAAAAACGCACATACAGCCATGAATTCCAATAGGTTTAGTCAATGCTTAATGAACTGATGAATTTGTCTTTATTAACATACCTGTATGCCTTCTTTATTTCTTCTGGAGATGCTCCTTTCTCCAGCCCCAGGAGTTTGTACAAGCTGTCTCCTGCCGTTGACATTTTACGCTGAGGTCTGTTTGGGTCCTGCATGTTTCACAATTTGGCGGCTGTGACATAAAAAACAACACAAATGGAGTAAGACCTTTTAATGGCTAATAAGCTCGGCGAGGAAGTCAATGAACCACAATAAACAAGAAGTAGAGCATGCTGGGAGTCCACCGCCGCCCATAACATTAATTATATAACTAGAGTTTAAGTTAGTGACATAAGGAATTAGTTACAGGACTTAACTCAAATATAACATTAGGTTTAACGTTACTCTTAATGTTGAACACTGCGGGGTAACGTTTAAGCAAAGACGGTAGAGAATAAAGGTTCTTTGGTTTAAGTCACGACAAAAAGCTAACTGACTTAGCTAACTTTAGCATGAGGAGGAAGTTATACGCTAAATCTTACGCACTGGACGTATAAATATCGTTGTTTTTGGTCGAATCATAGGGTCCGAAAAGTGTCCGTCGGTTGGCCTAAAGTTTGTTCCATGTAGTGAAGGTGATAGTACTCGGTTTCCTCTATTCAAACGCCTCTCCTCATGGAGGAAAACTTCATTAGCGAAGAGCTACGCAGGAAGCTAAAGACAGGAAGGAATCCTTTCACGTTATTGTTCAGCTTGCTGCGCGCGCGGCTGCGTTTAAAGTACGCAGAATTGAAAAGCATTAATAAATAACGAAATAAGGCTTCGCTTCATAGGTATGAATATAAATATGTTAAGTGTTTTGTGCACTACTGAATGTGTGTAATTACTTTGCTAATACCAGTGGTGGATGTAACTTTGTTCAAGTACTGCAACGTTAACATACAATTTTGAGGTACTTGAGTATTTCTATTTTATGCGACTTTATACTTATACTTTTTCAAGCCAATATTGTACTTTTGACTCCACATAATTTACTTGACATGAGTTACTTTTCACATTTAGATTATTAATACAAATATAAATCAACTAATACATGATGGTGAATTATTATGAACATCCCGTAGTTAAAATTAGTCCCACCTTAAAAAATCCAAAGATTCATAGTCCAAAATGTAAAAGGTTCCTCCTCTTATAGTAACCACCACACTTTTATAAAGAAGGTAAAATAGGATTTATGGCGAATTTGGAAATGTAAGCGTACCATACTGGTTAAGAATGTAGACATAATACACCTGCACATGCTACAGTGTTCCCTTTGATTACGTTTAACAGGAGAATAGCTAGTGCTTTTACCGCAGGGTTTTTGTAATGGTTTACTGGTGTGGTTCTGTAATATTTGGTAAAGTATGTTATAGTATTTGTATGATATCTGTAAAGAGGGAAATCAGTGTTGGTCTCTTTATTATCCAGCATGAACACAATACGGATAATAAACAGTGGTTATGGTTACTCATGTCACTACAGAAGAGACAGCACTGTAAAATAAAAATCAAAAATCATCTTTGGACTATTGATGGTTAAGGCATATTTAAAATCACTATCAATATTTGTGTTAGCCAAATAGTTTCCAAATGACATAGATCAAATGTACTTCAGATGAATTACATTTCTGTTAATATTACTGCAATTGGTCATCACTGAGTACCCTGATTCGGAGGAATCACATTAATGACAATCTTCCCCGTGTTCTTGTTGGCCTCCATATGCCTGTGAGCTTCTGCGATGTCCTCCAAGTTGAATGTGCTGTCAATCACTGGCCTCAAGGAGGCGGGCTGTTCTGAGAAACACGGTAACACTCGGTGTGAGAAAGCCTTGACCAGGTCTGCTTTGTACTGTGAAAAGAAAAATACAAAGCAAGTTACAGACATGTTAATGCAAGAGATGTTTCAGCACTGCTGACATGAGTCAGCATAAATTCTCACCTGGAGGCTGCGAGAGCGGAGGAGGCTGCAGAGCAAGTGGCCTCGCTTAGACAGCAGTTTGCCCAGCAGATCTCCCTCGACCGCCCTGCCTCCCATGGTGCCGTACAGCACCCACCTGCCGTCGGTGGCTAAAGAGCTCACATTTTGCTCCCAGTTACACCCACCAATGCAGTCAAGGATGATGTTTGCTCCCTTGCCTGTGAAAAAACAGTAATTAGTGACACAACGGAGTTGTGCAGGATATTTAATCTGCATTTGACCCTGACTCTTTGGTCTTATTTTAATTCTCATCAGTGATATACCCATATGTTACAATAATTATTTGAAAGATAATCAACATTTTTGTATACTTTTTATGTCTGGTGGTATTTTTCTTACTATCAGACAATTGAAAAGAACAAAAACCAACAATGAATGGATCTTTAATAGTAAGTAGTATCTGTGTAGTCAAAGTCATATATATTTTCTTTGTCTTTACCCTAGTGCTCCATTGTTGTTCAAGAACTACTGAATACACATCAGTGAGCCACATTGTTATATTGGACAAAATTTTCCTTCATAATGAATATAATAATAATAATAATAATGAATAATGAAGTGTGAAAATAGTCCAAATGCACAAATTCCTCCTGTTGAGAAACGTTTAATAAACTACAAAGCCCAGCTGTTTTAGGGAACAACTTAGCTTTTAAAAAAATAAATTAAACTATTTATTTGTGACTTTTCCATAATGGAAGTATGGAATTTATTAAGTATTAAGAGATTAACTAACACATTGTTGGTTTCAGACTTTTCATGGAATTGTTGACAATAACAACAATATATATAATAATCATTTAAAGTTTAGGCATGTAGTCAGCTCTATTCTATTTGTTTTAGTCCAACGTTTTAAACATGTCTTTTGCTCACCAAATATTCTCTGGTTTACATTTCCATAACAAAAAGAAGAACTACTAGTTACGGATGCACAGAAAATCCAACACAATGTGTATAACACTGACATATTGTGTGGGATCACTGCAATAAGAACAATACAAAAAATATTACAATTAATGAAAAGCAGAAGATTAGCCCTGTCTTCCCAGTCTTCCACACAGCTACACAATTCACCTCCTGTAAAGTCATGAACTCCCTGTGCAAAGCTCTCTTCTTTGTAATTAAAGCCAGCTGCAGCTCCCAGATTCTCGGCCATCTTGAGTTTTTCTGGGCTCCCTGCAGTAACGACGGGCACGGCACCAAACAGACGAACCAGCTGAACAGCAGCTGTTCCCACCCCGCTGGCTCCAGCATGAGCCAGCACCACTTCACCCTCCTTCACTTGAGCTGTGGCAGAGAAGACAGGTGGCAACTATAATAAATATATTCCCCCCCTTGTTAATTATAGAGTGAGGGAAAAGGCAGGGGAAAGGGTGTATAAAGTGAAGTGGCAACTGATACAATAATATTTTACCATCTTTAATTGTTTGGATAAACTTGTAATTTCAGATAATGGAAAGCATACGTTTTGAGTTGACCACATGAGTATGTTTACATGCACACCAATAATCCACTATTATTCCAAATATGACAATATTCAAAATTTGATACAGGTCATGTATATAGCATATTCTGGTTTGATGTTCCAAATGAGGCCTTATTCCAAATATAGAATTTTCCGATTAAGACGTGGGATATTCCAGCATTATTCGGGTTATAGAGGCATTCTTTGGACATTTATACAGCGCATTCGGAATATGCGTCTCAATCAGGGTTTTTACTGCAGTTTACTGCAGCCTCTTGCCTGTTTACAGCTTATGGTCAACTCTGTGCGTTGCTATGGTTGCTGTACAAAAATCAACCAGCCAACAGTTTGCAAGGCTGCAGATCTGAAAAGAACACAGCTACTTTTAAACCTTATCAAAGACTTGGGTATCAACAGGTTTGGGACATTTGCACACATCGTTACGTCGGCCTTTTAGAGAAGCTGGTTGAAGGAATGAAAGAGGGAGGCTGTGTTTGCACGGTCAAACAAGCCCGCCACTGCTGGTAAACTTAGAAAAAAACTGTATTTTGCACGGATAGTTGTAAATGGGAATGTTAGTGGAATATTCACTTTCATTAGCCATGTAAACAGCTTACTGGGAATATTTTCTTTTTTGGAATAAGGGCAAAAAACTAAATGATGTGCATGTAAACGAAGTCAGTGAGATGGCATATTTTTGTACCTATGAAAACCAGCAGCTGAAAAGCAGTGAGCCAGGCCTCTGGGATCGCAGCAGCCTGGCAGAGAGTGAGATTAGGGGGAACAGGCATGAGAAGCTCCTCAGGCACAGAAACATATTCTGCATATCCTCCTCCAGAGAGCAAGGCCATGACCCTGTCATCTGGCCTCCAGCCTCCTTTCACCCCTGGGCCCAGAGTATCCACAGTCCCAGCCACCTCCAGGCCTATGATGTCACTCCCACCTGGAGGAGGAGGGTACAGTCCTCGCCTCTGTGGAAAACAGAAAAGTATGATTGCACTTGACTTAGTTGTAATTGTTTCAAAAATATAAAAATGTTGACAAGTCACATTAAGTTAAATAACCACAATAGACATGTTAAGCACAGAGACTGTAGTAAACGTATGCTTTGTAAAAATTGCACTATACCTGCAGTAAGTCCGCCCTGTTTAGGGCAGTTGCATGAACTTTAATCAGGACTTCTCCACCTTTGGGCTGAGGTCTTGAGACAGTTCGCAGCAGCAAATTCTCTGGTCCTCCTGGTACGTCAACACACACTGCACGCATCATCTTGGCAAAGTGAGAGCAACACTTGTGCCAGGGCTGTAAAGGGAAAATACAAAATATACAGAAAAACGTTTAAATACTAAAATGTGATGAAACAAATGCTTGCCTTGTTGGCGTAAAGTTGATTGACAACTGAAGCAATATAACCTATAGTCATTTTATACAAGCAATTTTTTATTTTGTCTGTCTCTTAAACACTCACTGTCTGGTAGGTGTTTCTGAGTAAAAATCTTCCAGTGTGCAGAATGTGATGCATTTATAGCACCAGTAGTGCAACTGTGATTTGATGAAAGCAAAAGTAGGCAGAAATTATCAACGGCAATAATACTAGAACAGACTGGGAGCATCAGTTCTTACAGAAAATAAGATCTATCCTTAATTATGAAACCTAAGTGATCCCTTGGAAATGGAGGGATGGGCTGAAAATGTGTATAGATCCCTTATTAAGAAAAAAAATATCTTTCTACACCGTTTTCTTCGTCTTAAAAACCACAAGAACACAAATAATTCCACAAAAACGTGCCATTGCCATGTAGATAGTTTGATTGTTTTTGACCATATTTTGACATATCCGTCTATGTCATTTCTGGAGAAACCCCAGTAAGCTAATTTTTTGAGAGAAAAAAATCACCCGTGTTACCGACAAGAATATATATGTGGTTATGACTGCTTATTTTGTGTGTAATGTAGTTCCTCTTTAAGTGAAATATCATCAAATCTGCATGGGCACACATAGCCAAAACGTTCTGCAAAGCTAAATGAGGTTGTTTTTGTTACTGTTACTATTATTTCATAATTTAGGTTAAATACCTTTTAAAGCATGGACATGAGGAAAAAAAAAACGCATTAATTAATTTTGGACCATTTTGCTTTCCATACAGGTCCAAATCATAAACATGTTGCTGGTTAGCCCAGTTAGCTTCACTGTGTAGTGTCTATGGTGTAACGTGTAAATAATAACGAAACTATTAAGGAGAAGAAACAAGGAAGAAAAAGAAGAAGAAGAGAGAAGAGGAAACAGTTGTAATAGTTCAGTGTTGATATGACGGAGGGTTAGTGAATTTCCAGCACTACGTACAGTAATAGTCATAGACAATAACAGTAATGAGCCGATACGTAACGCGCATGCGCTGTAATGTCAGCATTTCCAACCCTAAAGAATCTTCGATAAAAGTGCCTGAAGTGGTAGCTAGAGAGCCTGCAACAGTTGCATTAAGTTGCATTAAGTTGCATTAAAGCCACCAGTAGAATAATACAATACAGACGTTTATAGTTTAGGATAATAGCTGCTTATTAGACAGTTAATCGACCTTTTAAATTGTGATAAAAGCATTAATAACGTGAACTTACCAGACAGCGATGTCAGCAGTTGATGAACTCTGAGATGACTGTGTGAGGTTTTGGGAAGTGTAGTTATGCCATCATCCAGACCATACGGCTTTGCGCGGGAGGGATCAAACCAGCAAAGGGGCCGGCGGGCTTCCACATAGCGAGGCATTTTAAAGGAATACTGCACAAGAAAAACTGGTTTTCATATGATACAACGTTGGGACTGCAAAACTAGTAAATGGGAAATGGTGGGGTTCATCTTCAGATCCTGGCAGTGAGGAGAACGGGGCTGCCACTAATGTTTTATCTTTCATTTTTGATTATCAGTTATTTTACCCTTTAATTCCATTCAGCGTCAGCCAACAGTACTAAATGTACAGTAGTTCCCAGAGCTCAGATGTCTGGTTCAACCAGCAGTCCCAGTGTATTAGTTCCAGTTTATTATCGCACAAGACAAAGAAAAAAGGAGATATTCACATTGAAGAAGCTGGAACCAGACCTTTTTTTAAATTAAAAAACAGCTTGAATGATTAGTTATCAAAATAGTTGCAGATGAATTTTCTGTTGAACAAGTAATTGTGAATTGTTCTTTCAGCAGAGAATAGACGCTATGTAGAGCTACATGTAAAAAGATCAAATTAAACAAGTATACCTGAACAGTTAAATTAATTAAAAATAACAAGAAAAACCTTTTGCAGATCTTGTGTCGACGTTAACATTTTGTGACCTCAGTATTGCTAAAATCCTTGAAATTTGATTAAAAATGATTCAAACACTATCTAAAATATAACTTATCAGTGAAAAATCATGTGATAAAGTGTGTAGCATTAATCCCCAAAGTACTAGTTTCATAAAATTAGACAAAACGTGATCTTGGAAATACCTGGCACAAAGGGAGTCTTTGTTATTGTGCAATAAGCCCCGTGACTGCACTCACAAGGAGCAACTTGAAAAGTAATCTCTTTAAACAATGTGACAGTACACAATGACCAGCAATCCCATCCACTTCACTTAAAATATAATAGGCTATTATATTACATACGCTGAGACAGCCATAGCAGCAAACACACCTGTATAACACAGCACTCCGGGGAACAGAAATCAGGTAAGAAAACATCCTTGGCTTTAACAAAATGAAAGAATTAGGGAAATCGCTGGTTAAAATAACACCAATATTTCTCCCTCTAGATCACTTGTATATGATGGATCAAAGCTTCAGAAGAGCTAGTGTACAGCAGAGAGATCTAAAAGTGTTGAACCAAAAAGAGGACAGGGATCTCCAGCATAAACTGAACATGTTGGACAAGCAGTACCGGTACACTCGCAAGATGTTACAGCAAAGAAGAGAGTCGCTGATAAAGGAACGGAGAAGGGTGGTGATGGTAAAGGTGGTTGAGCCTAAAGCGACAGTCAACATCGCTATGAAAGACATCGGAGAACACAAATTTCAGACATCTTATGGCAGAAGATCGTACTCCAGCACAGCCCAGTATCCCAACAAAGGATGTGAACCGGCGGAGCAGAGTCGCTCGACATCAGCACCCCCTCCGTCAGTCGACCCCCCGAGCCCAGTGAGACGCAGGGGCTACATCCAGAGCAGCGTGTCTCTCATGCAGATGAAAAACATCGCAACTATTGACTCAATATCAGAAAAGGAGCTGGCCAGGCAACAGCAGAAAGCCCGAGAGGAAATGGAGAGACTGAGACAGTTTCAGAGGGAAACTTTACACAAGAGGGTGGCAGCGTTTATAGAAATGCTCAAGGGCAAAGGCACCATGGAAATACATGGGAAACCTCCGTAGAGGAACTCGGAAGTTTAGAGTCTACTCAGTTTTATTTCTCTACATTTCCAAGAAGGAAAAAGGTTTCATTTCTGTAGCAGGATTTTATTTTAAACAATGAGAATGTACATACTTTGTTTAATAAAAATGTATAAAAGTTTAATTCTATATTTTGGAAATAAATTACACAATATCCCCCATCTTCTTCATTGTTTTTAAAGCTTTGTGCACAGGAGTCTCCATGAGAAGGCTGCCGTTCTTCTTCCACTCTGGAGAATCAGGGAGCCCCTGGTCTGGAAAGAAACCAAATAAACGCAAATATAACAAGTAAATGTAAGTTCATGAAAACTGACAAATCAGATTTGTTAGAAGTATCTACATTTAAATATGTAAAGTTTGATTATTCCTGTCCAGACACCGATTCATTTTGATGTATTTCATACATGCCTTCCACCCGGCAAGTCAATTTAACATTTTATTATTGTGAACTACCTTATTGAACTATTGAACGGATATTTTTTCCTCTTAGTCTCCTAAATGATGATGTGCACACTAATTTGAATGAAGTAATTTAAGTGTGTGAGCTCTAGTGTGATGTTCTAAAGAAGAATGCCAGCAACCAGTGGTTGTACTGAGTTGCGGAATAGAAAGAGATCACTGATGCGGTCAACAGTGTGGCCGTTTTTAAAATCAGACTCCAGCTGAAGTTTAATTTATACATCCTTGACATATGTATTCTCCTAACAGTAATATATAGGCTTATATTGGAATCTCTAAGGCCGAGAGTTTATGCAGTTTTTTATGGCACCCTGTTTTCCTGTGCGATGTTGTTGTAATAAACCCCACAGGCTAAAACAATGTTGCAGACTTTTTCTGGCGTGTATAGTAGAGTCGTCCCCCCCCCCCCCCCCCCCCACTGTGGCTCGTGTGTGTAGGCTACGTGTGCACTATTGCTCGGCTCATAGGTCTTCTAAAAGAGCCAGATCTGCCATTGTCAATACATGATCAACTCATGACTTCTCCTTCTCCTGTTACAGGCTGCACCGCAAGTCCACACCGACTCGAAAAAACGTGCATACGCGAGGTCAGACCAAACGTGAGATTTTTTTTTGCAGCCTACGCTCAAGTTCAAATTGATAAATGCCGAGCTTTGCTTAGGAATCGGCGTACGCCCGTCCTAAGCCTGTTTTAGGTCGTACGCACGTTTCATAAATGAGGGTCACTGTGTCTACAGTTAACAGGCATATATTGTATTATGGATTATACACACAATGCCTATAAAAAGTATTCCACCCCCCTTGAATGTTTCACCCTTTTTGTTTTTTATACATGAAATTATTGTCAGTATAATTTGGCTTTTTTGCCGAGAATCTGTACATATCCATAGTTATCTGCTTTGAGGAACTTCTGCAGTATAAAAGTCCTACCTTCACATTCAAAGTGGACTCGTGTGGGAAGACATCGGGTGTGGTCCGTGTACTCCAGCGAGCAGAGAACAGCCATCTTCTCTCTCGGCACCGTGAACATCAGCACCAGTAAGGAACACAAAGCGTTACTCTCCATCACTTTCACAGACTTATGGAGTTCCTTTTAAAACAAGCAGGAAGAAAGGGTCAATGTGTTATTTTATCAGAACAATTTTTTTTTTAAACTACCGTTATTATAGTTCATGTTCCTATAAGAGATCAGCAAGTGAAATACTTAATTTCTTGCACTTGATTTATCTAGATTTTTGCAGATGTGCAAAAATCCCTGCAGGTTTAATTAGGTTGATATTTGTTGGTCAATTATACATCATAATAATTGCTTCATAACTAGTATGTTGTCAGAATTACAAAAATAAACTAAATGACACAAATGCTTTATAGGCTGCAAAATGTACAAAATGCCCAAAGATATTACATGTACGTTTATAGAAACTATAAAAGCCATCAAATATTAACATTGGAAACATAGAACCAAGGAAGTATTTTTGGTATTGGTATTTTTACTTTAAACTGCTTAAACATAATTATTAGTTGATTATTAAAACTGTTGCCAATTAATTCTGCGGATTGACTTATCAATTAATTTTTCTACCTTTCATACAATAAAGTTATATTTTAAATAAGTTACTGTTTAATAATAAATTCTACCATTCAACAGTCATGTGTCCTGCCTCTGCATTATTTTTGTTACTAATTTGGGTGAACTTGGCCAAGAATTAATATGTTATTATTAGAAAATGTATCTAACATTAGTATCTGATGGTTTGTTTTGGAAAACTCTTAATATTGACACACACACACCACACACACACACACACACACACACACAAAACCACACCACACACACACACACACACACACACACACACACACACACCACACAAGTACCTTAACAAGCTTCAGCTGCTGCTTGCGAGCGGCGAAGGCGTTGAGATGTTGGCTGAGGGGGTCTAGAAGAGTCCGGATGTCCGTCTGCATGTTGCTCTGCTCGGCCAGGCTCTTTAATGGAATGAACGGGGGAATGTTATCACGACTGATCCTCACAGTCGGCTTCAGGTCCATCTCCAGGTTGTAGTTTTCTAAGTAGACGCCATTGTAGGCCGTTGTCACAGACACGCACAATCCTTTACCTTGACGGGTCTTTATGACGCTGTACCCACCTGAATGACATCACGAGGGACAATGAAGACATATTAATAAAGAATCTGAAATAGATACAGTAAGGGTCACACACATTTTAATATATATGATTGATAGATAGATAGATGCCATTCATTTAACATCTCACTATTAAATATACAATAAATAGGTGAATGACATGAGTACCAATGATGTCATGAGCATGCAGGAGGTCTTTCAGTTGTGTATGTCTGGCCATCAGCCGCAGTAGTTCTGAGTTCTCAGAGTCTTCAGCCATTTCCTCATCCTCCTCTTCTTCATGTGCGCATTGTTTGTCCATAGATGCCCTCAGTTTCTGGAGACTCTGTGACAGGACGGTGTAACCAGCACCAACAAGAAAACACAAGTGCAGCATTATAAATACAGTTAATACAGGTTTTTTTGTTTTAATTTAGGTCCTTCAAATCTTCAATGATCCAAGAAGTATTTGGATTCCTTTACGTGAGTAAGTAGTGTGACTTGTGTGAGCATTGTGTCACCTTGTGTGTCTCTATCTCTGCCTTCAGCTGGTCTCTCTGGGTCCTCAGCGCTTCAGCTTTAGCCTTCAGCTCCTTCACACGACTCGGCTGCTGACGTTCACTTTTACGGCTTCTTGCCTGAACTTCTAGCAGACTCAGGTGACTCAAAACACCTGCGAAAAAGGGAAACACTTCTACTGGATGAACTTTCAAACGACAGAAGTGAACGTTGTTGTTAGACGGGGGACTATGTTTGCTTCAGCTAGCATTAAGCTAACGGCTCATCAAAACAAACTACTCCCAGCCATCTGTGTCGGCCATACAACAACGGCAAAGTAGCGTTACACGATCCAGGTTACCTTTCGTAGACGCTCCATCCATGATTCGCAAGTCTTTTTCTTTATTTTGTGTTGCTTCCGAGATGAAAACATCCAGTACAAACTGCGGATTTTTTTGGATTTTGGCGGCGGCTGCGTCATCATTTGTAGCCCCGCCCCCAGAATCAACCCCCGGAAGAGATTTCAAAACAACCATGTGTTGCGTGGACAGAAAGATTAGCCTGCAGGTAGGTTAATTTAACGCTTTATGAACACAACAAAAGAGGTAAAAACATGTCAGTTAATCGTATAGCGAATGAGCGTATTGGATGGTCTGCAGTTCTTGTTTTTAGCCGTAAAGATGTTGTTTATAACTAACTAACGTAGTGCTCTTGAATGTCTCCGTATGCAGCATGGTTAGCCCAACCCGGATTACAACAGGATGTGTTAAGGTGAGCCTGTCTCATGTTATTTCATTTGGTCGTATCTTTCTCACTACATTTTCAGAGATAAGATATTATTTCCTGCTGTTCGCATTTCTTCATGTTCAGTCCAGTTAAGCAACTTTAGATTTATTTTCCTACGCAGCTCGCTATGAATCAGCACCATCATCTCTTCAAGTCATTTGAATTAGTATCCCTACATTATTCCTTCCTGTAGTACCTTACCGTTCATTTATCAGGTCCAAGGTTATTAATTTGTCATGTGCACAACCGTTACAGAAGAATTCGTTGCAAATACAAAAGCTCATTCACCATCTAACAATTATCATTAAATACCTAAAGAGGAAACCACGCAATTAAAAGCAAAATCTGATGATTTTATTAAGTAGCTGATTCCAGATTATCAATTGAGAGGATTTTCTGGTTGTATATCACATATTAGCTGAGTATATTGGAGGTTTGGGCTGTTGATCAGACAAAACAAGACATTTGTCAAATTAGGCTCTGGGAAATGGCAAAGGGTATTTTTACTAATGATTAAATATTTGTTATTATATGGCCAAAGACAAATAATAACAACAATAACGGCATAATTTGAGTTGAATTTAATTTAAAATGTTCCTGTCTGTATAGTGGTCTTTTTTTTAATACATTTGTTGTGCTTCAGAGATTGCTTGCTGCTGCTTGTCTTTTGTGGTGCAGTATCTTGCAGTATACACTAAGGCAGTAGAGGGCAGAGTAGCAGGGCGCCTCCCAGTTCCAAACCAGTATTTTTGGATCAGCACAAGCAGGGGAAAGTTGACACAAAGGTTGTGACCTCGGTTTGTTTACAGACTGGAGGTTGCTTCGTGTAACGCTGCTTTTCAGCTTCAGTTCAGTTTAGGTGGTTTCACCTTCTCTCTGTTTGGGAAAGAACAGCAACGGCTCAGGGAATCCAGGGCATGAGGAGAGTACAGGGGGTGTGTAGGAAGAGGTTTATCTTTTTGCCAATCAAGTGAAGTGATTTGTTTATGATAACAAATAGTTGGATAGAGTTATACATCGGGCTACAACATGCCAGGAAAAGCTAATGCACCCCCCCCCCCCCCCCCCCCCCACACACACACACACACACACACACACACACACACACACATTTAATCAGTGTTTTCAATTTCCTTTCTTCAAGGCTCCTGGACTCTCCTGACTGATGGGTGTGAACAAAGACACTTCTCATCTGACTGACTGTGCGTCTGCAGGAGAACTTCTTCGACTGCAGCCCAGACTTCAAGACAATCAACATGGACCCGTCCTACCAGAAGCACTTTACGGTTGCAGACTATGTGATATTTGCAGTCCTGCTTGCTGCATCGATGGGCATCGGGCTATACCATGCTCTTTCAGGCGGACGTCAGCGCACCACCCAGGAGTTCTTGATGGCAGACAGGAGCATGAGGTGTCTCCCTGTTTCCCTGTCGCTCATCGCCTCATTCCAGTCTGCGGTGGCGATCATAGGCGTACCAGCAGAAATCTACACTCACGGTACTCAGTACTGGTTTATCGGCTGCGCCTATATTCTGGGCCTCCTCATTCCTGCTCATATATTCATTCCTGTGTTGTACAGACTGCGGCTTTCCAGCACGTACCAGGTATGCGGTGGCAGATTTTGTTTTTGATGTGAGAGTTCATAGGTTGGTGTGAATCCTTCATGACCTACAGTTCTCATGTTGTTTTGTTTGACAGTATCTTGAAATGCGCTTCAGCAAAGCAGTGCGCATCTGTGGGACTTTGACCTTCATCTTTCAGACAGTGAGTGCAACATTTTACATAACAAAGTGAAGGTCCCAATTTTTATCTCCCAATAACAACTCCAATACTTCAACTCAGGCTATCAGTAAGTTCTAAGTACCAATCTGATACCAGTTCTGTTTCTCTCCCAAATTAATATGCATATCTCACTTCATAGAACTATTTGGAATATTTTTTATGTAAGGTAACAAGAGGCAAGGGATTGCCACACTGTTAAAAGCTCAAAGGGGACAACTCACTTTTCAGTGCTTGTGCATGTACATTAGGGTATCTGGAATGCCTGCCAACCAAAGTAAAAAGAAATCCCTAGTCTATGAGTATACCACTAACAAGGCTCAAAATAGCACGTCCACGGTAGCATAATGAGGGTCCCTACATGTAAACCGAATTATTGAGGATTTTGTAAGTGTACAGACAGTTTATTAAAAAGAGAGTTTATAAAGACTGTACAGTATGGAATACAGGCAGGCGCCATCATGGGAAAAGATTGACATCTTTTCATCTCACTCTCGGCCTGAAAGCAAATAAACGTACTGTATTTCCAAAAATGTCCAACCATTTTTTTTTTTTTTTCTTCAAACAAGGTAATTATCACCCTGTTACCAATCCAGTGGATAAGATTGGTGCATCATTGTAAAAAAGCCTTGTATGAGCCTCTTTGGTTAATGGTTTTTGTTTGTTTGGTTTCAACCTCCTACCAGTTGGGGCAGTAGTGCACTGTCTATTAAACAAGGTGTTACAATCAGAAAGTAACTGCTCCAAACAGTCTATGAACTGCACTCAGGCGTTGCATTGACTGGAGAAACAAACTGTTTTTGTTTTATGAGAGGAAAGTAGTATAATAGGAGCTAAGTATTAGAAAAGGACACTTTACTACACGCATCTAAACTAATCAAGAAGGCAACTGTGGTGTCGTTCTTTTTAAAAGCAAAGTTTCCCAAACCTTTCCTATGAAGTGCATAGTTTCTGATTTGTCTCTTACTTGCCAGGTTATCTATATGGGACTCTGTGTGTATACCCCTGCCTTTGCACTAAATGCAGGTAAGAAAAGTTCATGGATTTCACTCTCACCTAGTGACTTTGAATTGATGAGATTGGTGGTTCAATGTGTTGCTGCATTTTCTTTCAGTTACTGGATTTGAATTATGGGGAGCAGTGCTGGCCACCGGCCTAGTGTGCACATTGTACACAACAATGGTGAGTTAGTTTGGTTAGTCATTTCCATGCAGCTTAATTTAACATTCTAACATTTAAATGAAATAATCCCTCTTTTTTTGTGTTTTTGGTATCTTAACGGGCCTAGTATGAGGTGTCTTGTCTATCTTGAACGCTCAGGAGGGACTTTACCCCCCTTTTAAAAAATACCACCCAAAGTTCTATAGAATTATAGTTTTCTTTGTCAAAAATGAAATGCTGAGTATTTTATCTGAGAAAAGTGTCAAAATGGCTCTGCATGAATGCATTACTAGAAAGAATTGTTGTTGACAGAAAGAATTTGAATCTAGAAGAATATATTAGCATGTATTAGATTCATTTCCCATGTGTCTTGTCTGCTCCTGACAGGGTGGTTTGAAGGCTGTCATCTGGACAGACGTCTTCCAGACCGTTGTGATGTTCGCAGGGCAGTTGGCTGTCATCGTGGTGGGAGTGCAGCAGGCTGGAGGAGTGTCTGAGGTCTGGAGGAAAGTCAGGGAAGGAAACCGCATCTCTGCTCTCGAGTGAGTCCATACTGCAGCATAGTGTGGCAGAATGACCAGGAGGAGGAACGGCTGAAGAAATCTGTACACAAATGCATCATGGGAATCAGTTCTGTAATGTTATATATATCTATATATATATCTCCTTTACTGGATTCAAAGAAACACTTATTTTTCTTTTGGTTTCATGTGGATTATAGCCCTTGGTGGTGTATGGCAACCTCCTATTTTTCTATACCTCGATATATTGCACAGGACAGAAAGTATTATTTTAATGGGGAAAAATTACAGTACATATTATATCTTTAAGTGAACAAATAAACACATTACAATAAACATCTGGTCAGCACATAAAGTTACTAAATAACACAAATCCATGTAACCAATTGTAAAGAACTGTAAAATCATTTTAATTATGCTCAAGACGATATTTTTAAGTTCAAGCACATAAAGTTTTAGGATTAGCCATTTAATACAAAACAAAAACATAATTTTTATTGGAAAACCCGAGACACAACAAAATCTAACTTCTCTGGAATGACTAGTTTTGATTTTTGAATAAATCAAATATATACATACACCACTTGTTTTTTTTTGAATCAACATGGAGATAAATTTCTATACACGTATTGATATTTATTACACCTTAGATTACATTGACTGCTATGGAGATGATACACCGTCTCGTATCGTCGCGTTGGTGTAAGCTGGCCGTTTTCAGGGTGCGCACAACCACGGAAGGCTTGTATCATGTGGATGTGCCAACAGTTTTGTTGTCATTACTTAGAATTCCCCATGGGGGAGATGGAAACTATGCACTGTAGCTTTAACAGTACCGAGACATTTAGTTTTAAAGTATTAAAGCATTGTTTCTGTATTGTCTTTTCTCTCGTGTTCAGCCTTAACCCAGATCCTACCGAGAGACACACCTTCTGGACTCTAGGAGTTGGGGGAATCTTTCTCATGCTGTCTCTGTACGGAGTGAACCAGGCTCAGGTCCAAAGATATCTCAGCGCGCGCACAGAGAAAGAGGCTGTCAGGTACGCACGCTGTTGATTTTCACTGTGATGCTAAAGAATGGTCCTTTCTGCCCGCAGGCTGTTACAACACGATAGTGTTTCCACCCCCACATTTGCTGTTCAAAATATCTCATGTCAGGTAGGTATATTTCTTGTACAAAATCTTTTGCTGCACAAGAAGTGTGCCCACAAAAACACAAAACTTTGTCAACACAAACTCGGGGGGGGGAATACATTACCGTAATGGCTAGAGCTAATTTGTATTCCATATCTTGGTCACAGTTTTTGTTAAATGTATCAAAATATGAATTAAAAGTAAACTCTAAAAAGTTCAATGCAAACAACCACAGTAACGCTGTGTTCATAAATCGCAGGTCTTTCCATTAATTTAGGCTGCGGCGGTGGGGGCGGCAGACAGGAACCGTACAATAAATGCAGCTGCCTCGGATCAGATTTTCTAGTGTGACTGGGACCAAGGGGGTGTTTAGCAAAACAGATTACCAAAAGAGGAACTCAAAAAGGCCTCATAAAAGCCTATTAATTCACTTTAACAACCAGTTTGACTACGTTTTCCCTTACTGCAGGTCTTGCTACATGGTATTTCCTTCCCTGCAGTTGGCTCTGGCTCTAAGTTGTGTCATGGGACTGGTCATGTTTGCACGTTACTGTGGAGAGGATCACTCTGACAAGCTGGGCACCTCTTCAAAGGATGCAGTGAGTTTCAGTTTATTTCCTCTTTTTAATGTTGTTATCGACCAAATCTGCTTCTTTTTTTTTGTGAAACGGGGATTTTTTCATGCAGAGTTATGTAAAAACTCTCCAGGACACACAGGTTTAACAGTAAAATTTCAGGAGCATGAGTATTTGCCTATTTCTGTTTCTTCTAACACATTAGGCTCGTTATGTAAATGTTCTATCACCAAGATTACACTGTCAGGTTTGTATTCTTTCTGGTGGCTAACACAATTATACATTGCAAACTAAATGGTTTTAGTTTTTTTTCCTTCAACGTGTTTTCCACAGATGGTGATATACTTTGTGATGGACATGCTGCAAGGTCTGCCTGGACTACCTGGACTGTTTATCGCGTGTTTGTTCAGTGCAGCTCTCAGGTACAGGACCTTCCACACAGTATACGGTGTACACACATACACACATATATATACAATATATATATCTATAATATATATATATATATATATATATATATATATATATATATATATATATATATATATATATATATAATATATATATGTGTATGTATATATATTATATACATATACATATATATTGTAGTATATATATTATATATATATAATAAAAACATTTTTGTGAGCATCACAGTTTGGTTGTGTCCCTTTCACCATAACTGGGGAAGAGTCGGTATAGAATCCAATATCACAGGCAACTTATTTAATAGTTCAGTGAACTTTAAACATTTTAAGGAGGCCTAGATGAAGTTAGAGGGGTCGCTGACGTGGTTTGACTTGAGTAAAAGTTAATTTGAATAAAGGTTTGTTGTTTCACTTACCTATTGAGCTATGGTGTTTTATTAGTTATGATGAGACTGTTCTGAGCCCACAGTTAAACCAAACAACACTGACTGAACTAGTTATTGTTCTGTAATGACACCTCCGGAATTATAAATAAAATGCATTTTATCACAGACTTTTAATCTTAATTCTACTTGTATACACCCAGCTAAAACAAATGCAGTCTCATACAACAGCTGCACGGCCACATCCTCCAAAATGACTATACTATACTAATATACTATAACATTCTAACCCTCATAAAGTTCAGATTAATAGCATGAACATTTTGATTTTATTAGAATCTATTAGACAGCTTGTATGCAGTTATTGATATCAAATCCATCAATTCATCAAACAGTACTGGTTATCCTGAAAAAGAACATGTGCAATGCATTCATGTTTGAAGCTTATGAGAAAGCTTTAATTCAAATCTGCCAGTTCTCTTCCTGCTCGGTGTAAAACCCTTTTTTATTGCAGTTACTTAAACTGAATGTATTGGTAGTAAGAGTAAGTTCAGAAGGTGAATAATAAACATACATTTTTATTGTTACTTCATGTATTTTGGAGATGGCAGTACTAGTAAGTACAGTATATATGTTTTGCTTTTCCTGTGCAGCACCATCTCTTCTGCTTTCAACTCTTTGGCCACTGTAACAATGGAAGACCTCATCAAACCACATTTCCCCACCATGACCGAGGCAAGAGCAACCCTGCTGTCCAAAGCCTTAGGTTAGCTCTCCGAAGCGCACCAGTGCACGATACAGAGCTGCAAAATAATAATTATTAAGTTTTAACTTGTATCTCCTCTACAAGCTATGTCATATGGGCTGCTGTGTCTGGCCATGGCCTATCTCACACACCTAATGGGGGATTCAGTTCTACAGGTGAGCTCACAGGTGGTCAATGGTCAAATAATAATATATATAATATTTCTCACTAAGTATGCACCGACTGTTATTATGTTTGATCTCCAGGTGGCTTTGAAGATCTTTGGGATGGTTGGTGGTCCTATTCTTGGTCTGTTTTGTCTCGGGATGTTCTTCCCGTGGGCCAACTCCACCGTAAGCCAAATCAAGTCAAGTCATCTTTTTTTATATAGCACATTTAAAACATCAAAAGGTGACCCAAAGTGTTAAGGCAGAGGGTTTAAGATCTGCCTCAATACAGATAAATAACATTACAGAGATAAAAGGTACATACCATGCAACAATACAACAATGTAAAACAAAACTGACATGATAAGCCAAAGTCAAGTCAAGAAATAGGAAGTTAGGAAAGAAGGATCAAATCAGGAATAGATTAAAAAGCAGTGTAGAGAATAAAAAAGAAGGTGAACAGGGGACTTGACAGAAGCCAAGCAGCCTTAAACTGAACTAAAAGCCAGTAAAAAATGGTAGGTCTTAAAATCAGATTTAAAATTGTGGAACAAGATTTTACTTGGGGCGGGAGGCTGTTCCAGAGCCAGGGAGCAGCAGCAGAAAAAGCTCGGCCACCGTTGGTTTTGAAGCATGAGTGAGGAGTTGTCGCTGTGAGGATGACCTGAGCACACAATATGGAGTTAGCAGGTCGGTGATGTATTGTGGAGCTAGTCTGTTTAAGGCTTTTAAAAAGAAATTGTGATATTTTAAAATCTATTTTGTATTTCACTGGTAACACTGCAGGTTGAACCTCATTATTGGGATCTGTTGGGAAGTCAATCATGGGGCAATATGCTGTGGGCCAACATTGGCATATAACTGCTATGCTTATTTTGGTCAATATGATCATGGATTAAAACACGGACGTAATGAAGTAATGGCTACTTGCTGGGATTTAGAGTAGAACTAATGTCACTTTTCCTTTTCAACTGTTTTGTTCTAGTTTTTTTTTTTTAGAGACATGAGCCGTTTAAAGTGTTCAGTATTTCAAACAACCAAAAACAAATCAGAGAACAATGTGTATATTTTGTCCCTCTTTCCCACATGGATTCAAATGTAGAAAAAGCCGCCTCTTGCTCCTCTTGAGTCTGTAGTTCATGTTTCACATTGAACACATCCTTTACAGACTCAGATTCAGCTGTTATTTTGTGACGCCGCCACTAGCGGGACAAATGGCCGTCGGCCTTATGGTAAATTTACCCTGCAGACTTGGTTTTTGAAACTTAATACAACAATGACTCAGGGCCCTGCGGCCGCTGTATTCACGCTCAGGCTAGTCCCTGAGCCAGAGTATTTTGGCTGGGGATTTTCTGAAAAATGAGTTAAAATGTGCACCTAATCTGGATAGAAACTCGACTGACTGGCATCCAGTTTGATTGTATGTGCATACAAGGGGTTATTCTTTTAATCATTTAGATGTTTTTTTGGACCTTGTGTGGGATCCCGACCCCATGTTGAAAAACACTCCTTACAGTTTTTTCATTCCTAATTGTAATCCAATAGGAATCATTCCTATTATGCTGTGTTTTATCTGACATCATCATATGACAATATAAACCTTTTGGCAACTAAATTTAGTTAGATAGGTAAATCGTTTATCATCCCACCACCTGTATCTGTGTTAAGTTTTAGTTTTCCTGTTACCAGGGAGCGTTGGCAGGTCTGGGGACCGGTCTGGCTTTGGCTTTTTGGGTTGGCATCGGGAGCATCGTCACTCGTAGCGCCAGCACAAGACCGTTGCCGCCCTGCAGAGCCGCCCTGCTGTCAGACAACACGACCACTGCCATTCATGCCGCGCTCCTTAATGTTACTCTGAGGTACGCAGGCAGCACAGTGTTTAGTTTTGACTGTGGTCATTTCGCAAGTTCATCATTTCTTTCTCTGTTCTTTAGCCGACCCTCTGGACTGAAGAGATTTTATTCATTGTCCTACATGTGGTACAGTGCATTCAGCTGCTTCATCGTCATTCTAATAGGCCTGATCATCAGCTTCCTCACAGGTGGGCGAGTTCTTACATGTACATATGTTCTCTATGATTTACAATCAATTTTTTGGGGGGGGGGGCATTTTAGGCCTTTGATTGACAAGACAGATGAAGTTATGAAAGGGGAGAGAGAAGGGGGGGTGACATGCAGCAAAAGGCCGCAGGCCGGACTCGAACCCGGGCCGGCTGCGTCGAGGAGTAAACTTCTATATATGGGCACCTGCTCTACCAACTGAGCTATCTGGGTGCCCATTTACAATCAATTTTAGTATTAACTTTCAAATGTTTTCTGTCTAGGCCCTATGAAAGAAGAAGATGTAGCACCAGGCACACTCTATCCCTTGTTAGGGAAACTGCTTTGCTTTCTACCGGAACACCTCAGAAAGAAGCTCTGCTGCGTGACTCCTCTGGGACACACGGTCAGTAAAACGCTCAAGTTTAATTACAGGATGAGCAACACATTTGAAAAACACCTCATAACAATTCCTACAATGAAATTACTTAAAGATTGACTTCCTCTCAGAAGTAATGTTAAGAATTATCCTGATCAGTCAAAAGTTAGGAGCAATCCTCCACTATTGCAATACAAGTAGATGTTTAACATAAGACTGTAACCGGCAAAACGCTATAATTAAAGAAAGATTATAAGCTCGGTTTGGAGTTGAGAGTTTGCAGTGATCTGCGCAAAAAGATATCACCACAGAGAAGTTATATCAAACAACTGTTTCAAGTGCAAACTACCAAAATCTGAACACGATCTTGTAGGTGTTGGATGAACGCTGTACCATACCTGGACTTAATGTCTTTTCACAGCAAGTGAGGATTTTAAGAGTTTTAATTAGCAGCACATGAGACGGACGTGTTGATATCTTTCAGTCAGGAACACTCGTCAGAGGTTTAACCATTTGTTGCAACAAATGAAAATACAGTCACGCTTGGCGCTGATGGCTCTGCTCTGAGGATGCTCCCTGGTTTAGCCAAACAGCATGATGGGCCAAATATAGTAGTATACAATAGTGTAAAATATGAATGACGTTTTTTGCTTAGAATTCACAACAATTCTCTGCCACAATTTTTTTTGTCCACAACAAAATAAATTGGCAGTACCAAAGATTTGTTAGCACAATGCACATCACCACAAGCCTGTACACATAGAGGCTTCAATGAAGAGAGCATGCAAGAGCATCGCAGCACCTGGGAGCACTTTAAAACACACTTATTTTATACAGTCTGTTTAAAACTCACAGAAGAAAGTAGTCAGCTAGTAAGTGAGAATATATATATTTATAATATATATTTAAAATGTACGTACAAACACACAGGCCTAGCCCAAAGCACGCCATTAAATAATAGCAACGTTGGTGAAGCAGGGATCAGTAAAAAGAGAGTCCTGTTTAAATGAGCCGGGCTGCCTTTTTGTGTGAGAGTGGACCGTGATCACTTTGTGAATGGAGAGAATTGAAGATTACAGCTGGGGCGGATGGTGTCATGGCTGTAGGAGCATCTTTACAGCTCGTAGTTGTCACATACTTGTAGTATTTAATTCCTAGTTATGAGTAGTGGTTAACATCACTTCATTCTTCTATATTCACCTTTTTAATGATCTTTTTAATTATTATTTAAGCTCTCAGCACAACAAAGGCCTTCACAAAACAAAGAATCCAATGGGCTGGCCTTCCCACGAGAGGACAAACCATCCCAGACAGAGACGGACACATTTTTTCCTGAGACTCATACACCTCTTGTGGAGCATGAAACAACTGTGTGATATCACAGTAGTTTCATGTCTGGCTGGAAAGTCTGTACACTTAGCACTTGGACTCAAACAATATGGATTTTGTATTTCTCTTTTTATTGCCTTTGCTGTGTGATGAACGATGTCATTTGCATTGTCAAATGCTGCAATGCCGCAACAAGGTCAAAGCTGAATAATGTCCAGTCGACACAGGGTTGTTTAAAGAAGAGTTTTAATTTTACAGAAACAAGTTTCATTTATGCAGTATTTTAAAGTGTATGAGTTATGTTTATATTTGGGTTAAGGCAATACCCCAGTTCCACAAACACCATGTAAACACCTTGTCCAACCTTAGAATCAGAGTTCTCATAACACAGTAAACAGACCTAAATAACCGCTTCTGTAACTGGGGAATGTTTTGCATGTATACAACTTAACGAGGGTAAGATCTGGTTGCACGTCTGCAGATGCTCCGTAGGTTCCCTCGACGAGTTGTAAAGAAAATTAGAACAAGTAGGTCTGCTTAGTTCTTTTGGGGACGGATTGTAGAGTTGTTACAGAGAATGTGTCCAGCATTTTCTCATCAGATAAACAATCACTCACATTCACACACCAAATTGTATTTTTTTTATTTTTAAACTGTAGGCTAAGTCTGATGTATCTCATATCCTAGCCCTGCTTCCTTTGAGTGGCTTTGTCACTTGTCAGGCCGCCGTTGGAAATGATTTGCCTGTGTAAAAAACAACAACAATTAATTGGGAACACATGCCCATTTCATACTCCTCTCCATCATCATCATCATCCTCATCCTCATCCTCCTCTCACACTATCCCCTCCAACCTCCCTATAATCTTTTTTCAGAGCTACCTTGTCCTCTCTGGGCTCAGACTTTTCCCAGGGAACAGTGAACGTAGCGCACATCAGGTCAAACGTGTGGCCGAGCCCAGGCTCCTGCAGTAGCAGTTAGCGGTGGGGAAACAAATGATTTGCGTATGTATCGTAATTTTTTGTGTGTGTTTTACAATCGATTATTTTCCCCAGAATCAATATTTATTTATATATATTTTTTACCCTTGTTTGTCAGTACCGCTCCGGCTACTACATCATATCCGTTTCCAGCAAAACGGAGCGAAAACACGTTGTATGCTTCTTTACAAATGAAATGTCTGACTGTCTGACTGACTGACATGTGATGTGTATTCTTTTTAGAAAACAATTTAGATTTTTATGTAACTTTTGTTTTTGTTAAAGTAGGAAAAGAAGATCACAAGAATACTGTCGAATCAACTTCCAGAATCGCAATAAATTGAAATCGAATCAATGTTAGAAAATGCCAACTAGAAATGTTTTATACCGATATACATTCTATACTTGACTACTGTTTAACACTACTGCAGCTGTATGAGATGACCTGTGTGAGATGGTAGTGCCTCACTTTTTAAGGATGTATGTGTGAATTTTGTCTGTATTGCAGCTGAAATACTGAATACTTTTTTTTAAAGGATTAAAGATGATGTACAGCTCCCTTACATTGTTTTGTCCTCTTATTTAAATTTTCTGCAACTGAAAAATAATTTTAGTTGTGTCTCCTGGCTAAAGTTAAGTCTTTCCTGAACAGGCCGATCTAGAAAAGGCGATTCATGCTTTTATTAGTTCAAGGTTGGATTACTGTAATGCTCTTTATGTTGGTCTGAACCAAACCTCCATCTCACGTCTTCAGCTTGTGCTAAATGCTGCTGTTCACTTTTTAATAAATGCATCTAGACGTGCACACATTCTCTACACCTTCCATTGACTACCTGTCCGTTTTTAGAATTGATTTTATTTTGGTTTTCAAGGCCTTAAAAGCTTTCAATGGAGTATTTTATTTTGTAGTATTGATACTTTTACTAAAGTATAGCACTTTTCACCATTGCATGTTTTTAGAACATGGATCATTCTTAGGGTTAATATTTTGGCCTCTGCACCTTTTGATTTTGACTTTTCAACTTTATGAACGTTTACAAGATAAATGCTTTATAATATGTTTTTTGGTCTTTTAGAAATGCTTTGCATGTGACCCTTTACTATATCAGTCTTGGGATAATGTTTATATATTTAACTTATTTATTTAACTAGGAATTTTTTTTTAAGATACAAATACAAATACGCCCTATGGCAGAATTTCATATGTATGTACCTACGATTTGGATTTCATGAGTCATCAGCCACATTATTCCAAATAGCCTCCCAGTACAGAGTCACATTAATGAACAACATTTACATATTGCACAATAACATGACTGACATGAGCCAGATAAAGCTGCAATCAGTTAGCAACCTCCTTCGGACAGTTGACTTTACATCTGGTTCATATTTGATAATATGGTCGCACCCAGGTTGTGCATATGTAATGTCATTTATTTATGGTAGTACAATATGTTATACATTTTGATAATACTGTACATCCTGTGTTTGGATTTGATTGGGTCAAAAAGTCAAGTATACAAATAAGTTTTTGACCCAATGCTTTACTGAACCCACTGACTTTATTTTGAGCATATCATCAACATTTGATGAGCATTATCTAATATAGTGTGTATAATGTTGGGCTTTTACTTGCCGCATATTGATTAAAAGCCTCCTAATTACAATTTGACTGACACATCTGAGATCTTTGCTGTGAGCTCAGAGTTCAAATTGGGTTGTTTGGAGCTATAGCTATATAAAAAGGCCAACATGACATGCCATAAAACATCTTTTGTTGCCTCTGGTTTTGCATGTGCAATACGTTTCTGTGAAATATCAGCTGCACCCACTGCACTTACACAAACAAGACATTTCCATTTTTGAAAGTCAAATTAGATCCGCATAACAGCCTTTTTTTTGACTTTGCATGTCTTCCCGCCGTTCTTTTCAGTTTATTTTATTTCCCTTTTAAGCTGCTGCAGCAACCGCTGCATCAGTGTGCTGCAGTCGTGCGTTACAGACGGGTTCTTCTAACTTTGGGAGGCGCTGCTGTGATGGTTCACTGATGCAAACCAAGGAAAACCGGTGAGCTGATCTTTCTCTATTGATTACGTTTCATTAAGATACAGTACATGTCATATTTTTCCACGAAAATCGTGTTATGTCATACAAGCAAGTTACAGTGACACATGCCACGCAGATTCTTAGGAGTTAGGTGTTTCAGTGTTTTTGTAAATGTCATATTCTTATTTTTAGAAATTCAGTGCAACCACATCACTATTATCTACAGTAATAGGCCATTTAGTCTGATAGGATCAGAATATCTGTTCACAGGATAGGAGGAAACCACATCCATTTGCTTATTATAACCTGGTGAATCCTCTTTAACAAAAAATTAGTGATAAAACTATTTAGCTGTTTAACTAAACTTTTGTTAAAAAAAGAAAAAAGGTAATTGAGAAATATACAGTAACCACAATTATTTTTATATATGCTCATTTAAAATCAATGAAAGATTTCTAAGAAGGTTTTCTTCATCCAAATCAAGATGGGTGTCAGAGGGTGTCACAGGCTTTCCTGATTGTACAGTCCAATGTGTGATTTAGGGCCACAACTTATTTATTATCCTCCTGTAGAGACTTGACAACCAAAGTGAATGCTGACAATGAGAACATTCTGTATATCACACCAGCTAAATGAAATAAATATAAGAAGTTACATTTCAGATCTTTGTATATGTATGATGGAAAAAGATACACTGTGTGGGGCAATGCACTAAGGTCAAAGCTCTTTAAGAGGAAATTAAAAAAAAAAAATAAGAAAAGGATTATCACAAAATATCTTCTGATCAACCCGGCTCTTTTTATTTTAAGACTCCACCCTAAAATTACAAGTACACCAAAAGTGAACTTTACAATGATAGATATCTGTCTTTTGCACGCTAAAAAAAATCAATGGCATGTAGAAAAAGACCGGCAGACCAAGTGTCACATATTTGGTTTGGAACATGTTAACTCCTTAGATTTTACTCTGGAAAAATAAAAATACAGTATGCACAAAGAGAGAAGCAATAGTTTTTGAAGAAGGTCTGAGGAGTTTGTGAAAGATATGGAGCTCGCAGATGAAGAGGAGGAATGAGTAGTGACTAATCTAAACCTCATAATGTAGATAATGTAAGTTCATACTATAAAACGATAAATTACATGAAATCAAATTGGTTAAGCAATAATTTGTTATATAATTTCTGGAACGAACGTATCAAAAGTCTTTGTCTGAGAAGGTTTTATCCCCTCCCCCCCCCCCCCCCCCCCCTTCCTTCTTTTGACTTATGTTAGCTGTTTGTCTGAGTCATTGTTTCCATCACCTGTACCTCAGTACACTGGATACATACAGTACATGGTGTACAAAGGTAATACCCATATTGTTAAAACAAAATGAACACTGAGATAAAGAGTCTCAATTTGCCTTCAATGTTTTTTTTGGAAAATAATTTTTAACGGTACATCGAACTATGGTCACTTTAGAGAATAAGCCCAAGAAAATGTATAAGATGAAATGGTAACTAAGGCCACAGTTTGATCTTCTCTCTCCATCTGACAGAAAGACACAGCACATGTGTAGGATGTAGCTTTGACCGTTTTATCTGTTTCCCGACACACAAGGCCTCGTTAAGAGGCTCAAAAACAACAGAATAGGGGGTAGAGATTTAATATGAATTTTCCATTGCCTAGTCTTTATGTAATAAAAAAAAGGAAAGATGTCTGGGCTTGCAGTGTTTAAAAAGTATACACAGTACAGCAGGTGTGGATCATCAGTGGATCGCCAGACCTTTGTTGACCAGAGGCCAATATGAATGACTTCTTCTGTTATTGATTGTTTGCAGGAACAGGATGTGGGCCTTTATAATTCTTTATGTCCTGGGACTTAACGTCTGTCAGGTACGCCAGCGACATGCCACATTAGATCTTACAATTCAAAATTGTAACATTGAATTGAATTGAATGATTTTCTTCTTATTTTTCTCAGGCCAGCGGAGAAGGTAAAATGATTTTTATTTTGAGATTCAAAATGAGCATAACACTGTTTGGAAACAGATAAAGTGGATGTGGTCTTTTGAAACCTATCGCATTGGGGTGGATGTCTGTCTGTTTTGCATCGTTCCAGGTAAATCAACACAAATGCAATATGTCAAACTGATCATAGAGGAAAGTGCAATCAACAACATAACTCAGATTCTGAAAGGTTTTGACTATAACAACATCCGGGTTGACAACCTAACAAAGACAACACGTAAATAGTTTTCTAATATTTACAATGCATGTTCTAATTGATTTTAATTACAGAGAAAAAAATGAATCCCTGAGTTAAACTATTTTGTTTTTTGCTTTTTTAAATCAGTGTGTCAGAATGTCTCGGCCGACACAGTGTGTAGCTGCATGCCAGACTTCAGATGGAGCAATGAAGTTTGTCAATCTCAGAAATGTTGCGGTGACAATAACTGTATCTTCACCAACATCCCGGCTCCCATGTGTGTTTCAAACAATTCAGGTATTTATTTTACTATTTCTTTTACTGATTTGCATGTCCGTGTGTATTAATCATGGATCTTTTTTCTTCATAGTTGCTGTCAGTGGATCAATTTATTTAAACGTGACTTATCAAAATTGTCTGAAAGAAAAGACCTCTACGGAATTCCAGCAGTGTAATAACGAACTGTTGAAAAAGGTAAAGACTAACATTCATATATAAACAGCATTGCTTAAAATAATTGATTTTATAATTGCATCATAATCATGCAATTAATTTAGGTACTGTCATGTGCCAATAGCACACTGATGTGTAAATGAGTTGTTGCCTTGCAGATGAAAGAAGTATTCAGCACTTTGATGGGATTTGACATCCTAACAATAAAGCAATACAGGTACTTGCTTTTTATTTACTTAATAAAACATGGGTTATTCTTTGGTTTTCAATATGTGACTGGAATCTGTACTTTGTCTTCACTGAAGGCTTGGAAGCATCATTGCAGATTTTGAAATGATCGTTGCTTACAGCTTCAAACAACAAGATCTGATTAACGTATTGCAACTTCTGAGTGGAAATCTGTCAGCATCTCTTGATTTGGTGACCACAGGTAATTACAGTATATCTATCCGAGTGTGGGATGCACCTGTTAGGATCCATTTTAAACCTGGATTGAATGAACATGACAACATGAATTAACAACAGCACACTTAAGTGACACCCCGAAGGCTACTGCCAATAAAAAGAAATGGAATATTATCATTCAGTTTCAAAGTGAAGTGAAGTTATAGGCTCTAAACTGAAAAGTACACTTGCTCACAGACAGATACTGTACACCATCCTTTGTGAATGTATAGCTTATTCTTGGATTCTACACTGATGTAGGCCTAACGCTTATTTTCCACAGGTTTTGTCCATTTAAACATGACACCTAGCCCTGTATGCTCCAGCTCCCACCCCAGCATCACGTGCACATTACAGGAGGACCTGAAGACCCCACCGCTGTGGAAGCTGAAAAGAACGGACGGAGAGTTTGAGATATTCAACGGCACAGAGTCAGGAGTGACATCAGCACCAGCGGTGACCAGTGTCAGACTTGACACAAAGATATCAGAGCGTTGGGAAGGTATATTTATCTAGCCACTGTATTTACATTTTACACTATTTAGCCTTCCACTGACCTGCAGTGAGTGTGCAAATGTGTTCTTCTACTTAAGCACTGTACTTAAGCACAGTCTTTAAAGTATTTGTACTTTATTTAAGTATTTCCATTTTCTGATAGTTTACATTTCAAGTTGTCCACATATTGGAAGGAAAAGTATTTTTTACTCCACTCCTTTATTTACTAGTTAGCCTAACCTGAAAAACCCAGAAAGTGGGGAACAAAAAAGACAATATATTTTACATTTATATATTTTATATCCCTTGGAAGTTGGTGTGGATCAAAACAAAGCTAAAAGGGGATTTTTGTTTTTTCATTCATCAGGTGGAAAGAAAAACAATTCTAATATTGCTCTGTATCTGATATGTAAAATAATTAATTTAATTAATTAATTAAATAATTGCTGGCGAGTTTGCCACATCAATTTAAAAGGTGATAAGGTTGTGTTCTCATAGATTGTTTTGTCTTATCCATTTGTTTTCTTAGGAGAGTACTCATGTACTTATACTCAAAAGTTAGAGTCATACACCATAACTCACAAAGCCAGTGGTGTAATGGACATAGCCCTCCTGCCAAACATTCACATCACCACATTACCAGAATTTCCACGCTGCAGACCAAAATCCGATTTTGTGAAAGTAAGAGTCAACTGTGACATAAGGAGCAAAAGCCAGGAAAATTATACTGTGACGTGGAACGGCACAAACATCTTTAGAGATATAACACCTTCTGGTAAGTACATTTTATGCTTATTCATTTCAATAAATCCTCGGTCAAACTGAAAAAAACCTGACATGCATATGTGATCCTTGCAGGTCCTTCTGGAGGTGTTTATTCAGGTGATACAATTGTAAGCTGTACCAAACCCAAGGATGGGAGCAAACCACAACTATCATGCAATTTCATAAACGTTTGTGATGAACACCAAAAAGCTTCAACTGATGTCAATATCATATATGGTTTGTTTTAGTGTTAGTTAAACTGTGTCAGAAAACCATGGCTTTGTCCCACATTATATACACATATTTGCTGGCAATACATTACATTTTTGCCATTTTCATTCTGAGTCCAAAATGGGAATTGTATAGCTCCACTATATATATAGTCCTAAAATACACCGACAATGGAATGAAAACTATAGTGTCCATAGTACATACATTACTTTTAGCAGGAAATCTGAAGATGCACAAATTCTGAAATATTAATTTTATGGAGTACTGAGATGTTATGCGTTCCCTCGCAATAGGTTTTGTGTTACCGCGCAAAACTTTTCTTCTTCCATTCATTCTGAGCAATGTGTCTATTTCCACTCAGCTGCCAGCGCAATTAATCAGCTCGTTGCATTTTAATTTGAGCTGGGAATTATGCTGATTTAGACCTATTGCTCAATGGGCAGATTCATAACGATGTGCTTATTTAAGGAATATATATACCATGAAAATACAATGCTATGAAATTCAGAATTCCAGATACATTTCTTGTTCTACCAAAGTTGACTTTGTAATAATTGTAGTTACTGTTTTTCCAAACAGAAACTGATAAATTCTGCCCAGCTCAAGGGGATTGGAAAGACACCAAGGCTGACTACACTGCTTACTTAAAATGCCCGAACGCGGCTGGACAAAGACAGAGGAAATGCTCTGCAGGGGGGACATGGGAAGCAGTGGTCGCACATTGTGTGAACCTGGACGTGAACCTCGCGCTGCAGCAAGCAATTGTAAGACGTACTTTCAAAGCTGAAGGTTATAAAACAAGATCTCCATCATGTGCTAGAAAAGTGACTCATACCAAACATATTCTGAATTTGAAGCAACAAAGTATAAAAAGTGTACAATTCAAAAGGTATAATCTACTGACATTATAGTCAGTAGATTATAGCTTGCATGCGTTAGTTAGTCTCAGCGCTTTGGAGATTAATATCTTTGGTGGTAGCTCATGTTTACATTTTGACACAAATATTCACCATACATAATTCATCATTGTTTTTACAGATTGTCGACGTCGGACTTGGCTCACCAGATAAAAATGCTGCAAATGTATTTTCCCTCCTTGGGAATATCACCAATAACACAAAGGCTATCAACTCTTACGCCAACATGAATGCAACCGTTCAAGTACTCATCAGTCTGAGTCAAAAGTCTATCAGCATAGTTGAGGAATCAGCAATATATGTAAATATTACAGAATCTTTGATTATCTTTATGGAGAGCTATTATAGGATTTCAACCAAAATGGAGGCAAAAAAAAAATTACTAATATATTTGGATGGTTTTGTTGTTCTTGTGTTGTATGTTTGACCATGAGTATTTGTTGTAGTATTAAATCTCCTAAACCTATTAAACCTTACTGTTACCACAAACCACGTGAAATCAAGCAGGACTAAAATCTTTAGGATTACCACTTTAAGATACCAATAATGATTATGTTGTGCCAATATTTTGTGTAATTATAAACAAATAGACATACTTTTAGCATACATGTTATATTTGACTAAACTGCAATTAAAACAAGCTTCTTTGTTTTCAGGACTTTCTGGAGTCCTCCAGTAATTTGCTGGAACGGCCTCTTAAGGATTCATGGACCCTGAACACTGGCGAAAGCAATAGTTCATTGGCTGACAGTTATCTGACTTCTGTTGAGAAATTGATTCAGAAGACGAACAAAACATATACAAACAAACAAAACAACCTAGAGGTAATGGCATCCATTTGCACAAAGGGGTCACCGTGCAGCAATACGGTGTTCGATGTCACCGTCAATCTTGAGCCAAGCCTCGGCAGTGTAAAAACAGCAGGGTTTAAAGAACTGCAGAACTATTTAACCGAGGAAAAGGACTTTGAGCCTAACAGCATCGTTGTGTCAACAACAATGACAAATACTGAAAGTAAGGAATTGAAATCAGTTAATGTTAATATCAACTTTCAATTGCTAAAGCCTAGGCCTCCGAACGTTCAAATAAAGTGCGTCTCATGGGACAATAACACCAGAAGTTGGTCAGAAGAGGGCTGTGAATGGAAGGGTTCTTCTGAAGAAAGACTTTGTACTTGCACACATTTGTCCTCATTTGCCATTCTAATGTCAAGGTATCCCACAGAAATTAAGTGGCTAACAGAGGTGACCTATGTCGGACTGTCTATATCAGTCGTGTCACTTATTATCAGCATGGTGATAGAACTGACTGTCTGGAGCGCTGTAGTTAAGACCATTGGTTCATATTTACGCCATACTGCCCACATACACATTTCTCTATGTTTGCTAATTGCCGATGGCTGTTTTTTAGCATCTTCTAATCCAAAAGATCTTACAGAAATGTGGTGCAAGATCTTTGTGCTGTTGAAGCATTTCTGTTACCTGTCCATGTTCTTTTGGATGTTGTGTCTGAGCAGCATGCTTCTTCACAAAACCATTTTTCCGTTCCATCAAACGAGCAAAAAAGCCTACATGAGATTCTTTCTATTCCTGGGCTACGTGTGTCCGTTGCTGATTGCTGTTATCACGTTTCTTGGCTATAATGGTGGTGCTAAAGACGTGTACTTTTCCAGTGATACCTGTTGGCTGCGTTATAGTGGACTAATGAAAGGGTCCATCCATACATTTGTCATACCGGTCGGTATAATTGTCTTATTCAACGTGTTCTCCATGCTGGTGGTAATCATGAAGCTTTTGGATCACCCTATAAATACAGACAAATCCAATGAAAATGAAAATGAAAAAAAGGCTGCATTAACTGCCCTGAGGTCAGTTATTCTTCTGACGCCGATCTTCGGTGTGACCTGGATTTTTGGGTTTGCTGTCATGCTGCTTGACCTCACAATTGGAACTGTCGCCTTTGTAGTCAATTATGCCTTCACCGTGCTGAATGCATTCCAGGTACGGTCAATGTAATCTTCAAGTGAACATCTGGTCCAGTAAATGTATTTCTTGCTCAGTAATCTCTTCTCATTTCTTTTGCAGGGTTTGTTCATTTTGTTAACCACGTGCCTGGGGGACAAACTGGTAAGTTTCACTTCTTAAAAGGAAAGGTAAACCTAAGTCATAATGTCTTTCATGTCTTGGATCAATTATGATGTTTGGTAAGGTGTTTCAGCAGAAAATATTTGTAATATTCAAAGCATCAGGAATCAGAGAGGAACGGCCTTTTCTTGCAATTATATCAACCAAACTTCAGTAGTCACATTTTTTATTTTTTACAAACTATAATATATATGTATATATATATACACAATATACTGTATATATAAACTGCAGATGAGGCTACCTACAAAATATTTAAATATAAGGGGAACACTTTTAAAACATCTACTTTGTTGTAGCTGTTTAGTTTTATAGGATCTGTCATTTTACCTGTTTAAAACTGTAGTGAGTGAATTTTGCCTAGTAAAGCATTCACAATGCCGGTGATCAAATTAATGTGGTTTTTTGTGAAGTCTGATGGTCTTTATGCTAAGCTAAGCTAAATGGCAGCTTCATAGTTAACAAAACAGATATGAGAGGGGTATCGGTCTTCTCATGAAAAAGTCAAAATATTCCTTTAAACACATACATAAACTTCATTATATTGTCATTGAGTGCATAAAGTTAAATATGTTTGGACTTTATTAAGGAGTTCATTGTGCAATAGTTTGTGTAATTATCCACAAACAAGTTAGTAAAGCATCATTAAAAATGTTTTAATCCAATTTTGACAGACCCGTGAAGCACTGCTGAATCGTCTCAGGAAAAATGTAAGTGTGCTCTGACTGGGTTTACT
Source organism: Etheostoma spectabile (assembly GCF_008692095.1). Taxonomy (NCBI): domain Eukaryota; kingdom Metazoa; phylum Chordata; class Actinopteri; order Perciformes; family Percidae; genus Etheostoma; species Etheostoma spectabile. Next base: position 1,589,024 of record NC_045752.1, read on the forward strand.
CATATGTTAAACGCCACGATGACTATTAATACATTTACACATCCTTCTCCTGTGCTCACCAGGATTCAGCATCGACTACTGACAGCTCCACGAAGTTAGACTCCACTTGGAAGCAGTGAAAGTCATCCTACCAAACTCTTACATCAAAACAAACTACATCTTGCACATAACACCACAGATAATAACTTAACCAGGAACACCATCTAAATGAATAGATTTCCATGACATAGGAATGTTCAATCCTTATTTGTGAACATGATTGACTCTCTCAAAAAGCCAGAGACCAGAGATGTAAAGCTTGATTAATGGTTTTGCGGAGGCTCCACGCTGAGCTTTCGCTGTAGTCTACGTAAGAGGCCTGTTGTTTATACTTGTACGTTGGTGTGTGCGTCGATCACAGCAGGGCCAGCATGTGCGTGTCTGTGTGGGAGGAGTGTGTGGTAGAGTGAGTGAGAGAGTGGCGGCGATTAGCTTCGGAGCTTACCCGATTCTAGAGTCATAGTGAGAGAAAAAAAGTGCAAAGTCCCCTGTGCCACGGCTGAGCGACGTATAGTTACATTTTTCGAGAAGTGCACATCAGGCTAAAGCACCGACGTAGTTTTGTGTCTCCACGTACCTACGTACGTAGCCACGGCGTAGATTTAACGCTGAAGTATAAATCAAGCTTAAGTCTCAAATTTATGATGTCATCAAGTATGAAAACATACGCCTTGGTGCTCTCAGTGTCATCTATAACATCTTTCCCAATTCATTGTCTGTAGAGCAGACTTTATATTTGATGACATCATCACAAATTTCAGTTCTTGGATTTGGGAGAGAGTTGTTCCTTTTTACTAATAGTTTTGGATTGTTGATAGGAAAAACATGATTCATTTTTTTTTTTTTTAAATGGTGCGTGGTTCCCCTTTATTAACTCTGTTGATGTGACTACTTTTTCGTTTGGTTTATTACTTGCACGATGGCATGTTTGTTCATTAGATACATTTTTGATTGCTAAAGCACTGAAACACTATGCACAACTCTAGTACATACTTAGTTGTATGAATGGGAGTTAAGCCTACGTCTGAATGTTGCTAGAGATCCTCTTTTCTTCATTTTCCTTGCCTTGTTCTGCCCACTCCTCGTCTGTGTCATCCATTGAAATCCCTTTCTGGGCTGCCATCTTGCGGTAGGCCTGGCACTCAATTTCTGCTCTGCAACATACAAAAACAGGGCTATTTATGTATTTAACCGATAGTGTCATCGTATAAGGTTATTGGACTGTGTGTTTAAAATAATAATTAAAGTGACCCAAGTGAGAAAATCAAGGTGGATATTCAGGGAATCAAATAACACCAGTGGTGGAAGAATTGGAAAACTGGGCTTCATTGTATACTTTTTTAGGAATCGAACACAGTCACGGTGTCCATATATTTCGGCTATCCGCACTGGTTTGTCTCCGCAGCAGTCCTCCTTGTCCATAGGCGCATGGAGGGAGTGCAGCAGCCGGAGGACAGCCAGCCGGCCAAGCTCTGCAGCACTGTGGGCAGGAGTCCATCCATGCTCCGTTCTCAGACACGGCCTGGCTCCGTGCTCAATAAGGATCCTGACTGTTTCTGTGTGCCCTGTGGAAAAGGCATCATTGGGATCTGACATTAAGAACCTGATGATTTTTGAAATCTGGGTGGTTAAAAACAAAATTCTTACCTACTGTCGTAGATGAATAAGATGAAAGAAATATAAGCAGTAGAAAAAACAATAAGTTCAGTATTGCAACTAAATATGGCATTAAAGGCACAATCCATTAAGTAATTAGTTAGTCATTAGGAGAAACAATTATGAAATGTATCAATTGGTGACCGGCAGAAAATATTCCCTTTTTCCAGCTTCTCCAATGTGACAAATTGCTGCTTTTCTTTGTTTTATGTCATTGCAAAAATACTACTGTTTACTACGGTTTATAAAGCGCTGAATGATTTAGGCCCAAAATACCACCTGGACCTCTCGGGTCATCTGGATCAGGTCTGCTTTTCGTCCGCAGAGTCAAAGCAAAACATGGACAAGCAGCGTTCAGATTTTACACACCATACATCATTCCTAGATACCTGCAAGTCGGCTGCAACTCAATTCTTTTTAAAAATCAAGACTGATAAAGGTTTACTGCTGCCGTTTATTTAATCAAATTGTGAATTTCTTTCACTGCACTGTGACTTTTATTTTATACCTTGTATATCTATATATATCTTATTTTACATGAGCTTGTTTTTATTTTTCCATACCCTTGACCTTTTACTTACTGTTTTGATTTAGATTTAAATGTCCTTTTAATGTTTTATGTAAAGCACTTTGGAATTGCCTTGTTGAAATGTACTTTATAAATCAATTTGCCTTTCCTAAATATGTTTGGGTCTGTTGCTCTGTTGGTCACACAAAACAAGACATCTGTGGATGACATGTTGGACTCTGACTTTAACATTTTAAAACAGACCACTCAATTAATGGATAACATGTATTCATTGAAAACACAAATCCCTCCCACATTGATTGACAGGTCTTTTAATAAGGCTACTAAATCTAAGATATTGATGTTTTCTGATCAGGGTTCAAAATTAATTTCTCATCCAGCAGCCAAAAAAAAAATAGGCCAACATGTTTAATCCTGATAATTTGAGAACCATATCTTTCTACCCCAACATACAATTATGGATGTGTAATTCGCCTTTGAAGAAGAAACAACTGGGCTTTTACATTTGGCGATATTTTGTTGCTTACACTAAGTTACAGCACAAAAAGGCTACATTATTTTATTTTATATATGAAACTAACCACCTTCAGAGCATTTTGGACCCCCACTCCCGGCCGTGGCCATCATAGTCATAACTTAGCAGCATTGAATGGCAGGTGTTAAACTAGCCTACTGATATTTAAGACCTGCCGGTGTATCAGGAGCTACGGATGGTACGTTTCCACTGATCCACCATCTACCTTTAGCTGCAGCCCAGTGAAGAGGAGTCTTGTAGCTCCAGTCGATATCTCTCTGATTGGGATTGCATTCATTTTGCCTCAGAATCTCCTCAACTTGATCAAAATCCCCCGCTGCAGCTGCTTGGTGCAGCTCTGTCATTTTCGTTACCATGGTTGCCTAGCAACAAGTGTAAACGGTAAATGCTGCCACCTGCTGTAGGTAGGGGGGGTGTACCAGGTGTGTCCATTTTTTATTTTTTTCAGAAATGTGCCTCCCGCGATATCATGGAACCATAGACTGTTTATATGAAGGGGTAAGCCTCTCTTCACAACCACAACGCGTAGCAGCTTCTATGGCGCCATTTTGATGCTAACAAGCCTTTAGCCTTCCTTTGTCTGCCATTCATTTTGACGTCACTTTGACAGCAAATAACTTTAAATCTGAAGCGTTTAAAGACTCTATTTGCCCATTGTTTGTTTCTTAAAGGTCTCATGACGTGGTGCTTTTTGGGTGCTTTTATATAGGCCTTAGTGGGGGGGGCTGCGAAATTATGTTAAAAACTTTTTTTTCGTCAATATTGCTGCAATATTGACATATTTGGTCAAAAATATTGTGAGATTGGATTTTTTTCCATATCGCCCAGCTCGATCAAAAAATTGTTGCTTTTAGATAGGTACTTTATTAATCCCAAATGAAATTTTAGGTTTCTGAGTGAAGCTATGAGACCATTGGGTAACCTTAACGTTAAAATTAGATTGCAATATGTGGAACACTTTTAGGTGTGATGGAGAGGGAATTTGTAAGGATTAGTGGTTTATTGGGGAAATTTAACTGCAAAGTTGGGTACTAGCACCTGTTTTTTTTTTAAACCAATTCAGGCACTGTGTCTTAAAGAAGAAAATGTTTCTATGAATAGCCTTGTGTGTACTTTGTAGTGTAAGGTTCTCAAAGTTGTCTATTTTGCTTGATGCTTGTTTTTAATGAAAACTGAACTGCAGATTTAAGCTCCAGTATAATTTATTAAACAACTTAAACTGACTGTAAAACTCAACATAGTTAATGTTGAAGAACAAGATGTTTTGCATAACTACAGTAACACAGCCTGCAACAAAGCCAGTTCCAATGTTATCAATTTAAAAACTTAAGCCTCTTATTCTTTCATGCAACTACTGTACGTTTATTGACACAAGTTATGAACGTATTACACTTTATTTCATTTAGTCAGAAATTTTATTAAATGTAGTTTACCAACAAATCAGTACATTTTCAGTTAACAGCCAAGATTGCTCTGTCACAACTGGGTTGGGCAACATGGGTATTCATCTGGGTCCAGATCTGAAACCAATAAACACAAAATGTTAGATTATATATTGAAAACCAACCAAGTGATTTCATGTCTGAATTTCAATAATTCCCTGCCAGTTTTTACCACATTTTTTATCCCTCGGAAGACAGGTTAGATGAGGAAAAACAAGTTTTATCATTATTTAAAGCCTTTTAGATGACTCTAAACTCCAGTCCTCATCATCCAGTAGTGTAGTCTATGTGGTATGCAGGTATACCCCATATATCCACTAGGAAAAGTCAATTTCCATATACCCACTTAAAAAAAGCACCAGGATATGTAACGTTTTGGTCATAAATTTACCTTGTTTGTCTGCGAGTCACTTATGAACAACAATACAGTTGCTTGGTGGTCATTCTCTGTGCAAACATTAAATTAACTAATGTGAATATTAAAGTAGATATGAAACACAGTCCAACTCAAACTATACTCATCATTTTTGTAAGCCTGCCTCTGAAGGTACGGCAGCTTTGGGTGACATTGCAGCAGACGGTTATGTTACAGAAACTACAGGAAGTAAGCCAGATGAGGCAGATGCGCAGTATCATTACAAAATGTGTGGGGTTATCGCACTGGAAAACCGACGAGAATGAAGCTGGGAAGGAAAAACTAGAGTACATCACTGTCATCATCTGGTCCACTAAAGATGAGAGATCATACAGCATTAAATGAATATGGCATTCATTAAATACCTAATGAATCTCAGTTAGCTACAAGACTGTTTTAAGATTTCACAAAAAAAATCAAGTCTACTAACCTGATCACAAACTTTTTGCCAAGGCATGGTCTGTAGCCTGTCCTTTCCAGTATTTCTCCATCAGTGTGTTCACAACCACTCCCTCACACTCAATTTCTACTGCATACTGAGGAACTGCAATCTCTGGATGATCCTCTGTGTGTATTACTGCCACTCTCAGTTGTTTATTGACCAGGAGATTGTAGAACTCATCGTAACCTTCATTATCCCAGGAGCCCTTGGACTCATTAAATCCATTCAAAGAGCACAGAAAGGCCTGAGGAGCCTTCTCCAGTAGACTCTGAGGCAGTGATCTTACATTCTTGATGTTAATGTCACATTCATTTCCATAGTCAATAAACACGACATTGAATTCATCATCAACTCTGCTAAGTACTTGAGCTCGATACCACTCGTTGTCACTGGAAAACAGAGCAAGGCATGGACTGCCAGGACCAAGAGTCTCTAGGAACGTTGTGTCCTGGTGTGCATGTGCTGCTTCCTGAGCAAGCCTTGATACTTCACTGAGCTCCTCCGTGTTGGCGTACTGACACCAGAAGAAATTGGGTCCCCCAATACAAGAGGCATATACCTCCTCCATTTTGTGTTTGGAGACGCATGGCTTCTTGTACATGAAAGTATTCACATTTCCTTTGGACAGACGTAAGTGTGTCATGTTTGACTCCGATTGACCCGCTTCGAGGAAAGTTTCGGTTTCAGGGTGTTCTATCGAAACACATTCTTTGGCAACTGGTTTCCAGTATTTCTCCATCAGTGTATTCACAACCACTCCCTCACACTCAAGTTCCACTGCATACCGAGGAACGGAAAGCTCTGGATGATCCTCTGTGTTAAACACTGTCACTCTTAGTTCTTTATCAACCACCAGATTGTAGAACTCATCATAACCTTTGTCATCCCAGGAGCCTTTGGACTTATCAAATCCATATAAAGAGCACAGAAAAGCCTGAGGAGCCTTCTCCTGCAGAGTCTGAGGCAGAGGTCTCACATTCTTGATGTTAACATCACACTCGTTTCCATAGTCGATAAACACAATATTGAATGCATCCTCAACTCTGCTAATTACTTGAGCTCGATACCATTGTTTGTCACTGGAAAACAGAGCAAGGCATGGACTGCCAGGACCAAGAGTCTCAGGAAACGTTGTGTCCTGTTGTGTGTGTGCTGCTTCCTGAGCAAGCCTTGACACTTCACTGAGCTCCTCCGTGTTGGCGTACTGACACCAGAAGAAATTGGGATCCCCAATACAAGAGGCATATACCGCCTCCTTTTTGTTTTTGGAGATAATTGGCTTCTTGTACATGCAATTTTTCACATTTCCTTCGGAAACACTGAGGTGTGTCATGTAGGACTCCGATTGACCATCTTGTAGAAAGGTTTCTGCTTGAGGGTGTTCTAACCCAACAGATTCTTTGGCGACTGGTTTCCAGTATTTCTGCATTGCTGCATTTACAGCCATTCCCTCACACTCAATCTCTACTGCATACTGAGGAACTGCAATCTCTGAATGATCCTCTGTGTAGATTACCACCACTCTCAGTTGTTTATCAACCAGGAGATTGTAGAACTCATCGTAACCTTCATCCTCCCAGGAGCCCTTGGACTCATTAAATCCATTCAAAGAGCACAGAAAGGCCTGAGGAGCCTTCTCCAGTAGACTCTGAGGCAGTGATCTTACATTCTTGATGTTAATGTCACATTCATTTCCATAGTCAATAAACACAACATTGAATTCATCATCAACTCTGCTAAGTACTTGAGCTCGATACCACTCGTTGTCACTGGAAAACAGAGCAAGGCATGGACTGCCAGGACCAAGAGTCTCTAGGAACGTTGTGTCCTGGTGTGTGTGCGCTGCTTCCTGAGCAAGCCTTGATACTTCACTGAGCTCCTCCGTGTTGGCGTACTGACACCAGAAGAAATTGGGTCCCCCAATACAAGAGGCATATACCTCCTCCTTTTTGTGTTTGGAGACGCATGGCTTCTTGTACATGCAAGTATTCACATTTCCTTTGGACACACGTAGGTGTGTCATGTTTGACTCAAATTGACCACCTTCAAGGAAAGTTTCTGTTTCAGGGTATTCTATCAAAACACATTCTTTGGCAACTGGTTTCCAGTATTTCTCCATCAGTGTATTCACAACCACTCCCTCACACTCAAGTTCCACTGCATACCGAGGAACTGCAAACTCTGGATGATCCTCTGTGTTAAACACTGTCACTCTCAGTTCTTTATCAACCACCAGATTGTAGAAATCATCATAACCTTTGTCATCCCAGGAGCCCTTGGACTTATCAAATCCATTCAAAGAGCACAGAAAGGCCTGAGGAGCCTTCTCCTGCAGAGTCTGAGGCACTGGTCTCACATTCTTGATGTCAACGTCAAATTCATTTCCATAGTCGATAAACACAACCTTGAATTCATTGTCAACTCTGCTAACGACTTGAGCTCGATACCACTCTTTGTCACTGGAAAACAGAACAAGGCATGGACTGCCAGGACCAAGAGTCTCGGGGAACGTCTTGTCCTGATGGGCCTGTCCTGCTTCCTGAGCAAGTCTTGAGACTATGTTTAGGTCTTCAGTGTTTGTGTATTGACACCAGAAGTAATGTGGTCCAACAATGCAGGATGTGTATACTGCTCTTGTCTTGTTTTGAGAAATGTTTGGCCACATGCAGATGTTAACATTTCCCTCGGGGCAAAAAGGAAGGGAAGCTTGTGTAATTTCTAAGTCAATTTGGCCACTTTTTATGACATCCAAATTTGGTTTTCTTCCTTCATCCAAATTCTTTTCATGTTCAATCTCCGGTGCAGGGACATTGGTTATATTCACATTTCCTTTGGTAACACTGAGGTGTGTCATGTTGGACTCAGATTGACCATCTGGGAGGAAAGTTTCTGGTTGAGGGTGCTCTATTCCAACAGGTTCTTTGGCAACTGGTTTCCAGTATTTCTGCATTGCTATATTTGCCATTTCCTCACATTCAATTTCTACTGTATACTGAGGAACTGCAATATCTGGATAATCCTCTGTGTTGAACATGGATTGTGACTTCAGCTCATTTCTTGCACATGTCCCATTGCTGCTGTGGACTTGTTTTTGTTTGGTTGTCTTTTCTAATACTGATCCATTTATGAGCTTTTGCATTAAACCGTCCTCATTTGGCACGCTGGCATGTTCTGAACTGTTGGAGATCTGGTGGAGAGTCGGAAGACTAGTCATCTCTTGTTTCATGCTATTAAGTCCAAGTGGATGATCTGTGCAATGTGGATGGCCATTTAGTGGGTAGCCATTTTCCATCCCTTTTTCACCAGAAGAAGTATGCACCTCAGAGGGGGAACTTGTTAAAGGATTCCCATTGCTCTGTATTAGAGGGCTTGGATGTTCCGAGCTTGAGAAATGGAGTTGATAACCATTATCCATCCCTTTGTCACCAGAAGAAGTTTGCACCTCAGAGGGGAAACTTGCTAAATGATTCCCAGTGCTCTGTATTAAAGGGCTTGGATGTTCTGAGCTTCTTTTGATTGGAGTATCGCCAGCTCCAGAAGTGGGTCCATCATCTGTTCTGCCATTGACTGCTCGGTTCTTGGTCCATAGCAAAGTTTCCTCCAGTAAACCATCAACATTTACAAGGACTTTGTTATGCAATTCCATGCCACGTTTGTCTCCAAGTGGACTGAAAAATATTGAGGGAATGGGTACATTTTGTACATTTGAATCTGGTTCCGTCTTGGAGGGTGAAATGGGTCCTGCCATGTCTATGAAACACCTGTTGATGCATGCAGCATTATGTGCATAAAGAATGACATTATAGACATCTTGACGTATACCGTTGTGGTAAAACTTTGCCACAAGGGTCTGGTTCAGGATCAGTGATTTTAAGTAATCAGTCTGATCTGTAGTCCACCCTGTGCCATTATCTTTTAGACCATCAAGAGAACAGGGATACGTCACAACTGGCATTTTCAGAAATCTTACATGCAGGGGTCTGATATTTCCAATTGGGACCAATTCACTTTTTCCTTCATCCACATGAAAGACTTCCACAGCATCATCGCTAGTCATTGTTTGCTTTAGTAATGAGCGATGCCATTTTCCGGTTATGCCTCTAGCGGCACATGGATCCCCGCAGGTCAAAAGCTGTGTCTCTCCCGAATCTGAATCTTCATAGTGCTGCTGGATCTGTTCTGATAATATCTTCACTGACTTGGAAAAAATTTGGAGTTTGCAAAAAATATGATATGGATCAGCTACCGCTGTCACGTTAACCGTTTCAAAATGATCAGTTAACAGTTCTGGGTAAAAATATAGGTCATTCTTCTGAAGTTGGCAACCAACATTCAGATTCTGTTGCTGCGTTACGTGGTCGGCCTCAAGACATTTCTGTACAAGACATTTAAACTCATCTACTGGCATTTTCTTTGCAACTCCAATCTTACACATGTGCTTGGAAATAGTTGGTATGTCAAGGAGAATGGTCCTGTGTGGCATCAGCACATGTTGAACCAGTCCCTTAAAGTTCTTGCCAGGCAGGGACTCCAAAAACGTTGTGGCTTTTTCAGGCCAGTTATTCCCAAGGGAGAGGACATTTGCGAGTATGCATGATTCAGTTTCAGGAGGAAGGAGAAAACTGTCATTATTGCCCCATGCTAAAGCTTCATTTGTGGCGATGTGAGGCTGTCCCTGGTCAATCAGAAAAACTTTGCAAGCTTCAGTTTGAATCGATACAATCCGAGCTCTGTGCCAGGTATCACTGATGCAAACCAGACAGTGATCACCTGGGTTTCCTTCTGGTCCGTAAAACTTCCTTTTAGGAGTCTGAATTTCATCTCTCATCTGATCATACGCACGCTTACTCCCATTATCCATGTTGATCCACAATTCCACAAGACCACAAGTGGAGTTTAGGTTTACCCTTGTGATGAGAACTGGTACTTTTGATCCTGGTGTTGGAAGGCCGGGAATTGAACACATTGTGAAGCTCAGGAGGTTAAATACACCTGCAGAAAAAAAAAAGAAATGTTGAAGAAATACAGTTTTTTTTTTAACCATTATTACGCCACCAACCTTTAGAATTTCCAGGACAGTTTGGTAACCATCTGTGCACTTAATCTGCTTAAATAATCATTTACCTGCATCACGTGTACCTAATAAACGGAGTGGAAATCAGCACCAAAAAGTTCTACTATCTCTTCAGAAATTAGACTTAGACTTCTCTTTATTGATCCTTTTGGGATGACTCCCACGAGGAAATTGAAAATTCCAGCAGCAGTTTTAGCAAGAAAAAAGAAATAAAAAATAGATAAGACAGTGTAAAGACAACAACAACAACAACATTCGTCAAATAAACAAAGAAAAGACAAAGAAAAGACGAAAAGAAAAGAATTATTATTAAAGTGTCAGTGTTGAGTCCAGTGTTAAAGTGATAAAGTGACCAGGTGGGAATTTAAGTCCAGGTGTGTATGTATGAATGCATGCATGCATGCATGCATGCATGTATGTATGTATGGCTGCACGATTATGGCCAAAATGATAATCACGATTATTTTGATCAAAATTTTGATCGCAATTATTCTCACGATTATTTGTTGATTTTAACCAAAACAAATTGTATTGTCACATAGGCTGTTTATAACTGCGAGAGGGAGTGTGATGGACGCTACTCACAGAGAGACGGCTGATCATTATGAACGGGTTCAGCATGGGTCGAACGGCGGATACACACGTCGTGTGTATGAAACGTCTGTATCTTCACTGCGCTGCATTTTTATGAACTATGATATTCTGGCCATGGGTCACATCTCTGGCCAGGTCCAGGTCCCGGTCTCGGTCCAGCAGCTGCGTCTCCCACGCTGTTATTCTACCAACTGAAGTTAGCTGCATTCAATAACTTCTGTTAAGTTGGCTGACTTGCGCAGGCTTAACTTGACGTGGAAGTATAAGCGGAGCGTTTGTTCCATGAAGTTATTTATTTCACATATGTGCACGGCTCTGTTCATCCGTCACTCTCCTGCATACAAGGGAATTCTACTCACATACATGGCATACACGCAGATATAAAAAGAAACGTAATACCTTACGTAAACGTAACACTGTAATACCTTGAATATAACAACCAACGCTATTACCATAATAAGAGCGTTTTCTAAAGATGATATTTAACACCCCCACTCGCTCTTATCTCACTGGGTTGTATAGAAACAAAACATAATGATGCTCCGTCATTATCTTAAAGCAATAAACACTCTTTGCACCCCTAAGTGCCAAACATGTTGTGTGAAAATCTTTTTAACTTTAGCTTAGTAGCTGGCTTTGTCAGAACATCAGCAATCATTTGCTCAGTAGGACAATACTCTAAAATAAACTTTCCATTATTCACATTTTCCCTGATGAAGTGATACTTAATATCAATGTGCTTGCATCTCTGTCTGTGAACTGGATTTTTGGCTAGTGCTATGGCACCTTGGTTGTCTTCATACACCTTTGTTTGCGCATATTGGTATGTGTCTATACCCCTGAGCAGTTGTTCTAAGTAGATGCATTCCTGTATAGCTGATGCTAAGGACATGTACTCAGCCTCACAAGTTGACAATGCTACTGTCGGTTGTTTTCTTGTTTTCCAGGATATCAAAGAGCTTCCTTCATTTAGACTGACACAATACCCTGATGTACTTCTTCTATCAGCTGTATCTGATGCCCAGTCAGCATCGCTGTAGGCCCTTAGACCTAGTTTTTCTGTGTCATTTCTCCTGAAGTATAACCCCTGCTCTGTTGTACCTTTGAGGTATCTGAACACATGTTTCACTGTGTTCCAGTGTTCTACTGTTGGTTCAGCGAAGTGCTGAGAGAGTTTACTGACCACAAAACTTATGTCTGGTCGGGTACATGTGGTTAAGTAAATTAAACTTCCTACAGCCTCCCTGTACTTTCTTGGCTCATCCATTTTTTCAGCATCTTCTGTGTATTCAAGTTTTGGTTCACATGGAGTTTCTCTAGACCTGCAATCCTGCATTCCAAATCGATCTGAATTTTTCTCACATATCTCTCCTGAGACATTTTGACTATACTCTGCTTGTTCAAAATCTATCCCCAGAAATGTCTCAGCTTTCCCATGTCTTTCATTTTGAACCTTCAGTAAGCATCCTCTTCACATTTTCATAACACTCATTATTAGTTGCTATGATAGATCATCAACCCATATTATTAGGATTACTTTCTCGTTTCGCTTTCTCTTGTATACACACAAGTATCAGCGGATTCTGTACAAATCATTCTCAATTAAACATGTATGCAACATAGCATTCCAATTTCTCCTGACTGTTTAGACCATAGAGAGATTTGTGTAACTTGCACACTAGTTTTTCATCTGTTGACTTTTTCTCATAACCCTCAGGTTGATCCATGTACATCTCACAATCAATTGGAGCATGCAAATAGGCTGTTTTGACGTCCATTTGGTGTAGGACAAGGTTTTCCTGCACTGCCTTTTGCATGACTACCCTCACACTTGTCATATCAGCTGTGGGTGAGAAAGTCTCCTCATAATCAGTGCCTGGTTTCTGACTGTAGCCTTTTGCTACAAATCTCGCTTTATATTTGTCAGATCCATCCATTTCTGTCTTAAGTGCATAAACCCATCTGCCCCCCACTGTCTGTTTGCCTGGTGGCAACTGAGTAAGGGTGAAAGTCTCATTTTCCTCCAGAGATCGAATCTCCTCTTCCATGGCATTCCTCCACTGCGTTGCTTTGGTTGATGCAATGGCGTCTTGGTAACTTTGAGGAACATCACACACTGCTCTGTAACAAGAGTCCATGCATGTGTGCAATTTTTCCTCTGTATCCTCTGTCTCAAAGTCCTTTAGATGAACTGGTTTCTTTTTAGTTCTCGGTGGGTTCTTTCTGATCACAGTCTCTGTGGCTTCACCTGGCTGTGTGTGCTCATTCTTTTCAGGTAAAGTATCAGTAGCACCACTTTGAACACCCTGACCTGGTACATTTTCATCAACAACATTCTCTTCACAGTTGTCAACCCTAGGATGTACATCCTCATATTCTATGTGTGACTCAGGTGTTTGGGTTTCCCTTTCTTTGGTTGTTTTAGTGGTAAATTTTACCAACCTGTGTTTTTGGACCTTCTCTGTGTCTGGATAGTAAACTAGATTGGCTGGGCTGTTCTTGTCATAGCCAATGAAAACACCTTGCTCACATCTAGAATCCAATTTGCCCTTCTCTTGCTTGTACTGGCATGGGGCCGGCTAAGTCAGTGTGGACTAGTTCTAAAGGTTTCTTTGCCTTCCTATCTGGCTCCTTGTTTCTTGTCTGAGTGAACTTTCCCTGTGTACACACCTCACATAACTGATCCAAACTAACTACACCTCCCTTAATCTCCATTCCCTTCACAACACCTTGCAACTTTTTCACATCTTCATAATTGCAATGACCCAATATTTCATGCCACGTCTGCATATCATGACACGCTTTACATTGATCAACATTCTTTTCAACAGTTGGCAAATAATACAAATTTTCACTTTCATGAATGTCAAACCTGCTACCATCTTGGGTGACCATGCGACTGTCCCCATTTTTGAAGGTTAATGTCGCTCCTCCGTGTGTTGCTCTTGCTGCCGAGAAGATGTTGAGTGGGTAAGATGGAATGTAGAGTGTATCTCGTAGGTGCGCTGTGTGTTGTCGTCCAGCGTTGTCTAAGAGATGTATCACCGCCGTTCCTCTCTGTTGCGCCATCCCACTGCACTTGCTTCCATCAGCTAATTCTACTGAGTGGGTCTCTGGCTTGAACGATCTGTCAAAATTCTCAAACTTGTCGATGTCGTTCACAATGTGGGAAGTTGCACCTGTGTCCACCATGATGCCTTTCATTTTCACGTTACCTGGTGGTCTTTCACCTTTGACGTACTTGGCCTTAAAGAGGTGGTCTTGGTCGCCATGTTGTTCATCTGCAACTTTTCTGACGCCATCTTGTTCCCCTTTTTTCTTACATAGTGATTCTGCATGCGTGTTGTTTTTGCAGTAATTACACCACACTTTTCTGAAACAGTTTCTTGCCCTTTGTCCCTTTATTCCACACTTGTAGCAAGTAATGTTGCATTTCTTTTCTGTTATTGTGTGGCTTGCTGTGGCCTCCGCCCTGTTTTGTATGCATCTTCATCACGTTATCTGTAGTAGGTTCAGTCGTTTTCATTTTCTCTGATTCTTCAAAGACCCGCAGTCGTCTTTTTAAAATCTGCAAACGTAACGTTATCTTCATTTTGCGTTACATGGACAGCTAGCGGCTTGAACGAGTCTGGTAATCCGCCTAGCATCATGGCTACAATTAGCCCGTCACTCATGGTCTCTCCTGCATCCCTTAATGCAGTAATAATGTTCTCCGCTCTTATTAAGTAGTCTGTAACAGTCTCATTGTCTGTCATGCGTAACTTTGTTAATGAAGTGTACATATTTATAATCCGCGGCTTGCTTTTTCCCGAATAATGTTCTTTAAGTATACTCAGGGCTTTCCTGCCATCATCAGCGGCTTCATGCCTAATTAGCGATAGGCTCTTATAGTCTATTAGCCTACCAGCTCAGCATAGCAGTCGGCATTTTTCGTCTGTCTTCAGCTAACTGATTTTCGTTTGCATCAGTGGGCTCTTTAAGATAGTGTCCTTTAACTTCAGAATGTGTAAGCAGCTCAGGAACCTCGTTTCCCAAAGGTCATATTTCTCCTCCGACCCGTCGAATAAAAGCTGCGGTGCTGGAACTCCTGTTGCTCGGTGGGCCATCTTGTCATCCCGCCGATTTCTAGCTTAGCTTTACTTCTGTTAGCTAGCTGCCGCGTAATACGTTGCGTTAAACCTCAAGCTCACTTATCTTCAACCTGGGCCATAACCTGACTGCGCAGGCTTAACTTGAGTGGAAGTATAAGCGGAGCGTTTGTTCCATGAAGTTATTTATTTCACATGTGCACGGCTCTGTTCATCCGTCACTCTCCTGCTACAAGGGAATTCTACTCACATACATGGCATACACGCAGATATAAAAAGAAACGTAATACCTTACGTAAACGTAACACCGTAATACCTTGAATATAACAACCAACGCTATTACCATAATAAGAGCGTTTTCTAAAGATGATATTTAACAACTTCTTCTGTGTTCTTCGCCGTGGCGGCCGCGATAGCAGAGTTACCCACAGAAACACTGGCACAAACACTGGTTTGCCCCTCATACTTAACAATATACAACTGTGTTAAAAAAATTTTTTTAACTGTAGACAAATATCAGAAGTGTGGACCGGCGGCCGCTGTGTGGCGGGGCACGGAGAGTAAGAGGAGAGAGAGTAGGACGAGAGAGCGTAGAAAGATCCAACACAGGCACGGCTTTGCAGACAAAATGGGTCTTGTAACGCAAAATTAAACCGTATCCATATAAACAGCATTGCAGCGGATGCGAGGACATTAGCGCCGGTGCGTCCTAGAGGAGCTAACAGCTAACAGACGCTACTAGCACCGACTAGCACTGCTCACTGCTGTTGTCTGAAAAACAACAGATGGGACAAAGTGTTGCGTTTACTGGTAAACTGGTAAACCTTGAGACTGACTAATTACCGACTGCTATCTGTTGAATTTTCCTCACGCTACTCTGTCCTCTGTGACTGTCTACATCTAGAAACATAGCTACGCGGTGCAGTGAACTACTCTGACTGGCTCATGAGCAGACGGCTTTACGGAGCGGTAGATTAGCTTTGCAAAAAACACGGAGCGTTCTATGAAATGACGCTTTATAAAAAATAATCGCTCATCACGCAAATTTGATCGTGGGAAGTCCAAATCGTGATCCCGATTAAAATTCGATTAATTGTGCAGCCCTATATGTATGTATGTGTGTATGTATGTATGCATGAATTGTCCTTCCTACCCTATTTCCTCCTCCCCCCTAGTGAGTAGTTGTATAGTCTGATGGCATGAGGGACAAAAGAAAGACATAGATAGACATTACGTTCAGCCCTCTGTTCAGAAGTGGTGAATTTACAGCTCACAGCAAGTTAATATGATATAGTGTCTACCTTTTGTTTGATATCCAGTGTTGACAAAACGCTTGTTTTATTGAGAGTCTTCAGAGTGATATTAAGCTGGGCTTTCATTGTGAAAGGTAGACACAGAAGAGCCAGTGCTGTGGAAAGGTTTGTTTTCCCTCAACTTTTGTTGTTGTTAACTTATACATAGTTTAACATCCATTGCTGTCCAAACTGCTCCAAATTCCAAACGTCAAGTTCATAGAGGATCAAGGAAACAAAGTGTGGAGTACATTGGATTAATGGTTATTGAAAGGTTTAAAAAATAAAATATTTTAAAAAAATAGACAGACGCACACGCACATACAGAGATTCCCTGTTTTATAGTTAGATTTAGAAGCAAGGTGCCTCATAAAACTTGTGTAGATGAACAATCTCAGCATTAAGTTACATCCAAGTGACAGTCACCTCTTGCAGTATTACAGATTTAAAGGTTAGTTTACATATCCCCATTTTTATTGAGAGTTGCATGTTGCATGCTCGCCAAAAAGGAATTACAGTGTTTACAATTCAAGATACAAAACCCTTAAATATATCAATCATTTGAAATTTTAGGTCATCTATGTGCATTAAATTAACATTTAATAAAAAAAATGGTGGTCACCAGGGTAATAATGATTAAATTAGGGGAAATGCAAGCTGGTTGATTCAGGCTTAGAAAGCCTTATTGAATATATAAATATGAGATGTAGCTAAGACAGTTTTTTCTACAATCAAACAGTTTTGAAAATTAAATCAGCCTACTTTAATCAAGAACACACCCGTGTTCAAATGCGTTGTAATTATCATCTAAAAGTTATTTTACAGCCTAATTCACTTTGATAATCCTAAAAATATACAGAGTTGCATGTCTGTGATTCTAAACTGGCTCCAACCATGCAAGGCAGTTGCAAATCGAGCTCCTCATGCAAAAATAATAATAAAAAAAACTTAATATCCCACTCTCTAAGCACACGCTTTACGTTGCTTTGTATTGTGTGCGTGTTAAACATAATACACTCAGCTCTGATCGCCCCCCATTTACTCATACCAACTTGTTACATCATTAAACATATCTCCATTGTCTCACCGTCGTGTTTGTTGCAGGCGACTCTTCATCATTGGGATTCATTGTCAGGAGGTGGGGGGCGGGCCCCACTCACGTGGGTTTTTAAAGGCTTCACATTTGTGGGTGATTAATAATGTCCCGATGAATATATGCACGATATTAAACTGACCCTTTTTATTAGTTTAAATGTGTTTATATAGATTAAATCATGAACCCTGGCAAATTAAACGTTTACATAGTGACACTTTTATTATCATTACTATTATTATAAATAAGTTTTAAACTCTCGCAGACACAGGTGCGCACAGCCAATCACGCAACTCGCTTTCAGTTCCGTGTTTGAAGGCGTAGCAACAACCCCAACCGCAGTTCGGTTAGCAACGCTCTGACCAGGAAGTCTTTAGCAACGCTGTACTGGCTCCCGTCTCCCCAGGTTATTTTTGCAGGCTGCACACAACCGGTCAAGGGTAGGCGAAGTTTTTAATAAGCTTGTCATATTTGTTAGTGGTCCAAAAAAGCTAAATTTTACCAGAAGTTTGACGTGTTTTGTATGCTTTTGTTGCTTTTCAGTGGCCGCACTTTGGTCTTAAATCATGTAAAAACGTCGTCACAGAAAATGTTGCTAAGTCGTGGGAAAACACAGCATCTCGACTTATCTAGATATATCATGACTTAGTTGACTGAGAAGAGTGACTATATCATATATCTTTATCCACACGTAAAAAAAAAAAACTTTTGTAATAGGTTAAATAAGGCCTTTATCGAATCAGTTAGAAAATAGTTGGAAACACAAAACCCCCTGCAATCCATTTGTATCTGCAGCTGTCAGTAACACCTGCTACAGTTGAGCCTGCTGGTTTCAGACCGTTGCTTCCTGGCTTAAAAGAAAATGCTCACATCTCTTTTTTTAATGTCACACGCTTTCTTGTTGACACCCTTTTTTTTGTAATTGCGTCGTTTATAAGCTGTTCGGTAGCTATTGTAAAACGTTGCCCTGCAGTAAGTCTGAACACATTTTTAAACAGTTTTAAATGACCACTGTGAAAGTGTCTAATCGATGCTCTATTTAAAGCCACCAGACTTCTTTGAGAAAAACATCTGTCTCTGACATTTTACCTTGCAGAAGACAGGAGTTGCTGTTCCCCTGCCTCGACCCGTTAGTTTGGTTATACTATTGTGTGACTTTGGTGTTTTGAAATGGTGAGAACAAAGAATCTAACTTAGGCGGTAAGGTTAAGTGGTGAAACACAGATATAGACTTTTTTCAGGTGGTTATTTTTTTTAGGTGGCTTACATATGTTTAGCTGCTCCTCCTGTTTAGCTTCTATGTTGGGACTCCTGTCTGCTTCTCCAAACTGGGGGTAATGCACTAATAACACTTTAGGTAATACACATGCAAGACAGCATTAGAAAACTCACAGTGGCTTATAATGACAGCATGAGGCTGCTGCTGAATGCTTCAAGAAACTCCAGTGCAAGCCAGATGTTTGTCAGCGTTGGGGTACCTACCTGCTCTGCTGTTTTACGTAACCTGATGTATAGATTTATGTGTAGGGTATCTGAGTCAGAAAATGACATAATCACTGTTTTGGCTAACCCTGTACGTAGTTCTGTCAGATTCTCCTCCAGATTGTGGAACCATTGGCGAACATGTCTGTACACTAGACACTGAACATTGTGGAAGGCTTTATTTTTTATTTTAATTTTTTTGTATTTTGTATTTTTGTGTTTGTATATGTTCTTATTTTGATATGGATCCCCCTGGGTCTGAAATAAAGTTTATTATCACACTGACCATAAGTAGGCCTACCTTATACAATCCCATTTCAAATCTTACTTTATAGCTTACAACACCACCCAACTCAAACAGGAGAAAAATCTGTAATAGATTTCAACCTTACAAAATAAATACATTTTGTAAACCCTGACTATAAACGTAGAATGTTGCCTAAAGAGTCTCAGTGTGTCTTTCTGTTAAATTTATTTCTAGTGATGCTAATGTTTCAAAATGAGTAAGAGGAAAGTAAAAGTGGCCAGTGGTGCGACAGCTTTCAAGAGCCGCAGAGTGACTGCTGTGGGTATGGAAGATGCACCAGATGATAAGAAGCATCAGAGACCTTCCTCCAGCAGCCTCACTCCCTCTGCCACAGTGAGTCATTTCCCCTCATCGAGCACACATTCGTTGTCCTTACCAGCTCATCAACAGATGAATAATGTTTTCTACATGTGTTTTTTAGGGAGATATCGGCGTCATTGAGAGCATCACTCTCAAGAATTTCATGTGTCACCATTTGCTCGGTCCATTCCAATTTGGGTCCAATGTGAATTTTATCGTCGGCAACAATGGAAGTAAGAACCGGGTTTCTAAATATCATGTGATCTTCTGTTGTCTTTGGCTGTTGTGTCACAGTATGTACACTGCAACTTGACAATCTTTTTTTTTTGGTGAAATAAATAAGGCTGTAGTTTATTTAAACAAAGAGGAGTGTACTGTTTCTGTTGTGTATTTGTATGACTCAATTACATAGTTTATCAACTATGCAACTAACAAGTGTTTTTGTTATCAATTATTCTGCAGATTATTCTTCCATTTACTTTAATAGTTTGGTTTGTAAAATGTCAAAATTCACCCCACCCTCGTCCTGTCATGTCTCTACCATTGCTATCTAATAAAGGCATACAAATGCCCCCCCCCAAAATAATATTGATATAAATCTCCACAAGTGAAAAGCTGGAACTGGGGAATATTTGGGTTTTTGCCTGAAAACATTGATTAACCGATTTAAAATTATTTCATTAAATATTTTTGTCAATCCACTAACAAATAAATTGCTCTAATCACCCCTAATTAGGGTTGTCCCCTCTTAGTAAATCATTAGAATAATTAGTGTCTGAATAAGATGCTTTTAATCAGTTTTTTTTTTTATGGGATCTATTTGTTGTATCATAGTAATATTACATACAAATAGGCCTTGTTTTTTATGTTTTTTTATTAAAATCTTTACTGGAATCACAGTTGGTTTCCATAATACAGCACAACATATTTGCACATATTTTTCTGATTTTATATCATTCATTTTTTATATATTAAAAAAATACAATAAACTAATAGAAAATTAGTAATTTAAATACGTATGTGACTAAGGAATAAAAAAAGATTGTAGTGCCTTGTTTTTTATTGGGCATTATATATTTAAAGATGCTTTTGGATAAATAAATGCATCTGCGGAGAGAAAATAACACACAGGTGATTCTATGTGAATTTATTTACATAAATGGTTAGTTTTGCCTTTTGACCAGTACGGTCTGTGGTTTGCTTTCCATGCAGTGATTGAATATCTTGTCTTTGTTGTTTCTAATTTGATTCCCAGGTGGAAAAAGTGCAATCCTGACTGCTTTGATTGTAGGCCTCGGTGGAAAGGCCACTGTCACAAACAGAGGAGCGTCTCTGAAGGATTTTGTGAAGACCAATGAGACGTAAGTCACAATGTTACACCCAGTGAGAAAGATTCCTCAAAGGTCCCATGGCATGACAATTTCACTTCTTCTTTTTTTAACATTGATATGCGTTCTGCCCTGGGTATCCTGCTCTGCCTTTGATAAAATGAAAACTCAGATGGGCAGATCTGGAATCTTGCACCTTATGAGGTCATAAAGGGCAAGGTTACCTCATCTTACTCTGATTTGCCTGCCCAGAGAATTTGGCCCACCGATGAGAGAGAGAGACATCATGGCTAAGCAAAGTGGCAGTTGGTCAAGGCCACACCCCTCAGAAATGACACATACTAAGGAAAGCTCATTGTGGGACTGGCTCTAGTGGCTGTAATTCTGCACCAAGGCTGAATTTTGGGAAAAGAGACTTCAGATACAGTTTTAGGAGACCACTAAGGTCTATATAAAGAGACATCAGATACAGTATTAGAGGACCACTAAGGCCTATATAAAAGAGACATCAGATACAGTATTAGGGGACCACTAAGGGGTATATAAAGAGACATCAGATACAGTATTAGGGGACCACTAAGGTCTATATAAAAGAGACATCAGATACAGTATTAGAGGACCACTAAGGTCTATATAAAAGCATCCAAAGAGCACCATGTCATGGGACCTTTAAAGACAAATAAATCAGTATCCTTTAATGCTGCTGGAAACACTGTAATTTGGTCCTAAAACAGTATTATCTGCTCTCTAGTTCTGCAGATATAACAATAAAGTTGAAAAACAGAGGACCAGATGCTTATAAAAGGGACATCTACGGCGAATCTATTTCCATTGAGCACCGGATCTTTAGTGATGGATCTCGAAACTGCAGGCTGAAGAGCAAATCAGGTTAGTTTTGCTGAGTTACAGATTATGTCCAAATCTTACATAACCTTCCCAATATGTCAGCACACACTCTTTGGGGAGAAGACACACCACTTCACTCAGTTCTTCATCCCTATAATCTGTAAACATTCTTTGCTCTCAGTTGGGAACATTACTCTATAAACTTGCATGCATGGATTTTATATGTATGACACTGTTGTATGTAAATGTGAGGCGCATTTAAATTCACACTGACTGATGTATTTTACAAGTTGTAAATGTCACTGAGTTATCTTGTACATAAGGCGTATCATGCGTGGTGTCACTGACTCACCTCAGACTCTGCATAGTGTGGGTTTGGATAGTCTATATCCACGACGTTCCACTTCCGTGATTGCTCCGGTTCCTTCGGAAATTCTGCCGGATGTTCCTTCCTTCCAGAGACTACGTTACAGCGGCACCATGGCTCCGTCCGATGTTTAGCATCGCCCGAGATGATTGTGATTAGTTTAGAAAGAAATGGCAATAAACCAGATCATGTTTTTCTCCCATTACGCATGGTCTGTTGACTTGCCAGACCCTCCTACGCAGCGCTGTGGAGGAGGGTCTGGCAGTGTGAGGCTAGCATTCAAAAGACGACTGCCTCAGGGACCACTGTGGTGCTTAATTGGCTCCATTCCGTTAGCTTTCACCCAGGAAATGTTTGTGTCTTGGTAGTATTAGTTAAGGAGACCGGTGTTTTAATCCAAACCACTGTCTATTGTCTTTTTTTTATCTAGATATTTGTTTTTCTTTTCTGACAAAACAATTACAAGCCAAATACACATATCCACAGTCTTTTTTTCTAATCTTAACTAGTCCTTTTTGTACCTAAAGTTAACGGTTGTCGCATGATGATCCCCTTTTGAATTGGCCTCTGAAATGACCGGCATCTCATGGTGACCCCGGTGACAGTAGCAATGTCGTGCCACTG
Source organism: Etheostoma spectabile (assembly GCF_008692095.1). Taxonomy (NCBI): domain Eukaryota; kingdom Metazoa; phylum Chordata; class Actinopteri; order Perciformes; family Percidae; genus Etheostoma; species Etheostoma spectabile. The sequence continues at coordinate 1,611,477 of NC_045752.1, forward strand.
AGTTTCATGCTTACATTCTCATCTCAGGTTTGAACCACATTAATTGTCTTCTATCTTGTATTTCAGGACAACTTATCTCAACCAAGAAGGAGGAGCTGACCGGCATTTTGGACCACTTTAACATCCAGGTACTAACACTGTACAGCCCTTTTAAGTGTAAACCGGACATATTTTGCATATTACTTATTGTAAATTTCCATTTTATATTTATGATTCTTGAAACTTGCAGAACTTTTTTTTTCTTTTCTCTTACTTTTTTCATAACATGGGTGCTTTAAATGTAACAACTCCTTAATAAAAAAGTCCCGCACACTGTCCATTACACATGAAGATACTTTATTTCACAATGTTTCGATCACACAGACCTTCCGTTGGGTAATAAAGTATTTGCATCCGTAATGGACAGTGTGCAGGACTTCTTCAACAATTGTGACTGGTAACCTTTACTTTTTCCAACGCACTTGCCCAAAAAAAAAAAAGTGTGCGAAAGCCCTTTTTTTGAAATGTAACTACAATATAACGTGAAAGCCTCAGCAGAACTTTTGTTTTGTGTATTCCAGTTGGATAACCCGGTGTCCATTCTCAACCAAGAAATGAGTAAACAGTTCCTGCATTCAAAAAGTGAATCAGACAAGTATAAGGTGCACCACGGCCATTTTTATTCATGAGCTTCAACTCTTAAGATAACATCTGTATTGATCATAAAAGAATATTTCTGCACTTGTTGTTTGTAGTTCTTCATGAAAGCAACTCTGCTGGAGCAGATGAAGAGAGATTACGTCCACATCAAGCTCAATAAAACAGTAACACGACAACAGGTTGAGAGACAAGAGGAGGTACTGTGATTTAGAAAAGTAATTTTTTAATGTTGTTTTTAAGACATTTTATTTGGATTGGAAAATGTCTGTATTTACTTGAGCTATTAAGGCTGCACGATATGAGAAAAATATCTAATCGGGATCATTTTGACGTATGTTGCAATTTAAATATGATTCATGATATTGGAAGGACTGTTCATTTTTGTTTCATTAGTCTCCTTTTATTTAAAAAATAATAAAAGTTAAAAAAAAATTGTTATGGTGTGATTTATGCGAGCATCAGTGCCAAACAAAGTAATATTCTTTAGTCTGTAGGATACGATTTGCAGACCGGGATGTCTCTGCAGCATCCAAAATACTTAATTCAGAATAGTTTGACACATATTGTGTCCTTAACAAATATTGTTGTGTCTGTGTCTCATTCCATTTATTTAGTTGGTTGTACAATGAATCCTGCTTGTTTTATCAATTCTTTTGTTCTTCTTCCCATAAAGTACTTTGTAGCTTCTTTTTTGAAATGTGTTTATAAAGATAAAGTTACTCTCTTGTTTACCAGCTAATTAGTTTGTGCATGAAAAATTTAACATGTACGGTGTATTCTTTTTCCCAAATCAAAACTTGTCATTAAAGATCTCGCACATCTTTGTGTTCAGTCTCTCAAGGTCCTGAAGCAAGAGTTTCTGCAGAAGAAAGAGAGGTATGAAAAATTGCCGTCCTTCAGTGAGATAAAGGTGGTTTTGGAGAATCTGAAGAAAGCAATGGCCTGGTGTTTGGTAAGAGTTCGTCACTGTTTCTTTCAAAACGGAGAGAAACATGTATTCATTATAAATTCTAAAGAGTGTGTAGGAAGAAACTACATTAAATAATACATTTTCTTTTTTCTCTCACAATTTTCATTGAGATGTGGTCTTTTTTTTATCACTCTCAGGTCAAGGAGAAGGAGCAGTTGGTACAGCAGTTAAAGGAGGACGTTGAAAACGAAGCCAATAATTATAAACATCAGGACAACCTTCAGCTCTGTCAGGTGCGTCATAAGTGCTCCTGTTCTGTTCTGACCCTCCTTCAAACCTTTGCCACCATATGAACGCTATAGTGCACAATTGCTGAACCGACATGATAAGACAAGAAAATTGCAATTATTTTGACTGAGATTGTGATATGATTCTCAACATCACGAAAGGCTTGCGTCTTGTGGATGCTTCAGTATTGTTGTCATTTCTTAGAATTCCTCATGGGGGCAACAGGAACTACGCACTGTAGCTTTAAAAAAAAATATTGTGTTTAAACATTAATTTGCTCTTTTTCTAATCTTTACACAGACTATGGTCATACAAATAGAAAAGAAGCTTCAGTGCATCAATAGCAGAGTTACCAGCATGAAAAAGGAACAAGAGTCTCTATCAGAGGACCATCTGAATTTGAAAGAGCAAGTGAAGGCAGTCAGTAAAGTTCACAAGGAACAAGAGGTACTGATTGGGGAATATGATAACCTAATATACCAAGTGTACATTATTTACATTGGTTAAAGTGGCATGATCTTTTCCCATAGCTCGTTTATTTTCGGGCTGTCAACAAACTCAAACAGTCAGAGCAAGAGCAAAATCTTCTCGAGGAGAAAATTAGAAAGGCAAAAACAAGGTAGGGGAGTAGAAAGGTTAAATGACGTCTTTCCATTCATACAAATACATCTATTCAGTTGAAATGTTATCCTTTCCACACCGTGTCTTAGTGCAAGCCTGAACAACGAGGAAGAGGCGGAATATAGCGCACAGCAGAAGAAAATATCCAGTCTGAAAGAGCAGCTTGCAGAGCTTGAGAAAAAGTGCTCACAGCTGAATGATGAGATAAAAAACAAACATCAGGCACTTTACAAAGGAAAGGAGGAACGGGACAAACTGAGGTATAAGACATTATATTTGCTTTCACATCAATTGAATCAAACTTGAGTGAGAGCCCACTTTATCCATAGTCCAGTGAAATTTCCCCATCAAGCTCTGTTCCTGTTGACTAGATTGGAGGAAAGAAACATCCAGGTTTTGTACGAGTCCAAGCTGAGGAGGAAGAATCAGGTCCTCGCCAGTCGATCAAACAAACTAAAGCGGTTTGGAGATCATGTACCCGACCTGCTGGGTTCTATTACTGAGGCGTACGCCACAGGACGCTTTCGCAAGAGACCCGTTGGTCCGATAGGTGACTTTCTTTTTTAGTGTTTTGCTGGCTTGACTTCCTATCTACATTACTTAGTACTTAAATAAATAGTTTGACATTTTGAAACATATGTTTATTTGCTTCCTTTCTGAGGGTTAGATGAAAATATTAATATCACTCTCATGTCTTTCTGTTCAATATGAAGCAAAAGCCAGCAGGCTCTGACTGGAAATGGGGGAAAACAGCTAGCCTGACTATGTCCAAAGGTGACAAAATCTGCGTACTAGCACCTCTAAAGCTAGCTAATTAGTACTTAATATCTTGTGTGTTTAATGCGTACATATCAAATTGACATGTTGTAGTGGTACGGGGGACTTTGAGCTGTATTATTTATTGGCCGGGACCTTAGTAACTTCCTAGCTGCTTCCCAAGTCACTTATTTGATATCGCCTGGCTCCTCACTTGAACCCGAAGTCGCTCTGGTCCTTTTTTGGGAAGGCCGTCTCAAAGCTTTTATTCCTGCCACGAGGAGCTAACCCCACCCATCCAGCTGATGAATTCAGGTGATACTTCAGAGGAAAGGACTTCTCACCCCCTTTAAAACACATTGTTTCCTTTCTGCTTGTATTATTTTCTCGAATCTGCTCCAATGCTTCCTCAGTTGGGACGTACTAAGACCCGAGGATGGAAAGCAAGTGAAGGAAACGTGAATGCAATTTAAGGACCTGGGGCATACCCCTTCAGTCTGGTTGCCTTGGACAGAGCCATGGGAGCTGTTCCCAACGCCACGCTAACCGGCTGCTGGCTACTGCTTCATATTGGTTTGAAATCTTGTCAAGAAAGCTAACGAAAGTATTTGTCCAAAATGTCAAACTTAAAACTGAATAAATTCATCTGTAAAAGTGTAATTTAAACAGATGAATTAAATGACCCACTATGTTTTCAAAAATGGCAATATAGATTATTACTTTCAGTTAAATTGTCCATATTGTTGTTACACAGTGTGGTTTTGCTCTCAGGGGCATGCATCAGTTTGAAGGATCCCATGTTGGCTGTAGCTGTGGAGTGCTGTCTGCGGAGCTTCATGAAGGCATTCTGCTGTGACAACTACAAAGACGAGGCGGTCCTGCAGGAGCTGATGTCTCAATATTACCCAAAGGGCAACAGGCCACAGATCATCGTCAGCCCTTTCTCTGAAAAACTTTACAACATTCACGGACGGTCAGCAGCAGCACCATTTCAGATTTCTTGATTTCTTTTTAATTTTTTTTCTGGCACATTTCAAAGCTACATTTTTTTCTTCTCTATTGTTTTGTAGGAAAGCGCATAATCAAGAATATCCGTCTGTGCTGGACATAATCACAGCGTCAAGCCCCGTCATCATCAACTGCCTGATTGATATGAGGGGGATTGAATCCATTCTCATAATCAAAGTAAGCGGGTGCACTAATGTCTGTTAATGCTGATTCTCGCACGTAGAGTTTTTTGAAGACTGATGAAGTATCTGAGCTGTGTTTTATCATAGGAAAAAGAAAAAGCGAGGAGAGTCATGCAGCAAGGCCGGCCTCCTAAGAACTGTCGTGAAGCCTTCACCATGGAGGGAGATCAGGTGTACCCAAACCGTTATTACACCTCCGACATCAGCATGGCCAAATATCTTGGTGGGGATCTCGAGTCTGAAATAAGGTAACAAAGCTATTTGATATAGTTGTTATGCAAAAAATAAAAACTGAAAAAGGGAGAAGAGAAAAAATTCCACGTATACATATTTAATTGTTAATTTAATATTTAATTTGTTATTTTGTTTTATACTTGTTAAGAGTGTATTATGTTTCTTTTTTTCCCATTATGTGTCATAAAATGTTTTAATACTGTCCATTTTAATATTGTCTGATTTTAATGTTGTTTTGCACCCCGGAAGACTAGTTGGTCATCTAGGCGCCAGCTAATGGGGATCCTTATACTAAACTAAACTAATGATAGTTTGGGGGAAGAAATAATCCAACCTGAAACCCAAGTTTAAACCAGCTGCTGGAAGTGACCTGGGTTTTAGGTTCAGCTTCTGGTAAAAATACTGTGCTTCACCTTTTCAAGACTAATAGGCAATGGTGGAATGTAGTACTTTTACTCTCAAGTAGTGTATTTCCATTTAATGCAACTTTATCTTTCTTAGAGGTAAATATTACCTTTTTCACTAGCAAGATAGCAGAGAACGGAAAAACCAACTGCTAAAGTGAGTTGTTCAAAACCTTTCTTTTTAGTAAACTCTGTTAACACAAACAATGTTCTCAATACTGGAGTCCACGTGTAAAGCCCCTGGTGATACTCGGAGCAAAGTTTGATGTTGTGTCAAGCCTTCTTAGTGTTTTAAAAATAGGGATTTTGATGCTATCATAGTAGTGCCCCTAACACTCCCACTCAAAAGGACATTTGTCCGAATTAAGCTTTTAAATGAAAGTTTGACTCAGGTACATCCACAAAAAGACCCTAGGTTGCATTTTGGCGAGAGTTATGCTTCAAGTTAAGAAACACTGTGTGATATTATTGACATTATCTTGTGTTTATGTTTAATAAATTTCCCGTTCTCAATGCTGCATTAATTCTATTTGGTGCTTACACTGAGTGAAATACTTTATTTTTATAGTGTAGCTTTACTCTTGTGTCAAATGGTAATGTGTTCTGCTTGGCTTTCCAGCAGAGTTTGTAAGATTTATACGTTTTCAGAAGAGGTGTATTGTGACTCTTGTTTTCTCAAATGTGGTAAACTTACAACTATGTGGAGTTGTGATTTGAGATTTAAAAAAAACAACCAATGCTTCCTGTCCCAGCATGCTGGAGTCCGACCTGGAGAATCACCAGGCTCAGCTGTCCAGGTTTCAGCTCCACGTCACCTCTGTGACAGAGGACATCGTGAGAATGGAGAGCGAGCTGAACAGCACCATCATGACCCTGAAGAAGACTCTGGTCAGTGAACTCTGGCAGGATGTGCACCAGAAGCTGGTTTGACTTAACAGAAATGCTGTTTGCTTCACATTTCAGTCTTCTCTTCTGACTCTGTGCTTTTTCATTTGTATCCGTCCTGTTGTTGCTTTCTCTCTGCTTCTTTTTCTGCTTTTTGGGAGGGGAAGATTTATTATAATGATTAGGGCTGCATGATATGACAAAAACATGCAATATTGTTGTGATAACGATATTACTTGTGATGAATAGAAAATGGTTATTAAAGGTCCCATGACATGGTACTCTTTGGATGCTTTTACATAGAAATTAGTGGTCCCCTAATACTGTATCTGAAGTCTTTTCCCCAAAATTCAGCCTTTGTGCAGAATTACAGCCAATAGAGCCAGTCCCACAATGAGATTTCCTTAGTATGTGCCATTTCTGAGTCTGTAGCTTTTGAGGAAGAGAGGGGGGAGGCAAGGTGGAGGCTGGGGGTGTAGCCTTGACCAAGAGCCGTTTTGCTCGTTTCTCTCTCTAATGGGTGGGCCAAATTCTCTGGGTGGGCAAAGCAGAGAAAGGGGAGGTAACCATTCCAGATCGGCCCATTTGAGCTTTCATTTTCTCAAAGGCAGAGCCAGATACCCAGGGCTCGGTTTGCACCTATCACCATTTCTAGCCACTGGGGCACCATAGGCAGGCTGGGGGAACTCATATAATGTTAAAAAAACCTCACAAAGTGAAATCTTCATGCCATGGGACCTTTAAAGAGTACTTAGGTCTGCATTTCTGCTGCTTTCAGTCTTCTGCTAAAATAAAAGAAATTGCTGGTTGAATTTAAAAAAGTGAAAGGAAATCCTTTCCAACATTCTTAAATCAAAGAAATGGAACCATTAAAAAAAGTTACATTTTAAAGCACAGTTTTCTACTGATATTGTGCACACACAAAAAAAACTGAGTGTCTTGCCTGTCACGTGTTTATTGCGGCAGTTGATATTGCAATGACGATAAAAAACTATATTGTGCGGCCTTAATATCGATGCCGTGCATTATTATTTAAAACAACAACTTCTGTTATCTTTCGCGTTTTCAATGCAGGTCTCTGTGAATCAAGTCAAGGCGACAATAACGGAGCTGGAGAATGCTGGCGAGGAGCACATCGACGACGTCAGCTCCTTGGTGATCACTTTGTTTTTAATTGTGCCCCCTTTCCAAACAGACATACATCCTACCACATGTTGTATAAATCTTGTCTTCACATACTTCTTTTAGGAAGAAGTTGCCCAAGAGAACCGACAGAAGATCGAGGCAGAAAAGCAGACCGTTCATGAGGCAAAGACAGAGCTCGATAATCATCAGAAAACAGCAGAGGACATTGAGTCCAAGTACGCTTCTGTTAGAGTTCGGCTTGATCAGCTTTCTGAAGACACAGAGCCGTTAATGGTACAGTAGAGCATTGTTGTATTACTTTGTTTAGAGGTGGAAAATAGTTTCAGATATTTAAAAGATGCTGCTGTTGCAGTTGCGTTTCGGTACACCCGTCCTCAGATTAAAAATTAGTTTAAACTGTGGGTTGTTTGAACGTAAAGGCTTTTTCAGTTTGACAACACTGTTATTCTTTTGGAAGACATGAGCTGTAGTGATAGTGAGAATGATTATTATTGTTTGTTGAACCCAAAAGGATGAGCAGCTGAAGCTGGAGGCTGAGTGTGCGAAACACAAACGAACCCTTAAGATTTTAGAAAACAAGCTTAAGGCTCATGAAGACAACATCCAAGCTATGAGAAGTGACCTCGCCCAAAGAGAAGAAGAGTTACAGGTAACAAGAGCTGCTCCTGATTTGTTCTACAGATTACTATCAACTGTTTTTACTTTATGCATATATATTTGAGGCTTTTTTTTTTTTTAGCCACATAGGTTCTATAGATTAACAACTATACTAAGCTGTACAGATCAGCTAGCAGTTAGTAAACTCAACCAAAGAGATGATTTACACTTTACTGTCAGATTGTCATCAAAGCTCACATGTGATGGCAGGAATATGTGGCCAAAGCCACAGAGATCAGTCCTGAGCGGCAGCAGGTGACCCGCAGCCCCAAGAGCATCGACACCGAGATCACTTGGCTGCAGAAGAAACTCAAGGTGTACGAGAGCAACCACGGCGAGCACGAGCAGGTGGTCAGGTAAGAAATCCCACGCTTTCTATTAACGGGAGCGTTACCTCACAGTGAAAACAGAATCATTTTAGCTTTATTTAGTACAAAACAGAAACATTATGAAAGTCGAGTCACCAACTGTCACGTCCGAGTCAAGTCTCAGGTCCCCAGTGTTCGGGTCCAAGTCCGAGTCACCAAAGAAGAGTCTGGGTCGAGTCACCATTACCTGAGTTTTAGTCTGAGTCGAGTCTTGTGTCCAGGACTTGAGTACTCCATCACTGCCTGTTACACATAAAAGTAGTCAGACACTTTTCTAAATTCCTTTGTCCAATCTCATGATCTCAAGTCCAATTTCATAAATCCTCAAGTCACAGAGTCCAGAGAATAGCGACTTGAGTACCAGTCCAGGACTCGAGTACTCTATCACTGGTGAGACCTGTGGAATTTACAAGTTCCTTCACAAATAAAGGTGAGCTAAAAATGTGATGCATTAGTTTTGATTACTAACTACCCCAAATTATATAAAGTGAAGGCGCTCTATCTCACCCAACTATACAATAATGAAATGCTGCTTACACATTACTCCGCCTGTAATATATACTACATATAAATACAATTTCATTTAATGACTTTTTATAGTTTTTGTACACTTTTTGCTGATGTGTATTATGTTTCATTTTAAACTCTTAATGTAGTATTTTTACAGTGTGGAATTTTTATTTTTAATTATGTAATGGCTCTAAATACTACCTGAAATTATTTCTCCACTCCTGACCTCATACTTGATCTTTGCAGGCCAGCTAAGTTAATTAGCTATCTTAGATCCTTTACTGTTTATAGCAACATTTTTTAGTTTGTTTTAGGTAGAAGAAGAGTCAGAGGAGCCTCCTAGCTTCCTTCTGTCTTATTTTAAAGAGATTTCTTCTGCCATCGATAGTTTTTCCTACTTAATACTTCAAACCGATCTGCCCGTTGGCATACCCGAATCATCTTCTGGCCTCGTTTTACACCTGCACACTGAAGACTGGAATCAGACAAATGTAGGCTGTCATTTTCTGCCCTCATTAGGGAGTACGCTGAGGCCCTCGCTCTCTACAAAGAGAAAACCAACCAAGTGAGAGATCTGCGGAGGTTCATCGATCGACTCGACACCATCATGTCAGACAGGCAGAGCAGATATAAAACAATGCGTAGGTAAATGCCTGCTGTCTACTGAGTTTGTAAAACAGTCCACAAATGCATTGTGTTGTAGTGTTTAGTTGGCAGTGTAAGATTCTTCTTCTTCTTCCTCCTCCTCCTCAAGGTCCCTCTCGGTCAGATGCAAGTTATACTTCAATAACTTTCTGATAAAGATGAACTGCTGTGGCTCTATGATTTTTGATCACAATAATGAGACACTCTCAATCTCGGTAAGTCTATTTTATCTTTTTAAAATATATAAATTATTTCAAAAATGTGTTTTGTTTGTTTTACAGCATTTATTTTGTAGCACATTTGCTGTATTTAAAAAAAAAAAATGGAACTAGACTCTAAGAGTATTTTTAAATGCAAATTACAGTTATACCAAATCACATTATATTGAAGCTAAAAGACGTGTTACACAGTTACATTTAAAGTAAGATGGCATATCCTGGTGACCATGGAAGTGACGCATACTTGGCTCATGTGCACATATCATACTTCCTCTGTCTCCCATCATTTCATAAAAGCCCCAAAAATGTCTGAAACAAAAAACTGGAACTTGCAACATGCATCCTTCTTTTTTGATTTATTAAGTTGCAAAGAAACTTCCGCACGCTGTCTAACTTTAAATTTAATAGCTGTCAACTTTCATCCAGCAAATGATGATTCATGATGATGTATTTTTTGCCTGATGAAGGTCTTGTAGTACCAAAACGTTGCCAGCTATTGCATTTATCTTTCCAAGTTAGACAGAGTGCGCAAGATTTGACCGTCCCCTTCCGACGTACCTGTCCTACGTTGTAGCTGTGCAAAGTATTTTTCTGTTCTTACTTTATGAAGACAACAAAATACAAGTAATACACAAACCTGTTGTGACACACGTGAAGGTGACGCCTCCAGGCAGGGAGGATAATGGTGCGAGTGACATGAGGTCGCTGTCTGGTGGTGAACGCTCCTTCTCCACTGTTTGCTTCATGCTCTCCCTGTGGGAGATCACCGAATCACCCTTCAGATGCCTCGATGAGTTCGACGTTTACATGGTGAGCGCTCATACATAGCACCCACATACACAATTTGTGTTAAAAGATGAATAAAAGTTTGTCTCTCACGAACTTTGATTAACCTTTTTTTCTTGCATGTAGGATATGCACAATCGCAGAATCTCTCTGGATCTCCTCCTGGAGTTGTCAGAGCGGCAGCACCTTCGACAGTTTATCTTCGTTACCCCCCTCACCACCAGGTGGCGCCCTTCTTGATGTTTGTCTCTATTGACATGCTGTCCTTAACATGTTGAACCATTTGATTTTACACAAATTTCACTTTTACAATTTTGTTTCCTGTATGAAGGCTAAAGCAGGCCATTGGATGTCGATTTTTTAAATTGGTTATCTAATTGGGAATAATTGCAATGAAATTGTGTATTTTTATGGCATTTTTAACTGATTTGTGAATCGTTTTTAAAATGCTTTTAGAGTTCTACTATTTTTTACTTACCAGTAGCTCTTTCTATTGCTCAAAATTATTATTTAAATGAGATAAAATATATCATTTTTATAATTTGTTATTAGTCCTTTATTAATAGATTTTTTTGCATCATTTGAATACTAATTTAATAAATAAATATTTGAATAGAGTTTTAATTATCACGGTGCCATGCTGCAGCTGGCATATTCTTCTGCATACGTTGGCATTGTCCCTCTTTGCCCTTACAAAGACTTTATTCACTGTGTCAGTAATGTTTGATGACTGATCTAATTTTACCCGTGGTTTGTGTCTTGCAGCCATTTGCCTAAAACCAAGCTCATCAAAATCCACCAGCTTCAGGATCCAGAAGGAGATCGTAGTGAAAGGGTGGATGACAATGTTTGAACTGATCTCCAGTAACAAAAACATAAAAAGTGACAAGAAATAAATATGAATGTTCATGTGCCCGCTTGCTGTAAAATTAAGTATTGCTGTATGGGTAGGTTTGTTTGCTAGGATGAAATCATGTCTGTGTTATGAAACCTAATAATTGTGCTAATGCTGTAAATACTCTATTGCCAGGACACAGAGGTATGTTAACTTTTTAAACTATTTTTAGTTTTCACTTTGGCGGCTCTGTTGCCTGGACGACTGGGGACTCTTAAGAATGTAGATGAGTTTGTGCTAGGGTTGTAGTTCTGTAATGGCGGCAGAGAAAGATGTGTTTGAAGCCAATCGGTCCGTTGTGACAACGCTGCAGAATATCCAGAGGTTAAAGCCCAAGCATGCACAATCTCGGCTGAGTTTTGTTGGTGGCCATAATGTTGTGGCCCTCTTCCCCACGGGGTTTGGTAAAATGTTCTTGCTCAGTTAGTCTTGAAGGAGTTAGCTAAGGCTAACGTTAGCGATGCTAAGCCAACGTCACAACCAAACGTTAGCAACTGGTTATGGAAGATCCAGAGTGGCTCTGGGCAGATCCAGTAGTTTTAAACTTCAACAGAGTTTCCGCCTTCAAGGAAGTTAACACTTGTCAATGGAGAGTGGCCAGACTCTCTGTACAAATGAAATGTACGAGAGCCTAGAGTATATTGATTCCAATGGGAGAAATGAACGTGACCACAGATGACGACCAATTCTTTCACTCCATAGCCAACAATATAATATAATATATAGTAAATATTGGACCCACTTTTTACTAGCCACATATCGCAAGAACATTCTGACACTAAAAAAATTTCAGACGGACACATCAGGAGAAAATTAACTCTGCTTGAGACGCCTCAGGAACAAACTCTTGTGAGATCTGGCAACACAGAGAAGCTAACATCAGCTAATATTTGCAAATTCCCTTACAAAACTAATTTTCGTAATGCTAAATGTGGCTTTTAGCTGTGTAAATATTAATGTTAGCAAAAGAAAATATTAAATTAGGCAATTATAACTGTTCATCCATCCACACAACATTCACTGCACTTTCAAATGAGGCCACGCCCATTTAGAAGACAGGAAGTATGTACCGTTTCATGCCATTGGTGCAGCGGGTAATGTGCAAGTACCATCCACACATTTTGCCATTGCAAAACCAAAAAAGAACAGTTCTGTCCGTGCTGAGTCGTGCTGAACCATACAGTGGAAATGCGGCATTAGTATTCTGAATATTGTTAACATTTAGTCAGTCTCAATGAGAGAAAGATTCTTTTCAGATTGTATTGCATATATATATATATATATATATATATATATATAATATATATATACACACACATAGCAAATATTTGACATGATTATATGGTAATTACTACATATTATAATAATGATAAGATAAGTTTATCTCTTTTTTTCATAAAATTAACAAAAAATTAACACTGAAAACGTTTTTTATACGGTTTGCTATTTTTGTTACACCTCAGAGGTCTGGTACCCGAGAGGAAGACTTTTACTGGACCAGGACTCTACTGAACCTGCCAGTGCTAATACTCTGCTACAGTTTGTAATTTTTCATATTTGGCTCCTGTGACATAACCATGTACACTAGTGCTTTCAGTTCTCTCCCTTGTAACGCTCATCTGTAGCATTAGTTAACATGTTACTTCTGTCAAGTATCATAACTATTGTTACAATACATTCTGGATAATCTAAACACTTGTACTGGTCATACTTTCCATACATAGTACTTTTTTACAGATGGACAAAATAATACCACAAAAAAATACTTCTCAAAATGACCCTTATTTGATTCCGTACCATGCCTTCAATTCGTTTATCCACATCAACACTATTATATTTAACACAGTCTCAAAGTCTTCATTTTCCCATTAATTACACCTGCTACAACATGTCTTTTGAAAAAGCCTGGTGATGGTTTATTCATTTTAATCACTACAGAATAAATTTTGGGTGCAACACATGCCACATGTATAAAATAATACAGTCACTTGTATTATGATTTTTCCATATTTGATATAAACATTTTACAAGACAAAGACAGTGACCGGACCGAAATGTATAAATAATATAGACTTTAAAAATGGGAGGGTTGGTTTTTCAGTTATGTTATAGACTGGACAGTGAAAAGCTTTTGCAACCTCCACTACTTAAGTGGACTACAAGCAGACACTCAGTCCGTGCTTGCATAGCCTAGGAATGGGGAAGCAAAACTGTTGAAAGAGAATTTCCGCAATAACTTTAACCTAAATCGTCATCCAGTTGCCGTCTCACACTGAAACGCTCTTTCAAAAGCTTTACCAAGCGCCTCGCTTGAGAATCCTGCATCTTTAATGATTGTTGCAAACGGAATTGGTTAGTAGATGAGACCTTTCAATAAAAAGTTTCTCCTTACAAAAAAGTTTTATAAGTAGGAATGCAGTGTGTCCAGTAAACATAGAAGAGGCTATTTTCCTCTTATTATTTTTTTCCATTGGAATTGGAGCTCCTCTTCCCTCACAAGGTCCCTGGCCCAGAGAGTGTGCTCCCAGCAATAAGGTCAAAAGCCAAAACTGTACTCATTTTCGCAGTGTTCTTTTTCTGTAAACATTTTGATATGTACTGAGTTCAGTTATTTAAGTCTAAGTCAAATAAGCAGCTTAAAAAAAAAACCAAGCCAATTTTGGATCATTGTGGGGGAATAATGCATGAGCACTGTGCTTACTGACAACCGTAATTTTGGCCTTTCCTTTAAGTGGCACCAGTACATTAAAATCATAAAGGAAAGCTGCTCCAACAATATAGTTCTGCTCATCCCAGAAGTTACTGAAGCAAAACACAACAATATTTATGTGAAAGCTCTTTCTCTGAGATAAGCCCACAACTGCAATCCAAATCTCCTTCAAAATCTCAAGTGTCACACATACACGTGTATCAAATGGAGGGAAGCATGCTCCCACATTACTGGAGGTGAAATTATGGTCAAATGAGTCACATACTGTACATCCCATGCAACAATACAAAATGAATTCAATAGGGTTTCTCTTTTATAACCACCTGAAGATGCAAAAGGTAAGAGATTAAATATTTTTTTGACACATAATATATGCATGCAAAGAACCTACTCTTCTTGGTTCCATCGTGTGAAACCATCTGGAACAGACAGGAGCCTCTCTATTCTCCAAGAGCTCAACAAGTCTGGATAGTAGAGACAGTTACAATTATCATAGGAATTATTGTTTTGTTACTATTATGTAAAGCGTACAGTAGTAGCAGCAGTGAACACTGGGATCTTAAATACTGCGGGAACATAATTGAATGCAGTGCTCCACTGATGTACAAGCTAAGGTTGAATGAGAATGTATAGGGTTACTGTGCACAAATCACATTGGCAGGTTTTTAAATAGAAATGTATGATATCTTATAGACTATTGTATAGCTATGTTCAAAATTATTCAGCATTTTACATTCTCATGCATACAACCACAAGAAGCGAGTCCATTGAAAAATTGTCCAAGCATTGTTTTGTTTTTTTTCCCCTGTGGAAATGGCAGAGAATCTAATGAGACATTAAAACATGTGCTGCTGTCCAGAGTGTGTGAATTACAGGGGGGAGAGGAGCGAGCAGGGTGGGGGGTTGGTGGTGGTGGTGGTGGTGGTGGTGGTGGAGGGCTCACTTCTGCATGTCACACTGCAGCAGGAGCACGATGGACGGGTCGCTCTTCGCCGCCTCTTTGAACTCATCCAACGAGATCTGGTCGTCGTTGTTCTTATCCATTTTGCCGAAGATCTTGTCCACCCTCTGCTGTGGTGTCAAACCGTCCTCGTTCATCTTCATCATGATCACAGTGCCCACCATTTTGTAGATAGCCTGCGGGTGTAGCACAGTGAGAAATTAGCAGAGGATTGGCTCTTATGTAATCCAGTGAAGGCTGCATGTGTTCATTTTGTTCATAATGATGTAGATCAGTGATGCCCCAACCAGGGGTACTTTTACTATGGCGGGTATTTTTCTGCAGTTTCCAAGATGTACGTAGAAAGCTCAACTTATAAAACTAAACGAACTTCTTCTTTTTTAAATTGTAAATTACAAATTGGTGGGATGCTTATTGTAAATTTACAATGACGTAAGCTGCCCATCAACATGAGTTAGTTGTAACAAATCAACAAATTGCTTGCAATAAAGAGTGCATTAAAGTAGTTAGCGAGCAGAAAAGTTCAAATGGTGAACAAAAAGTAGCAAAAATGCAGTTGACATAGCTAAAAGTAAAGGATGTGCAGTTGACACATCCTTTACTTAAGTGGTAGAAGTAGGAATGTGAACATGCCTAAATGAAAACGATAAATGTAACAGTAACCAGTTTTATTCAATTAATAGTGTTGAATAAGGCAGGTGTACATCAGACAAAAAAGGTCAATAACCACGCCACCTTTATCACTACAGGAATTGTTAATATACTCCAATATCACTGATACGTAGCATATTTACTATACTGATTGTGCCTCAAGAAGTGACACAGTGTAATTCAATGGGACTCCATTTGTGTTGCTATCAGACTGCGTCTGTACTCAAGGCATCGCAGGTGTGCAGGACACTGATAACAGCAGCAACAACAAAACAGAGCCAGTCCCCTGATGAGCGAGGGCTTAATGACTCGATAATCCCTTACCTCGATTATCTCCAGCATCTCCACTCTGGTGATTTTTCCGTCACCATCCAGGTCATACATGTTGAAGGCCCAGTTGAGTTTCTGCTCAAAGCTGCCACGGGATGTGATGGACAGAGCGCAGATAAACTCTCGGAAATCAATGGTCCCGTCTCCGTTTTTATCAAAGGTTCTGAAGGCGTGTTGTGCAAATTTGGATGCGTCACCATAAGGGAAGAACTGCAAATGTGGGAGAGATGTGTTTAGTAATTCAACCAGGGCTTTTTTTTTTTTTTTTTTTAAATCACAAGTTTGATCATAGGAAAATTGCCATGGCGTGATTAAGTGGGCAGACAGATAAAGAAAGAGAGGCACTAGTTTTACACAAACCTTGACGTAAAGCTGCTGGAACTCATCCAGATTCAGCCTGCCAGTGGGGCAGTCTTTCAGAAAGCCTTTGTACCACTGCTTCAGCTCGTGTTCATTAAACTCTGTGTTCTTCACCAGATCCTCCATCACCTCGGGAGTCAGCTTGCTGTTCTGCTTTCCCATGGTTCCTGTGGTGCAAGAACACGTGAATAATGCATTTATTTTATGCCTGAGTGATAGCAGTATGAAAATGAAGCACACAGCAGAGAAAACTACCATTTTTAGTTCCACTTCAAACACGAGTACTGAGAATAAATGTGTGGTTTTTTTAGGGGGGCGAGAGAGTAGCAGTAAATATTTCCCTGGTGCTCTTGTTCTATTTCTGTCCCCCCCTCGACCTGCTTGTGCCAGTCTGCCGGGCCCGGGTAGCACTGACCTGGATCATTACTGTCAGAGCAGAGCCAGTTCATTACATGTTCGATCGCTGCTATCAAGTTTCCACTGCAAACGCTGTCCTATAACCTGACAACAACAATAACGCCTGTGCTTGGTTGTAGAGGGGCACTAGCTGCAGTAAATCCAGAGATCTGAGTCAGGACGGCATGCAGGAGCTCACAGCACACCTGACAAATCTGGATCAGTGGGGAATATGGTTTATAATCAAGTGGTCTATACATAATATAGTTTTTAAACCAGGTGAGGGCAATCCACAGACCAATCCGCCTGGATTATCCACGCTGAAGGGCCTCCAGTCCGTTACAATCAGGACAACTTGAGCAACCACATCAGAGCAGCCTGACAAAAGCCCCCAGATCCATTAATTATTGACTCATGATGTAGCAAATGACATAAAGTGGCCAAGAATGCGTCAGTTCTCGATACATAATTTAACAAATGAAACATCAGATTATATTTGCGTGTCAGAGCACCGGCCGTTGTGCCGTTGTGTTGACACTGTATTTTATTTATGTTCACACTGCACAACAATAGCATTTGTACAATCCATCGTTTTAGCAACATAACTATGTCACATCATCTTACTTTTTAACCTAACCTCACTTTACCACGACTATTTCTTGCACTGTGGCTATGTTACTTTATGTTATCTTACTGTAGACACTTATTGACTCGCTCTTTTCTTACTCTTATATTTTTTTTACCTTGAATTTGACTGTAAGCAACTGCAACTGAACAATATCCCTGCGGGGATCATTGGAGTAATGTGATTCTGATTGGGAACCTCCATCCCTTGAGATTAACCTATGGTCCATGTCTCTGCAGCAGCAGCAGCAGGCTGCATGGACAGCTCCTCCACAGACAGGACTGCATTGGCTTGGGCCTCCCACAACAAACAACAGAAATGTGTGCTGCAGCCAAAATCAGTGCAAACCCCAGCCTTTAATGTGCACCCGCTGCGTGTCATGTAACCAAATCCTGTCATATTGGCTAACAGATCCTCTATATGACAGGCACGATTGGTAATATAGGCTAGGAAGTGATCTTGAGTTGAATCTGTCAACTAGGCTACAGTGAATGACCTTGACATTTTTTTTTTTTTTTTACAGAGAATATGACAAAACCAAATTGTTTCGCGGAGCGTTAAGATGAGAAAAGGGCTCGCCATCATGTAACTGCGGCGTTTGAAACATCCATCACATTATATCACAGGCCACACATATGAAGGATTTGTTCTGCCCAAACAGAGGCCCACATATGATGTTTTATTTCACGCTTTGGGCAATGACATCTGAGTTGATGCTATTCCTACAGCTAACCGCCTCCTGTGAGACGCTGCTGCATTCCGATGGAAAAGACGCAGTGAGAGTATTTCCACATCAGATCCCACCATCCTGCTCCAATAATGAAATCTTCCCATGCGCATCGGGGCGAAAAACATGTCAAATTTCATAACCAAATAGACCTGTTAACAAAAAAATTAAACACACACAAGACAGCTCCCTCGGTGCCACCGCAGAGTCACACATTAGAGGCGCATAAAAACCAATTAATTGCGCCAATCTGGATGACATGTTCTTTATTCGTCAAATAATCCCTCCCTGTTTTAGTTCTGTTTTTCTTGTCGTTTCAAGGCAAAATGCAATGGCTTTATTTTAAGGGATGCGCAGGTGCCCGTGTGCCAGCCCTCTTTTCTCGATCCCATATTCGGTCAAACAGAAAGGAAAATGTGAAAAATAATGCGTGAGACATTGACACAAAGCATTCGCTCGCTGCATCTATAATCTGGAAAATCTAACACATGACATGTCCATCTGTAGGCAATCACTTCTTACCTTATTACAGCCTATATTTGGTGATTCTCTATCGGAATAAATCTGCTCTGGCTTCTGCAAAGTACAGAAAACCCCCCTTCCGATGGAAACGTTTGCCCAAATGGGATTATTTTCAACACTGCTCGCGTCCTTTTAAAAAAAAAACACCCGCTAATGAAAATTCTGGATTTTCCCGACGTTATTCCAGATGAGGCGCAGCAGGGACCGATCCCACGCCAGTCTGTGGTTATGCGACTACAAGAGCTCGGCGTCACTCGTGTGCATCACAGCCTCATCATAAATTGAGTGTTGCTCTGCTGCTCGGTTTAGGTTTAGCTGGATCCTGTCAAGTTATAACCGGATCCTTCATCGTGATGAGGATGATCAGCCTGAAATGTCATCATCAGCAAACAAACATTTTGGGTTTTGGCCCCTGATCAAATAGGCTAATCCCCTGTAACTAATCTGGAATTAGATTCATTAAACCTAAGGGTGGAATATTGTAGTCCTATTGTCATAAAACGTGGCTTTTAGGAAGAATAAGGGAATTGAATTAAAGCAAGACTCGTCAACCATGCAGGGGCGCATAAGCCTCATGTTCATTGTGTGCAGGTAGTCATGAGTCCAAGTTATAGCCACCGCCCACCCCCAGAAGATTTTGACCACACACCAAAAGTAGGCCTATATTTAAATAAAAAAAAAAAATAGTTTTTCACATTTTATACTAGATAATGATACAGTTATCTGTAGGTTTAATTTCCCAGCGTGAAGGCCTTAGTGTTTATTCAATGGTCTAATTAGCCTCCCTAGCTAACTCTTCATTAGGCTACTTAGCTTAGATTAGCTAGCCTACTCAGGGAGCGTTCAAACAAACGGACTAAGGCTAGGGGCAGTTACCAGGCAACCATCTGAAACTAACTGCTCAAGGACAAGAAATAGTCGTAAGTAATATGTTATTCCTATTATTGTTATTTCATGTATATTTCATTATATTGTATGTATGTATATTTTATCCTAGTATTACATTTATATTTATATTCTTTGCTGTGTGACCTATTTTGCTGCTGTAACACCAGGATTTCCCATTTTTTTGGGATCAATATCTATCTATCCATCCATTTATCTATCTATCTAGTTGTCTATCTATCTATCTATCTCTCTATCTATCCATCCATTTATCTATCTATCTAGTTGTCTATCTATCTATCTATCTATCTATCTATTCTATCTATCTATCTATCTATCCATCCATTTATCTATCTATCAAGTTGTCTATCTATCTATCTATCTATCTATCTATCTATCTATCTATCTATCTATCTATCTATCTATCTATCTATCTATCTATCCAACCATTTATCTATCTATCTATCTAGTTTTCTATCTATCTATCTAGTCTGGCCCATACTCCCCTATAAAACCACACGTTTTGTTTTTTACACTTTAGCTATGTGGAGTTTAAACAAACAAAATAATATGTTAGTGAGCGTCAGTGGTGCTGCTAGGAGGATTGCTACCTTTGGACAGAGCCAGGCTAGCAGTTTCCCCGTGTTGCCAGTCTTTATGCTAAGCTAAGTTAGCAGACTGCAGACTTTAGCTTCATATTTCCCTCCCAGACATGAGAACGGTATCAACATTCTCATCAAACGTATTGAGAAAGCATTCCCAACATGTCAAACTGCAAACCACAAACACCTCGACTGTTTCTGCTGATATTACGCTTATGTGTTGCATATTAGACTACTATGCGTTGTATATTACTATGTGTTGCATATTTCTAAACTAATTTATGTTTATCAGGTAACCTAGTCATGTTCTAGGGAAAAAGTACACAATGTACAGAGATGTAGCTCCCAAGCATATTGATTCGGACATGATGGAAATAATACCATATTCTACCATTGATTTCACTCAATTATTATGAGACATGCCTCAAGCCCCAACTATTTTCACAAGGGCTTCTACACAGATCTTTGGTCCACAGCTCCCCAGAGGTTAGTTTTTAGGTGTAAAAGTATCCAGAATTAAATGATATAGTGTGAGCTGACTAGAGTGGAACCTGTGATGCTAATCTACAGCAGGTAAAACAGTAGTCAATCTGTTCCTGATTCATGAGGAGCCACAGATATGTCACCTTTGTCAATCCAAAATAATTCTTAGACGCGTGGACCCAAATCAAAATCTTGATACATTTTTACATTTAAAAAAAAAAAATACAAGCGATAACCTCCATCACAAAATAGGCACTAAAATGGAGGAATAAAAGGTCTCACACACAAATCTCTGATTACTTGATTTCTTAATTTAATGCTCACATACAGTACGGTATACACATAAGATTTCCTTTACATCTCACAAACACAAAAGCAAGTAGTTAAATACATAGATAACTTTTAGCACCAGCATAGAGTACTGATCCACTCAGCGTTCTCTAAAACTCTTAGTCATAGTGATTTTCAAAATAAAACACCTTAGCTTGATCTCACTAGGCATGGCTTACATGTAATATCTTTACAGCAGCATTCACTTACAAAGGTTAATTGATTAAAAAAGGATGCATACTGTACACCAAAAGTGGTATACAAAAGCAATACTATATTATATACCCATTTACATGGCCATTTAGGTTTTCTCAGTGTAACATTTAGTGTGTTTTGACAGCTTCCATATTAACACTGATGCTTAATAAAAACATAGAAACACATGAATTTAAAAAAACCTTCTCATGAGTATACATAAAGAGCCTATAGAGATAACTGGCATGTAACAATCTTGCATATTGAAACATAAATATATCACGTTCACAATGCTCTCATTCTTCTTTATATATATATATATATATATATATATATATATATATATATATATATATATATATATATATATTAACAAGAGAGCTACTGTCTTTTTATGTTGGGTTATAGTTTTTTTATATTAAAATTATAATAAAAAAGTGACAAATCCAATGGGAACATAACTTTAGTAATGTGAAAAAATAGTATCAAAATGATTTTCTAAATCTGTCAATCAAAAAGAAATGTACCGTTTGCCGTAATGCACCATTTCTCAGTTATAGATATGATTTCAGCTTGGTAAACATGAGATCCTATAGTGAGATTTGACAAACTGAGAGTTTCTTAAGGTATATTAAGTGTTTTCTGTTATACATTTCTTGTCAGATGATGAATGTATAGCATATATAAAGAAATCTGCATGCAGCAGACAGATGTGCTGCTCATGAAGGTTTGTGAGACAAAACCTTTATCTTACTTGGCCTTCTTAAACAGATGTGTATGAAGGATGCATTCCACACTCTGACAGTTTTCAGTTCAAAATATGTGCCAAAAGTAGAGTAAGTAAGAGAAGAGAGAGAAAGAGGGGGGTGAATTTGTTATTATCACTACATGACATCATGGAAATCTTTAGCAAAATGTACCAAGAGGGTACAACTGTGGACCTCACGTCTGGCATGTCCGCGAACCAATGGGAAAAGAGTAAGGCTTCAGGTATGTGACACAGATGTGGCACTTCCTTCAGCCCCCCCCCCCCCATCTAACCATTTTTGAATATTCCGAATTTTTCTGCTACATACTTTTAAGGGACTAGAATTCATCTTATAATCAATGAGAACGTAAAAACAGTGTGATTATGTGAAAGGGTTCCTTCGTAGCGATCAGCCGAGAAATATCACCTGAATCAGCAGCTTCTCTTTGCTTTACAGGGAGGCGCAGGTCTGGCCATACCTTTATTCTTTGTGTTTACTCTCACCAGGCACCTGTTTGTTGTAAAAGCCCACTGTACACTACATGCTCAGCACCAAACAGTAGACAGGCACAGTTAGAGACTAGCTGGTGAACATAGTGGGGCATTTAGCAGCTAAAGAGCTAGATATTTCCCTCGGGAGTTAGTGGAGACCAAAACTAAAACAAAGAGCGTTGATATTAGGCTTACATTCATGAGGTGGCCTAAAGCATGACTCCAAATCAGTGATAATGTTGCTGTTTACTTGTTGGATGTGTAAATTAGCAACTATTGTTAATCAAGTTTGCAATATCAATAAAAAAAAGTGAAATGGGGAGTTCACAACTTGTTTCCTCTGCTCCCAAATGGCCCAAAAATTTAGTTTTTGGTGATAAGGTAAGGTAAAAAAAAATCCATTAAATTCTCTTTTTATAGTGTGTTAGCCTGGACATAAATACTTTAACATATATATATCCTGAAAATATAACGTGTTTGACGTTACATAACGTGCAGGCTGGAGAAGCTAACATTTATGTTAACCCTGTAATGCCAGCATTAAGTTGGACCTTACACTGCTCCTACTTTTCTCACCTGGCTAATTTTTAAACGCATGTGTTGGTTACAAAGGTCTTTGAATATAACTGAAAATAAAGTCATATCTGCGCAGTAATTCTTAAACAAGTCACTTTTTGTGCAGCATTTTTTTAAATTATTAGTTCACTTATAGTATATTTTAGAAGTCACAAATACCATCGCTTTCTGAGCTTTAAGTAGTTAAATTAACGTAAAAGTAGCAACCCATTGGCTTTTATACTTTTACGGCAGAAAAAGGAAGTGATGCACCTTATGCTGTCGCCGTGGTTATGCTGCACCCCCGACTACACTATGCTACGCTCTGCGATGTCCTGCTGCCTCCTGCTGAACCGTGCTACATCCCGCTACGTCCACCTATGCTCTGCTATGCCACGCTACACCCTGTCACGCCCTGCTATGACATGAACTACTATGATTACCATTTGTAGTCACTGTTCCATTATCTTTATTGTGACTATTATTGCCACTGTACACCCCCCCAACCGGGACCCTCAGACACCGCTTACCAAGAGCCTGGGTCGGTCTGAGGTTTCCTCTTCTTTTTCCTCACCACTGTCACACTGCTTGCTCTTGGGGGAATTACTAGAATTTTTTGGGCTTTTTTAAATGATAGAGTGTGGTCTAGACTTACTCTATCTGTAAAGTGTCTCGAGATAACTTTTGTTATGTTTTGGTACTATAAATAAAATTGAATTGAATTGAGTGCCTCAAGGGTCCTACCCTCTTCCTATTGGCTTACCGACCTGGAGTCCCTTCTCAAATGTATTGTTGGATTCAAGGAGGGGGAAATATATCGTAGAAGGTATTCAGAACTTAGTCTGCTTTAGTTTGTCGATGTGGTAGCAAAGCTTCAAGGCCGGCCCCAGCTTCAGTCCAAGGTACTTCATGATCATGTCGCTTTTTAGGAGTAACAAAGCGTTTCCATCAATCTCCTGGAAGAAGAAGAAGAAGAAGAAGAAGTTAGTGTCAAATCAGCAAGAAGTAGGCGACCAGACAAGGTAATTTCCGCTGGATGTTCATTAAATCAGCAATCAAAAGACGTCAGCCTGTTAAGAACACAAAGGAAAACAAACATACATGTTTCCTAAAGACGTCTGCATGGGGGCCGAGAGCGTGGGGGTCTGCATCCCTGATGAACCAGACAACATCTTCCACAGACCAGGTGGATGGGTCTTTATTTGGTGGAGCCTTGGCCTCCTGGGACTCTGGAGATGCATTATAACCTCCTGGAAGACCAACAAAAAGAAAAGGAGCTTTTACTTTCTCGCCTTTAGAGAAATAAACAACAAAGCCATATCAGTTTTGTCTTTCCATGACTTCTCACCTGTCCTGTTGCTCTCTGGGAACGTGTTTGGGCTGGTGGACGACTGCCTGCACATGCTCATGGAGGCCGAGCCGTTGGAGAACTGCTGCGTCGAACGAAACCCGTACGAGGTCTTTGGCGAGTAGGACGAGCTTATGGAGCTGAAAGCAGAATCGCCGGGGTCCACGGAGTAGCGTTTGCCATCGGACTGGTAGTCCTCGGCCATAGACGTTTCAGCTAAAGACGAGAAGAGACTCAGAATTAGCTCAAAGAATGTATTTACATCAGCATCACAGCTTCTATGAGACAGATTTAAGAAGTACCGTCTGACTGGTAGGAGCCACCACTGTGCTGGGTAATGGGCTGATCACTGAAGAGGTTTTCACAGTGCAAGCTGCGGCAGAGTTTCTTCAGAAAGCGGAGCACATAGTCGATACTGTTGACTACAGGGAGGCTGAGAAGGTGCTGCTTCCCATCGAATGTGGCTGGAAGAGCAGAACAGGACCACTTGAGACGTCATCACAGTTTTAGAAGTACAAATGAGGTCATGAAACCTTTACTAATGCATGTGTTCTACTCAGTGCCACCTCAGGTAAAGTGAGTGGGGGGCAAAAAAGATATCAAACAAATAGATAGCAGCACCTGAGGGAGGTCTTTGTACAACACCTGATATTTTTTCTCCACCGTAGCCTTGTGTGAGGAGCGTGAACACGGTTTTCTGCAGGAAGGCGCTGTCGATGCAGCCTTGGACGGCCTGCTGCAGCACCACAGAGGGCCTGTCGGGTCCGAAGTGATCAGGGAGCTGCTGGATCTTCTTCCTGTCCAGGTTGGGGCCCGTGTTGGCCTGCTTGTTGATGTAGATACAGACTGATGAAGGGAAAACACAGGTGGAGACAGTTTTGGTTGAAAAAGAGATGGAGAAGAGATACCTCAGTTATCTTACTGATCTTTACGTGTCTTTAAAGCAGATCGGGACTGGATTAAGACAACAACGGCATTAATGCTTCTTACGTGTGGTTTAGAGTGTTTTATGTCCTACCTGTAAGCACCTGGGGCGTGGCAGAGTGGGGGATGGTGGCGGCATCCTGAGGAATGGAGCTCATATCGGGCTCAGGGGTGCTGCTGGGTGGAGAGATAGCCAACGGTGTCATCACCATCCTGGGTTTGAGCTGCGGAAAGAAAAAAAGTTTGCGCATTTCTTTGTTTATTTCAGGTATATCATTTATTGACTAAATTGTGCAGGGAGGGGGGATGGTGGAGTAATCAGGCGACCAAATCTGTATGAACTGCAGTTTTTATGCTGCAGATGATAAATTCTGCATGTTTTTATGGATTAAAAAAAACACATATTTACAATAATGACTTAATTTTGGACATAAACAGACTTCTATGCCATTTGACTATCCCAGACCAAAGCCCCACAGATGTTCAGTCTCTCTCTCTCTGTTACACTTGGGTCCCACAAAATGTGAAGGGCATGGAGCCGGTGTGTCTGTGTCGTTCTGTGTACACATGCATTTTTAAACACACTGTATCCACACACACACACACACACACCACACACACACACACACACACACCACAGCCCCAGTTTCCCCCTCATGTGGCTGACCTTGAAGCCCGGCTTTCTCCCCCTCTTCTTTGGCACTTTGAGTGGAGGGAGCGACTCAGGGTAGCAATTTGGAAAATCCATCTTGGCGACATTGCGGAGCGGGGGTCTCCCTCTCTTCCTGCCCGGTATCTTCCCCGACTGGCTGGGGATGAAGGAGGGAGCTACTGCAGCTGATTGCATGTCACTGTTGCTGTCTGATTTCTGTGCCGTCGCTGAAGGTACACTCATTTGGAGCTGGAGACAAAGGAAACAAGCATTGAGCTCCAGCTCTAGAAATGCACAGAAACATGCGCTTTCCTTGCGCATTGATCCTTCTCCTCAGCGAGTACACATTAGAGGGCACCATTAGCATCTTTACAGAGCAGACACAGAGGAAGCACAATGGTTTGGCAAAGGTGAACATCAGCAACCAACTACTACGAGACTGCAGAATGCTGAGCTGAGCAATGCGGCGAGAGGAGCAGCATTTAGCAGAGCACCGTAGTAAGAAAACAGCACAAAGAGCAGCCGTGCACGAGCCGTGGAGGAAACAGCACCGATAACATATTAATAAAGCCGACAGAGGGAGAGAGAGGGGGGTGTCTATTACCTGCTGTCTTCTATTGTGAAAGCCCAAGAGCCAAGCCCTTTTGTCTTATGTTCCAGGAGCCTAAAGGTGACTGTAAAGCTAAATTCCTAACAATGAAGGGAAAGCCATCTTGCTCTAGCTTTTTCCTTGTCCTCTTTTTGGTTAATACACTGCTGCTGCTGCTGCTCGGCACACAGGCTGCAGACATCTCATTAGACTAATGCATTCAGCAGTGGCAGAGGGAGGGGGAAATTGACTTCCATGGCTACCCAGCTATGAATTACCATTACGATGACAGCTTCCACCCTAATCTCTCAAAAAAGAAAAGATAGAAGCAGCAAAGAAAATAATCTCCCATGCAACAAGAATAGACCAACTGCATGGAATACCTACAAATTGTCTTTGTTTTGTTTTTTGGAGCAGATTTGTCAAAGGATACAGTATGTAAACAAACAATAACCAGTCAGCAGGCAGGCACTCACCATCCAGGACAGATGTGGAGTGTAGCTCTATGCTCCTTGCTGTGTTTCCTATATTTTTCCTGAGCACGGATCTCAAAGCAAGGCAGATTCCACTGTAATACTGTATACGTGTGTGTGTGTATGTGTCAGAGTGAGTGTACCACATAGACAGAGAGACGGTGGTGTGTGTGTGCGTGTGTACGTGCGTGCATTAAAGGGAGAGAGAGAGACAGGCTCCTCTGTTGTCATGGCAACAAGCCTGTAAGCCCCTGTAACCCCCTGACGTTGTCTGCCATGTTTTTTTGTCTGCTCAGTGCAGTGGCGATATAATAAGACTGAGGACAGAGTTTCTTTCTTCTTCTTTTCTTCTATGCTCTCTAGCAAAAAAAAAAAATATTGATGTAACCTTTAATGTCATTTTAGTAATTTTTTTAAGTAAAACTGCAAAACTTTGGCTGCTTAAAGCTTTCATAATGATGTCGTGGACCAAGCAGTCAGGGAACAGGAACACAGGTTTAAAGTTCACAAGGTTGGGTTTATTTCCCCCAAAACAAAGATTCACAAGTAAATAAGGCATCGAGTTATAGGGCCCTTAAAAAAGGTCAACAAAGCATAACTACTGAAAGAAAAAAAATCTAAATGTTAACTCCATTGACAGCCTCGAATGAAAGGGACACTTAAATACAAACTAAAATGATTTCATGTAAAATAAACTAAATTGCAACATGACAAATAATGTAAGCTGTGTTAAAGCAGTATGCTACCTAAGTGCTGCTGATAGAGCAACTTTTAACCAAACAAACTAATGTCTTTTATGTATCATTATTTGACTGCAACTTAAATAGCTGAACACCACCACAAATGAGCTGGTTTGATGCTTTTCTTTGTCATACATGATACTGAACTGAAGAATATTTGGGTTATGGAATGTTGGTAAAACAAAAGACATTTAAAGACATGAATCTTGAGCCCTGGGAAATTGTAACGGGGATGTATCACTATTTTCAAATTCATATTCAAAGCTATTAATAGAAGAACACAATTGACTCGGTTAATCAATAATTCAAATTGATTGTTAGTTGCAGATATTCCCAACTATTCCCTGGTTCCAGCCTCTGTTATGCTGCTTTTCTTTGTTTCTTGGTATTCTATCATTGTAAATTAAATATCTCTTATTTTTTTTCACAATTTTTTGACAGTCAGGTTTATCCATAATAATAATCATTGGTGGCATCTTGGAATAATACATCACAATAACCATAATCCTGGATGCTTGTCGATTAATGGATATACAGCATATGACTTTTAATATTCTTTTGTTAGTGAGTGGGAGGGCTCAGCAGTAAGCATTGGGTTTTCATTTCAGTGATCTGCATATGTGCAGTTTCTCTGCAATCCTTATTTCTGCCTCGTGAAACTCAAAAGGGTCATTTTAGGTAATTCAAGACTTAGACTCAGGTTTATGTAAACAAAAAGTTCCAAATTTGAACCATTGGGACATTAATCATCCTCTTGATGGGTTAGTATTTGCTACCGCACTACTGGGTACAGTCACACATCTATATTACGCCCAATCAGGTATAGTGTGTGTATTGTGCAAGTTTGGAATTAATACTGCATGGTGATCAATGTTTTTTTAATCAATTATTGTTTTTATTATTTTTTAATTCAGCAGTATAAGGAAATAGTTTTAAAAAATGCCTGTAACAGTTCCCAAAGTTTAAAATCTCTGAATAATTTGTTTTGTCTAAAACCAAAAGATTTTCAGTTTACAACCGTACAATCTTAAAAACTGAGGTAAGCAGCCAATCATATACATACTGTGTACTGTATATATATATATATATGGGTAAGATAGATTGATAGAATAATTAAAAAGATAAAATAATAATAAAAACCCAAACCTACCAAATGGAAAATAGCTTTGTTGTTGACTGTGTTGCTTCGAATTTATCAGCACAATGGCAACCCATTTCATAATCATACAATCATAAAACATAAATGAATAAATACTTATTTATAAAATATCAGCATAATACTGTATGATGATAATTCTTTTAAGAAATGTCAGTTCAATCCACAGACAGGAGAAGAATAAATCCAGGACGACTGAACGAAAGTGCGCCCCCTGTTGGCCGACTACGACACACGCTTCTGTTTGTTAGGTGTTTGCTAATAAAGTTACGTGGACGAAATTTGAAATCAAGATGGCGGTGTGCATACCGCTGTCTGTCAAGATGTCACCCTCAGCTTTACTGGGCTTTAGATGTCTTTTGACTAAACAATATTCCTCCAGAAAGCTGCTAAAATCTTTGACAGAGGTCTGCAGACGAGGTGAGACGAGTTTTTTTGTGAGTCGTGTTGATGCTGATGGTGCAAAGCTAATCTCTACTGACAACTCGACCTAGCTCTTCTTTTCATTTACACTTTGCTGTAGTTTCTATTCTCTTAAAGTTAACCTGAGATTACCAGAAATATCTTACCTTCTGTACTAACTCCCCTTGGTGTTCTCACTGGTTCTATCAAATGTCAAACTAGCTATCCCTTGCTAACTATCCCTTGCTAACCTTTGGTCCATAGCAGCAACGACAGACAGACAGATGCAGAAGAGTGCAAATGCTTTATCTATTCAAGTACAACAAGCTACACAATATATAAAAAATAGAATCTTAAAATTACATAACTTTACATATACACTAGTAAAAGGTTTAAGTTGAAAACTGTCCAGACAGACATAAAGACGTGGTGTATTGACCATACAGGCAAGCTAGCAAAATGGGCAGGTGGCTAATATAGCCAGTAAGTAAGGGAGTCGAACAGTGCCAGTCCAGTCCAGTCCAGGGTAGTTTATGTGTATGTATAAAGGCACCCATATGTAGGCATGGTACAAAGGGCAGTGTGCAAAGCAGACAAACACTTATTGTAAGGTCTAAAGTTATCACAGTTATCTCATCTGTGCTGTTAAATGGATTAAAGGTTGCTCGGTGAAAGCCCAGCAGGCGGTGGAGGAGAGCGGGGCAAGCCCCACCAGGTTTCGCAGCCCTCTGGATCACTACAACGGGCTGATCAGAGACGGGTTGCTGCGGGAGGATGAGCACCAGAAAGCGGTGCTGCAGACACTGGACCAGCTCCACCAAACACTCAGAGGATACAGCAACACACCGACATCTTTCTTCTCCAAGGTAGAGCGGGAACACCCCAATGATGGCTGATGTTTTCATCGTTTTAATTATTAGCTTGTCTTTTTTTGTGATTTTAACAATTTATTTTTTAAACAACACATACTCTTATACCATACATAATTTACAACATGAACACCCCCCTCTCCCTTGTCATCACCGCCCACCCAGACAAAAATCAAGAAAAGATGACACTAACTACAATATTCAAGACAACAAAATTGACAGTAAACCAAACAAACATGTATAAATGACAACACCATAAACCCATCATATATGTCTCTCCCCAGCACAAAGCTTCGTAGGAGCCCTCCAGAAAGCTAGGGTACTTCCCCCATTTTCTAGTATATCATCCGATATGTACATCCAGTCTAGCAAACCGTTTGTATGACATTTCTTTTTTTTTTTAAACGTCAGATTGACGGCCCCCAGTCATTCCTCCATCCTCTTAAATATTCTGCCTGGCTACCATTAATCCAGTCTGGACCCAGCTTCTTATGTGATAGTCCTTCTTATGTGATATCCAGCAAACCCACCTCCTCGCTCCCCCCCTTGTCCCTTACTAACTGCTTACTTGAAATAAAAGACTGGTTCACCTCAAACTTCCTTAAACTAAACAGTGATAAAACCGAACTCCTCCTCGTAGCCACCAAATCCACCCTATCCAAAATCAATAGTTTCACTCTACCTATCGACAACTCCTTGGTCTCCCCTTCCCCTCAGGTCAAGAGTCTGGGCGTCATCCTCGATTCTTCCCTCTCCTTTCAGTCACACATAAATAATATCTGCCGGTCTGCATACTTCCACCTACGCAACATTAACCGCCTCCGTCCGTCCCTTACCACTCACACTGCCTCCATCCTTATCCACAGCCTCATCACCTCCCGCCTTGATTACTGTAACTCTCTCCTTTTTGGCCTTCCTCAAAAATCCCTCCATAAACTTCAACTTCTTCAGAACTCAGCAGCTCGTGTCATCACCAGAACCCCCTCTTTCCATCATATAACCCCGGTTCTTCAGCAGCTCCATTGGCTCCCAGTTCAATTCAGAATACAATTTAAAATCCTTCTCCATACTTTCAAAGCCATCCATAACCTTGCCCCTCCATATCTATCAGAACTCCTACACATTGCCGTCCCCTCCCGCTCCCTCAGATCTTCCTCCTCCCTCCACCTCACTGTCCCCCATGCTCGACTTATCACCATGGGGAACAGAGCCTTCAGCCGCTCTGCTCCCCAGCTCTGGAACTCACTCCCACCCGACCTCCGCAATATCAACTCTCTCCCCCTGTTCAAAACTAGACTAAAAACCCATCTGTTCCAGCTCGCTTATCTGTAAATACACTGTTCCTGTTTTGTTTTGTTTTTGTTTGTTTTGTTTTTTGTTTTATTTGTTTTGTTATAACTACTTACACTTTTCTGTTCCCTGTATCTGTCTTTTATTGTCTGTAAAGCGTCCTTGAGTGTTAGAAAGGCGCTGTTAAATAAAATGTATTATTATTATTATTATTATTATAGTTGTCTTTTAATGCTGATATAAAATAATAATGTTACCCGTAGTGTACTGCTACCATGTCAAAACCTTGGTAGGCAAAATTAGTTTCCATTTTTTTAAATTGTTTTTTTGGATAAATGTGTTTTCCACTACCATCATTAAAACACTAAATGAGAATGAATAGTATAGTGGAATTATAGACACATGTACATCCATCTATGCCAATGAGTACTGAAGCTAAACAAACACCTTACTAAGACACTTTATATTGTTTTCCCTTCTGTTTACCTGTATACTCCGTCTATATTTGAAAAAAGGGGGCTTTGGAAGTTGTGCCCAAGTTTCTTACTGTTCTCTGGGGGCTTATACGACTTTTCCATTTGATATCACTTTTACTTAACTGTCTCTGTAATCTGTGTATAAATATATTTTGTTCCTTGATAACATTTTATTTGAGTATGCATTTTTCTTTTTATACATATTTGCGTGAGCATTGTTGGAGGGATGCTGAGAGCAAAGGATTCCGTTGCTGACTACAACAACTGCTTTTCTTTGTTGCTTGAAAACTTGAAACTTGTTGGTTTAGTAAACTCACCTACTTTGGTATGAGTCCTGCTCCTGTTTAAGTAATTGACTTTATCAATTCAAGATGGTGAGTGTTGTATTAAATTCTTTTGTAGACGTTTATTTATTTGGGGATCATTTTGCTGATTTTTCTTTTTTTTTTTTCTTTCAGTTATTCACCAAACCGGCTGCTCCAAAAGGTTACTACATCTACGGTGATGTTGGTAAGACATAAGGCCACAGAGTTACAAATCTATGTTACATTCCTCAGGCATTTTGTGTTTAAGTTTTTCCCAACTCACTTGCATGCATTCATGCTCTTTTTTTTTTCAGGCACAGGAAAAACTATGGTGATGGATATGTTTTATTCATACGTTGAGACTGAAAAGAAAAAGAGGGTTCATTTCCACGGCTTCATGTTGGACGTGCATAAAAGTGAGTATGCTCTGGTTTGTTTCAGAGATGCACATTGTCAGAGATGAGAAGCACCATTTACAGTCAATCTTTCTTTTATCCTAACAGCCACTAGGGGGCAAATAAGTATTTAAGCTTTGAGCAAATGAATGAATGAATGCATGTACGTATGAATGAATGAGTTCAAAGTGGATGAGATGTCTTCCCAGCTGCAAAGGGCTGTTTTGTGCAATGAGAAACTGCATGAGCAGGAACATTTTTGTGGTTGTTGTTTAAATCATACCAGGAAAGGGCGCCCATATAGAGGTTTACTCCTCAACGCAGCGGACCCCCTGCGGCCCTTTGTTGCACGGCATTCCTCTTCTCTCTCCTCTTCCATGTCTTCATCTGTCCTGTCAAAAATAAAGGCCAAAAAATAATTTTAAATTAATAAATCACACCAGGATATACATTTCATCATCCAAATTACATCAGGTTTACATAAACATTTGTCTTGTATTTTTGAGGCTGTTCCACCCACGCCTTGTTGCATTTCTTCATTCTTGTCACCGTTGAGCAGCTTTTCAAAAATAACATTTAGCCATAGTAAAAGTTTATTCAAATCCAGCTGACATCCTGCCTCGATTACATAGCCTAGCCTGAGATATAGTTATGTTGTTGTTTATAAAGTAATGCCACCAAAGGGCAACATCTGTGTCTTGGCCTACTCCTTTCCATTCATCATTAATTTAATTCATTTAATCACATGTCAGTGGTTACAGACAACTCACTGAATCAGCAGCTCTGAGCCCGCTGATATGCATCTATGACACTAGCCTAGTGGATTTAACCATCAGCTTTAGGTGTATTCACATATAAGCTGTTTTAAAAAGAAGAAGAAGAAAAAAACATTTTATCTTGAGAGGTTCTAGATGTGTTGTTTCGGTTGGGGTGAAACTTGTTGTATTGCATTTTATTGAATGCTTTCATTTCAGTACTGGTGTGAAAATGTATTCAAAGTCTTTAGAATGTGGTGTGTGGTGTGTGTGTGTGTGTGTGTGTGTGTGTGTGTGGTGTGTGTGTGTGTGTGTGTGTGTGGGTGTGTGTGTGTGTGTGTGTGTGGTGTGTGTGTGTGTGTGTGTGTGTGTGTGTGTGTGTGTGTGTGTGTGTGTGTGTGTGTGTGTGTGTGTGTGTGAGAGACAGTGGTGCTCATAAGTTTATGAACCCATGCTAAAGTTGACTAAAAAGGGAATTAAAAAAAAATATCTTTTAGAAATTAATTTTAATGCCTTCATTAGAAAATTAGGAAAAATCCAACCTTTAAGGACACCCATTTTCTTTGTGAATGAAAAATGTTTTGAATAAATAAATGTTCTTCCTTAAAATAGAGGGGGCATAAATATACACCCCCCTATGTTAAATTCCCATAGAGGCAGGCAGATTTTTACTTTTTAAGGCCAGTTATTTAATGGATCAGGATACTATGCATCCTGATAAAGTTCCCTTGGCCTTTGGAATTAAAATAACCCCCCCCATCAACACATACCCTTCACCATACATAGAGATTGGCAGGGGGAACTTTCCATAAGATCATCTCTCAATGCAAATCAAACCAGCCATTAGGCTAACTGAAATAAAACCATGCCAATCTCTAGGTATGTGATGATGAGGGGCTATTTTAATTCCAAAGGCCAAGGGAACTTTATCAGGATGCATAGTATCCTGATCCATGTAATAACTGGCCTTTAAAAATTAAAATCTGTCTGCTTCTATATGAATGTAACATAGGGGTGTGTATACTTATGCCCCCTCTATTTTAAGGAAGAACATTTATTTATTCATAATACATTATTCATTCACAAAGAAAATGGGTGTCCTCAAAGGTTGGGTTTTTCCTAATTTTCTAATGAAGGCATTAAGATTTTTTTATTCCTTTAGCATGGGTTCATAAACTTATAAGCACCACTGTATATATACACACATACATACACACAGTTGTGTTCAAAATAATAGCAGTCCAACATCCCTAACCTCATAAATCATATTTGTTTTGGTAGTGATATTTCTACACGGCAAATAATTTACTAGTAAGGGTTGTAGAGTCCTAGAAAACCAACAGACCCAACAGTCATGACATGCATGCTGCTCATTCTGTGTAATTGAAAGGGGCATGCTCATAATAATAGCAGTGTTGGGTTCAATTAGTGAGGTGATTCTGTGAAGAAACAGGTGTCAATTATGGTCCAGATTTAAGGAAGGAAGGCAGGAAATGTTGTGCGTGCGGGTTATAATACATTTCACACTGAAACACTCAGCAAAATGGGTCGTTCCAGACATTGCTCTGAGGAACAGCAGACTTTGATTAAAAAGTGGATTGGAGAGGGGAAAACATATAAAGAAGTGCAGAAAATGATTTCAAATGCCTTGAAATGGCATCCAAAGACTGATTGGCGTGGGAAAAAACGGTCAACTACCATTGGAAGGGTATTTGAGGAATAGCCAAAATGGCAAAGGCTCAACCAGTGATCAGCTCCAGGAAAATCAAAGAAGACTTAAAGTTACCTGTGACTACTGTTACGATCAGAAGAAGGCTATGTGAAGCAAAGCTATCAGCTAGAAGCCCCCCCCCCAAGTCCAAGTGCTGGAAAAAAAGACACATACTGACTGGCCAAAGGAGAAATTGCGTAACATTCTGTGGACTGATGAGAGCAAAATTTTACTTTTTGGGTCTAGGGGCCGCAGACGGTTTGTCCGACAACCCCCATGCACTGAATTCAAGCCACAGTACACCGGAGACAGTAAAGCAAAAACCATGTTTTGGGGATGTTTCTCATACTGTGGTGTTGGGCCCATTTATTGCATACCAGGGATTATGGATCAGTTTTGATACATCAAAAATACTTAAGGTCATGTTGCCTAATGCTGAAGAGGAAATGCCTTTTGAAATGGGTCTTTCAACAAGACAATGACCCAAAACACACCGAGTGAGCAAGGACTTAGTTCCAGATGAACCAGATTGATGTTATGGAGTGGCCAGCCCAGACCTCAATCCCATAGAACACTTGTGGGGTGACATCAAAAATGCTGTTTCTGAGGCCAAACCCAGTAATGCAGAGGAATTGTGGAATGTACTGTAGTTCAATGGTCCTGGGCTGGAATACTGTTCACAGGTGCCAGAAGTCGGTCGACTCCATGCAACACAGATGTAAAGCAGTTCTCAGAAATTATGGGTATGCAACTAAATATTAGTACAAGGATTCAAAGTAAAGCAAACCCTTGAGACATTTATCAGTTTATACAGTAAATGTTTGGGTTTGTAAAGAAAAATGCATACTGCTTTTATTTTTTAAAAAGCTTAATATTCCTTTTCCTTCACTTTCTGTAAAGATATAAAAACACACTTGATAAACTTTTGTCATGTTTTGATTTGGAATTGATATTATGGAATAAAAAGCTATTCTATTGATTTTGAAATTATTCACTTTTTTTTTTTTTTTAATCATGGTGTGTGTGTGTGTGGTGTGTGTGTGTGTGTGTGTGTGTGTGTGTGTGGTGTGTGTGTGTGTGTGTGTGTGTGTGTGTGTGTGTGTGTGTGTGTGGTGTGTGTGTGTGGTGTGTGTGTGTGTGTGTGTGTGTGTGTGTGTGTGTGTGTGTGTGTGTGTGTGGTGTGTGTGGTGTGTGTGTGTGTGTGTGTGTGTGTGTGTGTGTGTGTGTGTGTGTGTGTGTGTGTGGTGGTGTGTGTGTGTGTGTGTGTGTGTGTGTGTAGTGTGATCTAACACATATTCAGTGTATATTATATGCTACTGACAAAGCACTTTAAATGGGTCCAGTAAAAGTCTTGAGTATATTTCTTTTATAAAGTTAGACTAAACAATAAAACAGCAAATAGCTCCCACTCTACAATGGTGCTCAGAAGTTTATGAACCCATGCTAACGTTGACTAAAAAGAGGAATAAAAAAAAAATCCTCTTATGGAAATTGATAAAAGAATGGGAAAAATTCAATCTTTAAGGACACCAAATTTTTTCTGAATAAATAACGTATCGTAAATAAATAATTGTTGTTGCTTAAAATATGGCATAAGTATACACACCCCTATGTTAAATTCCCATAGAGGCAGGCGGATTTTCATTTTTTAAAGGCCAGTTATTTCATGGATCAGGATACTATGCATCCTGATCAAGTTCCCTTGGCCTTTGGAATTAAAATAACTCCATCACATACCCTTCACCATACATAAACATAGGCATGGGGTACTTTCCATAAAATCATCTCTCAATGCAAATCAGGCCAGCTATTATCTAACTGCAATAAAACCATGCCACTCTCTATGAATGTGAAGTGTATGTGATGATGAGGGGTTAGTTTAATTCCAAAGGCCAAGGGAACTTTATCCCATGAAATAACTGGCCTTTAATAATAAAAATCTGCCTGCCTCTATGGGAATTTAACATTGGGGGGTGTATACTTATGCCTCCTCTATTTTAAGGAAGAACATTTATGTATTTACAATACGTTATTCATTTACAAAGAAAATTGGTGTCTTTAAAGGTTGGATTTTTCTAAATATTTTGAATTAAGAGACATTAAGATGAATTTCCACAAGTTGATTTTTCTTATTCCTCTTTTTAGTCAACTTTAGCATGGGTTCATAAACTTCCGAGCACAACTGTATATTAAAAGTGCATTGAAATATACAAGTTAATGAGACAACTTTTTCTTCCTGTTTTTTTATTTTATGTAAGGGATCCATCGGCTGAAACAGAGCATGCCAAAGAGAAAAGCAGGCAAAATGGCCAAATCCTATGACCCCATTGCTCCAGTTGCCGAGGAGATCAGTGAGGAGGCCTGTCTCCTGTGCTTTGATGAGTTTCAGGTAATTGTGTTTTCTAACGATCCTGCATACCACATATGCCATGTAACCTCTAACCTGTTGTTCCAGTGCTTTACCAAAAGTTAAGTTACTTGTAACACACATTTTAGGTCACTGACATCGCTGATGCCATGATTCTCAAGCAGCTCTTTGAGAATCTGTTTCTGAAGGGTGTTGTTGTTGTGGCTACTTCCAATCGTCCCCCTGAAGGTAAGTAACAACACAAATGTTCAAAGTAAATTTTCACAAGTTAATAAGGCAGAGAGTTAAAGGGCCCTCTTTAAGAAAAAAGGCAACATAACTCTACTGAAAACATTTCTCTTGTCTGCCTAAATGCCATCATAAACTTTTCTTGCTGCTTGACTTGAACACAACTGATGTCAACGGTTCATGTCTTTGATCTACAACCTCTAACTCATGGTGTCAGAGTAGGAATTTGGTCACAGTTTTACCAATTAAGAATCACATATTTTTTTAAGTCCGTATGGCCAAAGCACTTTTCTGTGGTGCCTCAGACTACAAGTGTGCATCCAGATTTCTTATGACGTAAACACAACTTTGATTGAATTCAATTAAACCTTTATGTTTTAAATCTAACACATACAGTACATTGGGCCTTCCTACACACCAATGCATCAATGCTTGTTTTAATAACCTAGCAACGTACAAAATCCCCTTACGTGACATTCAAGATTGTTGACAACAGCATCAATACAACATTAGGCAAACATTACTTTAAATGGCCCTGTACTTTTTCAGTGTAAATAGGAAAGTAAAAACTCATGGCCCACTCTTTCCCCTCAGACTTATATAAAAACGGGCTGCAGAGAGTAAACTTCGTGCCGTTTATTGCTGTGTTGCAGGTAAGAAAGGAGCTGTGTGTGTGTGTATAAATATATAATTTCTTCCTTTTTATTTTAAAAGCACCTATTGTCAATCATTTGTCTCTCACATGCAGAAATATTGCCAAACTCTTCGCCTGGATTCTGGGATAGATTACCGCAGAAGGAACAGACCCTCTGCTGGAAAACTTTACTTCCTGTAAGAAATCCATAAAGTGAAACCATCAAGTCATTGCAAGCCATATTTTGATCTGTTGTAGAGCCTGACTGATATATCGACGGGCCGATATTGTCGGCCGATATTAGACATTTCCCAATCTATTGGGATCTGCATTTATAATGGCCTTTAAAAAAAAATATATAAATGTTCATTCATCAGAATCATTTATTATGACAAATAAAGGATTCTGATAAATGAATATTTAAAAAATAAAAACAGATTTTTTTGTGTTAATGTCTTTTTGTTCAAAGGACTTTTCATATCAATATTTCATTTATCAGAACTTTAATATATTTTGATGTTCCTCTGTTCTGTTGTGACAATAATTCAAATTATTATCATATTATTTTAGTGAGAACTCATAAATCACTACAAATAACAAATGTTAGGGAAATCTGTTTATGTTATGTAACGCGTTTCTGGATTTAAAAAAATATATATACCGGCCAATATATTGGCATATCAGATTTTTAAGTAACCAAATATTCGTATCAGTATTGGCCTTAAAAATCCTTTATTGGTCGGGCTCTAATGTGTTGTGTATTAATGTTGCATTTACTGCAGCGCCAGTGAGCCTGATGTAGAAACAACACTAGACAAGATGTTTGATGAGCTGGCTTTTAAGCAAAATGACAGTAAGTGGACATTTGACTTAATTCTGCAGCTGAAATGTAATGTGGTTTTCAGCAGTCCTTTGTATCACATGGTGTCCTTACATACTGTTTTCCCCCACAGTAACACGGCCTAGAGTATTGAATGTTAACAACAGGAAAGTCCGTCTGAACAAAGCATGTGGGACCATTGCAGACTGCACGTTTGAGGAGCTGTGTGATAGAGTAAGTCCCTCTGACTTTTTAGATACAAGTTGTGTGATGGATAGGATGACATAACTGTGGCAAAACTCTTGTGCATCAGTCTTGACTTTTTGGCGTCTTAGAGTGCAGACACACTCATAAAAATAGGGGTGGGAAAATTCTGTAAACAGTGACTGAAAGTGGATGGGAAAATGGACAACAACTTAGAGTTTAGACAAGAAAAAAACAAAAATGGCCAAAAGGAAATAAATAATTAAATGTGTATACACATGATCTAATAAGACATACGTAAAATAATAAACACTTATCTACTTTATCACATTACATCTGACCACCTCATGTTCTAAGAAGCCAATTCTCCACCTTTAAACATGACATTCAGACATGGACGAGTACTGTGAGAGAAGGTGACTTACACAAGCATGTTTAAGGCTTGAAGGTGCTCTAAGCAATGTTTGGTGACGTTACTTCTTGTTGACGTTCAAAGTATTTTCAAACAAAACAAGGCTAGCTTGCCCTTCGCTCCTCCTCATCCCGTCCCCTCCTTTCTGTGCTTCCGCTCACTGACCCCCCCCAACCCCCACCCCCAACTCCTTCTGGTTGGTTATTGACTGGAACGCAGGAACACTGTTTGTGTATGCTTTGTGGTGCAGGTGGACACAGTTTCTTTTTGTTGCCGTGAGATCGCGTTTTTTTACAGTGTTCTGGGGACAGGCAGCTCGCAGTTAGTGAGGAGATGTTTTTTACAGTGTGTTCTGGGGACAGGCAGCTCGCAGTTAGTGAGGAGATGTTTTTTACAGTGTGTTCTGGGGACAGGCAGCTCGCAGTTAGTGAGGAGATGTTTTTTACAGTGTGTTCCGGGGACAGGCAGCTCGCAGTTAGTAAGGAGATGTTTGCTGTATGTGACAACAAATGATGTTGCCTAAAACACGCGGGACATCGCTTAGAGCAGTGATTCCCAAAGTGGGGGTCGGGACCCCCAGGGGGGTCGCGAGCCAGAGAGGGGGGGTCGCGAGTTGATTTCCAGAAATAAAATAAAAATTTAAAAACGATTAGAAATAGCATATGTTAGCCATGATTTTAACACAAGATAAAACTAGTGGCTTAATTTAAAATAAAACCAAGCAACTAAATAAAAAGGGAACAGCTGTTTTGATTTTCTTTCTTTCCGAGTAGCGGTCTCCAACATTAACACTACAACTGCCGGGATTCCGGTCATTTTGACCGCAAGATTCTAAACTCTATAATCTGTCATGATAAACACCTAATTGCAATTTTAATGCAGGTATTGTATTAGGATATCTTTAGAAAAACGAAATAACACCAAAATGTAAAATTTAACGTGTTTAATTTTACACTTGAGTTGCCCAGGTGTTTCAATAACTCATATCATGGCATAGTAAAACGTAATAATTCCATTCACATCTGAAAAATATGGTATGTAAACATGCAAATAACACCTAAAATTAAAATCTTTGAACATTTATAACCTAACCTAACCTGTCACTGCCTCTGTGTTGGTGTCTGCTGTGGTGCGCACTGCTCCTCGGACCGCTGCTCGGACCGCGCCCCCCCCCCGCTCCCTTTCCTCCTCTAAACTCGTGTCTCAGCTCCTCTGCCAGTTGCTGCCTGAACTTCCTCCAGACAATGTCCCTGCTGGTGCCCTCCTTGGAGAGGATGTGTGTGATTCCAGCCAGTTTGAGGATGTATAAAGTTGTATAAACACGTAGGCAGCCACCGGCCATCTAGCTCCGTGTACCGCGCCTTCCACAGAGCGAGCGCCCGGCGCTGCCTTCTGATCCAGAACGGAGTCCATCCACGCCGGATTCATTGTGGTAGCTAGCGTTACCGACCCTGGCGTTACCTTCGGCCCATCGCTGATGCCCACAGTTGTTAATCCAGACCGCTTATGACGTTTCTTTGACAGAAGATTTGCATCTTCAACCGTGCGAAAGATTAAAACCAAAACCACGAAATACCGAATACTGTATAGCCGAAATAGGTAAAAGGGATTTTATTTTTTTTGGCCTAGTATGTAATGTATATAAAAACTATTTTAAATTAAAATATAGAGCTTTTTAACTTGCTGTGCTCCAAACATACTGCACATCCACCTCATTAGGTGAGATTAAGTTCAAATTAAAGTAATGAGTAAATTACTGTAGAATAATGTCATGGCTGTTGTGTTATTTTGTGTTGTCAATATGCTCATGTTTGGATACGCTTGTAGTGCGTGCGCGGTTGCGCGCAATATTTATAGTGGGGGGGGTCGCGAGTCACTTGCACCGTTACTTTGGGGGTCGCGGGCTGAAAGTTTTGGGAACCCCTGGCTTAGAGCACCTTTAAGCATGGAATGACTTCAAAATAACAACAGTTGACAAAACAACAGTTTGACAACATATGTCAAAATCTAACAAAATTGTTGCGTCGATTATCGGTTTAGGATCGAATCGTTGGCCTCTGAATCGGAATCGAATCGTGAGGTGCCCAGAGATTCCCACCCATACAAAAAGAAAACACGGTGGTTTGTCACATTATTTTGCATTCTTTATCACATAAATCAGGTTTTTGCTCACAATGTCGGTGAGCAATGGTACTCAATTGTCTGCATGTTATTGTTGTATTGAATGTCCAGAAAAAACTACGCTGCACTCCAACATCTGAGGATGTCAAAGCAGTGTTCATAAGGGACAAGCCTTTTGCAACAGTCTGGCCTTTCTTTGTTTTCCCAGGAATTTCAGATTGATGGTGGACAATTTACACCAGGTTTGCGTTATAACTGGATTTCTGCATACAGTTGACACAAATTCCTGCTATAATGTCCTTAAAAAGTTATAAAATCTGACGTTGCGTGAAAACCCGTTGTACTGTACCCTTCAGAGTCAAAAACCCACACAGAATGACACTATCACATACTGTATACTGTAGCTCTATCATGATAATGTTGATTTAAATATTAAAACATCTAATCTTCGCCGCTGCACCGTTACACCAAATAGAAACAAATTAAGATTTATTGTGTCACTTTATACACCTGTCCCTGTATTTCTTTCAGCCTCAGCTTATTTGGTTCCTTCTGAAATGCTGGCAACTCGACCAGAATTTAAAACCAAGTTCAACCGGTTTGCACCGTTATTGGTTGTGTGACGTGTCACTCTCAAGTGGGGACAACAGCATCATAAAGTCACAGGGCACAAGCATTTTTAGACAAAATGTGGTTTTATTAAAACGCAGGAATAAGAAATTTTACAGCAATTTAACCCTTGAATGGTATTCGGGTCAAATTGACCCAGTTCAAATTTTTACAATAAGAAAATGGTACAAATATAATTTTTTTCTACCTGAAAATAAATGGCCTTACCTTGTTTTCTGTGATAAACATGTATTCCTGACTCAATTCAGGAAATTATTCTGGATATGAGCACTTATGTTTTTTCCATAGTGGATTTTTTTAACATGAATTATAACCTTATGACAAAAAGGGAACTACACTTCCATTTTTAATTGTGTTCTAGAAGACTAGAAAAACATATATGTTACCTCCATTTTTGAAATTGAAAGACAATATTTGTTCATGGATTATGAAGTAAAAGTTTATATCAGAATTGTTTTTAAAAACCCAAATAAGTCTCGGGTCAATTTGACCCAAGGGATACAAGAAGGTCCCAAAAGTGAAGACAATACAAGGGTTAAACTGGTGCGCTGGCCAATAATTAGGGCTATTAGCCATATTATTGTGATGTCCAGTGTTTTAATGTGAATGTCTCAGCCTTTAGGGGCCAGTGACTACCTGGAGTTATCCCGGCTGTTTGACACCGTCTTCATTCGACACATTCCTCTGCTGACGCTGAACAAGAAAACTCAAGCCAGGCGACTCATAACGCTTGTGGACTCCTTCTACGACCACAAGGTACACTGCTGCTATTTGCATTCCCACTTGACCTTCACTAAAACACCAAGTCTTAGCTATTTTTTGGGGATGTTAATACTACTTTTGTCATGTTTCAGGTGCGGGTGGTGATTCTTGCAGATCATCCACTGGATGATATCTTTGTGCACAGTGATGATCACGGTCATGATGAGAGCCACATTCTGATGGACGACCTGGGGCTGAAAAGGGTGAGAGGAGCTCTGACTGTGTTTTCACAGCTAAACCAGTTTTTAATGTTTGGTGTGTACTTTCAGTCGTTAAGTAGATGATTAAACTGCCTCAGGCCGTCGGCTGGCAATGAGTAGATCTCAAAACACACCACTGAATGTTAGTCAGTCCACTTTGTTGCATGCACTGCAAAATCATATTTACCATCTTTTAACTTTAACTTAAATTTCAATCAACTTTCCCTTTGCCAAAGCATGCTTAACCCTCCTAAGTGTGTTACTTTAATAATTGAAACCAATATATGTATTATTTAAACTGCATCTCGATTTGGATTGGCATTAGAGAATACATATTGAAAAATCCGGGATACGTGCATCAGATTATTTAAAAAAGAAAAAAAGAAAAAATAGAGAAATGTCCCAAAATGCCCCGTGTCAAAAAACCACAAATTTCACTGAAATCTCTTAACAAGTTTTTGGGGATATCATGCTTAATAACTAATAAACGCTTGGGGCCCTTTGTTGCATCTCTCTTGCCCTTATTTCCTGTGTTCTCTTTACTAACACATCTAATAAAGGCAAAACACGTTTAGCATCCCGAGTTTCCGGAACCGATTACATTTTTTAATTTGATGTGATTTTAACAGGATGAAGCCAGCAGTCTGTCCATCTTCAGTGGAGAGG
Organism: Etheostoma spectabile; assembly: GCF_008692095.1. Classification (NCBI taxonomy): domain Eukaryota; kingdom Metazoa; phylum Chordata; class Actinopteri; order Perciformes; family Percidae; genus Etheostoma; species Etheostoma spectabile. The sequence goes on from NC_045752.1 coordinate 1,655,331, forward strand.
AGGAAATGTTTGCCTTCCAGAGGACAGTGTCTCGCCTCACAGAGATGCAGACAGAAGAATATTGGTTGGAAGGTGACAGAAGTACTAAATCACAGGTGTAACATTTTTAAAAGTGGACCATATTACACAACCTCCATATATTCACAAACTGAACTCTTCTCTGCCAAAAAACAGCCCAGACTGAACACTCCTCCTACTCCTCTTATTTGACACAAACCTAGTTAGACTGCTCAAAAGTTTGTGAGCAAATGCTGTACAGAGAATATTTATTGAAATCTTAAAGCCTTTTATGACTTTCTTGTGACATTGCACTTTACACATCCTTTTTAAGATCAACTTTAGGGTGTCATATTGTTTTTAACTCCATATTATATAGTGGTCCAACTGTATTTACTTTTATTAACCTGTGGGAAAGAGCTGGACAGCTTTTAGAAATGGATTCCCAAAGGACTTTAATGAAGATTTCGGGGCCTTTCAATTGTGTCTTGTGTCTTAAATATGAAAATGCATCTCAATGAGTTGTTCATGATTCTAATGCAAGCCTAAATCCAGTGCCAGCAGATTGATCCCAAGATTTAAAGCTGTTTTTTTCTGATTTATGTGGATGGTGCTTGTGAAATGTTTGTCTCACAGATGCACTGAACAATAACATTTGACTCTATTTAACATTATCTTCATTCGGCGGATAAAAAGGAAACGTGTATCATAGGAAGTCTTTCTTAGATTTTATATTTCTTCCAGTGCACTATATTATATAATATATGTATCCATATATCTTCATAAAGGAAACAAACAAACGTTCAAGAGTTGGAGTTGGTTGAGGTCCGTAGCTGTGCCAGTCGGTCAGTATTACTGTAATGGACCCGTAATAACTTAACTAGGGCTGGGTATTGTTTTTCCTTGTACATGAATCTTTTCTTTATTTAAAACACTCAGTTATACACACTAAAAACAAAGGAGCAGTGTGGGAAGCATAAGTGAGAACAAGCTTCAAAGTTTATCTCAAGTACAAATAAAAAAACGTGTTATTAGGACAGTTGGTGGTATTTAAACTGTTGTTTTGTACAGAAACTAAATCTTAAGACCTTTTCTGAAGCTGTTTTATGTTGGAGGATTTATCTGCCTTCAACTGTGAATCAATTCAGTTAAATTATGTTTTTTAACTTGCAACAGCAATTTGGTGTCAGCTACATTACGTCTGTTTGGTCAAGTTTAATGATTCAGAATCAGAAAGGAGATTATTGCCACAGTATTAGCAGAGCCCAGCCATTATTGCCCTACGTGCAATTTCTCGATGATTGGTGTAGACATACATACATACATACATACATACATACATACATACATACATACAGTGGTGCTCATAAGTTTACATGCCCATGCTGAAACTGACTAAAAAGAGGAATAAAAAAATCCTGTTTTGGAAATAAATCTTAATGCCTTAATTAAAAAATGAGGTAAAATCCAACCTTTAAGGACACCAATTTCCTTTGTGAATGAATAATGTATTGTAAATAAATAAATGTTCTTCCTTAAAATACAGGAACTTTTCCCATGCCAATCTCTGTGTATGGTGTTAAATGTATGTATACTTATGCCCCCTGGATTTTAAGGAAGAACATTTATTTATTTACAACACATTATTCATTCACAAAAAAATTGGTGTCCTTAAAGGTTGGATTTTACCTCATTTTTTAACTAAGGCAGTAAGATAAATTTCCAAAACATATTTTTTTATTCCTCTTTTTAGTCAACTTAAGCATGGGCATGTAAACTTATGAGCACAACTGTACACACATACATACATACATACCTACATACCTTCATACATACATACATACATACATACAGTACATATGTACACAAACATATTAAACATGAATAAGAATTGAGGATGGACCTTTTTCGCAGCAGACATTTTGACTTGTCATAGTAAGAATAGCACAGCTGAAACTGATAACCTTAACGCTGGCTCAGTTCCATCAAGTGTCCCAGTAAGCTATTTCAGTGAGTCATGGCACTACCCAATGTGAGTTGAGTGCAGATGTGAGTCGCGCATGCAAGATGCTAATGAGAGACTTCTGTAGTGTTAATACAGTAAAAATGGACCTACATAGTTTGTCCACTGCTGGTTACAAGCTAGCAATCAAACACAACAAAGGCTGTCACCTGAATGGCGTTTTGAGCTAGCGTTAGCAATCAAACAATCATAGATAGCTAAAATGTTTTTTCTTTTAAAAATTCCCATCTTCCGTTATATAAAAAGTTTATTATTTTATGGATTAAAAAAATTTCAGTATGACCCATTTTGCCGTAAACCGTTTAAATCTGAACATGCGCAACTCACATCTGCACTTGACTCACATCGGGTGGTGCCAAATCAGCAAGCACAATACCAGGGCCTCTCCTACATGGAATGCAGCCATCATTAATGGTTTTGAATACATCTGTGCTTTTCCTGCTATGACATGTCAACATGTCTGCCGTGAAAAAGGTCTATAAATACAGAAACGGGGACTAATATACTATACTATATACTAATATTGAAAAAAACATCAGAATCCACCCTCACATTTGTGATACGTACGTAATTGTAGAATGTTAACTCCTCTTCAGGTCATTAAAAGACATGTAAGAAAATGAAATGTATAGTTTGCAGTTTACAACAAATGCCATTTATTTAGGTACAGTATCTACAGTTATTTTTGTTGCAACCAGGGTAGTAGCTGCCATGAATGACTTAATGAATGGGTAATTTGGGTTCTACATTATAAGGAACAAAACATAACAATTTCTACGAATTAGCAACTGACAAAAACATTTTCATTACCACTGAGTGCACTGAAGGGATGTTATGTGTATTTTTTGTGTGAATTTGTGGTTTTACAGCCTGGTTGAAGAATACAGTACACACCCCATAATTTAAAAAAAAGTATCACAAGGTGGGTATTTTGAAGTAAGATTTAAGTATGTTTAGATGCAAGTATTGTGAAGATTTGACTACTTTGACAACAAATGTATAAATGCATATATAAGATTCAGTATTTATCCACTGTCATTTTACTCCTAGTAATGTGGAAAACTGTTTAGTTTAAAACTGTTAGTGGGAGACAAGTGTAATAGAAAAATCCAAATACTTGAAACATTTTTAGAGATTTTATTATGACTTATTAAATATTTCTAACATAGGTCTTGGTTTCCACTTTAATCTTGCAGCAATATTCATGTTCCAGACTTAAAACTAATGTTGTGAAAATCTCTAGTTTTCTACAAAGAGGTAAGTGATTATTACTTCTACTTCAATAATTTAATATCTAAGTCAAATAACTGTAGACCACTTTAGCTTCAGTAGTATTTCGGAATATACTGTCTTCTGAAAATCCAACGCTGGTCATAGAAAAAGGTGCACACCGTGATGTCACTGGCCTGCGGACATCTCTTTTTTTTTAACAAAAGGCTTTATTGAACTTGTACAAGTTACATGTTATGACATACATTAGAGAGCACAAGAGATATATACGAACTACAAAATTACAAAAACATGACAGTTTACATTATAAAGTGCAGAGAGCGGTTAAAGTGCATGCGTTAAAGTGCATGTGCTAATAGTGCAAAGAACAGACCATAAAGTGCAGAGTGCTAAACATTACAAATTAATAATATCCCAAGGAAGGAGCTGATTTTTATCCAATTTTTTTCTTCTTCTTAACTCAGTGATGACTTGTTTAAAAACGTCATCACTGGTTATGACAGTTTGTTGTATTATCATACAGCACCTAGTCTTCCACAGTTTAAAACACACAATACATATTATAATTTGCAAAAGTTCTTTTTCTTTTTTTAACACACTCTGGTCCATTATACAATACATTACACTCTTATAAGTCACATTAAATTTCACACCACACACTCTCATTTTTCCCAGACCTCCTGCGGACATCTCCATATACTGTCACTTTAATTCCAGTGCAGACCAGGGGGCAGGATCGTGAGGTTTTCCTTCCCTTGGACTCGGAGCGTTTGCAGCAGCCACAGCAGCAGCAGCAGCAGATTAAATGAAGTGTGTCTGCAGGCAGCTGGCCACACGGAGGACACCGTGCTGGCTTGTTCAAGATGCCAGAGATGTGCAGCCGGAGTGCATCGTTATGGGGAGGTTTTAGCTCTTGAGAGGGCGGATTTAAGCCTTGCCACATTTCTCTAGTAGCTCCCTTTTTGTTTTATAAAGAAAGCTGCAGGGCCTTGAGAAGTCAATCCGCCTTGATGGTATCTGGACCGCAGCGCGCTGCACATGCAACCGGCAGCTCTCTTCACGGGTAATAAAGAACTTGGGGAAAGGAAATGGTCAAGATGGCAGCTGTGTATGGACTGATACAGCTGATGTGGTGGCTTTAGGTGTAGTCATTTTCATTTCTCTTTGGCATGCGCGTCGCAGGCTCGCGGTGCAGGACGCGGGCGCTTGTAAAGGAACGCTGTTCGGATTTCCTTTAAAGACTTCGCCGACTCTTCCCATCTTTAACCCCACGTTTCGCCAAATTACAATGCATGTTGGCCAGGGTGTGGGCTGGGCACGGGAAAAGACAATGTTCTGTTAATGCTGGGCAGTCCGATCAGCTTTGTGTGCTGCGGATAGACGCCTTGCAGGACAGACAGACACGTGCTGGGACTGGGCTGGAGACTGGACATTTGCATACCGTGCATTAGTAAATAAACTGTCTCTGAAGCATGTACACAAACATTGATGGAATGCGACCTGAGTGATTTTGTAACCATTTGTGCAGCGACCGAGATATCGCGATTAACATGGCTGAAGCGGCGCGCAACGGCAACGAGTCCCCCTTAAACGTTGAGATAGATCCGGATTTCGAGCCCCAGAAGCGGCCACGGTCCTGCACTTGGCCACTGCCCCGTCCGGAGTCTGCTGCGGACAAGCCCGGGACAAATGACACTGACGTAATCCCTGAAGAAGAAGATGATGATGATGATGAGGGTGTCAGCAGCACGGTGAGCGGCGATGCTCAGAAAGCCAGCGTCGGTGTTGTCAGATCCCGTGTGCCGAGCAGCAGCTCCGTCTCCGAGCCTGTGGAGGTCCAGCGCGGCCCCTGCAAGGAAGAGGCCGCCGATAGCTCGCCTTCCTCGGCGCAGACCCCCACCGCGGCTCTGGGCGGCTCTGCCTCCCAGCAGCTGAGGAAGTCCTCCGCCCGCAGGAACGCCTGGGGCAACTACTCCTATGCAGACCTCATTACCCAAGCCATCGAGAGCTCCCCCGAGAAAAGGCTCACCTTGTCCCAAATTTATGACTGGATGGTGAGGTCTGTGCCATATTTCAAGGACAAAGGCGACAGCAATAGCTCTGCTGGCTGGAAGGTGAGCGGTGACATGTTGGTGCTGCCTGTCATCATAACACCATACTGTGGTCATATAAAGCACACATCTATCCTTAATGAGGATAGCATCCTAGATAGACTAGAGATGGAGGAAAAGAAGTCTGCAAACACAGGTCATTTTCAGAAACCAGCATATAGCCTATAGGGGGGTTTTAGGTTTATTATAAGGCATATTTGGGTGTCAGAGTAAAAAATCAGCAGGAAGTTGGGACGTTTATGGTGTAAAACTACCCAAGTTGCTGCCAATATAGGGTACAATTGTAATGGCGTGTGTATCAAATTACACACACGATTAGTTCTGCACCTTAAACGAAATTAGAGTACACACTAATCCAGTAAACAAGGTAGTGGGTATGAAAGTCGAGATTTAAAATAGGGAATGCAAAGTCAATTTCACTTTCAGACAAACTGCAGCACACACAGTGGGCTTCTTACAAGCTCCAGCGGGGCCCTGCCTCTGTTTGATTTTAAGGATTAGTTCGGCCTGGAAAACCAATTCATCTGTCATGGAATCAAGTCAGATGAAAGCTTTGCAGGATTTAGATGGTGGTAGAGGTGGGAGTGTTAGAAAAACTCTGGAAATAGGTTTGTAATCCAACCTAGATGTGGGATGCAGTCTGATTTCCAGGGAGTTTCTTAATGGAGGAAATAAAGTAATGGTCATTGTTCTTGAAAGCTCGTCATGATGTGACATGTTGATGGGAATCAAGTGGAGTTTAACATCTGAGCAGTGTGTTGATGTTAATAACTGATTAATCTGCACATAATCAGCTGGTAGTTTATATTTAAGATTAGTGGCGGGCTGTTTTCATTCATGGTTTGGATCCTTGTTTGCATTCCGGTGCCTGCAGACAGATATTTACCTCGCAGAAGAATGCTAGGGTTTCAGAAGTGCTGACATCAGCATTTCATGGAAGATGCTTTTGTATCAGTGGGACATTCAGCAATCAGTTAAAGGATTGTCATTTGTATGTGCAAAGCATGTTGAGGGTGGGACTGAGGGGTTGTAAATCCAGACCTGTCACACTTCTCTACTCCAGACTCAATGACAGCCTTTGTGTGCTGCTCCAATATGAGTTTTTTTTCCCTTCCATATTGTAAATCCAAACTAAATACTCAGCTCCTATACAGATGAGCAGCCAGAGGCTTGACCCCTGCTGTGTGCCACACTGTCTTTTTCACGTGCCCTGGGCACAATAATCAATCAGCTGATAAATTATATAGGTCATTGTGTAGCAGTGTGAGAGAAGCTCAGTGTTTCGCTCTGGCTCTGGCTAAACTGGCATAGCTCCAGTCCCCGCTCAGAACGAGGCTTTGCTCACTGGGTGCTGCAGAGCTGCTCTGACTGCATGGGGGAGGGGCAGGCAAGAGTTGCTCTTTGTGATTTTTCTTTTGAATGCTGTATGGCTTCTACTGTATGTACCTGTGCAGCATTCCGAAATGTAACTCATCTCTGGAGCTTTAAATACATAACAACATCCATTAGATATTTCTTTTTAAGAAGCAGGCGGGATAGCTTTAACTGCTACATGTCACCCAGACACAGGCTTTTATACTATCCAGAAAACAGTGTTTCCCCTAGGTTTGTGGAAGACTAAGTAGGTGCATGAATTTGGCATGTGGTATTAGGGGATCCTCCCTCAAGAAAATGTTGCATTATTACATTTAAAAAAAATGTGCTTTTACATAATTTTGGTCCATAAGTATTACCATATCTGATTTTAAAACATTGGAAAAGCTAGAGCAGATAATATTAACACTCAAAAAGTTTAAAGACAAAACTTTCTAAAGAAGTCCACTGGGGTCCAACTACAATCACTGGATCTGAGAAAAGTAATTTAGTTACTTTTATTTGGCTTAGGTGGTGCCCAAAACAGCTTGGGTGCTGTGCATAAGCCTTATAAGGGTAGGGGAAATCCAAGAGAATATAACAGGAATGTTGTTTTTTACACACATAAGGGCAGCTGTGGCTCAGTGGTAGAGTGGTCGCCTGCCAGTTTGAAGGTTGGTGGTTTGATCCCTGGCCCTGCAGTCCCATGTCAAAGTGTCCTTAGGCAAGACAATGAACCCCGAGTTGCCCCTGATGCTGCCTTCGGAGTGTAGATGTGTGTGAGTGTTTATCTGATGATGATTGGCCACAGTGTATGAATGTGAGTGAATGGTAAATGGTTCCTGTACTATGTAAAAGCCCAATGGGTAGTCGTTAAGACTAGAAAAGCGCTATATAAGAACAGTCTATTTACATCGTCTGTGAATACAGTTTATCTTATATCACAGCAAACCTTAACTACTTGTATGCAAGAGGTACACAACATTCTGGGCCCTCTAGAAAGGCATTTACCATGGGCCCGTCTTTGCATCCACAGCTATTCATTCTAGCATCTTTTTGGGTCCTCCATACACAAGGTCCCTGGGTACTCGGTTTCCTTTTTACCCCCAGTCCGACGCCCCTGCAAGCATCACCTGCATAGCATAACATTCAAATTCAACAGCTTTGTAATAAAAAATTGCATTTGTGTAGGTTATAACGTATTTTGTTGAATCAAAGTGTAGAATTGAGGTCCTTGGACATGTTTGCGGTTGTGGTTTATGTTTTACTGTACTGTGTTATGTTTCAAAGTGTAGCTGCTGTTACATCCACCGGCTGTGGTACAATTAAAGCCTCATAAATGACCGCAGAGTTTAATCAAAATCTCGCTGACCGGCTCGACCAGAATCAAAGTCTCACAAAGATTTGTTGATATAATGCAGGGCTGTTGTTTTGGATTGCATTACACTGAACAGGACAGGTGTTGCTTTTATTGTGTCCACTCTAGTCCATTTACAGACGAACACTGATTAGGCTCAGGTGACAACTGTGATATTAGATATGCGTGGCAGTTCTTTAGAAAAACATCTAAACAATAATCCTACACGTTTTTCATTTTAATAAGTTAGTACTTCTCATTACTCAAATCCTGCTGAAAATAAGGATGCATCAATCCAGTCTGCTGCATCAGTTACTTTCATTGTCAATTAATCGCACTATTGTTTTGTTATCCTGTTTAGTCTATTAAATAGCAAAACCAATATAAAACAAGAAACAGCATTCCTAATTGACTACTAAAGCTAGGGATGTCATTTAGCTGAAAACCACTAAAAACACTTAGCCAGTAAGATAATTGGCACTCATTTTCTTGTTGAACGACTAATCGATTAATCATCTAATTGTTTTGGTTCTTAATTGACAGACACCTAGTCTGGCTATCACCAGACCAAGCCAAGCTCAATAGATTTGAGATTGAGTGTTGGTCTGGGGAGTCTGGTCTGTATTTTTTTTTGCGCAAGAGGCGTGACCAACGGGCATAGTTCAAATGAGACTGTATGCAATTGGATAGTCCTTCAACCAATCAGACCATTGATCCGGTGTGACTTAGAAGCGACAGCGGCATCAACGGGTTGCTGCGCTTTGGTGGTGTTCAGTGATCGCAGCTATGTTGAATGTAAACAATAAGCTGCTTGGTCGCTTCTCTGTCGTCATCGTGTTAAACCCGCCAATAGCGCGCCAGGTAGATGAGCCAGTTTGTGATTGGTTCCCCCAAAATTGTGAACTGAAGCAGGAGAATTAAAGGTGCAGGTTTCCAGACCGAGCTCCAATCGCTGGCAGAGTGGGCGGGGTTTACCCAGTCTAACAGACAACCTGAGTTTAGCTATTTTTAGGGAATCTGTACTGAGAGATCTGTGCCCCCCTAACTAAACTGTTGTCAAACTTTCTGGTCTTTGTGCTAGCCAGCATGATAAGCCAACTGGCTGCTGGCCGCAGTTTTATATTTACCATACAGACATGAGAGGTATTAATCTTCTCATCAAACTCAAGTATTTTCCATAATATCAAAGTATTTCTTTAAAGATTTATGTTTTCAGTAGGAACGAGTGAGTGCCACAGTGTAGGGAAGTCGGAAAGTATCGAGAAATGGACTAGCACGCTGTTGATTTTGGTCTTTTCTTTTTGGTTCATAGGAAGAAAAACCAAGAAGCACATCACCTTTTATACTTTGAAGTCAGCACTTTAACCTAATTAGAAGATCATTGGTAATTCTCAGTGATCATCAAATGCCACCAACCTTTCCAGCAAACTTATGGTTGTTAAAATGAGAGAGAGAAGAGGTACTTGAAGTTTAATTTCTGAGAGTCACATGAGCTTTGTTGTTGTTGTAAGTAATGAAAGTTTTTTCAGTTGACCTAATCTTTAATTGTCTTGAAGCGAGGGCTTTGCTGGAAGTTTGATGTCAGTGGGTCATTAGCTCAATGCATTCAGAGGAAAAATGTGGCCAACGCTCGCTTGTGATGTCTGTCTTCACCAAAGATGGAGAGCAACTTCCCTCACAGCTGCCTCATAGAATCCATATGGTAGAGGTTGTGGGTAGGGTTGTGCAGCTGTAGTTTGTAAGCGTTGAGCTTCTTCAGTGTTTGATTAGTGTAATCTTCTGAGAGATAGATTTAAATAGGGCCTTGGTTTACTCAAGTGAATTTGAGCTTAAGAGAATTATGCTGGACCCTCTCCCAGTTACCGTGGCCCTAGGCTACAGCTGTTTAATTTTGTACATGTGAAGGAACATCTCCAGAGATATCCTGTAGACATTTATAAGCAGCCAGAAATGGGTCACAGTGTGAGGTGTTACGGCAGTATTGTTCACAGTACTTTGCTGTAAATATTTAGTTTATTGTCAAAAAACTTAACTTTTGTAGGAGGCCTACAGTATTGGATGTTGCTTTGTGAAAGTCTTAATTTTCTACCTCTAGTGCAGTGGTTGTCAACCGTTTTGGTTTGTGACCCTTAATATAAAGTATTGCCTACATGACGGTTGTGAGCAGTTCAACCAAAGAGTGGTTTTCTTTTGCTAACCGTTTCAAGAGGCTTGAAAGAAGATTTTAAATGTATCCAGTTTTGCACATGGAAAAAACTCCCAAAATACTTTTTTGTGTCTGTCTCAATTTTTGGCAATGCCCAAATTTGTCTTGAGATCTCCAAATTATTTTTCACTTACACAGACCTACTGACTTACGGCTATCTTGAAGGAAAGTTTCTTTATAATAATAAGTCCTTTAAACATTTTTGTAGTTTTTTTAATTTTTTCATCCCATCTATTTAAATAATGATGTGGTACTCCAAGTTATTTCTCAAGTTCTGGTTGGGATTTTTAAAGGTGGGTATTAGGCAGTGAATATGAAAGTGAGTAGGTCAAATTAGTGTTAACATTGTCTACAGCACGTTTTTTTTAAACAATGTATAATTACATCAGAATTAGCTTCATTTGGAAGTATGTTTATGCACGGAAGGATTTTGACTCAAACATTTTAATTCTTCATTTGTTTTTATTGCAGAATTCCATCCGACACAATCTGTCCCTCCATAGTCGTTTTGTGAAAGTCCAGAATGAAGGAACGGGGAAAAGCTCCTGGTGGATGGTCAACCCAGAAGGAGGGAAAGGAGGCAAAGCTCCCAGACGACGGGCCGTATCGATGGATAACAGCAAATACATCAAAGGAGCCCGAGGACGTGCCACTAAGAAGAAAGCCTCGCTGCAGGCAGCTCAAGACGGCAGCTCTGAGAGCACCTCAAGCCTCTCCAAATGGACAGGAAGTCCCACCTCCCGCAGCAGCGACGAGTTGGACGCCTGGACAGACTTTCGCTCTCGGACCAATTCCAACGCCAGCACACTCAGCGGTCGTCTGTCCCCGATCCTGGCCAACCTAGAGCTGGACGAGGTGCCTGATGATGACTTGCCCCTCTCCCCCATGCTGTACTCCAGCCCCAGCAGCATGTCCCCATCCACGGGGCCCACGGGGCTCTCTGACCTGGCAGGTACCATGAACCTCAACGACAGGCTCTCTGACAACCTGATGGACGACCTTTTAGACAATATCAGCCTGACGGCATCCCAGCAGCCTCCTCCTGGAGAGGAAGACAATGGAACAAATGGTCAGGGGAGCTCAGTGTTTACCTTCAGCTGCTCAGGAAGCAGTCTGGGTAGCCCCTCTGGCAGCTACGGGCCTAACCCTCTTTTTAGCCCACCGTCCATCACATGCCTGCGCCAGTCGCCCATGCAGACCATCCAGGAGAACAAGCAGACCACCTTCTCCTGCATCTCGCACTTTGACGACCACCAGACCCTGCAGGATCTGCTCAGCCTGGACTCCCACAGCCCCAGCAACGTCATGCTCACCCAGTCCGACCCGCTGATGTCGCAGGCCAGCACCGCCATTGCCCTGCAGAACTCCCGCCGAAATGCCATGCTGCTGCGCAAAGAGCCCATGTTGGTGAACCACACCAGTGTGTGTGAGGCCCAAAGCTCTTCAGTGCCTGGTTGGCAAGCTGGCTTGTCAACCTCTGACAAAGACGCGGGCCACCCCGACGCAAAGCCACCCCACCTGAGGTCCCCAGCAAGAACACCTCCATGCAGCTCGGCTCTGGTTTGTCCGTCCAGGACCGCTTTCCTGCCGATTTGGATCTCGACGTGTTCAACAGCAGTCTTGAGTCTGACATGGACTCCATCCGCAACGAACTGATGGAAGCCGACTGCCTGGACCTGAGCTTCGACTCTCGCCTCACCTCCGCCCAGAACGGCAACAGGAATTCAGGAAGCTTCTCCAGCTCGAAACAGACCTCCCCTCACAGCTGGGTCCCAAGCTGAGAAGCTCTGTCAGAGCTCAGCATTGGTTTAAAAAAAAAAAGTAGTAGGGGGAAATGTAAATTGGGGTTCATTGTCCAGCGTTGTGTAACTATAGGGAAGAAACTACAAACGTATTCATGTAGTATTTTTTTTTTTTCCAATATTTTCAATGTGAGGCATTAAGTTTGGTACTGTATTTTAAGTGTCTGAGACACACAATGGTGTCTTCCCAGAGGAGGAAAACATTTCTTTAAAAAGATCAATGCCTGGGCGGTGTGAATAACAACCTGGACTGGAATGGAAGTACAGGACATTTTGTTAAATCATCAACTCGTGTTAGTCTCAGGGAATCACCCATGCGGTATCACAAAGTGATACATGAAACTGAAGATGAATTATTTTGTTTTCACCTTGCTTTCTCTCCTCTTTCACACCCTTTCATACCAACATTTTTGCCAAACCAGCTGTCAGCCTGTTGTGAGGGACAGCCTGTTTACAGAAAAGCTGCAGAGAATGTTCTATTACGTTCCAGTGGAGGTTACTTGACAAACTTTTTTCTTTTTTTAAGTTTCTTAGAGAGACATAGCTTAAATGGACTAAAAGATTTAAAAACAAATATATAAATAGGTTTTTTTTTTCCCCAATGATTCACAGAGTCACGCACCAAATATCAATCTGTAGAGGTTAATGTTATCAAGATGTGAACTGATCTACATTGTGTGGTTTTTGTATGATGTTTTATTTTTATTTAGCAAATGTTACCCTGTGATTTTAGTGACATTACTGTGAAATCTGTTCCTTTTAAAAAAAGGTGCATTTCGGAAGTCTTGATAGTATGGTGTTTCTGCTGCAAATTCCTTTTCACCATCTTTCCCTCCTCTTCCACCTACTGCAATATTGGAAGTACTGCTTAAGTACACACTGTTTAGGGAGTTAAGGACCGTGTTTAGCAAGCAACATGATTTAGCTCTAGTTGAGACCATTTACATTAGCAAACATGTAGGACTATTTGGATTAAAATAACCACACTTAGAGCCTCCACAGCACTCAACTATAATATTCTGGTGTTTGTTAATTTGAAGGAGTTCTTGGTGCTATAAATAAGAAGATAGCAAGGAGTGGCTGCAGATGGAGAGGCATTAGTAGCCTCCCCTTTGTTATCAGCACTATAGCAGGTGCTGGCTCAAATAGTGTTTCCAACCCTGTGAGGCGAGTTTGTGTAGTATCTTAGAGACATTTTTTGCCATTTGAGAAAGAAACGACCACAGTATTTTAAATATTGCCAAAATATTTCTGCATTTAATTAAGTGCAAATAGGAGGATATACAGTGTATAAATGTTAAGAACCAGTGCTATAAGGGCAACAAAAAACATTGATATCAGCACAGTTTTTTGTAGGAACTTGTTTTAGTTTACATTTTTATCAGCTGGAAACTGTCAACTTTCACTTGTCTTCTTGTTAATTGAAATTTTATTTATTTTCCACATGTGCTTATTTTGTGCGTTTCCATATGAAATGTGGTAGAGCTGTGTAAACGCACTTTTGTTTTAATGGTTTGTTTTACACTTTGACCAGCTCAATCGGGTATTTTTTGAGGACTGACAACAAACGGCAAATGATGCCTGAAATGGTGTCCTCCTTTTAGAGTCCTAGAGAACATTTAAATGTTGCACCCTTTTGAATTTAACTGATAATGTTGCAGAAATATGGGATCCCATTTGCTTAGTTTTATTTGGATTCACAAAAAATAAATCCTGCACTGCTGTGCTTCCAAATATAATTTTGATAGCCCCAAATGGATGATTTCATATTGACTTTAAGCTTCATTTTTTTCTACAGTTATCTTGAGTATCTCTCACTGCCAATATTCCAACTCCATTTCTTCCTATTGCTCCTAAAAACAAAAGACACCAAGTTGACATTGCCAGTTGTAATTCCAATTCCTATCTTGGCTGTATCAAAGATGGTGCATGTAAATAAAGCTTAAAGAACCACTGAAAATTGGGAGTTTTTCATCTACCTATGTTTTATTTCTGTCTTTAAAAGGAATTGCACAGCTGCAGATTCTGCAGGCACCGAGGGGGCGTTTTGCTATTGGATAATCACATCATGAGCCACGTACCAATCAAACACTGTATCCAAGAAGAATGGATCCACTGAGATCAAATCAAGGTTTTTGAATGCATGAGTGCTCAGGTAGGTGCTGCTCAACAACTGATGCATAATTTTACATCTACATACTGTACTGTATATTACAAATTGCAGTAATATTGGGAAGTATCAAAAATGCTTAACATTGACATCATAGTCCAACAAAAGGACTGCAGTGTAACATCGGAGCCCTCTACAGATCAAATGCAGTCAGTGAGAGTCCAAATGGACAGGAAGTGGGAGAGAAAGCCCGGCCGCATGGATGTTTGTCTCCATGGATACACCACAACAAGTCAGCATGTGGAGTCAGAGATTTGGCTGGACTTAAGGTTTGAAATGTTGGCATTCCCCAGTTCCTAAAGGTGTTGATCCTGAGCCATGGGTGATGTATACAGAGTTTCCTCCTCCGTTAAAGTGGAGCAGATGGAGGCGGACCTGTCACGTCTACTCTCGGCACTCAGGGCAGAAATTGAGGAGAATGGATTTCGTCAAGGGGCAGTGACCTCCAGATGTTACAGGTGTGGAAGCTTGCATGATGGTTGTGATTACTTTGTGTGTAAGATAGCAGTTGCAATTGGTTCAGTGTTTCCTTTGAACAGTCTAGATTGCCAGGTAAGTGGAATTTAAAGCTCCCCTCGTGTGTGTGTGTGTGTGTGTGTGTGTGTGTGTGTGTGTGTGTGTGTGTGGTGTGTGTGTGTGTGTGGTGTGTGGTGTGGTGTGTGTGGTGTGTGTTGTGGTGTGTGTGTCTGCAGTCGCGACAGCTGCTTCTTGTTGACGGGAGAAAGTTTCTTGGCACTCAACTCAAAATATCAGTTTAAGTCCTGTTTGTACAAGTTTTAAAAACTAATTTAAAGGCTTCCTAGACATCCAAGGGACACAAAATACAAAAGCACAATAAATTGATCAAAAGTAAAATCAAGATGACTCATTTAATTCCAAAAAATGAATGTGGACATGGAGGAAGCTATGTCGGGTATGATAATCTAAACGTGTTTTAAGTTATGATTTGAAATGATCAAGAGAGTCCAGTTGATGAGCGTAAGGTGTTTTTGTGGAAACCAATCAGACAAATTATTATTCTATGCAAGTTCTTCTTTATATGTCTGGAAACACGTCTGGACGGGAGCTTTAACATCTGTGTTTACACTTTCTAAATTACCAGGTAAGTGGAACTTACATTTTGATTTATTCTCAGTGAAAACTTAATTTACAAAATATCTGTGAAGGTTCTCCGTTATCTAAGGAAGGGTTGACAAGGGCAACTGGACTTTGTTACAGGTGCTCAGAAGAAGGGTGTGTCCAAGACCATAACGATTGTTGTTACAACAGCCAGGAGCACCAATGAGCCGACGGTTATATGCCATCCCGACGACGACTCCAAAAAACGTAATGGTGTGTTCATGCCACCTGGGAATATCAGGGACAACCCCCCGTGATTACATTTTTCCGACTACCAGCGTTCACGTGGTTGGGATGCGTGTTCTTCTTTTCTGTTATATTGGCGTTTGGCATAACAACTTGTTGCATTACTGACACCATCTGTTGGGCGTAGCCTAGAGCATCAGGTGTGTGACAACATGGAGGCAATAATAGCAAAGGACACCCCAAAGCTGTTCAATTACGCATTACTTTCCTCACTAAAGTTTGTACAAGAGCTCAAAACATAGGCCTACCTGACTTGAATTGGTTTGCTAGTTACTGGCAATAGCACACCACTTTAATTGAAGTTACTGTGTTGAAACCAATGGACCACTACAACCTAAATCAGTAGCACATTGTGGACGTTGCAAAATATATTACATACACGTGTGTATTTTCTATATTTAAGAACATTTTCTAACTTTTGTCAACAACGCGTCACCAACTGGGAAACTCTGTTAGCAAAATCTAGCCCCAGTTTCCCACCTCTAATTCCCACAGGAACTGACGTGAATGAGGACGTTGTCACTGGGCAAAATCTTGTTCCGATGCCCATAAATGCACGGCATGTAGCGGGTTTCCGTACCGTTAGAACTGAAGAAGTCTCTCGGATGAGAGACAAAACGTTAAGTCCAGTTGCCTTTAGGTTCAACCCTTCCCAGGATGACTTACAAACAATAATTACAATTAAATGTGGACAACTTGAATAATTTCCAAATGGTTTAGGCATAGGTTTTGAGTGTTTTCTGGCAAATCCTCACTCACAACACATAATTTTTAGCCATGTAGTGGTGACTCTCTAGGGATGCCAATCTTGGTCTGTTGGGTCACTATATTTCATTGGGTTGCCATAAAATTTCAGAATTCAATTAATGGTCCCCAGACGATGAATTTGACTGACTTTGGTGATTCACTAACCCTCTATAGTGACATTTGTAGCCTTGACTGAAATTATTTGGTGGATCGCCATGACCTTTTTGCTACACATTTTCCCCAGAGGGTGAATTGTAACATCTTTGTTGGTTTCTTAACTTTTCATCTAGCTCCAATCAGTTCAACATTTTGATTTGTGTAATACTTTGTTTAATCACCAAATACCTAAAGGATTAAAACATCCACCTCAGCTGTGCTTCTTTTGTTTAGTGCTAATTAGCAAAAATGTTTCTGTTTTGAGCCCTCAGCACTGATGTAAAGGTTTTGGTAAATAAAGTATTTTTTAATATATAACATTTTTGAAAAAGGCCACTGTGGCTACAATGAGGATAATGCTAAAACAGTATTACTAGTAGCTAAAAGCAGCACGGATCCAGTAATGTCACATAGTCAATTGCTAACAATAACTACCAATAGCTAGTCTTGCTTTAAATTATGTTTGGCCAAGAGATTTTTTTTGTTTCTATAATTAATTTCTAGCTTTGTTTCAGTTCTGTTCCACCTCCAAAAGATATTTCCTTTTTCCGCGTGGAGAGGGAACATGCACTGAGGAGAGGGCTTCAGGTGAGACTGAAAATGTATCTTTTATCACTATAAAAGATAGTTTGAGGCCTACAGGAAATTAATCAGCCTATTTCTAGGTCATTAAAACTTGTAGAGCAGCCTCTTATATTTAATGGTAACTTATTAGCTTTTCCTGGGCTTCACTGTCCTCCTGGTTGCAGGTGGCTGAAGCTTTGCCAGTTCAGTCTCAGGCTGACATCACGCAGAGAGAGCTGGATAGTTGCTTGGGTTTAGAGTACACTCCTGACAGTCTGCCTCCACTGCTGCACCAGGTGAGGACAGTCCTGTCATAAAAACAAGAGTTTATCTGCAGTAGAATGGGGTGGGAAGAGCCAAGTCATTTAAACCATTTTTCCTATTTTGTATATTTCTCCACAGTTCTACACTGACAGATCATATCATTTGGCTCAGATCAAATATCTGCTCATGCTGAGATGGAGGAGATTCTGTCGCCACACCAGCGTCATTGAGAAGCTGTATCCTCATTACAAGGTGACAACCTGAATCTCATTTTGCCAGCACTATGACAGGAGGCTTTCTTCTGGTTGCTCATCCTCAGGGGCCGAGTTAGATGCTGTAAACATTAGGGGTCCAGACCAGAATATTCCACAGATATTTGTTCCCAATTCATGGCAGCTATATGCACTATTTTTTAAACCATTTGATAATAGAATGCCTACAAAGCTGTACATCATTTGGTTATAATATGTTGGTTGCTGAGGACAAACTGCATTAAGATGTGATGAATGGCAGTGAGCAAATCTCACTCAATAGTGGTGATTTAGGTAAAAATATGTTTCTATAATAATTGAATTAAATTGGAATAGTAAGGTTGCAAGTCAGCATTATTTTTTATTGCTGATTCATCTGCAGATTATTCTTCCAACTGCTTGGTCTATACGTCTGAACAGTTTCCTAAAGCCCAAGGTGCCGTCTCCAGATACATTTTTTTGTTAGACCAAGTTTCCAAAACCCATAATATATGTAGTTTACTAGCACATAAGACCAAAAATCAAAAACATTCACATGTGAAAATCTGGTTTTAAGGAATTTGTTTTACATTTTTGCCAGAAAAAGATTTGATTCTCAACATTCTCAAAACGAATTACCAGTTAATTGTTTCAGCTCTATAAAATAGATGAAGTGCACAACTCTTTTTGGTTTATTAACGCTGCATAGAGAATATACAAAGAGACCATACTGTATTTAGTATACGTACAGATATACAAAAACAGAGGCTAAGAACAATTTTGGCACTATGAATATTCAAGGAAGGGCTTAATAATCTTACCAATGCAAGCCAATCTAACTCTAACGTGTTGACGAACAACGCAAAGTGAGGTTTTTCTTTTGTGTTCTTGCTTTTATGAATATGACATTTTGCTGGCATAACAAAAAGATTAACTGCTTCTGCTGGAAATCACTGCTACATACAATATATTCAACGCTTTCATAGCTCTTCTAAAAATATGTCAATATACCAAAATACACGTGAAAACAAAACATTTAAAAGGAATTATTTTTTGGAGAATCTCATCTCGTTCTCGTCTTGAAAAGAATAAGTGAAGAGAAAAATACAGTCGCAATGAAACGAAGGAGCGCTGATGGCTTTGTGATGGAATGTAAAGAGTTTGAAATACGTATTATGTAATGGATTATTATTCCGGCTGATTCGTCTTCACCGGATCACAGACTAACTTGTTCTCCCTCAGGATCAGGTGTCACGTTTGACGAGTGAGTACGAGGACGCCGTTCAGAGAGCTCGCAGACTGTCAGCATGCAGAGAGAAGATCCTGACCGGCCGAGGAAACCCCGCCTCCCTGCTCACTCAGGATGATGTGGACATTTACCTGCGCTGGCTGGTTTGCCATCTGCACTCGGTTCAGACCATTCACAACTTCCTCAGGGTAAAATCCAGTTCTAATGCATCTGTTTCTATTTGCTTTGAATGTTCACGATGTTGATTTCTTTGTTTGAATTTAAAGGTTCTGCACTACATACCAGCTTGTGAAAGAAAGGGTAAAGAACCACCAGCAAAGGTTCCCGAGGAAACTTCACATACGACTCAACATGTTGACCGTAAGAGTCAAAGCAGCAGTATCCTAAAAATGTACCTTTAGAGACTTCATTCAAATACAAATTCTCTATTGATTCTCCATTATTACAATATTTAACTGAATATTTTGGTATTCTATCCTTCCTTATGTTGCTTTTAGTCTGGGTTGAAAATGTAAAATTTGCCTTGTGGGTGATGATAGAGGAGTCATTAAAAATAAAATGGCTAACAAGAGGAAAAGCTCACACAGCGTTCAAAATGGACAGGGTTTGTCTTGGGAACATGTCCAGTGAATGTTATGGAAATCTGTCTGTTAGATTTTTATATTTTGTACAAGTAGAGGTTTTTTGGGTGATGGTGACGCTAGAGGAAAAGCGCAGCGAGGTTACCAAGGTCAGAAGGGTTTACTGACCTCCACGGATGGGAATTTGACTCTGAATCTACATTTCATTGACAACTGGACAAGCCCCATCTGCTTTTAAATATCATGTGACATGATCAAAAGCATCAGAGCGGCTACTGAATGGACCTTGTGGTGAAATTATTTTGAACTAGATCAAAATTCATGGCCTTCCGGCTAGTATAGTTTGATGGATTTCCGTTCTCGAGTCCCTATTTTAGCAGCAACATTTTGAAATGCATCCACACAGGTTACTATTTGAAAATCTATGTGTGCACAACTTTGAGAGGAGCTTTTCATACAGTTTCAACAGTTTATCAATGAATCCATTCAACTACAGGTATTTCAGGACCGGCTGATACTGTCCCCCTGCACACTGTTGACCTGGAGGAGTTCCTACCTGAGCTGCAGTCTTTGATCGCCCACTTCCGCCTGTCCTACGATGCTCGTAAACTCCGGACCACCGCAGACGAGATGGAGTTGTTCAGCACGGTAATGTTTTCCAATGGACAGTGGTGGAATGTAACCAAGCACATTTTCTTAAGTACTGTACTTAAGTACAAATTAGAGGTACTTTGACTCGAGAATTACCATTTCTTTCAACTTTATACGACTACGCCACTACATCTGAGACAAATATTGTACTTTTTACCTCACTACAGTTGTCTGACAGCTTATCTTATTTTCCCCCCCACAATTTTTCATCCCCTTCCTGTCCAGTGAAAATCATGTATCTCCAAATGAATGTGAATATTTCTGATAAACTGTTGGGTGAGGGAATTCTCCTACTTTTACTCTTTAATGTTGTATGTAAAGCACTTTGAATTGCCGTGTTGCTGAAATGTGCTATACAAATAAAGCTGCCTTGCCTTAAGCTAAAACTGTTTAAGAACCGTCTTGGATCAGCTGGAAAAAGCATCGTCACTAAGCTGAAAACAAGGCTCTGTTTCTTTTCTGAGATACCTGATTCTAACAGGACAGCGACGCTACAAACACATGATGATCTTATAGAATATGATGCATTTCTGTGGATTAAACTACCCAACAGTATATAAAGAATTTAAATTAGCACAACCTTAAACATCTACTGCAGTAACATACAACATACACTTTAAAGCTGCAGCAATATTGACAATGACATGAGTACTTTTACTTTTGATACTTTAAGTAAGTTTAAGTTGGGCTTGTACTGATAATACTTTATAATATAACTAATACATACTTTTCTTAAGTAAGATTTTGAATGCAGGACTTTTACTTGTGGTATTAGTACTTTTAATTAGTAAGGGATCTGCATATTTCTGCCAATGGAAAAGTGATACAACATATAAACAAAGGCCTTGCAATATTTATGAAATGGCATCAGTCAAGTTGGTTATCAGCAGTATGTCAGTCTGAATTTGTCTCAGCAGGTGTGGAGGGAGTTCAGAACAATTTTCAGACAACAAGAGCGGATGAAAAGGTTCCCTCAGTACGATGGCACAGAGGTAAAAGAGAGCCAGTGGGGAAGGAAGAATGCGAGCCTGGCTCTGAGGAAGGAGGCCAACTGGATCCCATTCATTCAGGTGAGAGTACAAGAACAAAATGGTAACAAAGAATTTACAAAAAAAAGAGTTTTTCTGGGTGTTTGGGGTTTGCCATTTTTACTGGGGTCAGTACTTTCTGATGTACTGTACAAGTATTTGGAAGAACTTTTTACACCTTTTTTCTCTTGCATCACTTTTTAATCCAAACCATTTTCAAGTACTTTCTCCGTCACTCTTTCTTATGTTTCAGGTTATAAAAAAATATTGCTATTTCTTTTCAGATAGGGATGTTTTGTCTGGTGTGATAGGACACAAGGTACTGACTAGAGCTGGGTTTAAATAATAGATTCTCCAATTAAAATTGATCTTAGTTTAATTGATCAGATATCGATAAATACAATCCAGAATTCAAACTTTTAATATATAACTTTTCACCGTTGATGTATAATTCTTAATTTAAGCATTAACTTTATACATTATAAAAACCATTTGAGGGTTGTTTCTTGCTTGTACAATTTACAACTTAAGTTCTCTGAGAATCTCTTTTTATATTCAAGCAAAGTTGTTATTTTAAACTGAAATTTCCCTTATTTAATTGATATTGAATTGAATCAGAAAATTAGTTGAATTGGGACCTTGTGAATCGGAGCCATACTGTTTGGATTTTGTCCTGTAGGTGAAGCCCAGACGGGATCCGTGGCAGCAGAAGCTCGTCACAAAGCTAAAGGAAAAGAAATCTGTGGATGAGCTGCTGAAGATGCATAGCGGGTTTCTTCAGGTAACTCCGATGTCAGCTCCAATGTCTTCATACACTTATCATGTACATAGTAGTTTATCAAGATACCGTACAGTCATGGTTAGTTTGTAATCCGGTGGTTTGCAAAGTGGGGTCCAGGTTCCTTTTGGGGGTTCCAGCAAAAGGAGAACAATTTATTTTCACTATAATTCCATCTATAAGTAACACAATGACAGCATGTATGCTTATTTTGGTCATGGGTTTCAGACACTTTCTGTAATAAAAGAAAACTCCTCTCAGATGAGGGACTCTGGGACAAAATCTTATCAAATGGGGAGTCTGTGATCTAATTTGTGTAAGTTTAGGGGTCCTTGGTGTGAAAAGCTTTCTCTGTTTCTGTCTGTAATATGCAATAAACCCTGCTCGCCTGGTGCCTCACGTGTTTTATAACCCACACAACCTACATTTGTATCAGGAGGTGAAAGCTTGTGGATCAGGTGTCGAGTTGTCTTTTCTGGTTATCTCATCAGGTCCCTGATGTGCTCCACGTGGCCGCGGCTGTAAAAGAACACGCCGCTCATGTTGGCGACTCACAACCTGCACCGCCTCGTCGGTCTCAAGCAGCAGTAAGGCCAAGCGACAAAAGATCTCCGAGATCTGGACAAGTATTTACAGCGCTGCCTCTCTCACTCAGGCATGTACCATCCACTTATCAACCCTCTCTCTCTCTTTTCGAAGACATTAAATTAAAAGCCACATTTTTTTCCATTGCAATACATTTTCATTTGATATGAATGATATGTGAAATTAATTCTTTATTCTTATTTTAATTATTTCCTATATGGATTTGTGCATGCATAGGATGGAAGATATCCATTTACTGTTATCCTTTATGTAACCTTACCGTGGCACCTTACTCTACCATACAAAAAGCCATTTTTTTCTTCTTAGGAAACACATGATCAGTCAACCAGATCTGGAGGCAGTGCAGGCCATGATAAGAAGAGTTTGAAGAGTCAAACCTCAAGCGCAACAAATGCAAGGTGCGCATCAGTCGAGCAGGGAATATACATTATGAGGTTTTCAAGATGTTTGTAGAAGTATTGATTAATGAATTTAGTGCTTTTAATCACAAAACAAGTACAAATGCCAAAAGATTTTTTTGTGTGCATTTTCTGCTTTACATCATTGTATATATCATTTTGGGATTTTTAAACTGCAGTGTGGACAAAATAAGCAATCTGAAGACCTCACCTTGGTCTTTTTGGAAAAGCATGTCTTTCTTCTGATATTTTATAGACTTTTAAAAGCTACCGGGTTTGTTCTTGGTTGACCTGTTGATTAAATCATATAAATCCCGACATCAGCCACTTTTCACTGGAGTATTCTGTTTTCTTTGCCTTTGCTCCCTCTATAAAACACAGGTACTCCTTCGAGGACAGCCTGCAGCTCCTGGGTCTGGATGACAGTTCAGAGGAGGGATCCTCAGATCCCATCATAACTAGAGGTGCTTACCTGTCTCTGGTTCACCTGCGTCATCTCAAACTTAGACAGCTCCAGGTGAGGCATTTGGTAGTCTCGCAATACCAGACCTATCTTGAGCAAGGTCTGGCTACACCACACATGCATTCCTCGATAGGAGAAAAGTTTTGGGTTGTTTGCCTTTCACCAATCAACCAACCGCAATTGTCTTGGGCGGCGCTAAGCTGTCGTCGCAACCACGATTGATCTGAACTATGGTCTCGGAAAGGAACTTGTATTTGGTGGAATGTTTGCACCCCACAAAAGGAACAGCCACATATATTAATAAATGAAGTTAACTGTTCACACAACACAGCAATCACTGTTTGTACCTCGTCCATAGTCCCCGCCAATCTGTTAGTTAGAGAGTAAATGCAATGTAACCTTAAACATATTCTTTACAATCATTCCCTGAAAGAACCAAGCAGCCCTGCCTTGTTGTACATTCCATGTTTTCTTCAAAATAAGCCATTTTCAGTGTGTAGCTTGAATTTAAAAAGCAGGGGACATCCGGCGGAATATCCGGCAACACTCTGTGTTTGGCGATTATCCAGGAAATTAACTTTTGTCGATCCAGACTTGGCAAACTCTAGCATGTATCTTAACTTGTAGCTCGCATGTGTACTGGATGTTGCTTGCCAAACAAATCTGCTGAATAAAAAGGAAAAAAAGTTTTTAAAAACAAAATGTACTTGTCCCGTCTGCAGCGCATCTCTCTTGGGTTGCTGAACTACCTGCGCTCTGTGGAGAGGACTTTGACCTTTGACCTGGCAGGTCTGCAGCTTGAGGAAGGAGAGCTGTGCAGCACAGCCGAGGAAACTGGCTGGATGAACGCAGCCAGAGGAGGAAGAGGGGAGACAGAAGGTCTCGGCTCTCTCCAGTACAGCCACAACACTCCTGTTGACTGTAAGGTAAGAACATCAGAAAGTATACAGCAGCTGATTCCTGAGAACATGTTTGATTGGTGTGTCTTATCTGTTGTGCATTTAACATGTAACAGTTTATATCACGGAATATGGTTTTATAAGGATTTTTTCTATATATTTATATTCTATGTTTTTGTAATTCGCCATGGTTGATAAGGATGTGAGCACTGCAATTTACATGTGTTTATGGATGGATACAAATGAATCTTAAACTCAGATGAAGCTGAAGTTACCAACATGAACATTTTGTCCCCTTGGGCTTGTTTGGAGTAATGCAATCCCTGTTTCTGGATATGTAAACATGCGTTTCCGACTATGTCTTGTAGTATTTCTGGTATGGAAATTAAATGTTTAGGTATTCATGTTGAGCAACTGTTTGTACATTCTTTTTCTTTATTTTATCTTCTTTAACCTCCAAACTACTCTAAAAGGTTCAGAAGTATCCATGTGTTTATGATCTCTCCTGTTTGCATGTTTATACAGTATGTGACTTTATATTGCAGGTCCATTGCTCAGAGTTCATGGAGTTTGCAGAGGTGGAGAACCTTCATGATTTCTACAGCGCAGAGGAGCGATTGGTCCACACTCAGGATCAGAGAGGGTTTTACATCGTGTACGACGTTGCTCTGAAGGACCTGGAGGAGCTTGAGGACCAGCTGCTTCTTGTCGGCTCACGCTTCATCCAGAGAGACAGGATTAACAAGATGGGAAATGCCTC
Source organism: Etheostoma spectabile (assembly GCF_008692095.1). Lineage (NCBI taxonomy): Eukaryota > Metazoa > Chordata > Actinopteri > Perciformes > Percidae > Etheostoma > Etheostoma spectabile. The sequence continues at coordinate 1,680,319 of NC_045752.1, forward strand.
GACAGCAGACATCCACTCCTGGGCCGGAGCAGATGTTGACCGTGTTGCAGTGCTGCTCGACTTGTGGACCTGTGAGACAGAGTTTTTGGAGAGCAAAGTGCAGGTATAGTGATCAAAATGGCCGTGGATGCGTTCATTTGGTTTTCATGTCTCTTTGTCGGCTCTCTTCATTTACTTGATCCGTGTTATCAGTCACTGAATGTACCGCATTTCTGATACACCTTTTTAAAGCACTTTTAGAACATTTGAGCAAATTTTATTGCACCATTAAATAGAATTTTTCTTTGTATTTCTCAACTGGAAATGTGTATTTGTCTGTTTAATTTCTCATTTTTCAAAGCCAGTCAGGTTCATAGATCAACAAGTTGTTTATTAACTTTTGGTGTCTCCTCGTTCTCCAGCTCTTAAACTGTTACTTCGAGGCCTACCAGCATGCAGTAGGGACAGAGGAGAGGTTTGCGTTGGCTGAAGTCATTACTGACATCATGCACTGTCGGCCACAACTGGACCTGAACCAGGATTACTTTGTTCAGGCCTACAGGGCTGAGATAGGCTGCCTGCAATGCCACCAGCAGCTGATCAGAGACATTTTGGACAATCAGGTGAAAACACAAAGTCTGCAAAAGGATTGGTTTCCTGTGTGAATGTGCAGAATCCATACATGTTAAATTAGAGATCCAACAGTTAAACAGTTATAGTTTTTATTAATTATGATTTAGTAGACCAGACTTTTCACAGTTCCGTACCCCTTTAAACTCCAGCTACGTCCTCACCGCACCTACACTTTTAAATGAGTAATGATGAGTATCCATACATCCATCCATCTTCATCTGCTTATCCAGTATCGGGTTACAGCAGCAGCTCCAGCAGGGGACCCCAAACTTCCCTTTCCCAAGCCACATTAGCCAGCTCTGACTGGGGGATCCCGAGGTGTTCCCAGGCCAGGTTGGAGATATGATCCCTCCACCTAGTCCTGGGTCTTCCCCGAGGCCTCCTCCCAGCTGGACGTGCCTGGAACACCTCCCTAGGGAGGCGCCCAGGAGGCATCCTTACAAGATGCCAAACCACCTCAACTGGCTCCTTTCAATGCGAAGAAGCAGCGGCTCTACTCCGGGCTCCTCTCGGATGACTGAGCTTTGCCTTCTGACTCAGCTCTCTTTTTGCCAGTGCGATAAATTGAATGCACCCGCAGCGTCGATTCTCCGACCAATCTCCTGCTCCATTATCCCCTCACTTGGGAACAAGACCCCAAGGTATTTAAACTTCTTCACTTGGGGTAAGGACTCATTCCCTACCTGAAGAAAGCACTCCATCGGTTTCCTGCTGAGAATCATGGCCTCAGATTTAGAGGTGATGATGAGTAATCTAATATTATTTTGTCCGCGTACCCCCAACTGTATATCACTTTGGGTATCCCCTGGGGTATATGCACTCCAGTTTGGGAACCATTGTATTAGACGATTGAACAGAAATTGATTGGCAACAATTTTTTTTGTTTAGCAATTTTTGATTGATTTTCCATTAAACCATGTAGCATTTTCTACAGCACATAATGGACAAAACATATACAAACATAGTATGGCTGTGTTATACAGATACTAACCAATGTGAAAGATACCCCCTACCCCAACCCACCCAACCATCCCAGTTTGTCCCTTTTGAATCCAGGTCTTTATAAGAATAATTGTCCATTGAAGTGCTTGTCCAACAAAGGATTGCAGAAGGAGCATATACAATTTAGCAGTGTTTAAAATAAGTGGTTACCAGTACAGTAAAGGAATGAGTGGAAGAAAATAAGAGTGGAACAAAATAATAATAATAATAATAATAATAATAATAATAATAATAATAATAATAATAGTAAAAATAAGATATCTAAGTGAATAAGGTGCTTTACTCTGATAATACCTTAGTCATCCATATTTAATGTTGTTTGCAAGCTCGCATAGAACTCTAAAAAGGGGACCCAGACCTTCTTGAGGAGCCTGATCTTTTCAAGCTTGAGGAAATGCATAACATCCCTAATCTACCTTGTGAAGCTGGGGGGTGCTTATTCTTTCCAGTAGAGTAGGATGAGACACCTGGCAATCAGGGAGGTGAATGCTATAAGGGGGTGATTTTCAAGGATAAATCCAAATAGGAATTGGCAACTATTTTGACAATCAATAAATCTTTTCAGTCAAATATATGCTAGTTCCAGCTATTAATGGAATGCATATTTGCTCATGTTGAACAAAACAAGCGTTTTAAAGACTTCACTTTCTTTTTTTACCAATTAATGACATTTCATAGGCTAAACAAAGAATCTATTAATCAAGAAAACATAATTGTTGCAGCCCTAGTTTAAATGTTATATCTAGTGTTTTTATGGAAAAAAGATGGTCTTTTTTGAAACCAATCTTGATGTGTAAATTTCCTCTTGAATACTAAACACCCTATCAGATTGAAAAACAGCGGCAGTATCTCCAACGCATCTGGAGAGACAACGGCAATGGCTCCATTCATAACTTTGGCCTCCCACCAAAATACATTCCCAAACATCTGGTATCACTTGGAGGCTGCAGGCAAGTACACACAGCCTTACTACCCTGGATTTGGTATGTTTCTTTAACTATCTATATTTTGTGTTCTTACTACCTCCATGTTTGCCTTCTTGTGTTGTGTTTGCAGCCCTGCACTGATGAACACATTCCTCCTGGAGGTTCATCCGTCCCTCTGTCTGGCTTCAGCTGTTTACCTTGGTTTAGTTCAGGCTCACACAGAGCTCTGTCAGCTGCACCGAGCCTCCAGCGCCACTGACAGACTCCTCCTGCGACAGAAGCTCCTCCAGCAGGCCCTGCAGAGCTGGAACCACCTGGCTTCACCCGGAGCCTCCTACAGCTCTCAGATTCAGAAGGACGTAGGTTTACTTTTTCTTGAAAATCATTTTAAATTTATTGTGTTAGCATTTTGTGAAAACACCAATAGTGAACCTGCAATATCTCTGCAATACTAAGACTGATGTATTTGGTCAAAAATACCATAATATTGGATTTTCTTCATATCTTCCAGCTCTACTGTAAAGTTTCAAAATACTCACGCCTCAGAGAAATGCACAGAGCCCGTATTCAGAAACAGGACTTCTGTACGGTACCATACCAGGTTATATTTAGAAAGGGCCACTACAGTCTCCCCGGCTGCAAAGATGGTGCAGAGACTCCGAGAGCGCAGATGTAGATGAACCATAAAGTGACCGATCACAGCAGACTAGGCTTTTTTGGGAGGAGGGCTTAAAGAGACAGCCGCTAAAACCGAGCATTTCACACAAAGGGTGAATATAGGTGCATGTAGATGATACTTTATTCATCCCACAGCGGGGAAATTCCCTTGTTACAGCAGCATTTTCTACAATAAAAGCAAAACAAAAAAACAAGTAAACACACAAGAAAAACAGGCAAACAATAGACAATGTGCAGAAGGTAGACTGAAGTAAAGTGGTGTCACATAAAGTTATTGTAAAGTAAAGTAAAGTGCAGTTGCCATAGTACAAGAAAACAACATTGCCGTGTAGTAAGTGACGTTAAAATTAAATTGAATATGTAATTAAAGTAATAATGCAAAAGCAGGTAACCATAATATAAGTTATATTCACCTGTTACCATAAATAATATTGAAAAAGTACTTGTAATTGAAAAATATAAATACAGATAATAAAGATATACAGAGAGTGTGTGGAGTGAATAAAAAAACAAATAAAAATAAAAATAAAAAACAGGGACAGAAACTACATTTATCAGGTAGTGCAGGTGTTGTAGAGTCTGACAGCGGTCGGGATGAACGACCTGCGGTACCTCTCCTTACACCATGGGGGGGTATCAGTCTGCTGCTGAAGGAGCTGCTCAGGGACCCCACAGTGTCATGTGTGGGGGGAGGGGGGATCAGTCTGCTGCTGAAGAGGCTGCTCAGGGACCCCACAGTGTCGTGTGTGTGTTTGTGTGTGGGGGGGGGGGTATCCGTCTGCTGCTGAAGAGGCTGCTCAGGGACCCCACAGTGTCATGTAGGGGGTGAGAGGTGTTGTCCATGATGGATGTCAGCTTAGCTAACATCCTCCTTTCCCCCACTTCCTCATATTCAGACAGACAGTATGAGAAAAATAATATGTTTTTGAACAGGTTATAGTAGAAACCCAAAATACAAGTATCAGTATAAAACTGAGCATAATATGGAAAAGTCTAACTTGTTTTTCGCCGCTCCCAGTTGTTCTCAGGTGTGTTTTTTGAGGACCCGATTTTGGTCAAAAAGGTGGGGCTGTTGTTAGTCAGATCTGCAGAGGAGAAGGACGTGACGCAGGGAAAAGAGAAACAGTTGTATGGCGTGGAAACTTTCTCCAAGCTGCTGGAGCTCGTCACCCTCCGCCATCGTCTGCTGGAATCGGCCTCAGAGACTGCACATCTGGCACAGTTAAGATAACTTACACTTACACCAGGGGAAAAGGCCAACAGCTGGCCAGGGACAGAGTTGGGCCACCTGTAATTTATTTACAATTATTGATTAAAATGAACCACTGAAAAAAAACTCTAGACTTGTTCCAGTGGCAGACTCAAAACTTCATTGAATAGTAAGTCATGTAGAGCTAAATGCCAAGAATTATTTGCCATGTTGGTCCCGTAATATGCCTGTGCATGCAGAAATGATCCAGTTCAGTATCACGTAAGACTGTAACGGTCAATACTTCTGCACAGGTTGTACAGGAACGTGGCGTCAGAGCTCGGCTTCGATGAGTTCCACCTTTACCTGAGGCCTGTGCAGTTTGAGGTTGCTGCTCAGAAAGACACAGCAGAGCAGAGGCCAGTTTTTATCACAGCCATGCTGGAAGATGACATCTCTGTGGACAGGTAAATAACTACACTGTACCTGCAACACGTTTATTTACTAGCATTGGTGGAATGTAACCAAGTAGAAGTACTGCACTTAAGTAAAAAATGTATCTTGAATCTTTTCATGCCACTTTCTACTTCTACTACAGTTCAGAGAGAAATATTGTACTTTTTACTCCACTACATTAATCTGACAGCTTTAGTTACTTTACAAATTAGGTTTTTGCACACAAAACACATGCCCAGCTGAAAATGATTCACAGATTAAACCTTAGTTGACTGACAGAACTGTTTGGATTTTTTCCAGTTTCTAGAATGTGAGGATTTTTCTGCATTGAGTAGTTTTGCTTTAAATATATTAAGTACATTGATGGTACTTACATACTTTAACTTAAGTAACATTTTCAGTGCAGGACTTTTATTTGTAACAGAGTATTTGTACATTGTGGGATTAGTACTTCTTCCACCACTGTTTACTAGTATGTAACCGTTGTTAGGATTTGTACCAGGCGATTCAGACACACTGGATACAGTGAATCTGTATGCCCTGCCTCTCAACATGTGCCCTTATTATTTCTGCTGTGAAGTATGTTTGAAAGGGAATCAAAGTGTGCTGTCCGCCACAGGTTCACCCCGTCCAACCTGCCCCTGAGCATCCAGGAACTGGACGAGAACCAGATCGGGAGGTTCAGCTTCAGCTCAGAGGAGGCAGTTATTCATGTATGTTGAAATTAAATTCAGGGGTTTATTAGCCAATGATCAAGCTGTTGCTGACTGAATTCCTTTCTTTTCTTTTCTCTTCATAGCTTATGAACACACAGAGTATAGAAAACCTGCAGGTGACCCTGGCCTGTCAGGTTGCACAGAAGAACGCTTTGATAAGTGCGGTGAAGCTGGTTTGTGTTTGTCACTGGGCCGAGAGTGAGACGTCTTCAGCTCAGGTGTGAATTTCTTCAGTCATGGAAAGTAACTGAGTACATTTAGTCTAGTACTAGTACTAGTATTAGTACTAGTTCTTCTACTTCATCACATTTTTCTGACAGCTGTTGTTGTTAATATAATATGTTGTTAAAGATTGAAGAAGTGGTTCCCAACCATTTTTGGCTTGTGGCCAAAGTTCCACTAAAGAGACATTTCTCCTGCTGAATTCAATAACTGCCCAAATCAGTACAATTCCATATTTCACCAAAAACTGAGATAAGAGAGAAATCTAAAATATAACTTGCTGCTTACACATAGATGGCGGCATAATATCATAATGAGTTTTTTTACTTTTGAAAATGTACATTACCATACATTTTCTGATAATACTTATGTATGTTTACTTATTAGGATTTTAAATGCTGGACTTACATTTGTAATTGAGTAGTTTTGCCCCACTGGTATTTGTCACACTTTAAAATAAATAAACTGCTGTTCAAATGTTTCAGTTTTCCAATTTATTCTCAGAGTGAAGTCGTCCTTTATTCCGATGAAGATGTCATATTGGATTCCAAACCTGGAAGTGACACCAACAGCCTGCAGGAAAAATCTAACATGTCACCCTCCAAAGGCTCAGCTAGACCTCCCACCACTCCCAAGGAGAGGTAATCTTCCCCACGCGCAGAACAAATGACACTGGCTATTATTAGCAGTGCTTTAGTGCTAGCTCTTTAATAAACCGAGTCTTGTTTGTTACTCCAGGCTGATGGAAGCCTTTGTGTCCATCCAGCTGGAAAAGGTTGGTCTGCGAGACGAGATGCTGAACTCATTTGTGAAGAAGAAACAGGCCGGGGGGGGTCTTATAAAAAGCCCAGTGAGTTGCACACAGTGGTGGATTCTCAGGCGGCTGAGCAGGATGATCGATGTGATTGGCTTCCCGTGAAGTAAAATTAATTTCTCTCACACTGCAGGAGGAAACAGCGAAGATCAAAAGGAGGCTCATAATCGACTTCCTCAAGAAGTATGTCCATAAAACATAACAAGACAGACATAACAAGTTTTTCCTTGTACGGCACTCTAGATAAGAGCACGTTGGAGATAAATTATGTGTCTGTCCACAGATTCAGCACACAGATATCTCAGTATTGTGTGAGAGCGCAGATTGTGTCATATTACTACAATCTAACCATAATTTTGGACGACATCCCCTCCATCCGTCAGTCCCACTTCATGTTTGGTCAAATCAGAGAGCCCAGAGTCATTTTGGATTCAGGAGTTGGCCTTTGCTCTGATCCCAGGTACAACCAGCTTAAACTGTATTCATTGTTCATGTGTAAAATAGAAGAATGGTATGCATCTCACGCCACTGGTGAAAAGAGCAACCCTTGCGCAGCAACTCTAAACCCCAAATTTATTTCAACAATCAATATTTCTATCCCAGTCAGATTGTTGCTTGTTTAAAATGTTTGAAAATGGTTACCACACCATTAAATATACAGCCTAAAAGCTTCTATGAAAACCCCTATAAACATGCATTATTATATTCTATATACACACCAGGAAATTGCCACACATACTGTATTCAGAATATTTAATTTAATATTCGGTCTGCAAGGACATCAATAAATGTATGTCATGAAGGCTGATGGTTCAGCTTTATTGTCTTTATGCAGCTGTAGCCCCTTCCAAGCTACACATACCAAAAATGTTTAAAGACATTTTTAAATATTTAAGGTACATTGAAATACAGTAGGTAATACAATTTGACAAAGTATATAAAAGCACTAAAGGAAAACTAAATGCACAGAAAACTTTGGTTAAAGTTGGAATGAGAGTGGTGCAAAAGGTTTTGATGTGCTAATGCAAAAACCAGCATGAAGGAAGAGTTCCACGTCCACAGATGCAGTGTAATCTAGAAACATGGGGAGCTGAATACATGTTATACTAGAGACAATGGAAAGCTATGCCATAAATAAATGTACAAATGAAATGTGTTAAATTATAAGTTTGTCTTAGGCCTCTTGGTGTCAGATTTGGACGTGTGACGTATTTAAGGGGACATGAATACATCTCTTCCTCTAATGTGGTTTAGAGTCAGTGTGCAGGCGTTACTAACTAAGTTTGTACATCTTGTAGATCTGTGTTGTGTTTTCTTCAGTCGTCCCCTGAGAGTTTAATAACACTTCTCTCTGTAAATAGGAGTTTTCAACGTCGGCCGCCGCAGTTGTTGTCTGCAGAAGGCAAATGTCTCCTCAACTTGTGGTACATCCCCCACTTCTCGGAAGTTCTTCACATGTTCAAAAATAGTTTGGTGAGACGCTCAAACTCATAAGGCTATTAATGCAGCAGCACAAGACGTGATGCGTTTAGCTGCTTTTTTGAAACCATTAATAGTTTTGAATGCAATGTTGTGTAGAGTTTAATGCTTGCTTTTGTCCTCCTGGATCACACGTTATAAACTACATGAGTGTCTTTAATTCACTTTTCACATAATCTTTGGGGTCTAAGCTTTCGCAATTTACTTTCTTGTTTATGCATTTCTTGTCAAAACTCTGATTTCAACAGGCATGTTCAACAGCTCTCCATCACACTCTGCAGATAGTTTCAGCTCTCCACGACATCATTTATTACCTGGTTAGTTTCTCCAGACTGGGAAACACAGAAGACTCCTGTAGCTGCAGGAGAGGACAGGATGTGCAGGGCTCACTCGCAGCTGACTGGGGAGGCACTGAAGGCATCGGTAGGTGGACTTTGGAAACCGAGCATCACACCTGCCCATATGCAAATATAAGTTCTAATAGACAGGGCAAGTTTATTTATAGAGCACCATCTCATACACGGAGGTCATTCAAAGTCATACTTTACAGGCAAAACAAAAAAAAAAAAATACAATAAGATACATGAAAGGACAGACACATTTTATAAAGGTACGCCAACCATGTAGCAGTGATTGATGGACATTTTCTCAGGATTACAGCAGCTCCAGGTGACAGATCTTTTTTAGCTCCTTTTTAAGGGGCCATAAATTATTTATTGCTGTCAGGGTGAAAAGTCCATTTCAAACAATTTATAGTTATTCTAGTACAATGTGCTTTGAAAATAGTTATCAACCCTACCTTTAATATACTGTACATAAACAATATTTTTTGTAAATGAACATACATACAATAAGTGAGTACATTTATTTATAAAGTACCTTTCAAAACCAGGGTTACAAGGTGCTGTACAGTGCAACATTGTTCCGGACCCAAAAGTTCCGGCTCTTTTTCCTACAGAAGTGATTATCCACGTCCCCAGAGCCCGCCTCTGTTGCCCAGGTCTGGTCCGTTGGGGCCCCTGACATTTGCTGCCACCCATGTGGCGGCGGACCCGACCCTAACAGGTGGTGGGCCCATCGGATGGAGAAGGGCGTGCTTTATTGGGCTGTGCCCGGCCGGGTTCCGGTCACCAGGTGCTCGCTAACAAGCCTTCCATCTGGACCTGGTTTCAAATGGGGGCCCCGGGCTTCCTCCACACCTGTTCACTCTTCCTTGTTGACTCACAAGGCTTTGTGTCCTCCTCTGTGGGTGCTGTACAGGAGCAGAGCTGCTGGAGATCCAGCATCAGGTCGACCGTCTGTCTGATCCCAGCAGCCCAGAGTCTGTGGGCCGACTGCTGCAGCTGCGCCGGCATGTCGTCCTCCTGCAGTTTGACACCGCTGTGAGACACCTCATCAGGTCAGTGAGGTGTTGCCAATCTCGGAACTGAGCCAGATTGATCAATTCATCTCTCTCTGTCTTTACTGACTTTCCATCCCAAATGATTTAAAGGCACTCATGCAACTGTTCTCTTTCTTTTTTATATTTGCTTTCTTGTTGCTGGTTCCCTTTGTCATGCTATCATGTCTACTGTCATCTTTTGGCTGGGCTACTTAAAGCCTTTTGGAGAGTAATTCCTTTTCTTTCTGCCAGGCCATAAAACAACTTGGGTAAAATTCAAAAGGAGAAAGAGCATGACACTAGTCTTATTTAGGCTTTGTCTTCATGGATCCATAGGCTTGACATAAAAAAGAATAAATAATAATAATAAATGTGTAAAAGAATAACACAATGGATGAATGACTTTGGATATATGTATAATAGGACAAATAACAAAATATATAATACTTTTTTTGTTCATCTTTTCTTTTTCGTTATTTCTTATCTTATTTTTCCTTATACTTTTACAGATGTATTCTTTTTTATGGTTGTTCTATGGCACCACACAATGTCCCATTTCCTTCTTGCTTAGGGCAACCTAGACGTTCTCTATTGATCTTTACACGAGACCTGGTAGTACCAAAGTAGTGGTAAACATTATTATGAAGTGGTTGGTTGATGTAAGGTTATTGGTCAGGTTTTCTAATATTAATATTTAATGAAGTGTAACACTGTTGGGGTGTTCCACAAGTGAAAGCACATAATTTCATGTCTTCTCTTTACTGTATCATGTATTAGGGAGGTGTTCCTCTCCTCCGGTGACATTACCTCTTACCAGAGTGTGAGTGACAACATGGCAACCGCCCTCCCCCCGTTGAGCGACAGTATCCAGATGAACATTTTCAGCCTCACCTTGCCTGTTCCTCCGCCTTTAGAGACTCGAGGCAGTCAGGTTGGTTTAGCTGCATGATATCAGTGGACAAATACACGGTACCCCAAGGGTACTCCAAGTTAAATATAAGACTTTAAACCACCTAGGATGAAATTTAATGGAAACTTCACAGCAATATAATGGCAAATCAGGAATCAAGGACTGAGCCGCTACATGGGCACTTACTCTACCAGGCGAGCTACCCAGGCGCCCCATCAGTGGGGGTTTCAATCCCGAGAAAAGAAGTATTTACCAAATAATGTTACTGGAATATATAAAGCAAAGATAGGCAGGGTGGCATTACAAATTAAAAAAATACTAATATTTCAAATATTGAGAAAAAAAACTGGAGCCAAAACAACCCAATCTACTTGACAAAAGGAAATGTCTACCACCTCCTTTATCAGGCCCTAATCAACCCGGACTGCACCACTATCTTCCAGCCTCGGGTCTACGAAATATGTCTAACTTTACCAAAGTCAGGACAAAGCTAGACACAGTTTGCACTCAATTTACACAAATAAAGAAAACCTTATAACTTATATCAATTAACCCTCAAATGCATTAATCAAACACATAAAAAAAACTACACACAGAAAACCCCCATGACTTGGGTCAACCCCGTGATGTCAGCGATCAATACCAAAACTACACCATGCTGCTGGAGCTCCTCAACAAACATTTCTACACAGTGGACCAAACAAATCAAAAATTACAAGGTGTGTATGAAGAACTGTTTCAAACCTGCAACTTAGTAAATCTAACTGAAACTAAACAACGATTGTGTGTGAGATGAATTCAATACAAATAGAGCAATGTGTAAAATAAACTTAAATAAATGGTGCATGGTAAGTGCATTACCCACATTATCACATACTGTACGTTAATAACATACAGTATTTGTTGCATTTAGAGCGCTTATGCTACAAATACAGTTAATTTAAATATTACCCACACTAAATATTTATTTATGTTACGGCATTTATTTAATCCTACAAAAGGACAAGAGAAAAATGTAAAACCTTTGGTCGAAAAATGTAATACTTTTAGCCCTTATTTTTAGAATATTAAATTTAAGACTTTTTACCCTGAAATAGATGAGTTTGAAGTGTAAGTACTAGATTTTATTTGTCTCATGTTGTCTTTCTCTGCAGGCTCAGAGAATTGTTCCATGGAGAAGTTTCATAGCTTGTCATGGATTGTTCCCTCTGGATGTTTGGGACGTTCCTCCCATCGAATACTGCATGCAGGTTAATATGTTTTTGCCTGCTTATGGTGTGATGTAACGGTGGCTATGTGAGGTTTCTCCATAGAGCACACTGCCTTGAAATGTGAGGGAACATGTTCTTAGTCTCCATATGATGACACCTATAGTCTTTGTGTCCTCTATAGCATGGGTCTTCAACATTTTTTAAATCAATGACCCTTTAACTGAAAGAGAGACAACCCCCCCCCCCATATATTATATAAAATAAAGTTGCGTATTAAACTGGGCAGACAATAACTTCTAAAGCCTTTATAATGTTTGCATAGAATACTAAGCTATTGAGATAGTTGTTGTTATGATTTTATAATCATGTTTTGATGTTCAAGTACAAACTTAGGATGAAGTGTATCTGTGGATGGCTACCTTAGTGACACCTTACATATGGGCCAGTAAGTCTATCATCAGTGGGGACTTATATCTGCTAATAATATGTGGAGTTCATGATAAGATGTTTGGAGAAAAACAAATTCCAGAATTGACTATATTTTGGAGGCCCCCCTGCATTGACTCTGAGGACTCCCTGTTGAAGATCCCTGCTCTATAACACAACATCAGGACAAAAAGTCCCTTGCACCTAACAAATATCAAATTTTAGCACAGAGATTTCTTTGAAATAAACACACGCTCCCTAGGTGATGAACCATAATCGAAACTGTACCCCCCTCAGGACAAATTGCCAACGTTGTACAAAAGATATTTCTGTATCTAACAGAAAATTGGCTTGTACATTAATGTCTATTAAACCTTTTTTGTATTTTGAGATGCAAGACTTATTAAGCTTCTAAGGGCCGCGCCTTATTGTTTATTTTTATGTATTTGGTTATCAAACTGAAACAATGAGCTGAGCTGAGGTCAGAAGAAGACCTTTTACTAATTGTATTGACTTTTTATGGATACATACATTTACAAACAAGGTCTACTACAGATTATGAGTGACAATTGGTACACTTCTTTCTTTTGGAAACATTGGAACAAATTAATCACTTTGATCTTATGAAAGTATTAGTGTTTTGCATGTTTTTGTTATGATATGGAGCTGTGTGTCTGAAATAAAGTTGAGTTGAATGTTTGTCTGCAGCTGTGTCTGAGCGGTCTGAGCGGTCGCAGCAGACTGCAGGCCAACGCAGCAATCCTCGGCGTCTCGCTGCTCATGGAGGACGTTCTGAACAGTGGAAGAGAGGCAGAGCCTGTTCGTCTCCTTGGCAACAAGGATGACCTTCTGCACAACGGACAACCTGATGAAGTAAACCATTGTTGTTTATAAGTTGCGACTCATGGTTAAGCAGGCAAACAAGACAGCTGCTTCTGGCTTTAAACCCACACAGTCTGTCACATTCTGTTTTGTCTTTGTTTTAGGAAGCTGAAGGAGAAAAGAAGTGGACTAGTGTGTCCGTTCTTCTTCAGGATCCAATCCGAGTCCAGTCTGTGCTGAAAGGTTTCCTCCTGCTGACCAAGCAGCTTCAGGTGTTCAAGGAGAACTGGGCTCGAAGACGTTTGGGCGCTCAAACGTTGAGGACGCCCAGTTTCTATCAGCAGTTTGTGAATCTCTACAGGTACGGTGGGAAGTTCAGAAGGAGGTATATGTAGGATTCTCACCTTGTGTCGATAAATGTCACATAGCCGCCACCAATCTAATATACCCTAAAAACTACCAAGGCATTTTATTTCCTTACATTTTATTTTATTTATTCATTGATGTGTGTCACTGGCTGCTTCGGTATAACATTGTTCCTCAAATTCTTTTAATTCTTGTTATGCAAATATAAATAGACTGAATATACAACATACATTCACCGGCCACTTTATTAGGTACACCTGTCCAACTGCTCGTTAACACTTAATTTCTAAGCAGCCAATCACATGGCGGCAACTCAGTGCATTTAGGCATGTAGACATGGTCAAGAGAATCTCCTGCAGTTCAAACCGAGCATCAGTATGGGGAAGAAAGGTGATTTGAGTGACTTTGAACGTGGCATGATTGTTGGTGCCAGAAGGGCTGGTCTGAGTATTTCAGAAACTGCTAATCTACGGGATTTTCACGCACAACCATCTCTAGGGTTTACAGAGAATGGTCCGAAAAAAAAAAAAAACATCCAGTGAGCGGCAGTTCTGTGGCGGAAATGCCTTGTTGATGCCAGAGGTCAGAGGAGAATGGCCAGACTGGTTCGAGCTGATAGAAGGGCAACAGTGACTCAAATAACCACCCGTTACAACCAAGGTGGGCAGAAGAGCATCTCTGAACGCACAGTACGTCGAACTTTGAGGCAGATGGGCTACAGCAGCAGAAGACCACATCGGGTGCCACTCCTTTCAGCTAAGAACAGGAAACTGAGACTACAATTTGCACAAGCTCATCGAAATTGGACAATAGAAGATTGGAAAAACGTTGCCTGGTCTGATGAGTCTCGATTTCTGCTGCGACAGTCGGATGGTAGGGTCAGAATTTGGCGTCTACAACATGAAAGCATGGATCCATCCTGCCTTGTATCAACGGTTCAGGCTGGTGGTGGTGGGTGTCATGGTGTGGGGAATATTTTCTTGGCACTCTTTGGGCCCCTGGTACCAATTGAGCATCGTTGCAACGCCACAGCCTACCAGAGTATTGTTGCTGACCATGTCCATCCCTTTATGACCATAATGTACCCAACTTCTGATGGCTACTTTCAGCAGGATAATGCGCCATGTCATAAAGCTGGAATCATCACAGACTGGTTTCTTGAACATGACAATGAGTTCGCTGTACTCAAATGGCCTCCACAGTCACCAGATCTCAATCCAATAGAGCATCTTTGGGATGTGGTGGAACGGGAGATTCGCATCATGGATGTGCAGCCGACAAATCTGCGGCAACTGTGTGATGCCATCATGTCAATATGGACCAAACTCCCTGAGGAATGCTTCCAGCACCTTGTTGAATCTATGCCACGAAGAATTGAGGCAGTTCTGAAGGCAAAAGGGGGTCCAACCCGTTACTAGCATGGGGTACCTAATAAAGTGGCCGGTGAGTGTAGATCAGTCTCACAACCGGGTCCGTTTGGTGGCTGTTCTGAAGCTTTCAATCCTGTCAGTCCTCCTCCTCAGCAGATGGAATTTACTCAGAACTTGTAGATGTCCAAAAGCATTTTCTTCTTTTGAGCACTTTAGGGACAATTTAAGTGCAATTTAATATTTTTTCAATTTCATGAAAACTGGGACAAACTCCATCGGCGGATGAAGCTCATGTGATATGTATGAAAGCTCCAGAACAGCTACCAAAATAATCAGAGCTTACCTTGTATTAAGAGTATTACTTTTCTACTGCTGTCTCTAAGAATCTCTACTTTCTTAACATCTGGCCGCTTAAACGGTAATTGTTTTAAATACACCTTTAAATGGCTGTCCTTCCTTTACAGAGCTGAAATCTTTTACCCCAGTATGAGAGCTCTGGCTCAACAAATGGGAAAGGAGCGGGACTATGAGGTCTTAATATCTGGCAGCCAGTCTCTCCTGCCTCCGCCTGGAGCTTCAGAGGTTGATGTGAAAGCCTGGCAGGTAATGCACAGGAATACTACTTAACTGCATCAAATATTGTCCCAATGTGTTTGTAACAAGACCTCATTTCTTTGTAAAATACACTGCCAAACTCTCAGCTTCACAAACTGCTGGAGAGCACCGAGTGTGACGTGATCAGAGTGGTGCAGAGGAAGATCAACAGAGAGCTGACACTGGTGGTGTCAGAGCAAACTCGACAGGACACTGGCCTACCTACAGGTCCCCCCCCCCACAAAAAACAACAACAAATCTACCTATAACCACTGAATTAATATAGACGTCTTTATAAAAAAAATATTTTTTTTCTGGTCAGAGCTGTGGAAGAAAGCCCCGCTGAAGTACAGTGTGTCCCCCGAGCGGCCGCAGATTGTGGAAACGTTCGTCCAGCAGCTGATGGAGGGAGGTGAAGAGGCCGAGGGACAGGTAACACTGTAGGCCAAATAACGCATGACAACTACAATATGTCTTCCTGCCAATACCTGCTAATAACATGCTGCAACTGCATTCTCTCACACGGGAAAAAACTCTTTTGATTAAAGATAAACATAAGAAATAAGTTACTTTTGTAAATACTTGAAAGTGAGAAACACTGAAGTGTGTTGAAACCAGTTTAATACTTAAAAAGAGATACAATCCCTAATTTTTCGCTTATCTTTACACCTCAAATATGGGGATGCAAACAAAGTCGTGCTGATGAAAGATAACTCTTTCATTTGATCACTATTTAGTTTTTGGTGAGGTAACTAGAAATTGTAAGTATTCTTATACACATTGGCTCCCTTCCCAGCGTTATGCTGTACAGTCTCCATGCTGTGTAATAGGGCTCCTTCTGGGTCTGTCTTTCAGCTGAGAGTCTCTCAGGATCGCCTCCAGCTGTGTCTCACTCACCTCGGCTGTTCTCTGATGGAGCGAGAGCGCAGCAGCTTTCTGCTTTACTCGCAGTTTTATGAACAAATCCTGCAGCAGGAGACTGGGCTCCTGTATCAGAGAGAACAGGTACATGTGACATGAGGATGATCGCCTCATCACACAATACAGTATGATTTATTGGCTGTTTATGGAGACATCGTTTACTTCCAAAACTAACTTGGGCAAGGTTTTAATTCTAGTCCACAACGGTTTAGTTTGCCAGGAAAGTATTTTAGTTTCATATGTAATAATTTTCATTGATTTATGTCTCACATAATCCTGACTGTACTGTTTTTTTTAGTTGTGTTGTATGATTCTTTTCCATTTTTTACCCTTAGGATTTAAAGAATCTTAAGGACTCTCAGAAAAGTGACTCTCACAAAGAGGTAACTATGGTAATATGTAAGAAATAGCAATGTATGTCCATATTGACCAGATTAACATATTTTAAAAATCAAATTAGGGGTGTATGAGAAAATCTGGAAACCATTTTACCATATCATAAAAAAGGAGACATGGAGCTTCTATAGAGGGTAAATGCGGGACAGGATATTTCAAATTAAATAAGTGGTGAACCCCAGAAGGGGAAAGGACTGAGACAAGGTGCACTTCTTATTTATGTTTGTATTTATGCATATCATGGCTTCTTTTTGTTTCTTAGCTGTTGTAGTACAAAAGAGGTTAAGAGAGAAATTTTGTTGCGGGTCGGGGGGGAAGTTGTTAAAACTTATAATTTTAATGAAAACTCTATAAAAACATTGTTAAAAAATGTGTAGGAAATGGCACCAATAAAGTGACTTAAATCCTCATCTGAGGTGTTCACTCACTCTGAGGATTGGTGCTGAGCTGCTTTGAGCTCATACATGTGGGTTTTCTGCTGCTGTTGGCCAGAAAGCAGCTGGAAACAGAGGCAGCTGGAAAATGAATGTGATTTCCCCCAAAGAAACTTGAGTTTTTTTTAGCCACAACTGCAGAATAAGGGCTAAAGGAATGGGCGTGCTGGTCAGTAAGTGCAGAGGGAAAAAAATCTAGGTGACAATTTGTGTAAAGCCTTGCACGCTATTTGGACAATGCCTCGTCATGAAGAAAACATTTTGAATAAGTAGATTTCATATTGTTTTTTTTTCCTTTTGAAATCAAGGCAAACAAGTGTGTTCCTACTGTTTGTTTGTGCTGCGTTGCTGTACGACAGGGTGCTGTTGTCCTATGTCGTGGGATGATGTTGGAGATCTCAGCGCTGCAGGCACAAGTCGCTCACCTGGAAGAAGAGAAGAGAACTCTAGAAGAGCAACTCAGTCTCAAATTCCGAGAGCGCTACGACCCTTTAGTCCGACACCTCTTCTCTACCTGCATCCAGCTGAAGGTGAAAATGTAACCAGCTAGCTTTAGGAAAACACTTTCACCACTTTACAAATGTCATCTATAATTTAAAAGATTGTGCACCTCCTGACTGATTGCTAAATTGCACATGATAACATTTTGCAAGCTCATCCTCACATTAAATATGATCTTTTATTGATAAACAGTAGGAATGTGGAATACCGTTGAAACTGTCAGTTGTAAAACTTGTTTACTCATGTTTCAAATTTTTTTTTTTTCGCTGTTTTGAATTGCTGTTTGCAGCTTAAATTGTCTAATTTCCAAGAGTCACTAAGCCAAAAAAAAACCTTTGTTTGTTGTCACTGTGTGTTTGTTTCTCAGGCCAGGCTGGACAGGAACCAGTGGCAGATGGAGCAAGATGTGAGTGAGATGGTGAGCAGAACAAGAAGCGAGGGAGTGGAGCGAATCGTCAAGCTCAAGAAGAAGTACGGCTGCACCAACGACAGTGATGGACTCGCACTAACACAGTCAAAGGTACAGGAAGACAGAAGACAGGAGTTTAGCTTTAGGTGTATAATGTACACAAATAAAATGCAGCATTTTCTCATGGAAGAACTGTTTACATGTAGAATGCAGAATAACTCACAAAGTAGTTTGTTCTTTGTCCCCTTGAAACCTGTTCAAAACAATGTTAAACTTCCAGCTCATGGGCATTTTAAAGCAGCCGGCGTGTGCTCCCTGTGTGTTAGAGAGAAGAAGTGGAGGAGTTGAGCCTGGAGAACAGCCGGCTGGCTGCTCTGCTCTGTAAACAGAAGGCTGTGAGCCGCTGGAGGCAGGCTCTCCACCAGGAGAAACTCCACCGACAGCTGCTTCAAACTCAGCAGGTCAGCAGGAATATTCAATACTCACCAATCAAATTTATCCTCTGCAGCAGGGGTCTTCAATGTTTTTTAAGGACCCTTTAGCTTAAAAAAAAAAAGGGTCTGAGTCTGAGCAGGGACCCCCTACTAGATACACTGTATGCAGATTTAGTTGCATAGTAAACTGGACCTACGATACTATTAAGGGCGCCCAAAGCCTTTACACATACAATACTAAGTTCCCTATGGCTCCCTTAGCTGTAGGCCAGTAAGCGCATGATCAATATTGTGTGCGTTTTAATTAAAAAAAAGAATCATGTTAATGTATATTTTTCAGACTTTATTTTATTTTTTTAAACCATCGAACAATAAATTAGACCCGTTTTTGTAATATCAGACTTTTCCAAAGCATAATTGAATACATATACGTACATGTAAGTAAGTACATGTTTTTCCCCCTTAACTTTTGCAATCACTTCTGAAAGCAAATCAATTTTGCTCTCATTTATCTTTTTCTGGATATTTTACATTTTCACCTCACGTTTATTATTTTCTCAGTTATATAACACTTTTATTTAAATAAAAAAAAAAATCCTTTTTGCTTTTAGTTTTTTTTTTTTACATTTCATTATTCAACTTACTGATTCATGTATTTGTGTACTAAAGTATACTTTTGCCTCATCAGTTATCATAAAACCTTGTGAATCTAGTATCACAGCGCAATGTGCTAATGGTTATTATAACGTTTTCCATGGTTCCCAGAGGGAGGTTAGCTGTCGCAGCGCGGCCCTCCGAGTGAAGATGACATCAGAGGAGGAGGTGGTTGTCCTGCAGGAGGAGCTGGAGGCTGCCAGGAAGGTGTTGGCCTGCTGCCAGGCGGAGAGCAGCAGCACCAGGAAGCTGCTCCGCGCCAAGGTACGGCAAGTCACATCCACACCGCCCACTGTGGCTGTAGAGCAACACAGTTACATTTCTATTCAAATTAAGTTTGTATTTACAGTGTCAAATTATAAGAATTATCTCAGGACAATTTACAGATAGAGTAGGTCTAGACTATACCCACCCCCCCCCCCCCCCCCCCACACACCACACAGAACAAGCATTTAGTGCAACAGTGGCGAGTTAAAACTTTCTTTAACAGGCAGAAACCTAGGACAGAACATGGCTCTCTCTCTTTTTACAACAAAGCTTAATGAGTTCAATATCTACCTATTCACAAACCTTTTTTTGTCGAGGATTTCTCATAAACTATGTGACTTCAAATGATCCTCACTTTAAAAGGTACTTAAAGGAAACTTTTAGATTTGGGGAAGTTTTGGGTGCCACAGCCATCAGGAATGGTGTTTTTAATCGAATTTACCAAGAAGGAATTTTAAATAAATAAGGCCATGTTGTTAGACCCTTATCCCTGCAACGAATAATTATTTTCCCTATTAATCTACTACCTATTTAGACATGAATTGTTGGTCTTTAAAATGTGAGAAATTGTCCACAGTGATGTCTTAATGCATCTTGTTTTGTCCAACCAGCGTATTGAAACTCAAAGATATTCAGATTACAAAGTACTCACGCGTAAGAAGCTGGAACCACTGAACGTTTGCCATCGCAGCTCAAAACTAATAATATTTTATTAAAATTGTTGTCAATTGACTAATCGTTAGGCTTTTAAGTATTTAGTACTGTATGCAACAACCACATGATTATATTTCTGGTATTTGAGTACTTTATTTAGTGTATGCTCCAATAGACTCAGTCTTGTATAAAACTCTACAGTGAAGTGAGCAGTGACATTTAAAATTGTCATGTCAAACGCTGAGAGGCAAAGAAACTGAATCTGCCAAGCGCAGCCTGGATGTATTCACTGAATAACCACTGATACACAGACAGAGGAGCTCCAGGTGGCAAGGCATCAGTCTGCACAGGAGGCCCGCAGCAGGCAGGAGCTGGACAGCTATCGAGTGCAGAGCCTGGAACTAATGCGAGCCGACATAGAGGACAGAGAGAGACGGCTCAAGGGGTTCAGCGAGCAGCTGGACAGAGACAGCCGGATGAACCAGTTACAGCGACAACGCAGCGCCAAAGAGATCCGACAGGTCTGGACATTTTATTGTACTTTGTGTCTGAGTTTACGTTGCGCGGAAGTTTTTTTCTGTTGTTTAGACAAATGTATTACACCTGAAAGTTGTCTTGTGGAAAGCCTAAAATGTTTAACATGAGATACAGACCATGAAATAATAAAAAAACGGTTTAGATGATTAGGTGAAGATGATTTCATCTAATGGTTTATTTAGCAGGAGACATTTCTTTACTGTTTGTCTGAAAAAATTTAACATCATTTCAGATATTTGTTTTTCACTTTGTTTTTTTTAGACATCAATGATATGCAGAAATTAATTACTTTGAGCACAGAGGCAGAGAAGATGCTCTATCTAATGCTCTGATATAAAGACACTGAGCTACATAAAGAAAGCGCCTTTAATGTTCGTACAGAAACATTGTTTTGCTCAGTTGATAGTTGTAGATAAAGAGCCCCTAGCAAGAGAAAATTATATATTAAACTTTTAATGAGACATTTCACTCAAAACCCCAAATGTCAGCAACATGGTGGGCCTAGAGGAAAAGTCAGAGGATCTCCAACATTAGTAGTATTTGTCTTCTGGGATACGTGAAAGATCCCTCTAACTAAATGTTTTGTGTTGCACATGTTATTGTGTGGATCTCCTATAGGTGAAGGGCCAGCTTCAGCAGGAGCTCAGCCTCAAACAAGAAGCCTTTCAGAGGGTGGATGAACTGCAGAGCCGGGTTAACAACATGGAGGCAGCTTTCTCCAGATGTACCTCTACAACAGGTACACATCAACAGAGATAGACAACATGATGAATATATGCCTTTCTGTACACTGGCCAGTCCCTCCGGTTAACTGGGAGAGTTTCTCCATTTGCTTCAAATGATTTGATTTTACATTTCACTCCCAATTCTGTCACAGGCAAAGCAGCACTTATTTCACACTGCCAGGCAGCAGATTGAGTACTAGAGGTCCCTCGGCAGGTTTCATTTCAGAGCAGTAAATTGATAATCTGTAAAAATGATTGTTATAGATAGACTTCTAGCTGCTGATGCTGTTCAGGAGTAACTAAAACCATCATGTTATCCAGTAGCTTTTGGTGATGACATTTTAAATTCCATTACAGATTGTATTTTTGCCCTGCAGTGTCAAGCACTAACTTTCAGTCTGTTTTATTTCTGTCTCAGGTCTTCACAGGGCCAGTCAGCTTGGCAGCCGCACAAACTACACAGCATCTCCGAACTCTGCTACAGCGCCACGGCACCAGAGAGCAGGAATAGCCAGGAGTCACTCGAACACAAGAATAGACCGGCCTAAAGCAGTGAGTGAGCACAGTGAAGTTCAATTAAAGTTAAACTAAATGAACTGTTGTCAATTGTGGAGAAGAGGACAACACGTGATTAAAGTAGGTTCAAATTGCATTTTTTCAAATGTAGAGGGAAAGGTTTTCCCAGGTCCAATTCAGTGGCTGGTTCAGATGAGTTTCAGTCACTACGCAGTGGAGACAGAAGCTCTAGGATTCAAACAACAAAATAAACAAATGCTGAGAACTCACAGACTGTCTACTCTAGGTGTATTTGCATAGACTTAATATGGTCCACTTTGCTTAGTTAAGGTGTGAGTTTCTGTTGGAGACGACCTGGGCTCTGAACAAAGTCCTCTGTCCAGCCAAGGCTCCACAAACGCCAACAAAAACTAACTGCGCCAACCTTCACCACCAAACAAACGGTGTTCCAGCCAATAACCAACTAGAAGGATTTGGGGTTGGGGGGGACGGGATGAGGAGGGAGGGGTGAACATAATCTCAGTTTTGTTTGAAAATACTAATAACATCAACAAGAAGCAACATGACCCAACATCGCTTAGAGCACCTTTAAATTGTTGAAATAACTCCTTAAAGGAAACGTTACCACTCTGTCCAAAGGTGACAAGATCCACCTACCAGCACCTCTAAAGCTTACTAATGAACACGTTCAATCGTGTTTGTTTAATCTGTTCAAAAAAGGAGAAGGGGCTGGCTACTCCACATAGCATTCAGGGATATGATCAATACATGCTCTGGTTTATTGGCATTTCTTTAAACCAGTCCCAATCGTCTTGAGCGGTGCTGAGCCACGTGTCTCTGCGAAATTGTGTTGGTGGAACATTTGTAAATTTAAAAGTAGTTTTAGTCATCAACAGAAAACTCATATTGGACAAATAGTCAAGCTAGCTGTCTGGATTTACCCTGCAGAGATCTGAGGAGCAGTTAACCAGAGTCCTCAGAAATCCACCGGAGATTAGAATGCCAATGCAAAGGAAGCCCAAGGCAATGGATATCTGGCAAAAATGGAGCAATCCCAAAAGTGCAACGTCAAGGATATAGACTATCTGCCAATAACAAGAAAAAATGTGTTAATTAGGGTTAGAACGTCCGGCTAGTCTCGCTGTGTCAGCGCTGAGGTATCTATCTATCTTTTCTGGGACAGGGGACAAAAGAGCTCTGGCTTGACTGTATTTCTTTAAACTAATCTCAACCATTCTGGGTGATGCTAAGCCCTAGATGAGGCGATGGTGCCCTTGCAAATAAGATAGCGGGAGTGGAGGGACATAACTAGTCTTTCCCCCTATTTCCAGTCGCTATGCCGCTGCTGGCTGAAGCTTCATACTTACTCGACAGACATAAGAGTGGTATTGATCTTCTCATCTTACTCTAAGTAATTTAAATATAAACATCTACAATTACATGACAACTAGGAAAACTACATCTGCTGAAAAAGACAATGTGATATAATCGACAGGTCCTACATGAACCTAGTTTTAAGATTGTTTTGTAAACTACCATTACCAATGGTGATCAAAATTAGCTTGAAGGAATATATTTTATATAGTCATCTAAGACATAATACACATTTCATCAGGTCAAACTGCTGTTGCACTGTCTTTGGAAATATACATATATATTCAAATCAGTCTCTGTTCTTTCAGGATCCATCTCACCTGCGTGTCCATACTGCTGAGAGGCTGTTACCTGACCTGTGACATTCTCCCCTGGCTGTTTTGTAAAGCAACACCAATTTGTTTGACATGCAAAGCGCGCCGCTTACTCAACAAGGCATTTTATTACCCAGTAAATTTAAGAACGGGTTTGCTTCATCCCTGTGCTGTTTTGTAATGAGTCAATTTCTGTCAACTAAAAAGTCTTAGTAAAACACTGTATTGTGTCCATGAATTTGATCAAGAAATACTGACATTTTTTCTTCTACAAATGGTTTGAAATTAATTTTGCTGCAAACCATTTTCCTAAACCTTGTTTTGGGCCCCTTTTAGTTTAAATTAATGCATTTACCCAACCTTTGGGTTTTTCATGTCCAGTACAGCGAAAAAAAATAACAATTTAAATGGCGGAAACATGCAGAATTTAAAATCAATTGGGTTAAATTTTTTACTTCCCCTTGGATGTGGCCATGGGGGAAAAAAAAAAGTAAGTATTTCTTGTATTGGGGACTGGTAAGTGAGAGCTGTGTTGAGGCCATCCCAGCCTGCTGTTTTTTGGTATGCCAAGTACAGCAAAAACTAATTATGGTATGCTTTGGGAAATGGTTGACAGAACATGTTTCATATTTCAAGTAAAACTTGATTCTATAAATTTGGTTAGCTATTAATGTTTACCGTAGCAGCATTATCATTTGGCAGCTCTGGCGCACCCTCAGCTCTCCTGCGGCAGCCCGGTGGTGTACAGGTAGGAGACGGTCCCTGCCTGGATCTGGAATGTCTGTCCCTGGATGTGGTGGCTGGACATCTGCTCGCTGGTCTGGCTGATGGAGATGGGCTGGCTGCTCTCGCTGCTGATGTGAATGGCCTGGCTGTGTGTGTGCTCCCTGCCCACAGCGGGCTGCTGGACGGGCTGGTGCATCACCTGCAGCTGCTGGCCCGCCCGTTGTGCTATCTGAAGGGTGTGCGGGGCACTGTGCTGGGCCCGTAGCTGCTCCATCGCCTCTTTACTGAGCGTGAGGACGTGCATCTGCTCCGGCTGGTGGCTCATCTGGCCCTGCAGCAAACTGAAAAGTCTGAACCCGAGGGGTCCCGGTCCACCCAGCCCGGGCCCCGAAACCACCCCCAAAAAACCACGTTCTGCTCGTTTCCGACGACTGGTAGAGGGGAGTCGGGGTTGCGATTTCCCCCCGCCCCCCCCCGGGTGGGGGTGTGATGCATCCTTTTCTCCCCCGGCCAAAAAATTATGTTGTCCCTTTCCCCTCCCACCCTGGATCTCCGTTAAAGGGGTGGGGGGCAGCTGGTACGCTGCAGCGCGGGGTTGTCCCCCTCCCCCGTGGCTCTTTGGCGCAGAGAATCTAATAGCTTTGTTGTAGCGCTCTCCCCTTGTTGTAATTTGGGTGTGTGTGTTCAATTGCCCGGCGGTAAACCAGGCCACAGAAAGACACTGAAGGGTTTTTTTCCCCCTGATGGGGGGAACTTTCCGCCGTCTCGCACTGGGTCTGAAAGGTTTTTGTTGCGATCTGCGTTGTTGGCTTCTCCCCTCTAAAAAAATACTTTTAAAAATTTTAAAAAAAAAAAGGGGCTTTTTTATATTGACAAGGATCACATAAGTGTTTTATAAAGGGCTTTGCTCTTTTTGATTTTTTTCAACATACATATTGGTTTTTTTTTTTTTTAAATTACACTTTTTTTTTTTTTTTTTTTTCCCAGAGGGGGAAAATATTCTCACACACCTAAGAACAGAGCTGCCCCCCAAGGAGACACTCGGGAACCCCGCGTGGAGGAAGAAGACAGCACCGTTTCTCATCTGCATTTTTCTCTCAAAAAAAGTTTTACATATATAATGGGTATGTCATTGAGCACTTGGGGAAAAAAAAAAAAAAAAAACAATTGTATCTTTAAATTTGATATGTACTATCCCTTACACTATGTTTTTTTTAACACTTTTTTTTTACTATTGGGTTTTTTTTTTTGCCCTTTTTTTTGACTCTAATTGAACTAAACCTTTGTTGACATTTTGGAAAAAACCATTCAATAAAGGATTAAACCATACTAGTCCCGTCAAAAAAAAACAAAAAAAAAAAAAAAAAACATAGTATATATTCGAAAAAAAAAAAATACTATAAAAATCCGTTTTTTTTTTCTAGTATAGTTTTCGAAAAAAATCATTGAAAAAAAGTTCTAAAACTGCCCAGCTTGTCGAAAATAGTGATAAAAAAAGGGATGTAGAAAAAAAAAAAAGGCATTTTATAGAGGGGCTAAAAAACGGCATAGTATTCGGAAAAGTCAAAAAAAATGTAAGCATGTGAAAAAAAATAGTCAGAAAGTTTAAAAAAATGATAAAAAAAAAGGCAAGAAAGTACTCTAAAAATAAAAAAAAACTTTTTACTGTAGTCAAAAAAAGTATTAAAAAACCTATTATAGTATGTCGAAAAAATTAAAAAGCCATAGTAAGTATGTCGAAAAATGAAAGTTAAGTTTTGAAAAAAATCATAAAAAAAGCATAGAAAGATGGTTTTTAACCATGTTTATATTCAAAAAATGTAATAGTTTTGTTGTTTAAAAAATGATAAAAAAACTAGTAGCTGTCATAAAAAGCCATAATTTCAAAAAAAGTGAAATAAACTTATGTCGGGAAAAAAATGTAAAAAACATATTTTTTTTAAAGGGCGGAAAAATAAACCTGTTGTAGTCGAAAAAAGTGATAAAAAAACCCAAATATGGTTTCGGAAAAATGAAAAACCATAGATATTGTCGGAAAAGCAAAAAAAATTAGAAAAGCATGTCTAAAGCCAGTAAGGTAGTATGAAAAAGTGGGGAAAAAACATAAAAATTCAAATAAAAGATAAACAAGGCCCTAAATTTGTATGTCTAAAAATGGCATAGTTTGGGATGTCGGAAAAATGAAAAAGCTAGTAATAAAGTTTGGAAAGTTGGGATAAAAAGGTTTTAAAAAAGGCATAGCAGTGTTTTTTTACAAAGTTATGAAAAGCCATTAGAGGGAAATTTTAAAAAAAAAAAAAAAAGTATTTTTTTGTTGAAAAAAAAAACCTATAAGTATTTTAAAAAGTCTAAAAAAGCCCTTTTGTAGTCCCAAAAAGTATAAAAAGGGTATAGTAAAAGGGGCAAAAAAGTCATTAAAAAAGCCATACTATGTTAAACAAAGTCCAAAAAAGGCATAGTATGTCGAAAGTCTATAAAAGCCTTAGTATAGTATGTCGAAAAAAAAGAGAAAAAAAGCCATAGTCCAGTATGTTGAAAAAGAGAAAAAAGCCATAGTATAGTATGTGTGGAAAAAAAGTGACAATAAGCCATAGCATGGTATGTATGAAAAAGTCATAAAAAAAGCCATAGTATAGTATGTCGAAAAAAATTTATAATAAGACATAATATGGTATGTTGGAAAAAGTGATAAAAAAGACATAGTATAGTATGTCAAAAAAAGACATACTATAGTATGTTGAAAAAAGTGATAAAAATATAGTATGTCGGAAAAAAGCCATAGTATTATAGGTCTAAAAATGTCATGATATAGTATGTCTAAAAAAGTGATAAAAAGCCATAGTATAGTATGTCGGAAAAAGTGATAAAAAGCCATAGTATGGTATGTCGAAAAAAGTGATAAAAAGCCATAGTACAGTACGTCGTAAAAAATGTATAGAATAGCATGTCATAATAAGCCATAGTATAGTATGTCAAAAAAGTCATTAAAAAAGCCATACTATGTTAAAAAAAGAGAAAAAAGCCATAGTCCAGTATGTTGAAAAAAGAGAAAAAAGCCATAGTATAGTATGTGGAAAAAAAAGTGACAATAAGCCATAGCATGGTATGTATGAAAAAGTGATAAAAAAAGCCATAGTATATAGTATGTTGAAAAGAATTTATAATAAGCCATAATATGGTATGTTGGAAAAAGTGATAAAAAAGCCATAGTATAGTATGTCAAAAAAAGACATACTATAGTATGTTGAAAAAAGTGATAAAAATATAGTATGTCGGAAAAAAGCCATAGTATAGGATGTCAAAAAAGTGATAAGCCATGATAAGGTATGTTGGAAAAAGTGATAAAAGCCATAGCATGTCAAAAAGTGATTAAAAAAGGCATAATATATATACATAAATATTTATTGTGTTGAAAAAAAGTGTTAAAAAGCTATGTATACGCGTGTCTAAAAATGCCATTGTATAGTATGTCGGAAAACGTGAGATAAAAAAAGCCATAGTATGTTGATCAAAGTCATGGTATGGTATGCAGAAAAGTCGGGGTAGAGGATAGTTCGTGGCACATAAGACAAAAGCTGGTCATAGAACTCAGTGGTTCTGGGTTCAAACCTCACAAGGGATGTTGAATTTTAAGGTCCAACGGTGAAAATGAAGATGTCAAATATGCCAGTAGAGCAGTTGGGATAGTGGGTAGTTCTTGGCACATAAGGTGAAAGAAAAACTGCAAAAGTTCGCACAAAAACAAAACAAAAATCCATGCATGATGTACATTTATTTACGTTTGATTGCTATCTTGCCAATGATCTCACGTGGGCCGGATGTGGCTCAGGGTAAAGTATGTCGAAAGAATTAATGAAAACCATAGAATAGTATGTTAAAAAAAGTGATAAAAAGCCATTTTATGGGATATTGAAAAATAATTAAAAAAGCCATAGTATGTTGAATAAAGTGATAAAAAGGCAAAGTATATATATATATATATATACACTATGTTGTAAAAAGCTAGAGTATTGTACGTTTAAAAAAAAGGATAAAAAGCCACATTATGGGATGTCAAAAAGTGTTAAAAGGCATACTCCCCCTTTTTATTTGATTTTTTTAGACATACTGTACTTGGTTTTTTTTTAAAATCACTTTTTCCAACAACCAATTAGGGTTATTTCACTTTTTCTGACAACAAATGGTTTTTTTCGCTACTATACAGGCTTTTTTTTCATTTTTTTTTGACGTTTTTATACTAGGGGGGGGTTTTTTGGGAAATCTATACTTGGTTTTTAAACATTTTTTAAAACATTCAATCTATAATCTATCTTTTTTTTCGACTACTTACTAACTTTTTAATGTTTTGACAACATCTAGGCTTTTTCATTTTTCAAAAACATAGCAGGGTTTTTTAATCACTTTTATAGAAAACTCACTAGGGGCATTTTTTTTTACATCTATCTTTTTTTTTTTAATAAAAAAAAAAAAAAAAAAAAAAAAAAAAAAAAAATTACTAGGCTTTTTACATTTTTTTTAAACTATTTCTATGCTTTTTAAAATTTTTAAAAAGCCATATAGTCTATACTTGACTCTATGTATAGGTCATATTCCTTCTTTTCCCCCCACTTATACTTTTCGTTATATTTTTATAAACCAAGTTTTATCCCTTTTTTCAACCCCAACTCCTTTTTAGAACTTTTTGAATACTATATTTGGCTTTTCATTTTTTTTGACATACTATACTTGTTTTTATCATTTTTTTGTGTTTTTTTTCATGTTTTTTTGACACCCAAATTTTTTTTTTAACCCTTTTATTTACATCAAAATGTGGCTTTTTATCACTTTTTTCAACATACATCTTTGTACATTTTTAAACATACTATACTCTGGTTTTTTCAAATACAAAACTTTTTAATCTTTTTTTCAACCTGTTTTTGGCTTTTTTTTCACTTTTCCTCTATTTTAATTTTTTTTTAAAAATCTATACTACCTTTTTTATCTTTTTTTAGACCTACTTACATCCCTTTTTATAATTTTTAGACCTATTTACTATGGCTTTTTTCACATGCAAACTATCCTTTTTTTTTTTAAAAATCATTTTTTCCTGCATACAAACAACGTTTTTTATGACTTTAACATAGTATATTTGCCCTTTTAGAGCATTATTAGCTTTTTTTAAAACCCTTTTTTTAAACATACTGTCATGGCTTTTTTTTACATACACTATACTAAGGCTTTTTTTTCTGTTTTTGCCTTCTTACTAATTTTTTTTCTCATTTTTTCCAACATACTATTTTTGGCGTTTTTGACCTTCATACTAGTCTTTTTTATGCCTTCCTGGACCCAAAAGGCTTTTTAAATTTCTTTGTTATACATATTTTACTATGGTTTTTCATGCCTTTTTTTAACCCACTATACTATGCCTTTTATTCACTTTTTTTCAACATAGTATACTATGCCGTTTTTAGACCTATCACACCATGCCATTCTTTCAACATACTATACTATGCCTTTTTTGTGACCTTTTTTGACATCCTATATTATGCCATTTTTAGACCTATTATACTTGCCTTTTTTCCGACATACTATACTATGCCTTTTATCACTTTTTTAGACATACTAAACGATGGCTTTTTTATGACTTTAGACATACTATACTATGGCTTTTTTTAAATCACTTTTTCCAACATACTATACTATGGCGTTTGACTTTTTATACTATAGCTTTTTTATGCCTTCTTAGAAATACTATACTATGGCTTTTTATCAATTTTTTTACATACTATAATTGGGGAGTTTTATGACTTTCTGTACATGCTTTTATGCCTTTTAATACTATCTATGGTTTTCGACTATATATTTGCATTTAGACTTTCGACCTTATATTTTCGATATGTACTATGGCTTTTTTATCACTGTTTTAGACATACTACACTATGCCTTTTTTTGTCATTTTTTCCAACATACTATACTATGGCTTTTTTAAATCACTTTTCCCAACATACTCCACTATGACTTTTATCAACATAGTATACTATGCCATTTTTAGAGCTACTATACTATGGCTTTTTAGACATACTATTCTTTGGCTTTTTTTTTTTTTTAAATCACTTTTTCAACATAGAATGCCTTTTTATCACTTTTTTGACATACTATACTTAGGCTTTTTTTGATCACTTTTTTTTGACATACTATGACTTTTTTTCAACATACTGTATTTTGCCTTTTTAATCACTTTTTTCAACATACTGTACTATGGCTTCTTTATCACTTTTCCTGACATGCTATGCGATGACTTTTTTTTCCACATGCTATTCTATGCCTTTTAATCACTTTTTTTGACATGCTATACTATGCCTTTTTATTAATTTTTTAGACCTACTACATTGTGGCTTTTTTTAATCATTTTTTTTCCGACATACTATACCATGGTTTATTATCACTTTTTTTGACATACTATACTATGCCTTTTTTAATCACTTTTTTCAACATCCCATAATATGACTTTTTAAAATCCCTTTTTCGACATTCTACACATGAGGTCAATGGGAATAGTAAGAAGGTAGCAATCAAACGTAAATAAGTGTACATTACGCATGGAATACAACGGCAGTGCTTATATACAATACATTCTATATTCTAAGGATTATGAGCCTTATTCACTTGTTTAAACACACTGGTATTATTCTGAAGACAACTGTACATACATACATTCTTTTAATTAGAACCATTTCATTTCACCTTCATCTTCTTACACATTTTAACCAACAGTTCAATGTAGCGACTGCTTTTTACATTATTGGTATTATTCAACATTTCAATAAAAATTATACTTTTTAAAAGCATTCCCACTTTTCTTACATCTTCACCTTCTTGTTATGCAATTATGCACAAAATCCAGTTAAGCTTTAACAATTTAGCTTCTCCTCAGCATTCAGAAACATTTTCTGCAGGAAATGCATTTTCTAGTTAAAAAAAAAAAAACTGGCTCAAATTTTGTTGATTGAATGTTCATCTTTGATTAGTAGCACTGTGAATCAATTAAAGCTGTTAAATGATAAACAATATTTACTAAATACATAAAATATACAGTGCCTTGCGAAAGTATTCGGCGCCCTTGAACTTTTCAACCTTTTGACACATTTCAGGCTTCAAACATAAAGATATAACATTTTTATTTTTTGAGAAGAATCACCAACAAGTGGGACACAATTGTGAAGTGGAATGAAATCTATTGGATATTTTAAACTTTTTTAGCAAATAAAAAACTGAAAAGTGGTGCGTGCAAAATGATTGGGCCCCCTTGCGTTAATACTTTGTAGAGCCACCTTTTGCTGTGATTCCAGCTGCAAGTTGCTTGGGGTATGTCTCTATCAGTTCTGCACATCGAGAGACTGAAATTCTTGCCCATTCTTCCTGCAAAACAGCTGGAGCTCAGTGAGGTTGGATGGAGAGCGTTTGTGAACAGCAGTTTTCAGTTCTTTCCACAGATTCTCGGTTGGATTCAGGTCTGGACTTTGACTTGGCCATTCTAACACCTGGATACGTTTATTTGTGAACCATTCCTTTGTAGATTTTGCTGTATGTTTGGGATCATTGTCTTGTTGGAAGATAAATCTCCGTCCCAGTTTCAGGTCTTTTGCAGACTCCAACAGGTTTTCATCCAGAATGGTCCTGTATTTGGCTGCATCCATCTTCCCCTCAATTTGAACCATCTTCCCTGTCCCTGCTGAAGAAAAGCAGGCCCAAACCATGATGCTGCCACCACCATGTTTGACAGTGGGGATGGTGTGTTGAGGGTGATGAGCTGTGTTGCTTTTACGCCAAACATATCGTTTCGCATTGTGCCAAAAGTTTGATTTTGGTTTCATCTGACCAGAGCACCTTCTTCCACATGTTTGTGTGTTCTCCAGGTGGCTTGTGGCAAACTTTAGACGAGACTTTTTATGGATATCTTTGAGAAATGGCTTTCTTCTTGCCACTCTTCCATGAAGGCCAGATTTGTGCAGTGTACGACTGATTGTTGTCCTATGGACAGACTCTCCCACCTCAGCTGTAGTTCTCTGCAGTTCATCCAGAGTGATCATGGGCCTCTTGGCTGCATCTCTGATCAGTCTTCTCCTTGTCTGAGCTGAAAGTTTACAGGGACGGCCAGGTCTTTGGGAGATTTGCAGTGGGCTGATACTCCTTCCATTTCTAAATGATCGCTTGCACAGTGCTCCTTGGGATGTTTACAGCTTGGGAAATCTTTTTGTATCCAAATCCGGCTTTAAACTTCTCCACAACAGTATTACGGACCTGCCTGGTGTGTTCCTTGGTCTTCATGATGCTCTCTGCGCTTTCAACAGAACCCTGAGACTATCACAGAGGAGGTGCATTTATACAGAGACTTGATCACACACAGGTGGATTCTATTTAGCACCATCAGTCATTTAGGACAACATTGGATCATTCAGAGATCCTCGCTGAACTTCTGGACTGAGTTTGCTGCACTGAAAGTAAAGGGGCCGAATCATTTTGCACGCACCACTTTTCAGTTTTTTATTTGCTAAA
Organism: Etheostoma spectabile; assembly: GCF_008692095.1. Taxonomy (NCBI): domain Eukaryota; kingdom Metazoa; phylum Chordata; class Actinopteri; order Perciformes; family Percidae; genus Etheostoma; species Etheostoma spectabile. The sequence continues at coordinate 1,712,890 of NC_045752.1, forward strand.
AAAAGTTTAAAATATCCAATAGATTTTGTTCCACTTCACAATTGTGTCCCACTTGTTGGTGATTCTTCACAAAAAATAAAATTTGTATATCTTTATAAAGCTTTATGTTTGAAGCCTGAAATGTGTCAAAAGGTTGAAAAGTTCAAGGGGGCCGAATACTTTCGCAAGGCACTGTATTTCTCACCTGTGAATTCTGATATGAGTCTGCAGAGTGCTTTTGGCTGAAAAACACTTTCCACAAATCTCACAAGTAAAAGGCTTCTCCCCTGTAAGAGTAATATACATGTCACTAAGTGCTTCCACTTTTACAGATATCAGTTTCACAGCATTATTACTTTTATTAGCTTGTCTGACTTTACCTGTATGAGTTCTCAGGTGCTTTTTCAGCTGAGCTGTGTCCATAAACTTGTGATGACACTTAGCACATTCTGGCAAGATTTGCCTATAAATTAAAGACCAGAATAAAGAATCCATTATTTAGGCTTCAGAGGGTCTATGTTAGAAGTAACCTGCTGCGGTTCTCACCTGTATGAACTCTGTAATGGCTTCGAAGTTGCCTCTTCTGAGTGAACGTCTTTCCACATTTATCACAGCTGAAGGATTTGTCTTCTAAGGATGCAGGTTAAAAGAAATTATTTATTGTAGTGCAGTAGAGAACAAGACATTGATAGATCATAGAGATGATTAACGGGAATACATTTTAAAAAGTCATCACTGTTAATTGGTTGTCTGAAAAATCTGTTTTAATTGTCAATCTTATTAAATGGGCTGTTGTAATATGAGCTTATCTGTGTGCTTATTGGTTTTTTTCAAATACAGTCCCTTGTAAACTAACTTAAAACAGTTTACATTTAATATTTATGCACATTTATGATGGATGCATTAAAGGGTGAGAAAATAGCAATCATCAGAAAATATTATACACAGGGTGTAAATATGGGTGGGCCAAATTACCAATGCAGCAATATATACTTGTCCTTTATGCGATAATCGATATGCTGGTGCCAAATATCAATTTTTAATTAATAAAAGCTCTACATACATTTCCCTGCCCCTATGCCATACTTTGTATGGCAGTTTGATGCCAAACTGTACTGTGACTTCTATTATTCTATGACTTTTTTATGGAAATAAAAGAGAAAGTATTCAAATCAACTTGGAGCGCAACACATGAATGAGGGAAACTTGAGCAGACTTATTACAGATTAGTACAGCGCTTGTTCAAACTATGACTGGAACAGGCCATATTTGGAACATTGCTTCGGAACGTTGCTTGCCCCTCCCGCTGTACACAGTGTGTCAACAGTCTGTCAACAGCGTGATGCGCCTGCAGTTTGACGTCCTTTTTTTCCTTCAACCTTTGTTATTTGGCCGTTTAGTTTTTATATACAATATGCAATGTCCAAACTGCTCCCAAATCCAAACCCAAAGTTCACTGGGTATCCCAGAGCAGTCAGTCAGTCAAGTGTCTCTCTCACACACACACACACACACACACAGTTAATTTACAGACTGAAAAACCTGTGCAGTTTTCTAACAGTTTGGACTTGCAGTGATTTAAGAGAGAAATCCTTCACTTAACCTTGTCAAGAGCATTTGGTATTCATTGTTAGACTGATATTGTGATGTATCATTATAGGATTGTCTAGTAATATATTGATTATTGCAGCATTGCTGTATCATGATATTATCGGTATCGTGAGCCATGTACTGTTTATCCTGAGGAACACTGTGATTCCCACCCCTAGGTGTGACCAAGTATACCAATTGAGGAACTAACATGATTAACTTTGTCAGACTCTACCTTTATGGAGGTTCATGTGCTCTTGTAGGGAGTGTTTGGTGGAGAGTGCTTTGGAGCAGACGGTGCAGACATATGGCTTTTCTCCAGTGTGCGTGTGCTGGTGAACCAGCAAAGTATGCTTCTGGGTAAAACCCTTTCCACAAACCAGGCACTGAAAAGGCTTCTCTCCTTGGGGAAAAAAAAACACCAATTAAATACAGTGAAGTGTTTTGGTGTATATACAGGTAGTAAGTGTTTTATCACCTGTATGTACCGGTACTATACTAGGAATTTTATTTTTTAGTGCATACTATATTATAAAATGTTTTAGGACATTTTGTGACATAGTGTGCCTTTCTAAAATTGTACTATGACATGTTAATATGATTAATTACTTTTTTATAGCATTTTGATGGCAAACTGTACTGTGACTTTTTTGCTTTGTGACGTACTATGACTTTTTATGCCATACTATGACTTCTTAAATGACATTATACTATGACTTCTTTAAGAAAACGAAAGGGAAAGTAGTAAACGTTCTGGGGATGATTCAAATATAATAATGAATTCATGTCACGTTGAGAGGCCACACAAAATGTATCTGACTCACAACTCACAAGGCAGATTACCTGTATGAGTCCTCTGGTGAATCTTTAAAAAGAGGTGATTTTTGAACACTTTGCCACAGTCTTCGCAGCGGGCCTCAGTGTTTGGGTATTTCCTTTTCCTGCCTTTTTTCCCAGGCTCTTTGCTTACTGCTGTGTCACTGACCACCTTGTAGCTCTTGTATTTCACAGGTGGCCTGATTTTGCGTTTGCTCTGCCGGCTCTGGTGGTCTTCTGGCTTGTAATCTGCATCGTCTTTAGCTTGTGACTCAGTTACTGTAGAATCACAGTCCATATCTCCAACCAGTACCTCCTCTGAGCTTTCACATGGTGCCCTTGTCCCCTCCAGCTCTGTTACAAGTTCTATTTTCTTTGGCCGCCCTCTTTTGCGTTTCGGCTGATCTGGTACCAGGGTTACGTCAGCCTTTACCTCCTTGCCTCTAACCACTGCAGCAGAGTGTGTGATTTCATTGAGCACCTTGACAAGATCGTTTACCTCCATAATGTGAGCCATGGCCAGAAGCTGCTCAGTGGCGCTCTCCTCCACAGACACCTGGGCGCTGTAGATGAACTCCAGCACTGCTGCAAACATCGCAGCTGCCATGCCATCCAGCCGGTAGGTCGACTGACTGATCTGATCTTCTGCCATGAACATGAGGGAAAAGTACTCGCTGCTTGCTGCCAGCAGGGCTTTGTGCGCCTTAAAGTGCACGTTTTCCACAACAAGAGTGATGTCGCACAGAAGGTCTCTTTTCCTGAGCTTGTCGAATTTGCTCAGGATGCTCTGCTTATGTGAATCTGAATGGAGGGCCATGAGTGATGAGGTCCCAGCTGTTACTTTCTGAGACATCTTCCCCTCAAATCAATCCTTTCTGTTCCTGCAGGCAATGAAAAGCAACTCTCAGTTAAAACAGGTTTACAGTGCATAAGACAGAGGAAGAAAAATACATTACTTTTACTTCTACTAAATCAATGCATTGCCATTTTAAAAAAATTATGTGAAAACAAAGCAAATAATCTTGTTTAAGGGGTGGAACGAATAATTATTGCTGTAGTTTATTTAGTGCTGCAATGCTTGGTAGATCAATGGAAAATGAATCAACAATTTTGATAATCAATTTACCATTTTAAGTGAATTTAAAAAAGAAAATGGCATCCTTTTCTGTTTTGTATCATTATGAAGTAATTATCTTTGGGGTTTAAACTGTTGGTTGGAATATAATAAGATAGAAAAGTATGGACATTTCTCACAATTACTTGTCTTACCTGGTGGGTAACAGATGAATTGAAAATGAAGACTGTAGTCTATCAAGTTAAGATTCCATTAATAAGCCAAAGAGCTTATCAAATTGCTTATCTGTACAGCTTAAACCCAAATAAAAAATAAAAACTTAAGAAAAAGAATGGTCACATTTTTTGAAAAGCTGGAAACAGTGTTTGGCATTTTCCCCCTCATACAAATGACAAACGACTGATTAGTCAATACTGTCTACGAGCGGATTGATAATTGGTTTCAGCTTGTGACCATACACTATTGTAATCTACATGACTATAGTCTATAGCTACAACTTAGTGTATTTTGTACCTTCCGTTACCACATCCATACAGTTTACTTGCTAGTGTTTGTTCTCGAAAACCCACTCCACACTTCTTACAGACCAACGCTCCAGTGATGTGAACAACTTGAAGGGGTTGAAGGGGGGGGGGGACACCATGGGGTTAGCACGCTGTGGAGGAAGGTTCTGGTAATGCGAGACTACAAGCAGGCTAACTCGCTTGGTCTCAAACAATGCATCCGGTTGCTAGCCAGAAGAAGGCCAAAGTTAGCAGAAATAGCAAAGTGTGCGTCTAAAATAAGGTTTTACTCCAACTACCTTTCAGTAACGTTTCTGTTTGCGGCAGGACCCTACAGCATATCCGCACATACCGCGGTGTAATTCAAAATAGTGAGCTTTTAGGACCTTACCTTCTACTGTCGTTGGACGGACGGCGTGAATGCGAGTTGCATATCGCGAGAGGTGTGATTCTGACGGGACTTACGCAGGCTGTGGACCAACCGTGCTCCTTCTCTGTAAACTGACTGAATGGTATGCCGTTTTTACAATCACCTTTTACGTTTTTGGAGATTCATTTAAAACCATAGACCATTAATATTTCTATATACAGTCTATGTTTAAAACACCAAATTATCTGACCAAACGGGCCATTTGTATACAGTGGACTTTGGTTCATAATCGTTGTCGCCGCTGAAGAGACTTTCTTTAGGACCTTCACGTCGTTGAAAGACAGAATAAATAAACAGTCCTCGGGAAAAGCAGGGTATTCTGGGTATTATAGGTGTTTCTACATTAACTGCATTTTTCTTTAGTATTAGACACTTTGTGTTGGAGCACAATAATTCCACTCCGGTCTCAGGGTCAGTCAATTAATAGTAGAGCTGGGTTACAACACAATGTACCACAACATCTTATAAAACAGCAGGATGGCAAAACAACAAACTTAATGCATGACCAACATGTCTTCATTTAATGACAAGCGTCCCAGCATTAATCATGGAGCACCACAGAATAAATCATGGAGTTTTACAGACTGGCATAGTCTATACCCCCGTCCCTCGGTACTCTAGACTGGCAAACGGAACCACGACTGAAACACTGCCATTTTGGGGAACATAGACCTGTATACTGAATCGCTAATTGTTGTTAGGGATACAGAAAGCAACAGAGGTGGTGTGGAGGTTGACCTTCTTTTTCTTACCTCCCTGCTCTCAGACAAGTTACTCAAAGTGCAGATGGATTGGGAGGGGGTCTAGTATCGGGGGCCTAAGTCTGCACTATGTTGTTTACTTTCGCCTGAATCACTGTTCTTTTCTTTTTTCTTTTTAATGAGGTGCGCAGCTCCCTGCATCACCCTCAGTAGGCTATGTAAGGTTGTTGCTTTGTTGTTATTTGTATCTATCTTCCTACGTATTGTTCCCCGTCATCATGTCCGCATGGAGTCCCTGTAGGTCATCGATCCCAGACTCGTGTATGTAATGGTTTGGTGGGATTTGGATCCCGCGCGCAGGTGATATCCTCCTTGCACTACGTCTTCCTACCTATTTTTAGCAAGTACTACGTTTTCCCAAATTCAACTATATTTTACACATCACGGGTCTTATCACACAATTTTGTCAATATTAGGATACAGGCACGTTCCACATTCAGATTTTGTACAAATCCAATACTGCAGGTTTGATATTAACAGGTTCTGAATTACCTTTCTTGTGCCCGGGCTGAATGTGGAGACGCGTCTCGTCCTATAGTTGTTCAATTAATCAAGGATGGGTCCGTGCCTTCCAAATTGTTGGAGCTAAATCCTGCTCCGGTCTCGGGGGTGAGTCAATTAATAGTCAGAATGTCAGATGTTGATGTGTGAATCCTTTTTATTACGTAGAATATATTCTAAAGACAAAATACAGCGATCAAGCTAACACAGCTCTCCCCCTAATTTGTCTGGCTCTTTTGCTCTTGCACCCCTGGTCTCATTCACTAAGGGGGGGGGGTCTCCAGGTCACAGTGATGTGATATGTTCGTGTGCGTATTCGTTATCTTTCAGTTGGAATGTGACTGAAAGTTTATGACCTTTTCAGGACCTGCGGAGCAAAGATAACATGACTTGCTGCCCTTACAGCTGGGCTGTAAAGACAAACTGCAACCAGACACAGGATGAGTCTCTACCATCGATCCTCCTTCTGACACATTTAGTAGAGCTGGGTTATAACACAATGTACCAGAACATCTCATATTATAGAACAGAAGTATTGCAAAATAACTTAATGCATGAACAACAAACTTAATGCATGACCAACATGTCTTCATTTGTTGAAATAATGCTTTTGCCTTTTAGCTTAAATGTATAATGCAAATCACACACAATCTTTAAGCACATATAACATTTTAAATTCCAACATTTGTCAGCCGCACAGTTACTAAAAACTGTTTTGAGTACGATGGAATTATGTACACAGAGTAAATGGTTGGTACAGCATGTTTTTGATTTTGTCTGTGATATTGCACTACATATATACCATTATTGCACGTTATATCCTAATATATGCAAGTTGAGTTGTAATGTTAAACATTCCACAAGAGCCACTTAAAATGTCCTTAGGCTGTCTGCACTATAACATTATTTGTAGACCTACATCATGAGTAATTCCATTTCCAAAAATCTAATGCATCGGTACCAATTCTAACTGTCCAGCAATATATAAATATTAGCTTCATCACCAGCTGCTGCATTAAAGAGTTTTACACGTGTATGCATCAATAAGAATAATTGTAATTTTAAAGGGCCATTCTGCTGCAAAATTTGTTATTTAACTATCGGTAATTCATGAGCATTAATATTTGTAACAGTGAGAAAAATAACTGAAATGCTGCCTTTATATGCTTGTGGATTATTGTTGAATACAAACTTCAACAAAATGACCCAACTGTAAATCAAAGGAAAGCTCTCTAAACTTTAAATCACACAAGAATCAAAATACTGGACCAATCTGCAGCGCTGATAGCTTCTATGGCTGTTGTGAGCTTCCCTGGCCTGGTGTACAATGCTTGTTATGTGATGCATTGTTACAATGAAGTAGGTTTGTGTGTTACTGATCTTTGGCCAGTCAGTTAAGGTAGGGGTCATAGGGCTAGTAGTTGTGGATTAACTTTCAGTCATAACAAAGGTGGTCTTGCAGCGATCAAGTAACATTTGACAATTCTCTACCTCCAGTTTAAGACTCAGGCCTGTCCAGGATGAAAAGTGTTCGAGTCGTGGTGGTGGGAGCAGGTGTGATTGGTTTCTCCACTGCAGTCTGCATCGCCGAGGCTCTTCCCTTCTGCTCCGTTACTCTGCTGGCGGAGAAGTTCAGTCCAGACACCACCAGTGATGGAGCTGCTGGGATCCTGTTTGCTGCAGAGTTTCCAGGTGTGCAACAATCTCCCTTTAAGACAATGCATTCCACGAACTGTAATGTGTCATATTTTAAAATGTTATGCAGGCAGTACATAATTTTACCAAGGTTAAATTCATTTCTAATGTAAATAATAAATTCATTGTTTATCCACATCCTTCATATGTACAGATGCAGTGAATATGAGTTTTGAATGTTGAAAATGACTGATTTGACTCTATTTCTTTATCAGATATTCCTTTGGAAAGACAAAAGCGCTGGTTCAAGTACAGCTTTGATCACCTGTTGGCCATTGCTCAATCCAAACACTCACCAGAAGCTGGAGTAATGCTGAGCTCTGGGTAGCAAATGTTATTAAAGGTCTAGAAAAATGGGCCATGTCACTATTAAAATAGATCTCTTTGCATCCAGTGATTTGTGTTTTGATTTCTTTTCCAGCTGGCAACTTTTCAGGGACATCCCAGCCGATAAGAAGCCCTTCTGGTCAGAGTTTGTGATCGGCTTTCGAGTCATGACTGACAGTGAATTAAAAAGGTTTCCAGATCACACGTTTGGCCAGGCGTTCACCACCATAAAATGTGAATGTTCCAGCTACCTGCCGTGGCTCGAGAAGAGGTTTGTCGTCCTCTGTGTTAAACTCTTATAATCATGTCAAAGGTGTTGGCTTATTAGTATTTTTACAAATCATTGCATTTCAATTTGTTTTGATTCCACTGAGATGAACGGCTGAATACAGTCTTTATAAACAACATAAACTCTGTTTTGTAAAGTTTCAGAAAAGCTGGAGGCCTAGTGGAACAGAGGAAACTCAACAGTCTTGAGGAATTAATCAACAGCTATGATATCATTATCAACTGCTCTGGTCTGGGTTCCAAAACACTGGTGGGTGACAACAAGGTGTACCCGGTCAGAGGCCAGGTCCTCAAGGTGGAGGCCCCCTGGCTGAAGCACTTCATCAGAGATGGAGACGGAAAGACCTACATCTACCCAGGCATACACAGTGTCACTGTGGGCGGCACCAGGCAGGAGGGGGACTGGCGACTACAAGCGGACGAAGGCGACACAAAAGGCATCCTGGAGCGCTGCAGCAGGCTGGAGCCGTCCATCAGCAAAGCTAAAGTTCTCAGCAAGTGGGTGGGTCTGAGGCCTAGCAGGACGAACCCGAGGGTGGAGAAGGAGCTGGTGCGGCTGCAGAGTCGCATGGTGCCTGTGGTCCACAACTACGGCCACGGAGGCTGGGGAGTCACCCTCGCCTGGGGTACCGCCCTTGACGCACTGGGGCTGGTCAGGCAGTGCCTTCATGAAACACGGCTACAGGCTAATCTTTGAACTCAGTCTGCCACTAAATCCTGCTTTAACTCTGTGCCCACTAACACTCACCTTAAAATAATAACACAGGAAAAATGTATGTAAATATTATGTATTTGGATGAACAATTGTTCGAACGTATTGGTTATGAAAGCATGACATAATAAATGCTGCTTTTTAAATTACTAAAACAATTTAAAATGCCTTTGAGTGAAGAGATCTGCTGTCATATATATATGTAAAAGAAACCTTTATTATTTAAATTAATGAACAGGAAAATACTGTGCATAGTTTACTGAGGTGAAACAAACCGCTCATGCAAACATCCAAGACAAATGCACAGTGGAATGCAATTGACCAATAAATTGCTCAACTTTCTGTCATTACTGTAAATTATACCTCTGTGCTTTAAAACTGCTGATAGTTTTCTGTTTCAACCATAGCTATTACATTATATCTAGTATTTTCAAGTGCTTCATTAATTGCTATCACTACTGTTGGATTACATGGATAAACATTTTTTTTTCTCCATCCAAATAATATACACTTAAAACAGTTTGAAAATGCGGAGTTACAGTAAATCAAGCAATGAATCATTTATTAACAAAGGCTTTGTTTGATGCAAAATAAACGGCCAGTCGATGCCACTTGGGTAATTGTTGGACTCTGTTGCAGTCTTCTCTACAAATTAGATCCGACTGGAATAATGTAGACATTTTGTTGGAAATTAGATTTTGAGAAAAAAAAACTGTAGGGTAAACTGTTCTTTTGAGTTCATGACCTTGTCAGAAAGTGGTTCCATTTTGGGATCAATCCCCTGCATCTGGAGTCTTTTCTTTGACCAGGGAACCCAGATTTACTGAGTTTATGGATGTCTTCTTGTTTCTTTGCATTTTCAGCCGACGGGCTTCAGAATTGGCTGAAACTGAATGAGCCATATTATGATCTGACGAGATGTGGTTTGTGTAGTACATGCAGGCAGTCTCTGTAGGTACAGGCCCTGGGTGGGGCTTTGGTAAGGAAGGTGTCGATAAAGGATGATTTGACCTTCCTGCTAGGACTGGGGGAGCCAGGCTGAGGTGTGTGATTTGTGTTCTTTCTGCATGTTCCGGGGCAAACACATTTGCCGTGTCTGTGTTGAAAGTGCTGCAGAGAGAATTACATGATGCGGTTGAAGATTGGGAGGATGGAAACATGACCTCACAATGGTTTTGAGGATTAGTCTTCATCTTGACGCTAGGGGTTAAATTCCAGCTTTTCGGATCGATGAGTTTACTCTCCTGCTTTTTGTAGCGGACAGTCAGGGAGAAGCTCCGCCTCAGCAGATCTGCTGCTGGGTTTCTCCTTAGCTCCATGCAGCTCCGGCTCCTAGCAATGGTTCCAGTGGGAAGATGACTTTTTGACGGGCTCATGAGAATTAAGCTGTGCTTAGGCCTTAGTGGTGGTGAGCTACATGGCAGGCATCCAGGTTTACTTTGGAGTGAAATCTTTTTAGAGCTGATGGTCAGGGTTTGGGGGAGGGCAGGGTACTCTGGGGATGGGAGGTGGCTTGACTCAAAACCGGAGGAGGACCTGCTCATGGATGAAGATGTCTTTTTGTCCCTTCCTGAAATAAACAAGTGAAGTGTGTGCAGATCATGCAGATGCTGTGACATGTATTTGACTTAAACAGAAATAAAGCAGAGCGCTTAGTGTTGGAAAAGAGTGGCCATTGTGAAAAGGATGCCCATGAAAAGAACAAAACAAAATCTAAATGTGTGCAACTAATGAATGATGAATGAAAGAAAGGAAGCAAGCAGTCAAGTCTGGTAAAGCATGGAGCAATTTATTCCTCACGCTCAACCATGACAGAAGCACACTTCAGAAAATGCTGAGACTCCAGACCTGCCACACTTCTGTCAGAAGTGTTCGAATAAGTTTAACCATTTCAAAAGGTTGTCCTAATTCTGCATTTTAGTGCATTTACAATTATACAAAATGCCATATTTTAACAAGTATAATTACTATTTAGTAAATATTTTAATTCTTCTGCATTATGCAGTTTTTTTAGGCACATGATAAAATATTGTGCAACATTATTTTTTAGTGGACTAAAAAAATATACACACAAATGGTAAAAATCTTGAGAGAAATACACTGTACAAGTGTGGCTGATCTGACATTGTTCTCTAACCACTGGACCTTTTCACATTCACAAGAACCTTCATTTACAGCAAGCACAACTCTAAGCAGTTCCAACAATTTTTAGACTTAATACACAATAAGAATGATGTGGCTATTAATAAAGCAAGCATTCGCAGTAAAAATGTACTCAAATTACTGGGAAAGTTTTTTTTTGTTTTTTTTTAACTATGTAAATCTTGTCACACATCGGTTCAACAGTCACCATTTCCAGCAAACGCAAAAACCACCACACAACTCACAACTGCAGATTTATTTGTGAGTAGACCTGCAAGCCGCTCCATATAGTTTGTTCAAGGGTGTGAAACATGTCTTTAGGTCAGTTTAATATGATGTAAGTGAACTTTCTAGTCCCATAATAACAGAGAAACTTGTGTTATTCCATTTTGAATATCATACAGATAATATAATGGTTGTAAAGAAAGGCAATGGCAGTTCTCAAAGCCCTTAAAGTGACTGCAAAAGAGTTGGATTCAATGATGCAGAAACCAATGAAAGTATGACTTGAAGAAGAAAATGCTTGGAAAAAAAAGCAGCAGAAGTAATAGTGACGATAGAGTCTTTCCAGAAGAGGATGAAAACTGAATTTGGTGGCTTGGAATGCTCGAGCATCAAGAAGAACTGAAGACCAAACAAGGCTTTCTAGTGAAGGATGAGGCAGAAGAGGAGGAGGACAGTGATCACAGGCGACTCAGGGAGTCATTACCGTTCTCCAGGTTCTCGGAACTCTCGTAGCAGCCGGAGTCTCGCGGGGAGTCGCCCGTGAGTCCACGCCTGTCCAGGAGCAGCTTCTCCTGTGAGCCTCCAGACTGACTGCCTGGCTCCAGGTCGCTGCTTCCTGCAATGCACAGCACCACCAACAGAGGGCAGACAGTCACATTTTATGATCTCAAGTAGGGTCTAATCCCAGGAAATCTGATCAAGACTATTTCCCGGTAAAGGTTATGACGGGAAACGGGAAATAAAATTAAATAAAAAAACACAAGGAGTGTGCGTCTATTGATGTCATACGGTAACGTTGATGCAGGCGACGGTGCTGTCATGTAGCCACGGTATTAAAGCCTCACTAAATTGCAGCCAATTTGTCACGAGTTCAATCCAATGCTGATATTGTCGCAGTGTTTAGAATTTCTTTTTTTTCAATCCAGTTTTACATTGGCCTATGGCCCTGTCTTTTTGCAGTACACAGTTGTACATTTCTGTGGGTCGTTTTCTTTCATTTAGTTCAACTTATGTTGAACGTATGTGTTTAAAAGAGAAATATGCCTGCATATATAAAAAAATATTTTGGTTAACTTTGAGAGATTATTCCCGTTTGCAGCAGCATACAAATCTCAACAGCCACAGAATGGATTTCTTTTAATAGAATGGTTTAGGAATCATTCAGTGGTTTACTTTAGCACATTTCATTAGTTTGTATAATGGAGTTCTGTAAAATATTGGTTTTCTAGGGGTTGTCTAGATATTCAGAAGACAAGTCACAGACTATCCACCTGGCATTTCATAGTTAGCGCTGCAGCAGATGTCACACTCGCAGCTCACTTGATCACGCAGCAGAATTGATCATTGCAAACTGTGTTGACTATGGACATAAACTGTGTTCTTTTGCCCAAATAATGATAATACAAATAATATAAAAAATGTCAGTTTTAGATTTGGGAACACATATTTGAATGTTATCAATACATTACTTGGGCTAAATAAATAAATAAAAACAGCTTTTTCCCAGGATATGGGTAATCTTTTCCCGGGATCTGATTCATCTAATTTTCAGGAAAAATATTAAACCCTAATCTCAAGTATGGCTGGGTAATAGATTAACATTATATCAGTATATAAGGCTAGATATTGTCTTAATTTTTGGATATCATAATATGACACAAGTCTCCTCTTGGTTTTAAAGGCTACATTACAGTAAAGGGATCTATTTTTCTGAACCTAGCAGACCGTTTCAGGTGTCCTATTATTTGCCTTTAGCCACTTAGTCATTATATCCCCAATATCAATGATTATTTATCAAAAATCTCATTGTGTAAATATTTTGTGAAAGCACAAATAGTATCGATATCAAGGTATTTGGTCAAAAATATGGTGATTTTTGATTTTCTTCATATAGCCAAATTTTAATTACCAGGGAACTTTGCATGTGTCTATGCATGGATTGCTTTTGGAGATAGCACCCACAAGACATATTACCACATTCTTTTAAATTGTGGACTGGAAATAACTCAATCAAGACATACCAACTGTGACATTATTTGTGATAGTAGGGGAAAGAGTTTCAAAATCACCTGCACTGAGTTGAAACAAACCTTCACAGATATATCACAGACATATACAGTATATTTATAGAAACCTCTAAGTGGCCCTCTTTGCATGATTGTCTGTAATCTATACTTTTCCTTAAGTGATAGTTATTTTATCATGAAAGGGGAATTCAACCCTTTGTATTCTTCAACATCTCAACCTTGTATAAGTAAATTTGATTATCTGTCCTTGATTATATTTAAGTGTTCCTTATGTAGTGCTCAGGGGAGATATAACAGCCTGTGGATTACCTGACCCACCATCATACTCCTGCAGCAGCTCCACAGCGGTGAGCAGCACAGCTCTGTGCTGGGGGTCTTTGATGTTCAGCTCATCCAAGTCCTCCTCCTCCAGCAGTTTGAATGTGTCCAAATCCTCATAGCCGTTAAAAAGGAAGGTGGGGAGATGCTCCTGTGGAGAGGATGGATAATGCACACACAGATCAGTACAAATCTATGGAAGAAATCCATTTGACCATGCACAGTTTCACAACTGCTAAACAGTATTTTGACTTGTAGATGAGAAAATAGGATGTTACAGTACAAGTTTCTACACTTTGTTGTCACTCAAAGATTCAGTAGGTTTCTCCAATTTGTCAAGCTGTAAATATTGAAAAGGAAGAGTTTGACATACACTTTTTGTGTTGAAAGTTAGATGAGAAGAACAAAACCAGCATGTCTGCATAGTAAATATGAGGCTAGAGCCAGCAGATAATTAGCTTGGTGCCTGGTCAAGAAACTGTTGAGTCTGTAGAGTCTGCAAGGATAGCCTTGTTCCCCTTCGTTTCCAGCCTATATGCTAAGCTAACCATGTCCTGGTTGAGCTTGTTACTTAGCATACAGACACCACAGTGGTATGGATCTTCTCATCTAACTTTTGGCAAGAAATTTATTATGTTTTTCAAAATGTTTCTTTAAATACAGCTGGAACCAATTTTAACCCATTCATCACCCACTGGTACTCCTTTCATCTAAAACATATACAAAAATATGGAATATCCCAGTGCTGGATTTGTTTACAAGTCAAAGTTATGCCTTTGTTTGTCATTTCCCTCCACCTGTGTGTGTGTGTGTGTGTGTGTGTGTGTGTGTATGTGTTTGATAATGTAGTAACTTTATTACTTTGAGGTTGATGCGATCAAGGAGCTCCTCTACCGAGGTGGGTTTGGGTTGTCGGGCCTTCCTCCTCCTGCGCATCTTTTTGGGCTTCACCTCCTCTTCATTCAGGACATCCACATAAATAAACTTGAAGGTTCCGACTTTACCGTTGAGCATCCCCATCCATGTACCCATCGGAGGCTTACTAATCACATCAATGACGTCTCCGCTCTGCAAGACCAGACCAATGGAGTCTCTATCAGCTCATCTCTCATGCATTACCTCATAAGCTACAATATTGCACATAGTTTACTTCACATTATATATATATATATATATATATATATATATATACATACATACATACACACAGTATGCACAAATAATTTATTTTATTTGTACATACATGTTACCTTCTTTTTCAGAGTAGGTATTCTGGTATTTTTATCTTTTGTTATCTACTTTTTTACTTATTATTTCTAGTATATTTCATGTACTTTCTGTATGTGTCCTTGTAACTTGCTGCTGTAACAGTAATTTCCCAGTTTTGGGATCAATAATGGGCATATATCTATATTTCTATTGTCTAACTTACTGGATCGACAACGTTGTCATACCTTAAGTTTAAGGGAGTCTGTGTCGTACGGACTGGGGGTGAAGTCTGTGTGAACTAGAGCGCGTCCACAGAAGGGTCCGCGGTAGGGCAGCTCATCCTCCTCCCCGTCCTCAGACTTCACACTCTCTCTGTTGCTGTTGGAGGAGTCAGTGGTGCCCACAGTCTGACCACCTACACAAAACCACAAGGAAACAACAGAGCCACTTCATGACCACAAGACTGCACGGGTCTGTTAGCATCTGAAAAATATTTTTTATACCTCTTTTAAAGTGCCAGCTGTTACACAGTTACACACAGAGACCAAGTGTTTAGACTATCTCAAAAGCCATTTAATGTCCTTGAAACACCCCTCTGATAAACATGTATGATAACATGTATGTCCCACACATCTGGTGTTCCGAGGTCAAGTGAAAACAAACACAGAGAATTATTTTCAGTACACCCAGATCTGGCACATAAGTACTGTAAACACACAGACTTACTCATGGAACTCTGTCCGCTGAGAGAACTTCTCAGGCTTTCCACAGATCCTCCCGGCTTTAGTTTGGGTTTCTCCAAAGAGTCAGAGTCTGTCTGCTGGGGTGAGTGAGGGCAGCTGGATACGCGCTCTGGGCTTAACTAAGACACAGAGGAAAAAAACATTATTACCTATGCTTTTAAACATTACCTATAGGGACAATCTACAATAGTAACACTGATAGATGCTTCTGTGCTGTAGTGAACTCTACCAACAGCACGTACCTGTTCAGGGAGGGTACAGTGGTATCTCTTGGATATGTGTTTTCTCATAGTTTCTCTCACAGACTTGACTTTTTTCCCCAGGGAGATACGAGATGTTGATGGAGATTTAATAGGATCTCTGCTACCATCTCCGTCGTTACTCTAATTTATGTACACAAAAAGCAGAAAAAAGGCAGATCAACAAACTAGTTATTTTGATTCAGTTCATGAGATAGTCAGGAAGAATGACAGTGACGTACAGGGTTATCGTTGTTAGAGATGAAGGCGTGCAGTGAGCGGTTGGTCAGGTCAAATCCTCCAAAACTACAAGCTCTCTGTGGAAAAAAAACAACAACAAAAAAAACAGGACATTCATAAGTAGAGATGCAGGGATGTGGGTGATGTTAGTGGTTTCCTTGCAGAGTACAATGAGGTTTTAGACCATGCATTCAATTTTCTTTTTTAATTGTGGTCTAATCTACAATATATATATATATATTTTTTAAAGATGCTACATGGGGCATATAAGTTCCTCACAAGCAGGTAAGGTCACCACAGATCCTATGATGGGCGAATATATTTATTTTCTCAGAACCAATAACGGATTTGTGAAACTTAACAAGACTACACTTATATTTCACGGGCATCAGCGCAGTTGCTGGAGTAGTGCATGCAGGGCAACTTGCATAATGCTGATGATATCAGTTTTTTTTTTAAACAACTGCAGGTGTCTAGACTATATTAATTCTTAACAGCAGCCTTAGAAATGCTCCACACACTACAATCTCTCAATAATCTCTCCTATGTACTCACCCCATGATGGCTGAGTGGGCTGAGGATCCGGTGACGGAGCTCTCCATCAGTCAATGAGCGAGCGATTTTGGGGTCCTCATCATTGCAACCCTCCATCTCAGAAAAGGAAGAGCCACTGCCTTCACCTGCCTCCCTCACCTCCCCCGCTACACTTGTCTCCTTATGAATCGGGCTTCCACTAGACTTGGCCCGGAAGATCTTCTGGCTGCTGCAGGTGTCCAGGCTGCTGGAGGAGGGGGAGGTGCTCAGGCTGTTGGAGTCCCTGTCACATGTCAGATGTTCCTGCAGAGCCGAAGCCAGGGAGTCGAAGGGGCAAACGGCATGTTTCTTCTGCACACCTGAGTACAAGGAGGTGCTGGGATCTTCAAAAGGAAGACCATCTATCATTAGGCTCTCTGGCGGGTAAAAAGAGCATAACGGAGAAGGAAAAACACAAGAAAATCTCAACAAAATTAGGTAAATTGGAATGAAATCCTCAAGTTTAAGATTTGTCTACAAATAGGGTTGGAGTGTTAAAAAATATAAAAAAATCAGCTAGACATGATGTCCACTTCAGATCAGTTCAGCAAAATCAGAATTTAAATCGTCTTTATTTTCAATTTTGATGAATTAACTTAATGGTTTTGGTCTATTAAATAATTATTGTCATAAAAAGGTGAAAATTATCTTCCAGAGATCATTGAATGGAATAATGATGCAAATGCTGCCAATTCTACTGGGCATAGGCATTTGGTTTGGTTTGAAATGTGCTGGGGACAGATCCGCATTCGGAAGTGCATTTTCAGAAGTGGGTACAATAACACCTTTTCTCCTCTTTCGCGCAGGTCATGTTTTGAAAGATGCTATCCTGTAGCTTACTAATATAAATGAATAAAAATGTATTAAAAAAAATTTGATGATGTCCAACACGTTTTATTTTATCAAGAAAGCCTTAAGTTTTCAAAAAGCATTAGACATATGGCCCACTATGTTCTGCTCCATGTACCATGTTGACAATGAGACATGACGTGACATCAGACTCAGAGAGAGGAGCTAGGAAAGGAAAATAGGCCTGGCCTACCATAGGCTACGTGTTGAAGTTCATTGAGCAAATGTGTGGCTATGTCTTTTCCTAATATTTGGATTTAATTCCCAATATAATTGACCATATTCACACACACAACACAACTTCTGCAAGTTCTGCACTGAAAATTTCGCCAAGATTGAAAAAGCAAAAAATGTGTGTCGCACAGATGAACGCTATAATATACCATGAGCTGACTGCTCTCAATTCACAACAATATGATTTATTGGCATCTGTTGCTCAAGAATTATGTGTGTTATGAACTTTTTTATTTTTTTTTGTTAATTGAGGTTGAGGTTTCAAAAAAAAAAAAAAGTGGTGGGAACAATATGACCCATGACAAAATCTGTACCCACCATCCCCAACGAAATCGACGCCTATGCAACTAGGAACACCTCTTTATTGTTCCCAGTCTGAATGTTTTTTTTTTTTTATGATGTATTGCAGTGTCCAATAGTCTACAAGCTGTTATAGGGACATTTCCAGCATGCCAAATGTCATATGTACTGAAAAATCATGTTGGGAAAACATATTCTTCAAAATATATATTCACAAAGCCTACACAACTAGAGAAAACTCACGTTAAATACCATTATTATTATTCTTAGTCAAACAGTAATTAGAATGAGCACAATTACTGATATTGTCTCTAGACTATGCGTCACATTCAGCATTGTGGTGTTCCATTTCCTCTTACTACACAGTATATTCTTGCTGTAAACACCTACTGATTTTTACATCTTGGCTGCACATACAGAAACACACATTTTACTTGAATTATAAAGGCAACGTCTCTAACACTTTTCATCCAGTAGCATCACATGGAGGGACAATGAAAAAGGTAGACAATTAGGCTTTATGAGATATAGTAGGATAGTGGTTTTAGCTACCATCTAATCCAGGCCTCTTTGACTCGTCAATTCTGATCAGTTTCTTCTTCACCTTCCGGGTTGAATTGACCAGTTTATGGAGTCTCCTGAATGTCACAGATTCCTCTTGTTCGTTGTCTGACAGGTCACAAGGCAGCTGACGGGAGGGACCAAAACATTTTGTCTTACAACAGAGCTTTGCAATTACAGTAAAATAAGACGATGGGTCTGTTTACTGCAGACTGCTACCAGTTGCAAGGCCAAATTCTTTGTATATGAAAGGAGATACACTTTCGCTGCCTTGATACTCAGATGTAGTGCTTGAGCTCACACATTACAAGGTACCTTTTAACAACTGTTCACGCACTTGTATGAAACAAAAAAAAGTATGTAAGCTGTGTACATGCTGCAGATGCTGCTGCAGGTACCTGCTGAGCCTTCTGTAGAAATGACTTGTAGTTTAATTTAGATATGTGGTAGGAAACCACAGTGATGACACTGAAGCCCATGCATACAGCTGTCCTATTGGCTCTGTTTCACAACACTAGAAAAGGCTTTCTATTTCAGGGAAAAAGAAAAGCTAGTGGCTTGGAAATTCCCTCAACCATAATATGAATTGATGGTTAGTGAAAAAGTCAGTTGTACATTTGAAGACTCTTGACACAGATGTTGAGGTTTTATCTGCTGACCAAAACACGAGCATGCGCATCCCAGAATAGATGTCAAAAGACAAAATGAAAGCAGATTAGCAAGTTTAAATACACAACAGAAATGTAATGCAAGTAGAGATGAGGTAACATTAACAAAGAAACAACAGAGAAGGATGCAACAGACTTCCAACCATCTTTCACAGAAAGTACACACACACACACACACCACACACCACACACACACACACACACACACACACACACACACACCACACACACACACACACACACACACACACACACACACACACACACACACACACACACACACACACACACACACACACAAATAGTCAGGCCATCCAGATGAATCTGAAAAATGTGCCCTGAACCTGAGCCCCCTAATCACCCCACCCATGCATAAAAGAGCTGTGGCCTGCATAACAGGGCCTTGTGCTGAATCCAGCCGCTCACTACAGCACAATAGGGGGTTAGCGCTTTGACAGGGATGAATAGAAGTCTGCCCAGTACCCTGCAGTTGGGAGAGGGCCCTGAGATGAAGGGCTTTAGTGGGGCCCCGGTTCATCGCCAGGACAGGGACAGAGGGAAAGAGAGAGGCGCTGTCAACAGCTCAGCAGCCTTGGCACTGGTAGATCAGAGGCCCTCATGCACAACACACTGCCTGAAGGTGTGATTCAGCATTATAAATCAACTAAGATGCCCTCAGACAGGGAGCTTAGAGACTTACGTTGCAGTTGAAAGACTCATTTGTGGTGGGACTGGAAGGATCGGTCCACTCTGTGGGATCGGACCTGCACGTCTGTCTGTTTTGTACTTCAAACTCCTTCAACTGTGGGAAAAGATGACCCTGTTAGTACATGATGCAGAGCTAGAGAACAAGCTGATAACTTATTCATCCTCAAACAGCTGGCACACACAAAGGGAGATAAAACCATGTTTTAACCACATGCCTACATCAGAATGTTAGTTCTTTCACAAAGCTGAAAATGCTGTTAACTTTTGTTTTTTTAATGCATTCCAATTTGCACACTGATTTTGCAACTTGATCAACCATTTTGGAATTCAAACACACTCTTAAAGTAGAAAAAAAAGGAAAAAAAACACAGCAGCCGCAACTTTCACATGGCAGTAAAGTGGAGAACTTTGGGATGCATGAGATCATACCCGTGCCAGGGCTTCCTCTATAGAGATCATATTCTCCTTCACCATCATCATCAGCTGGATACGCTCTTCGTCACTCATGGTGATTTCACTGGCCACAAAACCAACGTCATCACCTGTCAAGTAAAAAGTAGAGATGTCAGCTGACAGAACTAAACAAAACTGAGTGCTTTATTTAGGCATTTTATTAAAATACATCTTGAGTGTCAAATAACAAAAAAGATGTGTATGTCATTGAGTACTCCTTTAGGTATCATTTCCTTTATCATGTTATTGACTTTACATACCTTTTGAAATCTGACGCAACACTCCTTTCTGTGACTTTCGAAAACTCTGCCAAATAGACTTGCTCTTTCTCTTTCCATCCCATTTTCCTATATAATACAACGATTCAGTTTAATTTAGTGCAGAGAAAAGAAATAAAAGGGCACCACCACAAAAGTAAACAGAAATATCCAAACTGTAGGTAAACAATAATTCTAGCAATTGCACTTAATTTCTAAACAAAGTATTAGGTTATGCCCAAAATTTCAATAGTCTACCTACAACCATGAATACACACAAAACCATTTTTGAAAAGCTTAACTGTAAACTTAGTTTAGTGTAGATTAAAAATCAATCAGAATGTACTTGCAGTACAATGAAGCGATAAGTATATGATGCATATAATTAAGATGTATATACAATTTCAACTTACCTCCTGATCCATCATCAGAGCTAGATTTTTGCACAGGAAACCTGGAAATCAAGCAAAAATATTACTTAATTTGAAGAGTTCAAAAGAGATTGAAAGCCCTGAACAGACCAGTACCTGTTTTCCAAAGTCATTTTCTTCATTTTTCCTGCTATCCCACCATCTCCCTTAACATGTCTTTCTATCCTCTTGCGTCAGATTTAAAAAAAATAAGAAATAATAAAACTCACAGAAGCGCACTGTCCCTCATGACCCTAGCATCTTAATAAAGGGAAATCAAAGTAGTCAAAACAGATGAAAAAGAGTGGCTGCTCTTGGCTGATGATCAGAGGTCAGTGCTCTCCAGCCATCACAGGAACAATAGATCCTTTTTCATGTCCACTCAGGGTTTTACAGCAGCAGCGCTAACGTGACCTCTGCATTCCCTGCACACTTTCACCCTCCCTCTTCCTCTCTCTCTGGGCTGGTTGTTGTTGCTCTCTCTCATGAGTTTGTGGATCAGACCTGTGTTTTCTGTTTTGTAAATTTATTATAATATATACTGTTCATGTTTGGTTAAATAACTATGGTATCCTAATTCTAAGTCTTGCTGACACTGAAAAGATGTGGTTTGTCACCTTGTTGTAAGCAGCCGTTTATCCATCTACAAAATGTTCTGGTTTTCAGTTAACACCTAGTCATTGTCTCTAAACTATACATTGAATACATTGTTTGCATGATCAAATCTTGAACATTGCCAAATAAATTCATCTATACAAGTGTAAAAATATCTGTATTGGTAGCGGTTAATCACAGGAACCGTCTGCACATGCTCCCATTTACCACAATAAATAATGGCATGACAGTAAGACACCAAATGCACAGATCAGAAACACTTCCCTATAAAAAAAACTATAATAAAAACAATAGTGTCAGTCATTAAAATGTGTTACTGATAAGTGATAGCTATCAGCTTCCTCCAGCATTATTATATACTTGTCCCACTAGTGGGCAGCGTCTCAATAACACAGACCTGTTCCTTACTATTATAAAATCCTTTATTATAAAAATGTGGATTTTGTTCAATTTTCAATGTCCAGTCACTTAAACAAGATGAATCAAATCCATATGTTGTTTTAAGATTAGTCATCACCCAAGTCATCTCCAGCTTTAGACAAAATATAACTCATCTTTGAAATCCCTCAAAAGAAACAATGGAGGGAAGGAAGGATGTTTATAGGTGACACAGTGATGCTTCATAAATGTGAGTGGAGGGCACCAGGAAACGGAGGAAAGGCTCGTGTCCACAGGCTGACACAGAGATAATACAGGAAGAGAAAACACAGTTCAGCTTCCAAAAGTAATACGACTTATATTATAATATAATAAAATGATAATAGGGTAGTCTGTAAAGCCAAAACACTATACATTATCCGGATACATCAACAGTTCCAGACATATTTATTATTATTATTATCTATTAAAGTATTTACTGGTGCTTATTAGAGCCCAACAGATATATCGGCGGGCCGTTATTATCGACCGATATTAGGCATTTATCAATATATCGGTATTGGCATTTATAATGGCAGACCCCCCCCCCATCTGAATCATTTCTATTGACAAATAAATGATTCTAATTTATAAATATTTAAAAAATAAAATAAAATGGATGGTACACCATGTTATGAGCGTTAGCGTTGCATAGTTTGTCCCCCAGCGGGCGTTCTACAACATCCGTGGTGGCAACACTGATTATTTTTTTGTTATTGTGTTTTTGTTCAAAAGGACTTAAGTTTCCTATCTTAAGTTTGTATTTCTATACATCTTTTTTATCTGAACTTTAATATATTTTGATGTTCCCCTGTTCTCTTGTGACAATAAAAAAAATTATTATCACATTAGTTACCAAAAATTAGGGAAATCTGTTACTGTTTTGTTACGTGTTTCTGAATTTAAAAGAAAAATATATAGGCCGATATATTGGAAGATCAGATTTTTAAATAACCAAATATTTGTATCAGTATCGGTCGGCTCTAGTGCTTATAATCCTCCCTTGAATCACGTGTCCTGTTCTTACTGATGCTTCACCTTAGATCCTTCCCTAGTCAAGGATGCCGCGCCTTTCTGGTGGATTTTCAACTTTCTTTAAAACAGAAATTATAATTAGGGATTCTCTTTCACCTTCTCTCAGTCTCTGGGGTGGACGTGGTACTGCTGAGTCCAAGGGATTCCTTAAGGAGAAGAAAAAAAAAGTTTGTTTCAATACATACAATGGCATGGCTTCAATTTACTGAACTATGTCTATAAAGGTCACATTTTGAGTTATAGTTTAATTTTTTGAGCAACAGGTAATTTTAGAGGATGGCATTTTCCTTCATAGGAAAGTAAAAACAATGGAGCAGACAAACTAGCTTCTTAAGATTGAATCAACTGCAATTGAGTCGTAACAAAAGAGGAATTTCAGGTATTTATTTATTTGTAATTTGTTGCGTTTTTGCACCCCTACTTGTCACATTTGACCGTATTTCAGGAGCTAATCCCAAACATTCAAAGACCGTCTCAGGGCCAGCTCTCTGCATCGCAGTCAGTCCAATGTTACTTTATAGTCTAACTTTTTGGTTTTGCTCAGGATAATCATGACGAGGCAATTCCATGGCCTCTTATCAGCCTGTCTGCTGACGCACATGGGAGGAAGTTGCCTTCTCTGGAGGTCTGACACACTCAAGAGCTGGACACTCACCTGGATCTGAGAGCGGAGCTGCAGTGATGTGGCCAGTGAGTCAACTGTTCCCTGAAACACAGAGGAGTAAATTATAGTGTCATCATAACGCAGAAATAGAAAAAATATTCAGCTGACTGAATTGGCCAACCCACATTATGTAATAACACCGGTAAATAGGGTGACCACCTGCTAATAAGCCCAAGGGGGGACAAGTGGTATGTTTCTGAGGGACAATGTGGGACACTGCCTGGCGCAGCGGTGCCCCCCCCCCACGGGCAGGCTCACTAATACTGGTTTACCCATTTCTAGCACCTTACATGGTATATTAATAATGCCCTATGCCCCTGAACATGTGTAACTGCTGATGTAAGCTCATGAATAGAACCAATGTGTATTTTTTTCTAAATAAAGATTAATATTTTGAAATCTCATACAATTATAATATAATTGACAGATGCACTTCCACTTACGATTTACTTTAGCTATTTAATTTTATTTTTCATTACAATTTATTCACTTTAAATACATTATAATATAAAATTATAGGACTAACAGGAGTTGTAGTTGCTCAACAGGAACAGTTTAAACTAAAGAGTCCTGCCAGTCTTCCTTGTACCCACCTTCTCTTTCTAACTGATGGGGGGGGGGG
This sequence comes from Etheostoma spectabile, assembly GCF_008692095.1. Lineage (NCBI taxonomy): Eukaryota > Metazoa > Chordata > Actinopteri > Perciformes > Percidae > Etheostoma > Etheostoma spectabile. Next base: position 1,737,076 of record NC_045752.1, read on the forward strand.
GACGGCTCAGACTGCTCAGACTCGGGCTCTTTCTCCAGTTTTTGAATTGGAAAGCGCGTTCCTAAAAGTCCCTTCCCAGTGTCTGGTATGCACGTGCCTGCGCTGTCATGACAACGAATCGGAGGGATTTTAACTATTTGGCTGATTTAAAGTCATATTCTGGACATTCTGGCTGATAGTGACGTTTAGAAGTCAGAGAGACTAAATCCGTTCAGATCACAGATCATCTCCAGTCTGTTGTTAATTAAAATCAGCATCAGATCTCATGTAGAGCATTCTGAGATCTACAATTAAAACTAGAGACTGTTCCAGCTGATATGTGGGTCTGATTATATTTTATTAAATCGGAATCGCACCACAGTGTTAAAGTCACTTCCTGTTCTGGAATCGGCTGGAAACTGCCTGACTTTACCGCAGCTTTTAGTGTCCCCCCCCCACCACCCCACCACCCCCCGGCTGCTGCCGCCTGCTCTCGTCTACTTTACAGGCGCAGTTCATGTCCAACGAGCCTAATGTTCGTTTGGCTGCCTCGGGTTCCAAGATAGAGCGACCAACTTTTTTTTTTGAGCAAGCATTGATTATGCGTGACACGGTCTCAATTTGCGGGACGCGTGAATTGGGCTTCAAACGCTGTGCGCGCACGCGCTACGCGGGAGGTGGTCACCCTACCGGTAAACGGTTTTGTGTTACAGTTTAGGACATCTGCAATTGCTGCACTCCCAACAACTACGGGGTTGAACATATCTGTATTTTATATTCAAAAGTAACTTTTATTTAGAAAGTCAATAAATGTGACAAAACCGCATGTTTCTTCCATCCTTCCTCCTTGAGACTTAAATGAGAGAATACCCTGGCTAAACAAACGAGATAAAATGTTTTTATTAGTGAGTTTTTGAAGTGCAGGTAAGCGGATTTAACAGTGTTTTTATGTCTTTATGCTAAACTTGTGTCAATCTATTCATCTAACTCTCACACTGAGAAACTGAAGTTAAGAGAACAATGAAAGACCCCCCCCCCCAAATGTAATGATGAGATATCAGATTTTTTTTGTTGATAAGCCAAGGTCTTAACTGATAAGAAAAAGACAAGATAAGACTGTTTACCATCTCTGCATCTTGCACTACTTTACGTTTCCGTAGCTCCTCCATCCTTTCACACACATCACTGAGGGAGGTTCCGTAATACCGAGAATACTCCTGAACCAGGTCATCAAGGTTCCCCACTGAGCCATCCTGAAAGAGATAAAGAGGCATTCAGGCACTCACACAGATATTGCCACAGACCAGAAGAGGAAAAAGACACCCTGCAGAGGTTGAGCGAGATGCCAAACAGCAGGCAAACACTGTAAACACTGACCACTGTCATGATTAAAGCCATTGTTATACGCTCTAGTACGGTCACCAGCAAAACAAACAGCCAGAGATATCCAGCTGTGATTTTGCCTCCGTCTTCACCCCAGCCTGCAGTCTTCCTGCCCAGCGACCCCTTTCACCTCTGACCCCCCCCACCACCAGAGGAAGCACCGACTGACGCAGCTACGACTCGCTCAGTTTGCTTTCTAACAGTCATCAGGACGACTCAAGAGGCCACGGTTCAGTGTACCGTAAATCATAAGAAGTAAAGTCACTCAGTCGGATGATTCTTTGTCCTGACACAGGGCAAACCTCCGGGATGTAACCCCTTTTAGCTTCCTACAATTGTGCTACCTGGAATAATGTGGCATTTTTTATTTCTGTTTTTTTGCATGTGGAAAGAATAAATCATTTGAGAGATTATTTTGCTGAGTCAAAGTCAAAGTCAAAGTCAAAGTCAGCTTTATTGTCAATTTCTTCACATGTCAAAACATACAAAGAAATCGAAATTGCGTTTCCCTCTATCCCACGGTGACAACAAGACATTTTAACCTGAGTTTTCAGACCTAGTGACCTTTGGGACCACAATCAACCCACAGGGCTGGTTTCCTTCTCAGGGGATTAACCCCAGTTTTAAAATAAAGAGGCATTTTAAACCAGATAACTCAAACTGTGAGACACATTTGTTTATTTGGTCCATTTCTCTGAGCACCAATTCAAGTATTTATTGACAGAAGATACCTAAGCACCAAATGAGTTTTTGATTATAATTTGTTGACTGTCTAAAAAAAGTGCAGAAGCCTGTGTAATTATAAGAAGTATACGGCAACGAATTTTAATTGGCAAAATGTTTTTTGGGAGAAAAACATAAAGGCTGCCTGGATTTTGTGTGACATCAGCATAGCAGACCAATTGTTCACAGTCCCATCCAAAATGCTTCAGCTGATGTTATATGTGCAGACCAAGCAAACAAAAATGTTCTTCATTAAAATACAAAAAAATATGTGTGATGATTAGTGTATGGTTAAACATATGTTTATTAGTATTTTCTGCTGATGTGTAAATGAATAACAACTTCTATTATGTATTTAGTGCAGAGTAGTGAGACAGCTTCACACATACATGACTTATACAAATAACTAAAGATATGACAAATACAATATAAAAAGACAACATCTAAGAAGATAGTTCCTCATCACACCTAGTCATGCATTAAGACTAAGCAGTATTATCAGACTGTGTCTGATAATTCCCATCCACTATGTCCTTAAACTGTTTTACGCATTATTATTATTATTATTATTAAGCTTCACCCAAGCCATACCCTGAAGGTATGCAAATGAAAATGGTCCTCTGCAGTGAAAAGCAATACTGTGGGTTCACTTGTCTCGTGGCATGATAGAGTGTGACTGGCTCAACTGTCCAGAAAAAAAAGAGCCATTCATTTGGTAAATGACATGCCCCCGGGTCGAAATGGCATGAAAATCTGGCTGCTTTTCATACAGTCAAGAAGCAAGGCTGAGGCCAACTGAGACGCTCTGCACTGTGCCTGGCTACAGTCACTCTTCTGCCTCAGACTGCCACTGAGCCACATAAACAGCCTATTGTCACACACACACACACACACACACACACACACACACACACACACACACACACACACACACACACACCACAACACACACACACACACACACACACACACACACAACACACACACACAACCACACACACACACAACACACCACACACAACACGTTACAGATGAATGTAAACTAATAAACAATGTCAGTTCCATTCTCATACCGACAATTCTTACAAAATGTGAGCTTAGGGGAAAATATTCCAGTGTACTCTATATTCCCTCTGTTTCCTAATTAATGGTTTCCAAACCGAACTGCAGCATGAGACATTAACCACAAAGGATTGAAAAGGAGAGTGTGGTGTCACATTTCTCAGCCGCTGAGCATCTCATAGGCAGACAAAAGATCCACGTGCCCCCAGGGCCTTGAGTGTCTAATGAGTGTTTTTACAGTTCCTCTGTCCTGCCTCACGCTTTCAGGCAAGCAGACCTGGGTCACAAAGTATCAGCAAATAACTTGTATCAATTTAGCATGCTTTGAGACGGAGATGTTAAAATACAGTCGTGCTACAGAAGTCAAAAGCAAGAGTATCAGAGAGTTTAAACAAGACCATAACGCATAATTTTCTATGATCGATAACTTTGATAATAAATGTCCTGAGAGTAAAGTTAAGAAACTCTGTTTTAGGCTTAGTAAAAACACAAGTGACTGAAAAGTGTATTGTTTACATCCAAATTGACACTTATTCTGAAAAAGATTTATCCCCCGATAAATAAATGACTGTAGAAAAGGTAGTGTGGTGATGAGTTAGACCTATGCTTACCCTGTGTATGTAATTCTACCTGTCTGTTCTTTTTGTTTCCGTTTCTTGTTATCACTCCTGTTCTTGACACTGTTTCAATAAAAATATAAATGACAAAAAAAAGAACAAAAAAGACCAGAAATTCTTCTCAAACGCATTTACATGCTACAGCCTCATCAGAGGGTGCATCACTGTCTATAATAGACTATTGATGTTGTAAACAGGTTATTGAGGGATATTTCAAAAGAACAAGCAAGAGAACAAGCACTGACTTGTTTAAGCCTTTTCTACTAGATGAAAGTCTCCAATAACCAACTAAAACCGCAAACAGGGAAAGATGCACACACTACAGTAAGTTGTCTTTTGAAACAAGGCTACATACATTGAATTTTCCCCCAGTGAATCTACAGGAAGCTACCAGCTCTAACCATCGAGCCACATTCCAGTGCAAACATAAAAATACACTCACCACAAACAGGCATCTGGCTGCCAACAGTAGCCACCCAGCACTAGTTGCTCTTCAGTTCCACCACACTGCTATAAGTGAAAGGCACCGTTTTGAAAATGAACTCAGTTCAGTGAGTGGAGGACAATGCATCCTGCAGTGAAGGGGAGGGGTGTCCGGCACGCATAAATCAGAGGGAGTTTAGTTGAGGGAAGGTTGGGGGAGTTGCAACCACATATGACGCTGTTGCTGCTGGGTGGGGCACTCTACTCTCTCCAGCTGTGGCCCACAGAGACTGGTTGACTCACGTGTTCAAATAAAACACCACCTCGCAGTGTGTGCCTAAACGTCTATGTCTGCAGTGGAGTTAGATTGATGGGTCAGACTTTAAAAGAAATGTTTAATATTAGTCAGATATGTCTCCCTCTGCTGATATGGAGGTTTCTCTTGGACCACTGTGTTATACAACTCTGTCAAAACAAAGAATTGAATTATTAATCTAAAAAGGTACCCTGTGTAGTTTTTTGTAAACAACCAAAATTAATGTTTACATTTAGGTCAAACAAACATGTTAAATGCTAGGGGGTGTGACTCAATATTGATACGGTAATATATAATCTTCTTTTGTGCGATACAAAAATCAATACACTGGCGCCACATACTGATTATTTTAATTGATATTGATATATTTCCCTGCTTCCAGCTGCTCCTTGAGGTGGCGATTATCACATGAATGAGGGAAACTTGAACATAAGTTAACTAGCCAAAGAAGAAGAGGTTTTCAACGGGATGGTGGACAGCAGTTTGAGGAAAATAACAGATGCCCCAGCCACAATGAAGTCCAAAGTATGGACCCATAGTTGCTCCATAGTTCTGAAATTTGAATTTACTCACTAAAAACTTGTACTTGCAGAATTGTGCCGTTCTCTAACAGTTTGGACTTTCATTGAATAAAGAGAAAATCTGCACTTATAGATCCTTGGGCATGAAAATTTCATTTTTTTATTATTTTTAATATGCGTTCCCCCCAGCCTGCCTATGGTGCCCCAGTGGCTAGAAATGGCGATAGGTGTAAACCGAGGCTTGGGTAATCCTGCTCTGCCTTTGAGAAAATGAAAGCTCAGATTGGGTCATAAGGAGCAAAGTTACCTCCCCTTTCTCTGGGAAAGGAACTTCTTGAGAAATAGACATCAGATACAGTATTAGGGGACCACAAAGGTCTATATAAAAGCATCCAAAGAGCACCATGTCATGGTACCTTTGACCTCTTCATGGGCATTTGGTATTCATAGTTAGACTGATATTGTGACCTATCATTAAAGGATTGTCTATCAATATAGTGATAATCGCAGAATTGCTGTATTGTTATCGGTATCATATCGTATTGGGAGATATCCTGTAATTCCCACCCCTATAAAATGTTTTTTCTTCCTTTTTTTTCCACTATTGTTTGTCAGCTTACAGTCTTCTGCTACATTTGTGGGTGCATTTCAATACTGTCTCTGACTGTGTTACTGCCACCAACTGTCCATCAGTGGACTACAGTGACTGCAGCAAAACCGTGTATCGCCTTGCTAGTGTGCTTGAGCGCATGCATGTCCTTGTGTGCTTGCACGTAAAAACAAAATGGGAACCTACTTGTAAACACTGTTCCATAGTGCAACTACTGGTTAAGAACTCAACAGGGTACCTTTAAATGTTCCCTACCATTGAATCATTGTGTAGGGTCATCCTGCTTTAAGGAATCTCATAAGTTTGCCTGCAAAAAGTAGTTTTTTTACTCCCGGATGCACTTATAGAAGAATCGAACACATTCTGTGAACAACAATGCAACAGTATTCTAAAAATATTTACAACAGCTCTTCATTTACCCATCAAGCTGATCTGAGGTCTATATCAGTGAATGAATGGAAAAGGATAACATGCCTTGAGGACTGCATTGCATGTATGGCACAAATGAACATGGGCATCCAACATCAGGCTCTAGATACCTTACACTCTTTTGAAACACTGGGAGTCTGTACACCAGCAGGTGGCAGCAAATATTAACTCTACACCAATGCCTTTAACTTATTTACTGAGGTGTCATTGATAGGAAGTTACAACTGAAAAAATGAACTGCCTGCACTTTACTAATACTCCCATAGTTTATTGTGCTGCAACGTTTAAACCCTGCTGGGCCTTTCTCAGGCAAAATAGTAAATTGATCAGGAGTTGAAAGTGGACAATTTAAGTGGAAACTAAATATTTCCTCTCAACTTTAACAAAGAGTAGTGATGTGAAAACGTTAGCTGTGCCCTAACAAACTACTAAATACTAAAATCAACTTGCAACTGAGTCTTGCCACAAAAGTGTAAGCGGATCTAGAAGAAGCAAGATGATGATGTGTAGTGGTGTGTCTACAAATAAAAAAAAAATCTTCATGTAATAGGTTTTTCTCCTTTTATAACAGATTAAGGTGTATACTGGAGAGTGCCCTGATCAAGCCCCTCGGAGGCTTTTTTGCACCTCTCCATCACGTTTTGTTAGATTTGTATTTATTTAGTTACATAAAACATAGATACACAAAAGCATCTTCACATGTCCTTAAGGCATTACATATTAGGCTGGTGATCTCATTTGCTTGTAGTATTAGTCAGTGAGATTATGTGTGGAGAAATAACCCTCAACATCTTTGTCTAATAGTGATCCGTCACCCTACTGCCTCTAATCTTCATCTTTATAAACTGACCACTGACTCCAGAGCAGTGAGCAGCAGCAGCAGGAGTTAACAATACCAGTGTCAGATCTGCTGCAGATTATTCTGAGCTACCGATGGATGGTGGAGATGGTGAAAGGCTACGTTCCGCATATGATGCCAAAGGGTCAAGGCATCTTATGCCAGAAAGGGCAGTTTTCCGCCTGGCTACACAGCGGCGGGCTGCTCGTCACTTCGGAGTACAGAGAGAGTCAGAGATAGAAGCCCTTCCTCCCTGTCAGGCAGCTCCTTTCCTATCATCGTCAAGTCTCCTGATTTTGTCGGTGCTGAGCTGGAACGCATGGGACCTCATCTGAGCTTTGATCCCTGGAGAGCTCACTCTGTGCTCCATAGAGTGGGAGACCCAATTCCCGTGTCTGTGGAAAGACTCGGCCATATGATCAGGACCACAGCCTCAGTATCATATCGCATGGAAAAATTGTAATCGCACAAATACAAACTCTGAATTTAAGTCCAGATCTGAAGTAATACATACAGTATCAAGGCAGCAATCTTTGTCGAGTGAATGCACGTTACAGTTTATCCAGTGAGGTTTTGGAATGGTTACTAAGGTCATTTTCACAAATCCACAAAAAAAGCCATAACATCATTCAATCAAAAGGAATTTAAACATTTAGATTACAAAAATAACGTTTTTTACATGTTCTGCCCTTATAGTAGAATCAAACCAAATCCTTTTCTCTATTACAAAAAACAGCTACGGTGGAATACAATAAATTACCTTGGCTTGAGTGTTACAAGACCCAAACATATTTGAACATAACTTTGAGAAAATGCAGTGCGCCCTTTAAAAAAGATCTATGGGTGAAAATTTTATGTTTAAAAAAATTTAAAAGAAGCAGCCTGCTTTTTACCTTGATATTTCACACATTTCAGAATCCATTGGAGGATAACCATATGTTTTCCTCCAATGGATTCTGAAATGTTTTCATAAGACGGATTGATTACAGAAATGTCCCAAAACCCAGCAGGTCTAGAACTATAATACTTCAATCCCCGTTTCACCAAACCCTCACAAGCCCCAAACTAAATAAAAAAAGAATTTAAGACTGTGTGGTAATTTTATATATATTATATAAAATTTTTATATATTTTAAATAGAAAAAAAATAGAGTGTCATGTGCCGGGGTGAGATATGTAAAAGATCCCAGAAGGTGGGGGGTGAGGGAAAAATTCTGTGTTTCCCGACACCCAAGGGGCCCCCCCCAATTTTACAGCCCCGGGCCCCCCTAAAAGAAAAAAAGGGGGCAGGGGAGAGCTTTTCCTTCAAATTGGGTGGTAAGTGGGGTTTTGACAAGTCCCAAATTTAAGGGGGGAAAGGGAAGGCTGCACATGACATTTAACCCCTCAGTCACACCACACACCCACACTCACACACACACACACACCCCACCAAAAAACCCACACACACACACACACACACCACACACACACAAACTAAAAACTGCATACAGAGCCCTAGTTTTTGTTTGGCACATTAGCCCGGGCTTCCGTACCAGCACTGCTTCCCCCCTTTTCCCCCGTCCTCCCTGATCAAGTATCTCCCGCTTTCTGCCGGGCATTGGGGGGAAATTTTTCAAGGCTCTTTTGATGGTAACAAATCAGAAATGGGGACGCCCCAAAAACCCTTTTGGGAAAAAAATCTAAAAAAAAAATGGGGGACGTTTCCCAAAAAGGGTTTAAATAAAAAATGCATTGTTTTTCTTCTGGTGTGAGCAATAAAAAAGACTGTCCCGTAAGGAAAACCCGCCAGGGGGCCGATTAAAAAAAATAGGGGGAACCCCCAAAAAAAAAAAGATTAAAGGGAACAGGAGGGAAAAACAAAACCTTTTTCTCAGAACTAAACCCATCCTAAAACTGTCGGGATTTGAAAAAATTGCCCAAAAAAAGCCCCGATTTAAATGGAAGGGAAAACCCTAAACCCCCCAAAAGCCTTTTTTTTTGCCCTTAACGCAGCACCAAAATTTCATTTTGGGAAAACTTTTATAATATTTTTTTGCAAAGCATCATCTGGATGGGTTTGGGGTTCTAGCTTGTTTTTAATAGCTTTTATTTATTTGTTCCTGTACCTTCGAGCATGTTTAATTCAGCAGTGCTGAGTTCAAATAGAGAACAACCCTCTTTAAATTTCAGTTAAATTACATGCATGAACATTCTGTGTGTATTAAATCCCCTTTTGGATGGCAGTGTTTTTTTTGTAATGGGGGCGGCCTGTAGATTGTTCCCATTCCTTAGAGCATGTTTAATTCAGTGGTGCTGAAAACAAATACAGAGACCTCCTCCATTCAAAATTCAATACAATTCACAACTAGAAAGGCTGGGTGTATTCCTCAGTTATAAAAGGTTCTATGAATGGTTCTGGGTTTATAATGAAGCAGACTGTGGATTGTCCATATTCCTTGGACAGTGTTTAATTCAAAGGTGCTGAAATCCTTTCATCTGGCCCTCACCCCTGTGCTTCGGGTTAATTACCCTCGTGTGATTTCGCCTTGATTCTTGGAGACACGTCAGCCAACTCGCTCCATCACTGGGCTACATAATCAGTGAAGCAGCTCACCCCTCACAAAACCACAACATCCACTGATCCTCCTGTGAGACACAACACAGGACTCATGGGCAGCTGTCAATCATGCAATGTAAGATCGTGGGGGACCACAATGAGGTAATTCTGCATGGTGTGAAAAACAAGTGAAATCCGGTCCAATCAGGAAAGAAAATACCCTCTGGACATTTCTCTTTTGAAACATACTATGAGAAAAAAAAACCATGAAGAGGAGATCTGAAAAACAACACAGCAACAAGTTAGATAAAGAAAAGAGAAAGACCAAACCTATGACCTGAGAATTGACAACGGTAAAAAAAGTTAACAATGGTGTCTCGTGAATAGAATGGGATGTTTATTGGTGTCAGTATTTAAACTTCATTCAGACCCTGAACCTTAACCCAGCAGGGGCACATGTTGCTCCACAGCCACTGAAAGACAGAGATGGGTACTGAAACACGGCATTAGAACGGGCCCAGACCTACATTTTTAAGATAGTAGTATTGTAGTAGTAATAATAGTATTGATAAGCTCCAACTAGGCCTGTGAAGATTAGTTCAAAGCTTCACTCACAACAGTCATAGGCACCCTGAAGAAGAAGTTGTAACCCAGCTCAATTTTAACAGGCACAAGCATTGTCTATAATTTTAGAATTTACCCATGAAATAGCCATCTGAATAAAGGCTTTTTAAGCTTTTTGCCGGAAGAGGGCCTTGGCCTTTTTTTTTTTTTTTTCAACATTTAGTTATATTTAAAATATGAATACATTCTAATCCTGTCCTGAATTTATTCTTTTACAAAAATTAGATATACATTTTTTTTTAAGATATAGTATATCTTTTATGACTGAGTATTGTATATAGTATATAAGAGAAACAACCAAACTGAAGGTGTACCAATAAGAGTAGTCATATATAATACTAACCATACCCATCCCTAGAAACATGTTTGAACTTTATTTTTCTAAATGGGGAAGCCACCCAAACTGTTATCTTACTAAAGGAATTGCTGAGCTCTTAATAGGATGTATCTGACAACACTTTTCCCTTTGGTCTAGTCAGAGCCAGCATCTCTGTTAGACTTGCCAGTCGTCTCTGCCCTCTGGGATATCGGTTTCTCAGATAACTGCATCTTAACACTGCTGTGATGTACTTCAAAACATTCAGAAGGCCGTGCTCAGTGTTTGCACATGCTCCTTTTCCCAACCGCAGACATCCCAACAGGGCTGACAACAACATCTCCTGTCTGACTCAATTTGCCTCCTTCTCTGCAATCTCCTCTTGTCATTTCAAGGACATCCACCTTATAGCCACTACATCCATTAATGGATGCTAACCGCAGCTAGCCAAGCATGCTCTGACATCATAAGAATTGCATGAGGATCTATAATGAACCTGTATCCCTGTTAGAATGTAGTTCAACATCCAAGAGAGGTCTCGCTCTCAGGGTTTGACATCACGTCTATGACGGATAAGAAGGAAGTGTAGCTATTACACCTTGATTTGTTAAGGCTTAAATATTCCCCCCTGTATTCCATCTACTTTTAGAGATGGTAATTAAATATGCATAATCACTCATTGGAATTGATCTCTTGCTCAATATCTGGCCTTTTCTTGAGGTCATATCCTCACAGACACATTTTTGTGCCTCATTAAAGTTTAAAGTCAATTAAAAAGGGTATTTACTTGTAAAGTACTTCCACAGTTTTGTAAAATGTGTCACACACCTGTACTTAGTGTCACCAATAAGGCTGTGTACCAAATTTAATACTTTTTAGGCACCGACCAAATTGCCTCCTAAGGATTGTGTATCGACAACTGCTTCGCCATGCAATACTCAATTTCAGAATCAATACCTTTAGTCCGTTTTACGCTTCTGCGGAGGCTCCACGCACAGCTTTCGCCGTAGCCTACGTAAGTGGCCTGGTGTTTATACTGGTGTGCGGCGAGCCAGCGTGTGTGTGTGTGTGTGTGTGTGTGTGTGTGTGTGTGTGTGTGTGTGTGTGGTGTGTGTGTGTGTGTGTGTGTGTGTGGGGGGGGGGGGGGGGGGGGGGGGGGCGCTGTCTAACGTTACAGGCAAGCAGGAAAAAACTATGTTTAGCAAAAAAGAGATGTGCCGTAATGTGTAATGTTGTAATTTCTTTTGTTTTATAAAATTGGTATTGAAAGAAATAGCTTTTCTAAACTAAAAATAGCTTTTCTATACTTAAATAGCCGATCTACACTATAAGCATGAGATGGAAAGTGCTTGGACTGCTACAATATAATATGCTCTTTGTCAGTTGAAAAATCTGGTAAAATTTAATACCAGAAGTTTTATTAAGACGGGGTTTCATTGAAATGTGCATCAAATACAGGCCAAATTGCCTGTTTAGTGTGGAATCTATTTGATTTTTTTTAGTATATTATTTGTAAACACTGCACAAATGCCTTTATCGCAGAATAAGATTACTGTAAACGGTGAGTTTTGACAGCGAAAGCAGAACTATTTCTTTTCCTAAGATGTGTTTAGAAGATTTGATTGGCCATGTTGTAAAAACATCATACATATTTTAATAATGCAGAATACTTAAATCGTATCAAGTCAAGCTGTAGCTCTCAGGAATAAAAATTCAATGATTAAATTCATGCATTATAAACCATCTCCCTGCAATTCCCACAATACGGTACATACTTTGGCTCCAACTGCAATTAAATTTAATTGATACTATGAACGAGTCTCCCATGACTATATACAAATGATGAAAAATGCACCAATTTTAGCTTTCAGGATCAATATCTTGGAGACGATAAAAGAAAAGGATTAAAAGCACAAATAAAAGAATGCACCATGGTGTTCTTACAGTGGCTTAGTTGTGCTACTAACCAAACACTGAACATGAAAATGTAATCAGATAATCTACCTTTAGACAGAAAAACTGATGGGATTTCTTTATTAGTTGGATCTATATTAGAGCTGCAAAGATTAATTGATTAGTCGGTTTGAGAATTTTTTTGAGACAAAAGTAAAAATTCAGCTTGTTAAATGTGAATATGTTCTAGTTTCTTCTCTCCTCTGTGACAGTAAACTGAATATCTTTGAGTTGTGGACAAACAAGACGTTTGACAACGTCTTATTGAGCTTTGGGAAACACTGATCCCTTTTGTTTTTACCATTTCACATTTTATAGACCAAACAACTAATCAATTTATTAAGAAAACAATCAACAGATTAATCAACAGTGAAAATAATCGTCAGTTGCAGCCCTAATAAATTTCCTTGACGGTAGCATCACTGTGGGGTTGGCTACCTCCGGTCGAAAACTCATCCAAATCTGCCCCTCACCCTTGTAGAGAAATGTCAAGCATCCATGGCATATAGAGGATTTTTTTCTTGATTGAAAACCTCTATTACTCAGTCCAGCTTTTTGTCATCACCCCTTTCTTAATTCACTGCCTTCTCGCTGCCTCTGTCCCCCTTATTTCCAACCCTTAGTTGTTTTTTTAGCCTTAGTTTTAGGCAGAACGTATTTTCTCCATTATTTCTTGGATATTGTCACCCAATCTGCCTACCACATCACTACAGTTGGATGCCTCCATTTGCTTGATGGTGCATAAAAAGAGGGATTATACTGGAATTTGACATGCATCCCATTGTCAGATGTCCTAAAATAGGACTATGCCTTTAGATATTGAATAGGGATGATTAAAATAGATTATTCATTTAGAGGCACACTGTGGTTTAGAAAGGGCAAGGAGACGTGATGAGTCCACAATGATGAATAGTTCAGTAAGTAGTTGATAAATGTAAATAATAAAACAGCAGGAGAACCAAAGTCCCTCAAGGGCTATAACAGAATCATTAGTTAATAATGTGAAACAGACATGGTGGATGTGTTAGAAAGTATTCTGAAATATATACTGCCCAACTGGTCTGCATCAATGAATTCCTTAGAAATTCCATATTATATCACAACAAAAGCCAATAGGCTTTTTTAGACCACACCATCTGTGAAAATGCTGCACAGCCCGAGTCCAACTCCCATGACCATTCTCTTGTCCTAGACTTAATAGTTTCTGTTAGTTCACCTAAAGGGATACTTTGCTGATTTAAAACCAGCTGTGTCATCTCAGTGGACGGAGGTCCCAGTGGGGCAGAGCAGCGGCGGTCTGTCAAGATGCCTAGATCAAAATATGCTCATATGGATCTTTGAAAAATACAAGTACTTTTCTTCTAAACCCTAACAAAATAAATTACAGTTTGAGACTATTATAAAATCCTCTCAGTGACCCAGACAAACACATTCACACAATTCTTGTAGATTGAAACAATACTGTATCAGTAACAGCGGCTGCCACTATTTTTCAAATAATCATTTTGTCTATAAAATGTCTGAAAATTGTAAAATATGTCTGGTAAAACTTCCCACAACCAAAGGTGATCTATTTGGATAGCTTGTTTTATTTGACCAACAGTCCGAAACCCAAAGATGTTCAACATGCTTTCATATAAGACAACGAAAAACCTGACATTCAAAGTTCTGGAACCAGTGAATATTGGCAATTGACTAAAATGTTTAATGGATTTTCAAATGAATTGGAGGATTTATTTCTATTGACTAATCAGTGACCATTGCAGCTCTATGAGAAATATACTTAAACCACTTGAAAGGTACTTCATGAACATAGAAAACACTTGTTTCTGCTTGTAAAATCCATTACCTTGAACTAATTAAACATGTCACTTTGTAACAATTGTCAAACAGTCTGCCATCTGGTAAATAGTTTTTTTTGTAGCCAGTAAAAAAATCTTTAAATGCAGTCATTTTATCTGTGAAATCTTTTGCATGTAATCTTACAATCAGCTTGCAGACAAAAGCTTTGTTTAAATTCAGAATCAGCCGGGGGCCTCTGAACCACTCAGCTGCATTTGCTAGTGTAATTATGTATGGAGAGATCCAGCTGACCCCGGTGGTTGAGTCAGTTTGTTTACCATGCATGATCCTCCCATAGACAGTAGAAGAAATGGGCAATGTGACACCACTGATTTCCTATAGACAGAGTGAAGTATATTAGAAGCACTTTTTCGGTGATGGTTGAGCGTTACAGCGCAGCCTCCAACTGAGCTTGACGACGTAGATGTGACAAGTCTGAAAGTTGTAAGTCTTCTGGTAGCTGTGCCAATATAAGTCTCAATCATTCCCAATCTTGCAGAAATGGAGAGCGTACAGTAACAGGTACAGTATAATGGTGGGCTGTGGCTTGGGCAAGACACTGAACCCTGAGTTGCCCCCGATGCTGCGCCATCGGAGTGTAAATGTGTGCGAGTGTTTATCTGATGAGCAGGTGGCACCTTGTACGGCAGCCTCGGCCACAGTGTATGAATGTGTGTAAATGGTGAATGGTTCCTGTAACATGTAAAAGCGCTTTGAGTAGTTAAGACTAGAAAGGCGCTATATAAAATACAGCACATTTACATCATTAATCAGGGCAGATATTTTGGATGCAATATTGTTCCAGTACTAATCAACAGGAGAGCAATCCCAGATCATGTGAAGATGTACCATGGGCTTATATGGGCAGTATGTGCATAAAGGACTATTAATTATTTTCATGTGATGCATTTTCACAGGGGTGAGATATGTCCTATGAATGAAATTGTAGTGAATCTGCTGATGGTCTGGATTGTGTGATACTTCCTGAATGCTAGACCATACATCATGCCAGTCGAGATCAATACTCAGGTCTGGGCGTGAGCCCAGATCCTCTCAATAGGAAGGGCACAGTGGCCAGATATCACCAAGAACTGATAAAGCCTGGATACCATACCACCGATTTTTGGCTACATAGTAAGTAACTTCCAGATAGGATGGATGGACAGAGCCCTCTGCCAGGGAACACTGTGTGCCTTGAAAGCTGATCTTAACTGAAGGTAAAAGAAAAAAGAGGAACGTTTAATGCGTTTTTTAAGTCAGAAAAGAGTAACAAGCCAAACTCGCCTCGTCTTTTAGACAATGAACTCCCCTCTTTTCCTACTGAGGAAACTACAAGAACTGTTGGGTCCTTGTAAATTCTGGAGTGTGGTCTATACCTCCTCTATCTGTAAAGTGTCTCGAGATAACTCTTGTTATGAATTGATACTATAAATTAAATTGAATTGAAATTGAATTACTGTGGAGGTGGAACTGTTATAGGCTTCCCACCAATCAGGAGTGCTGTATTGTTGAATAATGGAGAAAAAGTGTGCCAGTTACAAGCTCCACAGCAGTATGTTTCAGCTAATCTGCAAGTTTTGATAAGATGAGAGATAATGGGGCCAAAGCGTAGCTGACACTGTTTATTAGAGAGACATTGGCAAAAAGAACGTCATGGAGGAACCAAAGCTCTGTCATAGCACTTTCTAGGGTACACCAGCAGACAGACATATCGGTGTTAAACCAGCTCAGGAGGGGTCTAAACACAAAGTACTAAGATTACTGTTTAAAGTTGGGAACTGAGAGGCCACCATCCTCCTTTCTCCTATGTAGAGTAGACATCTTAAGTTGCGAGCATTTTTCTTTCCAGATAAATTTAATGACAATTTTATTTTTTGTGTGTGCGCATCAATCTATTTATAAGTGAGAAACAATAATATTGGTTTTTTTTTTTTTCAAAATGGGTTTGTCTCGCTTTAAACATATAAGTTACAAACCCTAAAGGAAGCCAACTTTGGTTACAGCAAAGAGGAAATGATTGTTTGCTATATCCATCCCACGGGCCTTGCCGATACCCATCTCAGCTTTTGACAGAACTCACATCCTGTTTTTTCTGTTGAATAAACAGGTAGACAGTGAATTACTGCAGCTATCAGATGTACGCAGAGCTTGATTATCAAAACACAATGTGCATAGTGGGAAGCACTCAATCATGAATCTTATGGTTATCTATTGGTATTTTAAGTTGTTTTCCCCAACAAACACATCTGGGTTTTGTAGAGCCTAGCTGTGCTCATTTTATTTCTTTTTTGTCCTTTCAGTCTTTCATCTATTTCATTTTACTGAAGCAGCTGAGGCTATGAGGAAAGGCTGGCTTATAAGATTAAAAACAGGCCAAAACAACTTATTAACTCAAGCTAGGACTGACGTAAATGACTGGAGCTTTTACAGGTATGAGTGAGCAGCAGCTGTTTAAATGGCACACAATCACTGCTGCAGCAAAACAAGCTGAAACGTTGTTCTAAGCTAAACAGAACACACTTGCCTGCATCTACACAGGCCAGTTTTGAAAGTAAGGCTTGCCAACCTATTTTTTTTTTTGTTATTGTTGAAAGCCATCCACCCATCCATTATCTATACAGCTTTTGGATGCAAAGCTGAAAATACTGTAACTCTGTATTTCACAGTGCAAGGTGTCCACCGGGATTATAAACTTACACACTGAAGATGAGTACCATTTATGGCCGTTCAGATGTTAACATCAAGGTTTAGTGAATGCCTGATTGTATCAGTTGAACCGACAGTGATCATCACAAAGAGATTTTGCCCAGAGAGTCAATTTAAGATGGTAGGCTTGAACAGCAGTTTGTGGGTAATTGAATATCCTGATCGACACAAGGAAAGTCAAACTTAATCACAATCACAGAGCTGTATTAAAATTGTAAGAGGATAGTTACTGGAACAATTTCCATTTGTGGCAATGGTCCAAACATGGTCCTTGGGGAAAATCTGGGTGAAGGGGGGGAAAAAAATTAGGATTTGGTCTGATGATCACAAAACGGAAAAGAAAAACAGCTGCGATTGCTACATTATTTCCACTCAGGTGTTTTGAGAATTGCTAGTGGGTAAATAAATGAAAGTAAACCCCTAAACAAGCAATGCAAACACTGTATATATAACTATCTCATCAAGACCTTCTAGTGACATATATTTAAAATCTAGTTTTTCTTAAAGCAAATGAAATTGATTTCTTCTTTTTACAAAATAGACTCAGTTGCCTGTTCATTAGGTAATAGGTGCAGCATTTTAAAATGAATGCAGTAAGTCATAAAGGTCCAAATCAGGGATTGTTGAAACTGTTTGAGGTGGTGATTCAGCTGTACAGCCAAATGAGTTTTGTCTTTCACAGATAGATATGCATGTTTTCACATGTGCATAATGCCAGAATGAGTGTTAATATTTGGTGTTTCACATTAGATTTGAGTATTGATTTAATCTTTATTTATAACATCACTGTGTCTCCTTGCTATTTATTCAATATAAAAACACAATGTAAGATGTTGTAAGATGGAGGTGTTATCCACAGTTAGCTGCTGAAAGAGAGTCTCTACATACTGTAAATCATGAAGCTGAAATGAGGTTAATTTTAAGTGTGGCGGGGGGGGGGGGGGGGGGGGGGGGGGTCTCTTCTCCAAAGAACAAAGGGAGAAGATTAAAACATTAAAAACGTTTTACAAAGCGTAATAAAAAAAGTAGTGAATGATATCCAATATGTTAAATTTGTGTGGGGAAAAGCCATAAATTTGTCATTTTACATTTCTAATGAGATAATACATGAACACAGTCACGTTTCTCTTGTAGACTTTATTGGCCACCATGGAGGCAATTATGTGTTCACGTCTAATAGGCCTCAGAGAATACTGTGTGAATAATGGATACAGAGCATCAGATATGGATGTAACCTTGACAATGACAAGGCAGACAAGGCCATCTGGATATGGCTTCCAGTACAGACACCACCAAAAAAGCCACTAATAAAGCCCCTCTTGGAAAACAGGAATGAACTTCTGTGCATCTTGTAAGAAATCATTATTTTTGGACAACTGAGCCTTTAAATACTGATTTGCTCTCAACTATAGTCACAAATGGGGCACCTTGCTGGGTCACCTGGTTGAGTGTGCGCCCCATATACTGAGGCTCAGTCCTTACCACAGTAGCCCTAATGACCCCGAACCACAGTCCTTTGCTGCATGCCCCCCCCCCACAAATCCACATATTGAAAGCTACAACAAAAAGCCTACGCAATGAAGAGCCAAGTTGAAAAAACCAAGCCACAATATTTGACTTTACAGATTTACATCCATGGTAGGACCTGTGTGGGTCTGTCCGCAAATCATGTCATCCATGTGTATTACATTTTGAATCGATTTGTTTTGAAGGGTGACTCAAGAGTAAAAAGCTTAGAGCTAAATGTCAGCGGCTCTGACCGCTCCCTTGTTTACTTCACTGTTTTATCATGACTAAAAATGTAAAGTTAAAGTCATCCAAGTTTAACTAGGTGACCAAGTGATACAGATCCACAGTCAGCTAAGTCATATATTCACATCCCTTAGCACATCACGATGAAACATGAATGCACTTCTGAGTGATTCATTTTCTCAACAGTGGATTTAAGCTACAAATACCTGCCGCCTGTCTGCAGGCAGACACTGGCTTCTGAGGCATAAACAAGACTTCTTCCAGGAATCACTGCAAACTCATGTCTTCTCTGACAGTTCAGTGTTTCTTCTGGGGTTCCCAAATAAAATTAGGCTATGACTACACACATTTGCTGCAGTCAAAGACTGGAACTGTAGAGTAGATGAATTAAAAAACAATCAAACTAGAGTGACGTGTCACATTTTTTCTACATGAATTACATAAGGATGTTTTTTGTTTTTTTCTTCTTTTTTTCCTTCTTACATGTAATGGACATAATTGTAGACGAAATAAATTATCTAAGTAGACAGCGTTCAGCTCCAAATCCTAAAAAACTGGAAAATTAAATACATATTCATTAATTTCAAAAGAGGTTTTTCAACTCTGTCCTGGCCAATTGGGTTTATTTGTATTCATGTATTTTGACTAAGACAAATGCAAAATTCTACAGCACTGTTGAAACTTTCCTCCAAAGGCACCACGCCTTCTTGGCCCTGTGGATAAACCCCATCCATCTGCTGCACAAAAAGGAGATTAAAACAAATGCTATTTGCCAAAAATACTTGACCCAGGTCTAACCGCCCAAGCTGATGTTTTCCCATATTTTTAAATTCAATTTCCCTCACTCAGCTATTGTTGAAAGTTGTTATAGTATGTTCTTTAAATCAAAGTGACAGTGTACTACCATGGACAGGACAATGTTCAGCTCTAAACCATGCCACCATCCACAACCTTTTCACTCAACTTAAAATGTAAATGCCAACAAAAGCTTGGCATGGTTCAAAACAGTGACATAATAACTATGTGACATTTAAGAAACTGTCTTCAAGATGTAAACTGTCTACTTGGATAATAGTCAGGAAGAGATATGCAGCAAGCTAAAAAAAAGGACCCTAATAAGTCAGATCTCTGCATTTCCAAATAAATTTATATATTATTTTAATATTCATTAGATGCATGACTGGAGGCAAAACCACTCTCACTAGTGAATCACTGACTAGAACCCACCAGACATGGGGCCAGAGGTCCTGGTGTGGTGGTACGTTGGCCTCGTTATGCCATATGGAATTTTTTTTTTTTACTTGTCTGCACTAATCCTAGTGAAACGCCAGCAGTACGCCAGCAGACCTGCCAACTTCTGAAATCTGCTAGTGCAAAGGTGAACCCCAGGCTTCAGTATCTACCACAGCTGTCATGTCTGGGTGGATGACTGTGGGAGCCTGCAGCAGAGTGGGCAGCTACACAGGCCAGGTTTATTCATAAATGCAATGGGTAATGGGCCTCCTGTCAATGACTCAATAAGGCACCCAATCAACACTCACCCAACACCACCCACAGGGTGTCATTGAGCTAATGACTACCCAAAATGCACTGTTCAAATATCAGTTGAATAGTAGTAGTGGTGTTAGCAGAGCAATGCAGTTTAGAATTTTAAACAAAAAAAGATAAATTCTGGATTGCATATTTTAGCATAATATGTGTGTGGATTATATCAAGCATTATTGACCCAAATAGATGCATGATATCACATTACTTCCCACATGGTTTATTTAAATCCTTCGTACCTCTCCATAAATAAGAGATTAGGAGAGGTTAGGAGGGATTTCAAGTGATCTGATAGTTTGGTTGTGTTATCATACTTAGAAAGAGGTTTCCATTTTTCTAATCTCAAAGGAAGGGGTCTTCACAATGAAAAAGGTTCACGGCAAGGTCTGTGGATTATGGAATATTGTTATTGGAAAGACACGTTTAAGTGTAAGTTTTTTAAATATTTAACAAAGCTTTCGAAGCCACAAATGAAACACCTTCATTGGATTAGGAAGGCAGCAAGAGCCTCATACATTCTCAGCAGAGTTCTAATATCCCTGGCATCAAACGGGTACTTCTTTCATTAATAAAATGCACTTCAATACCTGTGTTTGGATGATATCATCGTTTTGAAATGATCTGCCTTCGACATGCTCTCTGCACATAGTTTCAAGATGCTGCACTGCCATAGATGCTCCTTATGCCCTATGCATTAGGGCATAAAGCAAGAAAGCTACTGTATATGGATAGGGAAACTGAAACGCCTTGTTTTATATGGCATTATCAGATCACCCATCAAGGTCAGTCTCTCCCTCACATATTCCTTGTGACATATGACTGCACACACATTTCCTAATGGACAAAATATCAGATTTAAATCAGAGGTAATTCCCTGCAGTACCCGGAGTAAAGCGTTTCTGACCAAAACAGGCACGGAATTCAATTACAATGCAAGTAGATGCTTGAATCAGCAATCCACTTTTACATACAACACTGTAATTGAAAATGTGGTTTACAATAGAGAGAAAAAAAAAAAAAAAAAAAAAGAGTTAATAGTCATATTATAATGGGCGCAGTATTCATGTCATTTCACTATCCAGGAATACCCATTTGAAGCAATGAGAAATTAAGTTAGTAAACATTTGATGAATGTTTATTTATTAGTCCACAATGAAATACATCCTGATATCACCTGTGTGTATGTTTGCATAGAAAACAATAGTAGGGGATGTTTTAGTACAGCCACATTGTATAACAAATTAAAACAGCCAGGTGTGTGTTGCCTTTAAGGCAGAAAATGCAGCGTGTATAGAAAAACACCCAGAAGTATGGCTTGGCCCTTTTAATCATCATCTTGTCTTTTTGTTAGAAATCCTTATCGGAAGTCATTTTAATGTAGACTCCTTTTTCTGGCCTGCTTTTTCTATGCAAATTACTAAATCTGAGTTACAATAAAACAAAAAAATTGGGATTGATATAACTGTTTTAGAGGGAATTTATATATATATATATATATATATATATATATATATATATATATATATATATATATATAATTCTCACATGCCCTACATAAAATGCTTCCAATTTTTCACAAACTTTAAATAAACTAATTCAAATAAATAAAGGGCAAGGCTACCTTCCAACTGAAGTAGTAGTAAGTCAGTGATTCCTCTGGTACCGTTATGTAAGCCAACGATGTAGACATAATCTGTATAATATCATCGTGTTGGCAGCAGGGGAATAAGGATTTAGCCAAGCTATCATGTTTGGCCCACTTGAGCGCTAAGTAGTATGGTTCAATTCTACCATAATAGAATAGATGGCTTCATCTGCAGAATGCAAGTTCAAGGCATTTCCATATTAGCTTCACTTTTCAGAGCCGGAAGCCCCGTCTATTATTTCTTTCACAGTCTATAAGCTAGAGACTTAATGAAGACTATGTTTCAGTATAGTCTTACCATAACCATAAGTGTGTAAGCTTTATACAGTTTTATCCGCTTGGTTAAAAACTTGACACACCCACAGATTTGTAGTAATTCTGTCCAGTTTCTTGATTTCTTGGCCTCAGTTTATGTGCATGTTTTGCCAGTCATACTGTATGAAACATCTAGATCTCAAGGGCCATTCCTTTCTCAAGTGTATGATTGGTAAACTTTACTTGAATGAGTCCTTCGGAGGAACTTTCATGTAAAAGCTTCAGTCTTTTGTAGACATGCTCAATCTGATAAGTCATGTCTATGTCAGGTCTGTAGCTCAATGCTGCCATACCTGTAGGGCTGAAGGAATGTAATGGTATTTTAGAAATAACAAAAACACAGCCAATTGCTATTGCAATCTATTGAAATCAAATTCAAAGTCACTGCTATCTGCACACATTTATATCTAAATTAAACCATGCTAGTGACCTTTTCAGCCATCAGTATTTTAATCTTTTACATAGCATTGACAGTTGGTATCCCCCAACACACTGAACAGTGTCCCACTGAAGGATTAAAGACTAAAGCATACCAATAGCAACAACCCTTTCTCTAAGCTCCCCTAACAAAGACTTTACAATAAACAGTAAGACATAAGAATGTAAGCAAAACAGACTAGCACTATGAAATCCCCCAGCACGCCATGACTACACAATCCAACAGGCACCACAGAAGAGAAACATAACCACCACCAGCTTTGCTGGTTCTCAACAAAAGCACAGAGGAAACTGACTAAGCCGCAGCAATGTCCTGTACAGATAAAGAAAGTGACAATCAATATTTCATTACTTCTTATGGCCATATGCATAGCGTCACAGAGTGCAACAATTTAGTTTGACCTGATTCTCTCAGTTGATACCAAACACCCACCCTACTTACAGCACTCCGCATCGAATTCCCTTGGCTTCCCAGGGTTTCACCTTAGGGATACGTCAATATAAGTGACAGTAAACATGAACTAATACACCAAAGATACCCGCTCGCTTCCATCGACTTTCCCAGGAGGCATGGCCCTGCTCCTCAGAAGCTTTTCAATTCTTGATTTTTAGATTTAGACAGTTTCAAAATCCACTTGCCATTAGCAAATAAGCACAAGTGATTAAAAAATATTCTCCCATTTACTACTGCCTTGTAAGTTTATTACTTACCAACAAAGCTCGGCCATCAATTTGTTTTTTAACAGACCTTGTGTGAAGGTACTAAGTTGAGAAAAGCACTTTTAAAATCCCACATCATCAGCATATTGCGCTTAATTGGATCCTGGAAAAATTGAAATGCATTTCTGATGAAGGGAAGTGGACGTGAAACATAACACACTATGTAGTCTGAACATGTCATGTGTGGCACACAAAGGCAAATCCCCTGTGAGCTAAAACGTTCAGATTTCCAACTTTTCTGAAAGCTCTGGTTTCAACAGTTTTTTCCACTTTGGGCTGAGTGTTATGCAACACTTAGCCGGCCTTCTATGATTGGTCATCTGCTCCAGGTAAGCAAGACTGAACTGTTTTTTTTAAAGCTACTGAGGTGTTAAAATTGTCTCATGTAGCTGGCCAATCAGAGCAGACTGGGCTTTTCAGAAGGGGAGCTTAAAGAGAAAGGCGCTCCAGCAGAGCATCTCCTCCAGAGGGTAAATACAGGTGCAGCAGCCATGGGCAGTATGAGAAAGACAAAGTGTTTTTTTAATATTAAAGCATGTAAACATGTCCTAGTACAAACAAAAAACAACAAGTATGAACCTGAAAAGGCTACATAATACTTCCCCTTTAACTTAACCCAAGTAGGTGCTCTCAGCCACTGCTGCCCCAGTTAAAAATACACCATATTTAGATCCAGCCAATTAACAATGTAAAGTGCATCGGCCCCTTGCAGCAAGTGAGGAGTACACAGCAGATGGTAGTTTCAAAAGTTTGAAATGTGCACTAAATTAAAACTTAATTGGTCTGAGTGGTCTATTTGATTTTTTAATGGTTGTGTGATCCTGCAACCTTGAGTCAGTGAATCAATTGTTCCCTGAAAGGTGCAAGGCAGTCTATGATTTCCGTTTCTTTCTGTAAGATCTGACTTAAAAATTAATGCAATCAGTCTAGTGGATATCTATTGCATTTCCTACTTTCAGAATATTACTGAGTTTTTAGGAGTTGTCTGCAGGCTCAGGTTTCCAACATAGGTCTAAAGAGAGAGGAGGGTTTGATAAAAGATGTCCATGAAGAGTACAAAGAGACTCTACTCACATTTACAACATTTCCTTTCTTCAGAAAATACAATCTTTACAACAGAATCCATATGGCACCAGAATGTAGCACTAAATTTATCAATATTGGCTCTAAAAACATTTCATAATTTAAATAATCGGAACACTTAATTATAGTTGCAGATGTCTCCCTTTTTTGCTCATGTTAAACTATAATAAAAATACTTTAACACAATAAAACTAATCTTAAAACACGTTTCAATGACTTGACCATAAGAATAATATAGCAGCCACAACATTTTACTATATCTTTCACATGAGGAGTGAAAACGACCAACAGTTCACCTAGGATTAAAATAATCCACTCCGACTGAAACAGGGAGGCTAAAGGCTGAACCTGAGGCAAAACAAACCCTAACTGCTTCATTTAACTTGAATTTCTTCTATGAGTGAATACATTATGTATGCAGACAGAGTGACATCGAGCACATTACATATTCTAAGGAATCAAAGGATAGTGGGGAAGAATTCAAGAACCACATCCTCTTAATTTCACATGGAAGTTAGTACAGCAAAATACATATTCTATGCAAATGGTTCACCGGGGACGCAGCTCAGCTTACAGTTTGTTGTGATTAAATCTATGCAATAGTGTCAGTTGGCTTGTCATATGAAATTTATAAGGGGGGAGGGGTCTAAGCCACTGTGGAGAGGAAGAGGAGTGGAAAAGTGGGTCATAATCTGAAGACACTGTATTCACTACACTGCAGGAGTGTGATCCTTCGATTGTTCCTATATACACGGCCATAGCCTCCCTTAAAGGTCAGGCGCAACGTTGTTTTTGCAGTATGAAGGTTCACTGGCATGGGCAGAACTTGCACTGATTCAACTAATGTTACACAGCTGGAGGGAGACCAAGCCGTGAACCCCAGCACTGCAGACTACCAGTGGATGGAGGCAGCAGCATCTGTGACTCTGTTCTCAATGGGATACAATCCCCAACCTCTACAAATACCACCACATTACTGCTCAACATTAATATATCTATAAAAAAATAGAACAAAATAATAAGAAATGCAATATACAACACCAATTTTTCCTATATTTAAAAAAAGGTTTTGCATTAACAACACATGCAAATTTAGCAATGTTAAGGTAAGGCTGAGGTAGTAAAGGCATTGACAGGTGACAACCAATCGTATTCTAGACTTTAGACTTCATTTTCTTTACTTCCGTTGCTCTTTAATTTGATTTGTTCTAAGTTTTAATTGTATTCATCTATCACTGGATATTATCTATCCAACTGTACAAACGTGTCAGAGCAGAAAAAGATCAACAGTCTGTCTGTCTGACTTAGATGGATAGATGGATTTGTCATGTCATGGCACATAGCACAAGATGTAACAGTGGCGTAAATCTAATCCCCTCAGGACCAAAAGTCAAGCAGATGGATTAGAAGCCTGAGATTTACTGTAAGCAAGATATAAGCCCATATCAGAAATATTTGCGTGATACGTATTGCAGCATGAGTGGTGATGGCACAGTGGATACGACACACGCCTTTGGTGTGGGTTAAATTCCCACTGTGATACATTAACCAATGTGTCCCTGAGCAAGACACTTAAGCCATAGTGGCTCCAGAGGCGTGTGACCTCTGACATATAGCACATATAGCAATTGTAAATTGCTTTGAATAAAGCATCAGCTAAATGACTTATTGCTAAATGTAATGTAATGCATGAGCATAAAGAAACTCAATGCTTGACAATAAACTTAATGAGTCTACTGAATGTGAATTCAACCAGCATTTGACCAAATTCGTTAGTGCCGTCACATGCATCTTCTCTCTCTTTACATCTCTTTTTTTTTTTTTTTTTACTATGTTCAGGTAGTAAATTAATGTCCTCTAATGGTCAATTAAGTTATTAACAATGCCTATGCGCACCAAAACAAAAAAATAGTGTTTGACCTGGTAGAACAAGGGTCTTTTAAGAATGTTGACCTACTAAGATTAACCAGAGATTAACTACAGATGTGGGTTTAACATCTGAAACCAAGGTTCATCCGTGTTATACAATTATCTGGTTTATCAGTTAAGTGTATGAACTACAGTGAAGATTAAAATGAAAAACAGAATGATGATTAATATAAACAGGTCCAGCATGGGCTTAATGTGCATTGGCAGCTTTGCATTATAGAAGTCTGGTGTAGGAAATGTCTGTATCTTCACTGTGCTGCATTTCTATAAAAACACCTGTGCCTGCATCCAGGCGCTGTCTAGTAGCACACACGATATCACAACTATGTGACAATTGACTACTTGATTCTCCCTTACACCCAAATAAGCGGCTCTATGAGGGTGAGAGGCAGAACAGAAAGGTAACAGAAATTTTGCTGATCCTGGACCACCTCGGCTCCCCACCAGATCAGCAAACCTTCTGTTGCTGTCCTTACACAGGTTGGACCCAGCACTTCCCACCAACCTGATGGACCCCGGCGCTGGGGTTCGGTTGGCTGAATTTAAGTTGGGAATGATGCTTGTTGTCACTCTGCAGGAGGAGAAAATGCTATACTAGCAGTCTGACTGTTTTCTGTTGTTGTAATGACTTCACGAGCGATTGACGTCCTGTCACTGTTCCAGTTGCTTATCCTCAAAGTGGATAAGAGGCATACGACCGTGAAAGTGGAGTGGGAAGCTACGCAGAGTTGTTGGGTGCAAAACTTCCTACTACAGAGAAATGAAATGCAATGAACAGTGAGATATCATTCCTCTGCTGGCGTTGTAAGAAATATAAAAAGGTCCCTTTTTTAATATGCTTTGGTCATGTGAACAACTTTTTTTATTTTGAAAATTTGTTACGAAGTTGATATCTCAGTGTTGCTTCCCCTCAATGTATCTGATCACTTTTCACCTCCTTTATGTCTATTGGGAATTAACATGTCTGACAAGTGGAATAAATATGAAAGTATGTACATAGATCTTGCTTTGATGGCAGCTAGGAAATTCATAGCTTTTAAATGGGAGGCTTTAACCCCCCCCCAGCAATAGTCCACTGGTGGAATGAACTCTCAGTACATTTACTATAAGAGTAAATACAGAAAATCAGACTTTTTGAAGATAAGGCCATCTCATAGAGCAGTGGTTCTCAACCGGTGGGGCGCGAGTACGTGGGAAAAAACTGAAGGAAAAAAAAATAAATAATTTTTTTTCATACTTTAACATGTACGTCAAAAGGCACAACTCTGCCGTGCCTTTGTACGTAAATGTGTTATGCCAGTAATTCATGAAATCAAATTCTCTATGACATAGAGAATTTGATTTCATGAATTTGTACATTAATATTAGGGACTATAACAATATCTGAGTGGATTTATGATATTGTTTGATTGGTTTGTTTGTTGTTTTGGGTTTTAATTTATTTTGTTTTAATTTATTGTATGTTTTTGCATGTCTTGTTTATTTTGTCATATTGGGAAGGAATTAAATTTATGTATGAACTATCTTCACATTTTTTTGAAAAAAAGAAAAAAGAAAAAGATGATTCAGAAAAAGTGTTTTGGTGTTCCTGAAGTGAAAGCCGACTGCCAAACATCTGCAGAGATGAACATGTCTTCTTCAGTAGTGTAGTTTTCTTTTCATCCTGTTGCATTTTAAATGAGCTGCTGATGGAAAAAAAGTGTTTGAATGGAAAGCTCTTAATTACTAGGAAAAATCCATACTGTGTTCTGTGTTGTACAAAATTTATGCTCTCTGTGTTGATAATCTGGGGCAGTATAGAGTTAATTCTAAATTCAATAGCTCAACATATGCACACTGTATTAAAGAACGCACTGCACTGGGGACAAACATAATTAACACCCAAAGTATAATAATAATAATAATAATAATAATAATAATAATAATATTGTACCAGTTTCAGAAAGAAAAATCAACTTAAGCAACAGGATTCTGCCAAGACTTTCATTCACTGTCTTCCTATGGTATTGGTCCTGCAGAATGGACCAACACCACGTCCTTCTTATGATGCCTTTGCTTAATGCATTAAATTACAATGAGTCACATTATTAGTACGTGCCATGTGGAATTAGCACCAATGAGAGAGTCTGAGAATGCAAACAAATTACAAGCTGCAATCCTACATGACCTATATTGGAAAAGAAAACAGGACTAATAGATTGCAATATCTCCAATGATGAATGAAAAAAGCAAAGGCCCCTATAATGTCATTTGAAAATGTGTTTCACACATACAAGTCATTATTGATTGTTGTTATCCGGAGGGTGTCTCGACAGTTTAATTAGACTATGGTTGGCCTTCGTGTTGGTTTAATGAACATTGACGAAGCGTTTAGTATCTAGAAGATATAACAGATGTTAAAAGAGTCTTTAGTCTGATAATTAAACTATAAAGAAATGACTCAGTTTTGGCTATTAATGTTAAGTCCTTTTATTAATATATACACATTTACTAACATAACCAACACAATTTACATTTCCATTTGAACATTTTTACAGTGAAAAATCTAAATAGAGTGGATACATTACTATTTATGAATGAACTGGCTTTTATGAAATAAAAACCTGTTTGTAGCAACTAATGCCCTTGGGTCTTAAATTGGTAGAAAGTACAACAAACCTTTATAATGTACCAATACTTTGTATCCAATCTTGCCTGTCGCGTAAATAAATAACAAAAGAAACACAACTGCATTAGGGTAATGGTGCCTCTCTTTGAAAGGGAATCCACCCCTAGCAACTAACGTTCCTCTGCTTGACTGAATGAAAATACTTGCTAATCCTGCTGAAATGGCCAATCGTGCACGTGCAGTAAAAATAGCCCAGCAGAGAGCAATGTCAGACCCTTGTACGTGATCAAGGGCAATGCAGTGTGGCTCAATGACCTCCGAGAGCCTGGTGGTGACGCAACACTCACTGAGAGAGAGAAGGGTTAAGGCCAAAAACATCCATGCAAGGTCAGAGGCAAAACATTACATTTATCAGGTCAAAGATGTTTTTTTTTATTATTTCAAATGAACTAAGAAAGATTTTAAGAACTTTTAAGCATTTGTTTCTGCTTCACTTATTCTTGAGGGACTTAGAGGATGTGCTGGTAAAAAAATAAAAGTAAAAATCTGACATTTTCTATTGGAGTAAAACATGTTTTTTTCTTCTTCTAAATAATCAATTTCTTTAACTTATTTTATTTTATTTTTTTTAATTCTTGCTTTAAGACTGTCCCAAATGATAAAACTTGCATCACCAAAGGAAAACCATTGGACCAACTTTCAATACTAAATGTAACTTTAATAAACAAAATGATGTGTGCAAAGACATTTTAATCCCACTGCTTTGCTACAGACTTAATGTGGTTTAGTTGTGGATATGGAGTGCATGACATATTCGTGAGTCCCTAGGAAATTATGTGTCTAACTTGATATTTTCTCTCTTACAAAACAAATTAACTGACCACATCTGTAAATACTGTCAAGTTTCCCGAGATGTGTTATTCCCAAATACCAGAAACTATCATAAAGAAAATTTATTCTAAGCCTTCAGTGCTTATAATTTTGAAAGATGTAAATCAAACTTCCTCTCTTAAGTCAACAGCCTCTTGTATGTGTCAGCCACAAAGCAAAGGACTACCGCACGGTGATTTAAATTCAGAGAGTGCTACATAGTTTCAAAGACCTACTTAGCATTGTAATACAATAGCTGAAGCAACCGAGAGGTAAAGGCCGGAGACAGGAGTGTTTCTACAGCTAGGGGTGCTTAAGGAAAACACTAAACAACTACACACAATACATTGCACTCAAAGACTAAGTACAAATAAAACTTACGCTTTGTTAAATCCAAAATAAGCATGTAAATGGTGTGGTGCTGGACATAATAACTGTGTGTGATACACTCTTGGTTTCTTTAGGCAAAGCCCCTCCAGATGCTCTGCTGAATAATTTCTACTTGAAGGCAACGCAAGGACAGAGGGCCATTTTCAAATGAAGTGGATAGACACAGAAGAACAGTGAGCTACTAGCTACATATATCTTAAACCTTCAGTCCACTAACACGGGACACGTCTAATCTTACATTCACAGATATAGGTCAGTGATTATGCTCTGCTCAGCACAGGGCTTTGCATTATACATAGCAAAGTATTCTCTATGTGAACAACATATACATCTCTGATATCCCTCAGCAGTGATGGGATGTGGAGTGGATGAATATGTGCAGGTACATTGACAACTGGGCTTGCACAGTTTTGTTTTGTTGAGGAACAGACTCCTGCCTTAATTTATACTGACATGACACAAATAGAGTCTAAATGCACGTATTCTAGAGCTGGGCAATATATGGATATTATATTGATATTGTGATATGAGACTAGATATTGTCTTAAATTTTGTATATGGTAATATGGCATAAGTGTTGTCTTTCCTTGGTTTTAAAGGCTGAATTACAGTAAAGTTGTCATGTTATGAACTTACCAAACTGATCTAGATGTTCTATTATTTACTTTTACCCACTTAGTCATTATATCCACATTACTGATGATTATTTATCAAAGATCTCATTGTGTAAATATTTTGTGAAAGCACAAAAGAGTGAACACTACAATATTATTGCGGTATCAGTATCGAGGTATTTGGTCAAAAATATGGTGATATTTGATTTTGTCCCTATAGAGCAGCCCTAAAGTATTCCCTTCACTACACTGCATGGTTAGAAAGAGGATGGTGGTAAAATCACACTGTAACACAACCAAATGTTAACATATGATTTACGCACTCAGCCAAACATACAGCACTGTGTGCTAGGCTTTTGCTGTTTGTATAAAACCAGTGCTCCTCCCTACTGGTTCATCCAGATATAAAGGCATAACTGAGTGCAGTGGAAATCACTCAGCTCACAATCCCAGAACTTGGGTCATAACCTGACAAAAACAAAACCTACACACACACACACACTAGGAGTCACCAGCGTATCAAGTTTTCCTCATATTGGTCTTTTTGGCAAAAGCAGCAGGTAAACAACACTTCGCCAGGTTACTTTCGAGAGCAACCCCAAACATATTGGGTACAGTTATCTTGGCTTTGTTCAACAGCTATATTTATTCTGAAAAAACTAAGCAGGCAGCAGTGTTGCAGGCCATGTTTTGAAGGTCTTGTCTGGGAATCGACCACACATAACTCAGATAAAGAGGACTCCGGATTTTATTTCAAGACCTTTTCAACTGCCTTTTGGTTATTTTATCCAGGCATTTGTCATGACACACCTAAGGGAAGAAAGAGGTGAAGGAAGAAGAGTCCTAATTTGTTTTCTGTGAGTGTTTTTGCTATGGGAATGTGGTTTAGATGAATTTGAGGAGTGCCTATGGTTAGCATTTTCCACATTTTGCCGCGTCATTCAGTGTGGGACTAGTTTGGTACTGGTCTTGTCTTGGTCTCGACCCACTCTGGTCTTGGTGATGACTTGGTCTCGGTTTAGGTGGTGTTGACTACAACAGTGGCGGGCAGTCTGATCATGGCCGTGACTATGGCCAATACCAGAGGGGTTTAATAAGCTCCAACAGCACTTATATGAGTGGATTGGATCAGTGCAATACAATTGATCATGCTAATTAAACTGATGTAGGGACAGGGAAATCATGGGAACTCCACACAGAAAGGTCTCAGCTGACCTCCAACATATGCAGGAACTAGTTGCTATGAGGCAACAGTGCTAACTAAATGCTCACCCAAATAACAGGTTTTCAAATCTTGCTTTAAAAAAGGGATATACAGTAGCCCTAAAGGAAACAGAATAAAAACGGATCTATGTTATCAACCATTAAACCACTTCTCATTTCTCAACAGGTCCTCCTCCACACAATGTTGCACCAGTAGAATTGGTTTTGGTGTTTTAAAACCAACTTTGTTCAGCAACAGTTCTATTCAATCTCCATTTAATAGTGACAAAGGCAGAGACAGCTGTCAGCTGCTGTAGAGCCTGTATTTTGCCAAGCTCTATTCAGATTGGCCTTTCTTCTATCCAAAGGGGCCTGCTGGTTTAGCTTGTCCACCAATCCTCTGGCAGAGCAACACAAGGAAATCTTCTGAACAACTAAGATTTGTTCCCCATTCTGAGGATGTTTTTCAGGCTGGGCGGGCACTGCAATGAGGCCTTCTGGGTATTTGAAGTCCATTGTCAAGAGAGCTTTAAAAGGATCTCCTTCCCAACATGGTCTGTGTGTGATTAATAATAGAATGCATACTTTGCTGTCAAATGACAAAGCTGATTATTTGATGCACTTCTTGAAAGCTTGTTAACCATCATCATCATGGGGTTTTGCTGAAGTTAACAACTACATTTTAAATGTACATAAGACAAGATTTAAGAGTTTATCTAGAGAAGCATCCCTTTCCTACCAACTGAAAATACTAATGTCAGGTACGGACACCTCTGCACAGACAGGACATCTTCCTAGAGAAGGTTTGGCATCTATCCTTTAACATATAGAACATATTTAAATCAGGTTGGCCAACATGAGTATTAGCTGCAAAACAAGTCAAGCACTCTACTGTAGAACAGTGTTGTGTAGTTAATCATTTTTGCCAAATATGAATGTCAATGCATGTTGTGTAAGGATTGAAATCTACCTTGAAACTCCAAACTCTGGTTCTTCCTACAACATGACCAGGTCAATCTAGGTCTGTGTGAACACAAAACAATAGCAAACACTAGACTGTAAATGTGATGACACGACTCTCACAGCTAAACAGACACCTCATCTGGCTGTGAAATGTTTATTTCTTGGGTTTGGCTTTAGGTTCTACCTTTGGGAGACAAGTTCATGTCTTGGGAATTTTTTTTTAGGTTGGATTTTGCTTTTCCAAGCTGCCCTTGTGCAACCTCTACTTTATGAAAATCCCTTATACACTTTCAAGCAAAAACACTTACAATTCAGCCAGCTTTTATTGAATTACTTTTCCTGCGGGCCTCTGTGAGCTATTCATGCATGCAGAATTGTTAGAAAAGCACATTGCCCATTGATTGCACTACCAAACCCGGACTGAGAGGCAGACACATTGACATATCCAAACCACTGCAATTCCCAAACTGCAGACAGCATAGGGCCTGAGGACACACCATACTGTTTTTGATCTCACCTATTAAACACAAACAAGGCTATTGCGAGTTACACAAGTGTCCAAAAAGTGATGGTAAAGCAATTGGCACTATAGAGTAGGGGTGGGAATCACCAGACGCTACCGATACGATATCATCACGATACTTATGCCACAATACAATATTATTGTGATTTTAAACAAATTGCAATATTCTGCCATATATTGCAATTTATTATCATTTTTCCAACTTCTTATGTTTCCCAACTTCAAATGATGTTCCCAAAAGGACACTTTGTCAACATCAGTTTTATCTAAAAAAAAACATTAAAAAAAACAAACATTTCTCTGTTTGTTTATATAATTTCAGTTTTATTGCAGAAAAATAGGATTGTCAAGCAGACAAACTGACCACACATATATAATAAAAGATCCATACTTGGTGTCTGTGTATCGATACAGGATTGCCCCGGAAAATATCATGATACTATGCTGTATCAATTTTTCCCCCCACCCCTAGTATAGTGTTTTAGATGTTAGAAGTTGCTCATTTTTCATGGTATGAATGACTAAACTTGTTGAAATTCAACACTTGCTTGTAATACATATGGATGGATTTCTTTTTATGTTACAGTAGTGTTTGGTAATACCCACTTACATACAATAGACAATGTCTAATTCAATATTTTTCAATAGTTTCAAATCTCAAAATTTACATAATATTGTTATTGTACTGATATTTGGCCAAGCTCTGAACAAATGTAGGCAAAGAGCATGGCAAAGAGGCCTAGCTGAAGCTGCTGTATGCTATTCCTGGTAAGAAAATGGGCCATAGTGGCCTACATCGCAATGGTTTAATGGACTGAACTTGATTAACCTAAAAAGCCAAACTGCTCCAAAATGCTGGTATAACAGAGAGCCAACCAGTCTCACCGGATTGTTTTTAAATCAACTCTTTGCTGATGAGCGGCTCAAAATCCAGCCCATAGTCACTGAGTTAATTAATTGAATAATCATGCATGTCATAATAATGCAAGAACTGAGGAGGATCAACTGGGCCAATTTTAATGAGCCAAAAAGGCTGGCCTCTTTCCTACTGAAATGTAGCAGGAGGACATAATACTCAAAATATTTACCCCAGAGTGTAAGGCTGGAGGAAGGTAAACAGAAATGATTTGTTAGGGACGGTCATTTATTACTTTGTAGAGGCTCCATCGACTAACTAGCAGAGCATAAGTATAGCTACTATGCCATCCACTATTGTAAAATCTCGGTAATATATTTCATGTTTTGCCCTGTAAATGAACTTAAAACCCCCAAGATGACTGTGCCGACTGCAGAGCTTGGTGATGCTTTTATGTCTAAAGAATTAAAGAAACTTTTCTAGGTTAATCTCACTGTGCCAGTATTGGCTGTAACTTACAAAAAGGTTGGAAGTGAATCACAAAGTGCCTTTGCAGTAGTTTAGCCTCTGAATCTTTCATGAACAGTATATGCGTGGACTGTAGCTGTTAAACTGGCCAGAACCACACAGTGCGGTTAGAACAGAGCAACTATTTCACCACAGAGGTGAAATAAATCTTTCCAATTAGATTGTCATTATTCGAATAAATGAGAATGCAGCAGACATTGGACAATTTCCCACATTCATAAGAAAGTGTAAAGGCCCTCTAGTAAATCTGACTTATTTATGATATGTTATGAAACAATGATCAGCTCAATCAGGAAAGCTGCACCTGGCTCACCAGTCTCTCAGACCACATCCATTCATTGTTGATGAGCATTGATTTCAAGTTTGTATCTGCTGAGGAAAAAAAAAAGACTAGTATAAATGTCCATTAAAAGAATAACTTCTCTCTTGGCTAAGCACCACTGCTGTGAACAAAAACGGCGCCGCAGGTCTTAAAGTGTTAAGATATTTTAGGGCAGTGTTCAACAGTGCTGCTTAGCAGGGATTCATTCTGACAGTCTGTTAAAATACAGCTCAAACAGACTCACCAGTGTGTAAAGCATCGTATAGTGAACATCAGTTTTCTGTTTTTAATCAAATCCAGAATCCAGCAATCACACCTTCCACTGATCATGGCAGATTGTTGAAAATAAGCC
This sequence comes from Etheostoma spectabile, assembly GCF_008692095.1. NCBI lineage: Eukaryota > Metazoa > Chordata > Actinopteri > Perciformes > Percidae > Etheostoma > Etheostoma spectabile. The sequence continues at coordinate 1,772,613 of NC_045752.1, forward strand.
AAATGTGTCACTCAGCTTTTTATCTGGCTGGCCTCAGACCCTTCACTAAGTGTATTATGGACTGAATGGATTTGGTTGACTCGCAGCCAAAGCAGAAAAACTATCCTCTGCAATTACATTAACTTACAGTCTCTGCAATCCACACAGACAATTGTCAGAACACAGAAAATCCCCACAAATGGCATGCTGTCAGTAAATGTATCATATGCCATTAAGGCAGATGGCATCCATTGTCCTACTGACCCTTGCTCAGCACAGTTAATTGTTCATGTGTTATCATGTAAAGTATAAGGCTTATGTTTTGCCATGGCTACTGTTACCATCTGTCTGACACACACACAGCTACAAAAGTAAATTACACTTCAAAACAACCGTTGGAATCCTGTGAATTTCATAAAATGTTAATTTGACTTTATTTTAATAAAGATGTGTGTACATTAAACACGGTGGAAGCTTTCAGATCATCTTATTAATTGCTATCATTCCTAATGTGCTGTGAAGGACTGTAAATCTTGTTCCACAAGCACCCACTCACTCTGCAAACTTCTTTACATGGAAAGGTTAGTAATTCGATGAACTTGGGCCCCTAGCACGGAAATGTTTGGGTTAGTTAAGAGAAAGTGAAGTTTGACAACACCACACTGAATCTTATCTTGCCGGGGAAACCAAAGCAAATGGAGAATGATGCTTTGAATCATTGGACGTCAGCGCCTTCAAACTAATTCATCACACTCTTCATCACACACACATAACAGAGTAAGCGTAGATGATGCCATGAGACAGTACTTGAAGAGCCAGCATTTAGGATCAAGATAGTTTAAAAAAAAAAGCTTATATATATATATAAAATAAAGACATTAAAGGAAGTAAAAATTGCCTACCTTATGGGTGTAAGGTGCTTCTCCCAGGTTGATTCCATCTTTTGCAAGTTTATCCCTTAACAATACCTTGAGCTTGAGTTTGGGATAAGTCACAAAGTCATTACAATCTGTGAATCTCAGGTTATGGTTTCCAGGACAGGATGCCTCATGTCTTCCTGGGGTGCAGAAGTCATCTTCTCTGTTTGAGTGGTTGCGAGCAGAAGGAACCAGAGGCTCTAAGGTGAAGTAGTAGCCAGGTGATTTCCTTTCATCTTCATCCTTTAGCTTGTGCACTGCTGTGAGCAGCCTGTGTCTGTGGTACTTAATGTGGACGCCGATGGCGTCGAGGTCTGGCTCCCCAATCTGTTTACACACTTCCAAATCATCATACCCATTGTCAATGAATGACTCCACGTACTGGGCCAGATGGAGCTTGGACAGCCACTCGTGGACGAGGTTTGGCCCTTGGGTCATCTTCAAACAGGAGCTACAGGGGTTTTTGGGAAGAGGCAATCCACAACTCCCTGTCAATGTAACATCCAAAAGTTAAATTCTCCAAAATTAAACACATCTATTAGTTGTGGCCGGAGCAATAGAAAACGCTGTGAATACATATCAGGAGACAGCGGGGTGGATGTTTGTTCGAAACACCTTTAACCGTCAGAACTCGAAGCCCGACGAAGTTCTCTTGAGCAACAACTGGGAAGACAGATTCAAGCTCTCTGCTGACCCTGAGTTTTGACATCTCTTGGATGCATGTGAATTAGCATATTATGAGAAAACCCCTCGGCATGTAGCAGTTGGGACTGTTTTTAAGCCAAAGAGTCCAAAAGACGAAGCGCGTGACGCGAGCACTTAACTTAGCAATTAACGTTTCTTGCTAACTTACTTTCTGGCGTCGAATGACGGAACCGTAAAGTTACCTAGGGAGAAAACAATTTAACCGAATTGACCACATTTTTGTGAAGTTATCCTAGACAGAGATGGGAAAGGAGCCAGTGGGCGTCTTCTCACGCTGCATTCATCCTCTTTGTCCCAGTCATCGCAACGGTTACAGGGGAAGACGCTCAGGTCCGTCAAACACTCACCCGGAGCAAAAAATTAAAAAAAGTTCGACGCTAAAGCCAGAGTTCTAACTACTATTAACCCGGTCGTAGAAAAGAAAACATGCAAAAAATGTATGCCTCTTCAGAATGCACTTGTTGTGGCTTGCTTTGTGCTCCTAGCTTGCAACTTTGCTGTCCCTCCGCTCCACGCTCCGGTTTGGTGAACGTGAGGAAGATGCTCAGCCTCGGCTTCTGTCTCTGAAGGGTTTCACTCCGCTGGACGACGGGAGTTCAGCGAGCAGTGGCGCCACCTGCCGGGGCGTCTGGGAAATGTAGGACATAAATTAAAACGAAATGAATGTAAAATATATCAAATAAAATAAACAACTAAATCACGAAATGAAATGTAAACTATATAAAATAAAATAAACAACTAAATCACTGATAGCAACACATAAAAATGTAAAAAAAGTAAACAAAAACAAGAAAATACCTGTATTATTTTAACAGTACCACATTTTATTTTAACAGTCCTGCACGGGCACCCAGATAGCTCAGTGGGTTGAGCGGGTGCCCATGTACAGAGGCTTGCTCCTCGACGCAGCGGGCCCGGGTTCGAATCCAGCCTGTGGCCCCTTTGCTGCATGTCACCCCCCTCTCTCTTTTCCCCCTTTCACTCTGTCTGGCTATCTATCTAATAAAGGGAAAAAACCCAGAAAAATAACTTTAAAAAAAAAAAAAAAAACAGTCCTGCACAACATAACTACATACATGACATACAGTAATACTAGAAAAAGAGGCCAAATATTGGCACTAAAATAATAATGGACCTATGCCAATATTGCTTTTAAAAGTTTATGGTATACCAGTGTATAGGTCCATTCCAAAGCAAAACAAGAAAAAAGAAAACACTAAAAAAACACCATGGTATTACAGGTTACAATATAGGATGAATATGAAGATATATCTCCCACAACTTAAACATTGGCTGCAAAAAATGTCTATGTAAAAAGTGACAAAGATTAATTTGTGTCACTTTGTTTTCATGCAAGGTCTCTTCACTCTAAATGGCAACCACATCATTCTTATTGTGCATTAAATTATTTGTGGAATAAATCAGGGACACACCAGGCTGTTTCTCAGGGTGATGAAGGCAGTGCTGGACCCTGCTTGAGGGTTCTTGAGCAAGACATTTAAATCTATCGCTTACACCTCTGACCTGAGATGGGACATCAGTTAAAAAATCAACAGTAAAGCATTCATTTCTAAATGAAGTCAGTGAGCTAAACAGTACAACATGAAACAGAAAACACAAGACAAAACATGTTATGATTGGTTTTACATTTATTTTTCCATTGCACAATAATATCTATATATAATGTATCTACAGTCTAAATTGTTTAATTAAGTCAGACATCCATGTGAAATTTGTTTTAATAAAACTGTACAAAAATGCCTACTATGAGAAAATACTGCAACTCCACAGATATTCATCCCAGAAGACGGACAGATGGATGGAAGTATGGCGACTGAGAAACCCTCGAGTTCTCCTGCACGGTGCTGTGAGCCTAGCTTCGATGTCAACGCATGTCTACAGCGCAGGAAAAGCAAGAGATTTCATGAAGCAAACAATAACAGAATCATATGTACCAATAACATAAATATAATCTCTCACAGTTATACAATTGGCATGAATAAATGAAAATGGGACACCTTCAGATGTGTGATGAGAACATCAGTTTTGTTCAACATGGTGGTGAATAAAAATGCCAAAACAGACAATCTCTAAGAGGGATAATACATGGTTGTTTCAAGTTTGTAAACACCTAATATCATGCATCCTTCAATGTGCAATAAGAGACCATTTAGACCATATATGTTGCAAACTGAAGCACTTTGAAATTGAGGCCACAATTTGCAGAAAGACTCAGTGGCCCACCAAGAGGAGATGACCCTCCTGCGGTAGCAAAGCTTGAATCTGAAATGAGCATGTAGAATATATAACCAAAAAAACGGTTTATTGTCATGTCTGGATGATGTATGCACAACCATTGTTTGGACATCAACGTGAGTTATTTGAAAAATTACATTAAAGGTATTCATTTTTAATAGATCATTGAAATTAAATGTATATACTGTATATATTTGTTTTCAAATATATAAATATATCATAGTATCATTAACCTGACATTGAAAACAAATCTGAGAGTGAAGCAATTAGCATCCTTGGCAAATGACACAGTTATAATTATAAGCATAGGTACTGTCATGTTTTGGTCCTTTCAAAAACAAGCAAATGGGACACGAAAACACAAACACATTAAAACATACAAACAAAATTATTAAGTACAAAAAATAGTGCAAAAATCACATAACTGCTGTTTCAGATGGGTTTCAAATCAGCCAGCTTAAAGAGAAGTGTTTTACTCCAAAATGCTGTGTATCTATCTTGGAACTGCACCATTTTCCATCAGTGGTACGTGATCTTATTTTGGAATTAAACTCTTCAAATTCACTTTGCCTGTTATCTGAACACATGTACAGCAGTTTGAGTAATGAGGGTGGCATTCCTATAAGAAGAAAATAGAGCCGATCCACTCCCCCCCCCCCCCCCCCTCCACCCTCCACACAGCAGACTTCTTGACTTAAGAGTGCTTGGTGCATGGTATCCAGACTGTCTCTTACTATTTAGGAAAAATCAAGACAACTCTGTGAAATTAAGCAACTCTTTGGTGTCGGAAAAGAACATGGCTGCAAGCGTACAGTATGTCACGTTGCCTGAACCTGCACTGTCAGATTTGTGTCCAGCTGTCCCGTTATTTACAACATTTGGCAGCAATCTGGAATGACAAAGTCTCGTCTCTCCTTTCAAAATAAAAGACCAACGGAAAATGCTCCTACATTGACAGAAATAGCAGCATATCCTTGCCTGTCATGAAAAAAATCTAATTACAATAGAATTCTAATAAACCACATTGAAAAACACTGTCAAGCAAAAACCTCAAAAGACCTATTGTAATACACTGTATCTATGTAGTATTATAAATATTGGCGTCCACACATATTCCTGCGCACGCGCCGCGCGCGCACAGCGCGCGCCGCACACACACACACACACACACACACCACACACACCACACACACACACACACCCACACACACACACACACACACCACCACACACACACACACACACACACACCACACACACCACACACACACACACACACACACACACACACCACACACACACACACACACACACACACACACCACACACACCACACACACACACCACACACACACACACACGTTGGTTCAGAGATGGCTAATGGCACTGCGTGACACACTCTGTGGTGCTTGGTCATTTCTACTGGCAGCTACGAACACACAGACAGCATCACCATTTCTTGTGCTGTAAGAGACACAAGCTTTTTTTTTTTTTTTTCCTTACACATTGAAAGACGAGACACAACTCCGCTATGACAGACAGAATGCCCAAAAACAGATTTGAATAATCATGTATAGATAGACACTTTATAACAAACAAAAAAAGTAATTGTAACCAAAATATACATTTATGCCAATAGCATTAAGGACATTCTTTGTCTTGCCCTACAACACATCATCCTTCTCATCCGGGACTTAGCTACCGCCCCCTGAAAGCCAGAAGAATATAAGACTTCAGGGGTTTTCCAGTGTATCAACTCTTCTCTTTACTGATAGATAAATGTAAACTCTTCATTAGGGGTAAACATTTTCATCACTTTTTTTGCGCATTTAATTGACCAAAAGAAAAAATTAAAAATCTGATGCACAACATAGACACTTCTTTTATTTCCTAGCTATTATATATCTATCTATAGGGTTCCAATAAATTGTCTAATTTAAAATAAAGCCAAAGTGACTCTCAGAAAACACGCCATTTGTCTTTCTCACTTAAAACAGCTTGGTTGGTAAATCCTGTGTAAAAGAAATTGTCGGTGATGAACTAGTGTACTACCAGCCCTTATTCGGTGAGAGGCAATAGATTCATCATCTCCCTGTCTAGTTTTAATGGTTCTCAGTGCTTGAAAGGCCCTTTCTTGGATTGACAAAAACAAATTAGCAAAAAGGACAGAAGTTGAACACTTAAAAAAATAATTTAAACCAGAAAAACAAACAGCAACACAAGTCCTTCATTGATTCAATCATTCAATCAGAAACTTAGATCTTCATTGACTTAATTAGATACGAAGGACAAGGGATCATCAGACTTTTCTCCTCATTTAAGTCCACTGTGTTTGGCAAACACCATAAAGGGTAGAGAAAGGATAAAAGAACAATTGCAATCAGGCCACCACAAGTACATGTTTTGCAGAATTGTCTTTCCTCTTTAGAACAAAACAGCAGTGTGTGTAGATATACAGTATATATATTTATATGTGAGATATATATGAGTGTGTGACTGATGGATATGAAAGGTCACCTCTCTCCTGTTCTGCAGACTGATGTTAATTCAGGTTAAATGGAAAGAGGGATTCCTAAGAGCTTCTCTTCTTCCATTTCTTTCCATTCTCATTACATTGGGTCGGCCAGTGTCTACTCCGCGGCAGTCCTCTGGTGACTGAGGTAATGCAGAGTGTATGATATTGTGCTGGGAATAAAAGCATGAGTCTGTTGAGCAGAACTCCCCCCCATCCCACGGAGAGAAATAAAGAAGAGAAGAAGCAGGACCTGCAGCTCCTTAGAGATACTGGTGAGCGTGATTACAGAGTCTGATGCTCCACACGCTGCCATCAGAGCTGGTACCACTTCTTATCTTTGTACTTCAGCATCATCTGAATAGGGAAAAGAGCAAAACATGACACAGGATAAACAAACGTGATTACATGTTAACATGAAAACAACGTTTTAAGAGCCCAAAGTGCATACATCATGAGCATGTTTGGAAAAGGAATCCGCGCTGGACATCATGGCTGCCGTTCTGTCCTCCAGCTCGCCCAGTTTCTGCCCTCTCTCGTCCAGAGCTATCCGGGCGCGGGCCAGATCTCCCACAACCCCAGACGCTGCACCCTTCATGCCCTCCATGCCTCCTGGGCCAGGGATGTGCTGGGCCAGGCTACGGGAGGCCTTACCAGCACCTGTTTCACCAACTACCAAAGACAAACAGAGAAATCCATAAAAGTGTTAACAAATTCTCACATTCATCTTCCCATGTTTAAAGGCAAATCACATAGCACATTGGTGGTTTGGGAAATTGTTCTTTAGTCTGGCCTTTAGTCAAGTCCCGGGAAGGAACTTGTTTTGGTGGAACATTTGCACCCCGCAAAAGAATACGCCATATACAATATTAAATGAAGTCAACTGTTCACATAATACAGTAATATGAGCTATTTAAAATAGCTGGATACATGGTTAAACGTAATTTGCTCTTACCAGTGTATCGCCACGTCCATGACAATCCCCGCCAATGAGTCCCAAAACGTTCCAGTTAGATCGCAAATAACGTAAACATATTCTTTGTAAAGAATCAAAGAGCCCTGCCTTATTGCACGATCCAAATTTCCTCCCAAACTTGCCATTTTCAACGTAAAGCTTGAAAGCTCAAAGGTTGTTGTTGTTGTTTCCCATGTCGAGGGATTTTGAGAATGGCAACACACAGAGAGCGGGAGGTGGGGGACAAAGCCCCCGAATATCAGGCTGTGATGTAATGTAAAATGTCCTTATGTTGATCCTAACAAATTGTCCTGCACCTGAAAAGTCTCCCACACCATTCCCAAAACACCTCTAACTGGTGGCTTTGTTCAGCCAGTGGCAGTAAAAATAATCAGAAGAATTATACAGAATATGTATGATGTAACAAAATCATGAATTGATACTAGGCCACTGTGTACTTACAGAGGTCCTCCCTGTCCAGGGACTGAGCGCCACCCCCAAACAGGCCTTTGAAGAAACCTTTGTTAGGAGCCTCTGGTGTCTCCACAGGGGTAAACAACTCACTGAGCATCTCCTGAGGAAGACATAAACATCGGAACATGTCTATTTCAATCTATATTCCCCAGAGAAATATAAACAGACCAATAAAAGAACACAAATGTTGTTTTTCAAACTACCATTGTACTGTAATACTAGTCACCTCAGTGGCTTAATAAGTACACTGCAAAGCAATACGCCTTCTTGTATGTCCCTGTTTCCTTTGTCACTCATTTGATGTTCAATCTGAATAGACAAATATCCCAGAATTGTCCACAGAGGACACTCTATATTATATCTATAATTAACTGTATTGAAATATTATATATACTGTAAGTTTGAACAAGCTTTGCTCTACACTTTTATTGGATCTAATAATGATAGATAGGTTCACATTTTTAAAGAATATATTTATATATAACTCATTTATTAATTAAGAGTATCTAACCTGCCGGTTGTCGCAGGTCTCCTGGCTATAGGTGATCCTCTGGATCTCCGTGGGGGAGGTGAGGTACAGGGCCTGACCCAGGTTGGAGAAGCAGAACGTTCTGGCTATCCGCATGTCTGTCAGCGGCAGGTAGTTCACATCCAGCAGAGGCCGTAGACTGGGTAAACTGGCAAACAAACTTCATTTAGTCATTTACAGTGTTTGCACAATAAAGTCAAGGCAACAGAAAGACAATAAAACAAAAAGAAAGAGTGTGCAAGTGAGATGAAGAAAACCCCTAAGGGCTTCTAGAAGGAATCTCCCTGAGGAAAAGAGAAAAAAAACAGTCCTGAAATCTCCAAATTTAACACAAGCCTTGAACTAAAAAACAAGCGTAAGGTTAGCTACATGAAACAACAAATGCATAAAACCCATTACAAGAATATAGATAAAATGAGGATGTGTGGATGTATATGTGTATGTGTGAGTGGTTATTAAAAAGAGGAAGGCCAGACAAAATCAGATATGAACAGTTTAGATTAGTGCAGTTTGGTTCATCAGGCAGGTCCTAAGTCTCTTTTTCTTTTTTTAATAGTTCCATAGCTGTATCTACTGAACAGACATTATTTCAGCCCACATTGTAACATGAAGAATTTTGCTACACAAATGTAGTTATTGTGACTTCATCAGATATTTTCAACATAGATTCAAATACCACCAGAAGCCATACCTTAGGGTCATGATATGGCCGTTAGCACAGAAACAGGCGATGCAGTAAGCTCCGGCCATCTGCACAACATCAGCCCTCAGCACGAAGGAGGACTCTGTGATGTTGTGTTTGTAGATGCGGGTCTGGGAGGGCATGGCCACCACCTTGGCCTGTTTCTCCGAACACAGCACAGCGAACTGGGAATCTTGACCCTCTTGTGCCGAGGGAGGGGAGGCTGGCCTGCGCCTCCGGCTTTTCTCCTTCTCCTCGTCTGAGGCATTTGGGTCGTACCACGGCTCGTAGGAAGGGGGCAGCAAAGTTCCAGTGGCGTCCAACAGGGCCATAGTCAAAATGCCTCCTTTGAGTGTGACCAAGGTGCCTGTAAAAAAAAAAGTATTACAGAGGTATTGCTTTTTAGATTAGAGACAACCTTCAAATTGAAACAGAATATACAGCTAATTGCTACAATCCTTAAATTTATGTTCAACCAAGAGGAGAGCAGAGTGTGAGAAGTTGGATATTTTCATCTGGACAATAAGTAAGGTTTGTTTATATAGCGTAGCACCTTTTACAGATACAGAATTTGTTTAACAAAAAAAATAACTACACAATACAAGCAATAAAAAATAATAAAATAAATCAATAAAAGGAAAATAAAATCGCAGCAGACGGATAAGGAGAGAGACAAATAAAGTTAGTGTTTTAGATAGGCTAACCAAAAGCCAAAATAACTGATGGGCTTTACATGCACTAGCCACTGAACCTTCAAAGTTCTGTTATGTCCTATGCCCTCCTGAATCATTCATTTGCTTTTTTCCAATATAATAATATAATAATATATATAGAACTGGCATGACCTTTTACTGTTTGTGTTTGGAATACAAAAATACTGGTTTGTTCATTCTAAAACGTAACATTTCAATATTATTAAGTATCTGTTACATACAAGCCATTGCCAAATGAGTTGCTACAAAGCTAATTAAGACTATCCGCTCCACACAACTCCGTCTGCATTTCTCAATATAACCATGTTCAGAAGATTGTGTCGTCTGGTGACTTTTGAGGCAGAAACTCAAGTGAAGATAATGACCTCTTCTGAAGAGTCCATCAGGATTTTTTTTTTTAATCCTCCGTGTCCTCCTTGGCTACTAGTAACCGCGTGGCGGAGAGGTGGGGGACGGGCCAACAGTTTTGTTGTCATTAATCAAAATTCCTCAAAGAGACAGCAGAAACTACGTACTATAGCTTTAAACCCTGTTAATGCCTGACCGTAATATTCAAACATGTAATGCTGCTATGTTGCAAATATCAGGGTTGTACACCTTTTCCTAATCCAGAAGACTGACAGTGCACAGGCACCTGCCTGAAAAACTAGCCTATATTAATTAAAAAAATGTATTTCATTGCCAAGACGTATACATGTATCTGATAGAGCAGTGTAAATATTATATGAGGCCATCCTCAACCTTACAGTGGGCTACTACCTACGTAGCTAGTAATGTTGACTCAGCGTTTTGTTGTTAAACTGTGTGTAAAAAGAGCGGTGCCGTTAAATCACCGGTTTCAGGTACGTACGGTCCCGTCTGGATGGTTTCAATATATTTTAGGAATCATCAGAAATCATCACATTCATACTGTATATTCAAACATAAACAAACTGGTATACACTAGCAACAATAGAATCAAAGATAGAATGGAATAGAATCATTAACCATTTGGATTGAAAACATAAGAATACGTGTTGTTGTTGTCATAACAACATATTAAATACTAGGACACAACTTTAGTTCTGACACAAATTCACTCAGACAGCAGTTTGTATCAGAGAGTCATTTGACTGTGACAATCCAAAGGTGTACATTGCAACAGGAGAAAAAAAACACTTGAAAACATGGAATTCAACTCCAGAGAGATTCAACCGCAAATCAATTTCTATCTCAGTTCACTTGAAGAACAAGTACGGTGTGAGCTGAAGCACAGCGAGGAGACGCTCACCCAATGTGAATCTGAGGGGAGAGTTCACCTGATCATCCGAGAGGACTTGCTGGCCAATCTCATCGATCAGCTCCAACAACAGAGAGAGGGCTGCAGTTGGAGCCATGAGAACAAGCTGATGCAGAGGGAGATGTGTGACTTGAAAGTTCAGCTGGCTGAACGTGTCCCCTCCCCACCCAGGGAAAACAGAGCATCTGAAATCCCAGCTAGGAAAAATCAGCAACAGGCTGCGAAAAGCCCGAAAGGATCTGGACCTGCAGTACTTCCTTACTGAAGAACCTGAAGGTCGAATTGGAGCAGATGAAGGGAGAGAAGGTGGCCCTGAAAAATAATGTGGAGACTCAGAAGATCGAGCTTTGTAAAGAGAGACAGATGCTTGCAGAAGCAAAGACCACCAACGTGAGGTTGGAAAGCTTTCTGGAGAGGGCTCAAGCTCAGGAGCTGAAGGACAAACTGAGCAAGATGGAGGAAGCTCTCCTAAAACAGGACAAGGAGGCATAGGAGATACTGGAAAGATCCCAGACTTCCCATTGAGCCCAGCTGGAGATGCAGGACCAAAACAACAAGAACCTCATGGCTGCTCTTCAAAAAAAGTGGGAACATCAGCTGGAGAGTGAGCGTGTCCTGTGGCAGCAGGAGAAAACCTCCCTGCTGGAGGAGAGCGACAAATCAAAAGCCTCCCATGTGGATCAGAATGATGAGCAAAGCTTTGTGAGTGACTGCCTCCTGTCTGCTCTGAAGAAGACTGAGCACCAGCTGGAGAGTACTCTCAACCAGTGGAAGGAGGACAAGGCATCCCTCCTTCAGGCCACAGACAGCCTGCAGCTGACTCAGCAGGAAAAAGAGCAGGAGTGGGAGAGGACTGAGAGCACCTTGAAGTCCCAGCTGATAGATCTTTAGAGCCAGATAATGCAAAAGCCAAAGAAGAAGAAGTGGTACAAAAAGCTTCTGCCTGGCTGAGGAAGAGAAAATGCATTTGTACTTGTATAGTATCTGTCTGTCTGGCTTTCTGTGTGGGTCTGTCTGTCTGTGTGTGGGCCTGTATGTCTGTGTGTGGGCCTGTGTGTCTGTATGTGTGTGTTGTGTGGGTGAGTCTGTCCGTGAGTGTATGTGTGGCTGGCTCTGTCTATCTCTGTACGTGTGTGTGCGTGTGTCTGTCTGCGTGTGGCTGGCTCTGTCTGTGTGTGCGTGTGTCTGTCTGCGTGTGGCTGGCTCTGTCTGTCTGTCTGTGTGTGTGTGTGTGTCTCTGTCTGTCGTCTGTCTGTCTGTCTGTCTGTCTGTCTGTCTGTCTGTCTGTGTGAAGGTCTGTCTGTGTGTGGGTCTGTCTATCTGTGTGTGGGTCGGTCTGTCTGTCGGTCTGTCTGTAGGTGTGTGTGTGTGTGTGTATAGGTATGTGTGCGTGCATGCATGTGGGTCTGTGTGTATGGGTGAGTGAGTGAGTGAGTGAGTGAGTGTGTGTGTGTGTTTATTTGCAGGGCGTGTGATGCGTCAGTGCAGTAGTGTTGGAGTAGTAGTGCTTGTAGTTAGTGCATGCTACATGCTACATGCTACATGCATGCTGCTTCTGCTCGCCACTCTCTGCTTTCAGCTAATGCCACCGGACAGCCCTTTGTTTTCAGGGGTGGAAAGAGGAGCTGAGTGAGTGTGTAAGCCTCCTCCGCCGGTACATGGCCTCTCCTCTGCCAAGATCTCTTACACGCCTCCCCGTGTCACACATGGTGACTGGTCCCTTGTGGTTCCAGGCTAAGTTGTACAGGATCTCGGAGCAGCAGTGGGCCCCAGAGACGCGGCATGAAGGCCCATGGGTGAGTAAAAACTCCCTGATGCCCATCAACCACTGTCCCAGTTATGGGTAAACAGTGAAGACCAGCAGCAGTGAACAGCAGTGCAGGCGGAAGATAGTGATGTGAGAACCACCAAAATGTCTGGGAAGGAGGAAGAAGGCAACCCCACAGCTGCGTGGGTTAACTCGGGAGGGTACAGTGGCTAGGGGAGCAAACCCTGTGGCAATGTGAGAAAACAGAAACAGTCCTCACAACTATATAATAACTACTGCATACACACAAACATCATGATGATGACAAAAATGATGTCATGTTTGTTGGTGTGCCGGCCCTGGGCCTGTCCTACATGTGTACTGTGGTTTGTCTTGTTAACTTGCAGCTGTAGCGGAGGTGATAACGAGATGACTGATCACCTGGCCGGTCCTCCCAGACTATATTTAACCCCGCCTTCCCCGAGACCGGGTGGCTGCATTCTCCCGTCTGCGCACCACAATGTTTTCTCTCTGTTTGAGTTTTCCTACTACTGACAACATGCACCTCACATTCTCCATTACATCCACACACCTTCATTCATAACTGAAACTGACAATCACACCTCATCATGCTCTCGTTTGCATCATCATTTAATAAATGTCCCTTTATTAATGTTATGTTGCTATGCATCTTCCTCTTTTGTTGTGGCCTGGTTGTAACAAGTTGGGGGCTTGTTTGCCGTGAGTTTAAAACCAGGACCTGGTTTGTGGTTTCCTTTCATTAATCCTAGTTAGTTGCTGTTGAGGCAATTTGGTTTAGTTGAGCAAGTCTATTGTTGCTTCATCGTTAAGTTGCACTACAGTCATGTGTAATATAGTTTGATGTATAAATCGGGGGGCAAACGTTCATTTGTATCCAAAACCCCCAAAATATAAATTGTCTCAAATTATTTTCTATGTTAATTATAATATACAGTGCCTTGCGAAAGTATTCGGCGCCCTTGAACTTTTCAACCTTTTGACACATTTCAGGCTTCAAACATGAAGATATAACATTTTTATTTTTTGAGAAGAATCACCAACAAGTGGGACACAATTGTGAAGTGGAACGAAATCTATTGGATATTTTAAACTTTTTTTAGCAAATAAAAAACTGAAAAGTGGTGCGTGCAAAAATGATTGGGCCCCCTTGCGTTAATACTTTGTAGAGCCACCTTTTGCTGTGATTCCAGCTGCAAGTTGCTTGGGGTATGTCTCTATCAGTTCTGCACATCGAGAGACTGAAATTCTTGCCCATTCTTCCTTGCAAAACAGCTGGAGCTCAGTGAGGTTGGATGGAGAGCGTTTGTGAACAGCAGTTTTCAGTTCTTTCCACAGATTCTCGATTGGATTCAGGTCTGGACTTTGACTTGGCCATTCTAACACCTGGATACGTTTATTTGTGAACCATTCCTTTGTAGATTTTGCTGTATGTTTGGGATCATTGTCTTGTTGGAAGATAAATCTCCGTCCCAGTTTCAGGTCTTTTGCAGACTCCAACAGGTTTTCATCCAGAATGGTCCTGTATTTGGCTGCATCCATCTTCCCCTCAATTTGAACCATCTTCCCTGTCCCTGCTGAAGAAAAGCAGGCCCAAACCATGATGCTGCCACCACCATGTTTGACAGTGGGGATGGTGTGTTGAGGGTGATGAGCTGTGTTGCTTTTACGCCAAACATATTGTTTCGCATTGTGGCCAAAAAGTTTGATTTTGGTTTCATCTGACCAGAGCACCTTCTTCCACATGTTTGGTGTGTCTCCCAGGTGGCTTGTGGCAAACTTTAGACAAGACTTTTTATGGATATCTTTGAGAAATGGCTTTCTTCTTGCCACTCTTCCATGAAGGCCAGATTTGTGCAGTGTCCGACTGATTGTTGTCCTATGGACAGACTCTCCCACCTCAGCTGTAGTTCTCTGCAGTTCATCCAGAGTGATCATGGGCCTCTTGGCTGCATCTCTGATCAGTCTTCTCCTTGTCTGAGCTGAAAGTTTACAGGGACGGCCAGGTCTTGGTAGATTTGCAGTGGTCTGATACTCCTTCCATTTCTAAATGATCGCTTGCACAGTGCTCCTTGGGATGTTTACAGCTTGGGAAATCTTTTTGTATCCAAATCCGGCTTTTAAACTCTCCCACAACAGTATTACGGACCTGCCTGGTGTGTTCCTTGGTCTTCATGATGCTCTCTGCGCTTTCAACAGAACCCTGAGACTATCACAGAGCAGGTGCATTTATACAGAGACTTGATCACACACAGGTGGATTCTATTTAGCACCATCAGTCATTTAGGACAACATTGGATCATTCAGAGATCCTCGCTGAACTTCTGGACTGAGTTTGCTGCACTGAAAGTAAAGGGGCCCAATCATTTTGCACGCACCACTTTTCAGTTTTTTATTTGCTAAAAAAGTTTAAAATATCCAATAGATTTCGTTCCACTTCACAATTGTGTCCCACTTGCTGGTGATTCTTCACAAAAAATATAATTTTTATATCTTTATAAAAGCTTTATGTTTGAAGCCTGAAATGTGTCAAAAGGTTGAAAAGTTCAAGGGGGCCGAATACTTTCGCAAGGCACTGTACTTAATATAGGTTTTTGTCTGGAGGTACAAGTGGGTCATCCAAAGAAAATAATTACATAAACATTACGGGGGCATTTCTTTCAGGGACATTTTTCAGGTTTACTATGAGTCTCATGTAGCTTTAGACTTTAAGACCAAACAGGTTTATTTAGGGTCACAGAACCTTTCAAACACAGCTGCAATTCAGTTTAATTCAGTGCGATTAAGTTTTATTTAGAAGAAATGCTTTAGAATATACACTGGTTATTGTCAAATCAGCTACAAACTTGAATTATTTGGTAAATATCAATTATCGGTTTACTTCTTTGTTTTGGGAATAATCCATAAATCCTATGATTTTAAACAGGATTCGTACACTTTTTCCAAGGTCAAATTCAAGCACTTTCAATGTCCATTTTAAAGTTTCTTCCAGCCCTATACATTACATACCAATACAGAGTCAATTATTATTTAGTGTTTTTGCCACATTAAAAGACATAATGCTATAAACAGTCAGAATTGTGTTTCGTACTAGCAGAAGGATCAGATATTAGGCAAAACCTTTGAACAGAAATATTTTACAGACCTTGGTTTTGGAACACATTCTTGATTCAAGGTTTGATCAAAGTCTGAGACACTAACAACAACAACAACAACCTGTAATTCCATTTTAATCCAGAAGACTGAAAAATAGCCTATATTAATTAAAAATGTATTTCATTGCCAAGACATGTATCTAATAGATGGTGTAAATATTATATGAGGCCATCCTCAACCTTACAGTGGGCTGATACCTACATAGCGAGCAATGTTCACTCAGAATTTTGTTGTTAAACTGTGTGTAAAAAGAGCGGTGCCGTTAAATCACCGGTTTCAGGACACGTACGGTACCGTCTGGATGGTATTAAGGTAACAGTAGGTAGCTAACCTTAGCAGATAAGCACATTGAAAAACTAAACTCTAGGAGGAAACATTACATTATCACACCAAGCAGGGCCAGATTAACAATTTTACGTTCCCTGGGCAACAAGACTCAAGAACCCCCTGCCCCAAAGCAACCATTTCAAAGTCGCTGTCATCAAGAGCATTTAGACTTTACTTCCATAATAACAAATCAGGCTTCTGCATGGCTCAGTGGAGATGGATGTCCTATATTTACAATAGCCTCCACATTTATAAAGTGCAAGAGACAAAACCGATGTTTAACATAACTTTTTACAATTAATCTTTCACAGAACTTGGTGGCTACAGAGTAATTATTAAATGTTTCAATATGTAGCCAATCAAATACCTTTTGACTGCAACAGTGGCAATAAGCAGACAGCTAGGGAAGCCTTAACTTAAACCAGAGATCATTTCTAAAATGCAAAATTGTCAAATTATCACCAGCCAGGAAGCAAATAGGTGTGTATGGAGAAAAAAGTAAACCATTGGCTACACTGTTGCATGTAGTTCAAAGTCAAGATCATGGTTATTGTTTCACAATCAACTATATCCACATTTTAGTTTCCATTATAAAACCAACAGAATCTTTTGGAAATAAAAACTCCTTACACACAGCGTTTCCAAATGACCACAATTTCCCTCTGTCCCTCTCCTCCACCACTTCCTTTCTAAATGCCAACCACCACGACATGTCAACTATGAAGGCCAGAAAGGGTCATTCTGAGATTTAAAAAGTAATGGACAAAGCTAAGTGACTATTACCTACATCAGTGGTTCGCAAACATTTTTTCAATAATGAACCCCAATTTGAAGCCGAGTAACCCCTGACCAGCATAAAACATGTTTGGTTAAAAAAAAAAGTTCTAGCTATTTAAAGAGGCACAATAAAGCGCTTCACCATCAGTGTCTGATTTACTAAGCAATATTGTAACCTAAAAACTTAAATGATATTTCAAATGTTTAGAAACACCAGATTCATTCTTATATTGTATAATTATTTGACACTGTGCATGAATGACATTTTTTAAATTAACATAACTAAAAAAATAAATTAAAAAAACTTACATAACCCCTGCAGTACTCGGTTCACAAAGGGGGGTACACATACCCCCATTTGAGAAACACTGACCAACATTATACTCTATTATATGTTCACCACACATGTTGAATCCCTGCTGCACAAAGCTAGTTTGCTCATGTCTGTGAGGAAAGGGGGATTTCTAAAAAGGGCTTGTAATCATTGATTAGTGTTTTTCTGTCTCGCATGCAGAACCTATGGAAGAGATTAGGGCCAAATGTGAACATTTTAATTAGGGTCTGACTTTTATGTCCGAATTCTGAGAAAAAACTCAAAATTCTGTCTTTATTCGCAGGCTACATTTACAATGCTACTTTTTGCACGTCTACACCACAAATTCACACTGCTGTGGCTTCTCAGAGCCTCTAAACCGGAGAAATTCAAAAACACTTCGGACCCCATTTTGGACGGGTGGAGCATACACGCTGCCTCCTGTTTACCCTGGAACGGGCATGCCCAGTATACGAGAATCTTGATGAGTTTGCATTTAGCTCAGAACGAAGCAATGTAAATGTAGCCTCAGAATTCTGACTTTAAATTCAGAACTTAAATACAGGTTTTCACATGTGGCCCTAATTACTTCAAGTTCAACTGAGCTTCTTACCACAGGAGGAGATGCCAACGGGTTGCTGCAGCCTGAGGTCCCCAGGGGGCGGCAGGCTGAGGGCCACCATCATCACAGTGCCCTGGGTGGTTCCCACCAGCAGACAGGGGCTGACCACGCTGTCCGTCTTCCTGGGGAAACTCTCACAGAAGTGAAAGGAGGAGATGGCCTCTCGGGACTCTCTGTCTATGCTGGTTACACTTGAACTACGCGAGCGGGTGAAAGCGTTATCCTTGGCATCTAGACAGCAGGAAGGAGCAGAAGAACCAGAGAATGAGGAATGATTGGTGGACTTATCCATGCAAACAGAAATATTTGAGATGAAATCCACTGCGTCAAATCTCAGTTAGCATGTTAGTGCTATGTTCGGCTACTATATGTTTAGTGGAGCAGCCTATGCAGCATATGCATGTCTTTATAGTAAGAAGACCCAGTACAGAGTAGACTAGTATTCAAAAAGATTTTTAACATTGAGATGCTCTTTGCACAGTTAACGTCCAAGGATGCATTTTCTTGAAATGCTTCCCAAAGTGCACTTTTTACAACTAAATTGACAACAACATTCTCAATGCAAAAAAAAGTGCAAGATATGCATGTAGTACTACAGGGACTCCCAAGGAAGAAGCAGCAAGAATTATTCATGCCTCGTTACTGTGCTGACGGCAGCTGAAACACAAGCTTTTACCCTCTTTAACAGGCTAATGAGGAATCCCGACAGAAACACAAAAAGATCCGTGACACAGAGGGGAAGGCTAAACAGACCGCCCGTCATGTGTGTTCTTCTCAAGGAAAAACTGTAAACGAGAAAAGCACGATTTTTAACACCGAGTGCAAAGTCAAGCCAGCGGGGATTCCTCAAAAAGAAGCAAAAGATCATTGTGAAAGGATTAGTGTCATGTCAACCAATTCAGAACAAAAGCCCCAGCAGTGGTGGGGGGTTAGTACCAGTTATCCCACTTCTGCCAAAGTCAGACCATGGCTGGTCCACTCACAGTAGTTGGGACCTGATTTAGTTCTACAGAGAGCCCCCTTCTGGGTCATCCTGGCCGCCGCCTTGCCTTCGTTCATGTAACAAAAGCGCTTCTTATTTGCGAGAGAGCGCCATCGCTGGAACTTCTCCTCTGCTTACAGTGACACAGTGACAGTGTTTGTCTCAATTTACAGTATTACATCCTAAGACAACAGGAATCTCACATGTACAACAACATGCTGTTAGAAAATACAAAGTAGTTGACAGCTGTGAACTCACTACAAAGAAAGAAGATCCAAATACCAAAAGGAACACCTGTAGAAAAGTGTAAACATTCTTAGAAGCTAAATATTCAGTAGTTTTGGCTTACCCAGGTCTGGCTTTTGCTCGCTAGACAAGCTAATTTTCCGTGACATCTTGGCTGTAACAGAAACAAATACTCATATTGTATGAGGAAAGACTGACGGCTAAAAAGGAAAAGATTGTTTAAAGGTCCCATGACATGGTGCTCTTTGGATGCTTTTAGAGATGCCTTAGTGGTCCCCTAGTACCATTGAAGTCTCTTTCCCAAAATTCAGCCTTGGTGCAGAATTCAGCCACTAGAGCCAGTCCCACAATGAGCTTTCCTTAGGAAATGCCATTTCTGAGTCTGTAGCTATTGAGAAGGGGGGCATGATGTCTTTTTCTCATGGGGCAAATTCTCTGGGTGGGCAAAGCAGAGATATTGGAGGTAACCTTGCCCCTTGCGACCTCATAAGGAGCACGATTCCAGATTGCACCATCTGAGCGTTCACTTTCTCAAAAGGCAGAGCATGATACCCAGGGCTCGGTTTACACATATCACAATTTCTAGCCACTGAGGGACCATAGGCAGGCTGGGGGAACTCATATTAATGTTGAAAAACATCAACATGTGATATTTTCATGCCATGGGACCTTTAAATTAATTGCAACCGAAGATTTTGTAATTATCATTTCAGCAACCTGTGACGTAACATTGTTGTTACTACGCAAATCAGTGCGCAATCACAAATTATGATTTTCAGTCATTCTTTAGAGTGGTGATAGATACTGAAGGGTAACTGTTGAGGACATTCATAAAGTGAATACAGTCCATTATGCCATACAGTGGACAACTCTTACTGTGTGCAACTAGAGTGCATTGCTTTAAGAGGAATATTCTGACTCAATTTCAATTGAGTTGGTGCTTTTATTTTTGTTGTCGGCAACCGGGACCGTTGCCAATATAAAGTATAAAATCCCCAAAGTTGCCCGTTGCAGTCTATAACCACCCTTAGAGGAACCCTGAGAATACAGATGAGGCTGAGCGGCATCACAGACGGCCAAAGAGCCTGCAATGTCAAACAAAGCAAGAGGCAGTCAAGAAACAAGGTAATTGCAATTCAGTGAACATAGTTATGCAAAGAGAGTAGGAGGAGGAAAAATCAGTGGGGAGCCAAACAGTTAACACTGAACTGAAGCCCTGGAACCAGAAACACACACAGCAAGTGTCTACAACCAAAGATACATCATTCACTTAAACTATTAACTGACAAGGCTAGACATTAGTACTGTAAAGATTAAGGCATGAAGCAGATTTTCTATGCTTTTGAATTAGTAATAAAAAAAAGGTAACATTTGCCAATTTGATATAACATTTTTAATCCAGCGTAGCAGCAGCCTACAGCGTTTTGAACAAAAATCTGCATAGAAAATCTGAGGACTGAAATTCAAAAGACGTCCTGTCATGCATTTAATAAAGAATCTTGATTCATTTCATAAATCAACTATGAAGCCCCCACACTGTATGATTAGCAAAAATACATTTCTTGGATGCATTTCTTTCTTTCATTGCCGCAAGGTGCACAGATGGACGTAGGATTAAGGCACAGTGGCGTTAGACTGCTGTCATTCAGAGAGAAAGAGTGAGTGATCAGAGAGAATACATCTGGATGATACAGTACCAAAGTCATTGGCAACCGTCTTGGAAAAGCGTCTGCTTGTGAACTTCACTGGAAACAAGGTTCAAAAAGACAAATCAGATCACTTCAGCAGTTTTTAAAAAGCTTAGATTTAAGGGGATGTGCAGCTTTTTTAACAATACAGTACCCTTCTCTATGAACTTCTGTTTCCGTTCATCATCAGAATTGCAAGGTGAGGTGGATCCTACATGACAAATGTCAGCATTTGAAAAAGATGCATTTCAAAATTATAAAAAGGGTCAGTTTTTTTTTTTTTGCATGAAGCACTCAGACTTCAGGGAGGCTCACCTGAAGTAGGTGACTTGCAGCGGTCCTCTGAGGTGTTGGACCCATCGTTGGAATCACAGGTTGCTGTGGGAGCCACAAGGGTTGTAATTAAACATGGCAGAATTAGTCCGCTTGGACTACTCTCAGCCAGGCTTACTAAGGCTATGCTGATTCCTATGGTACATACATATGGTGAGAATAATAGGGTCACCTATTTGAGCAAAGGCAGGGACAATTACTATACAGTTTATAGGGCTGTCAATCGATTAAAAATGTTTTAATCACGATTAATCTCATGAGTGTCCTAGTTAACTCGCGATTAATCGCACATTTTTCACCTGTTCTAAATGTCCTTTAAACAAGTTAAAGTTTTTAATGCTCATGTGGTATTTGAGAGTGACTCCTCCGGTGGTAACTCAGAGGGGAAGGGAGCAGCGCTGTTTAGTGTTTAATAAGCAAGGATTTGTGGACTGCATGCACCGGAATGAATTACAACAGAAATACATTTGAATATAGTTATAAATCCTAACAGGGTCTGAAAAGTTGCTAAATCTAGCGAGAGAGCCGTTAAGTTGGTAACACTGTCCACAACGTTAATCACGCGTTAACAAAATGAGTGGCGTTAAAAAGCAATTTACGTTGACTCGTTATTAAAGGCATTCATTTTGACAGCCCTAGGTACAACACTTCACTTCACAAATCTGTTGACTTAAGTGCTGTTTGTCTAGTAAAATATATGGCAGGGTTTAAAGATTCACTACCTGATTTTGTTAAAGTGCCCTCAAGTCTCAAAATGTCCTCCCAGCTCACTGCTGGAATCAATAGTGAGCTTTGGGGATTTGAGGCTGCTATATCAATCAGGGAGTGTATCTTTATGAGAAAAAACGGAAGGCTTAGAGGAGAAAAAGGACACGGTAGGGAGGGGGGGGGGAATTCTGACACAACATGACTTACTCAAGTGAGATGAACGTAGTTTTTTCACAGACTCAGAATACAAGTAAGAAAGTCGGGACATGCAAGACGTCTCAGTTGGATTGTCTTTACCAAATCACAGAGAGAGACCAACAGTAAAAAAGAAAAAAAAGAAAAAGAGAAACAGAAATTTGACAAGACATCATATGTTCAAAAGAAAAGAGTCAGAAAGGCTTGCTGCTGGATTTCTAATTGAAATTAACCAATACAAATATATCTCTCAGATAATATTCCTGCAGTTTGCATACATTCAAATTTGTATTTCATTGTAGAGAACCCAAATAGAAGAGTCTTGAATCTAGCCCCAAGCCACTTAGACTACAAACAGTACAAGTACAGAAAGTGACTGACAAGAACACAGTAAAAGACAGAAGCAAGCAATGCTCTAAAACAACAAATAAATGTGAATTATTTATCTTTTGAGTATAAAAAGGAATCAAAAGGAAATGCCACTGCACCACAACTGAACAGATGGTGAATATGTCAGTTACGCTCCCTGTTGGGGGGTGCTCATGGTGCGAAGTCAAGGCTGCTGCCAAGTGTCAGCCCTGCCTCACTAACCCACCTCTAACAGCTAGAGACGTTCAGCTAATTGCTTTAGCAACACAAACAAACAAACGTGAGCTAAGTAACAGAAACATTTTTTCCGGGTTAATAGTGGTAGTCAGCTGTAGGGGCTGCCTTAGCTATGGAGCGTGACCAACACAATAATGAGAGGTGGAATTGTTAGAGTGCAGCTCACCTCCAGAGGGCTGGCGTGTTTTGCGTGGCGAGCGAGGCTGCCTCTGGTAGGGGTCAGATGGGCTGTACAGCTCCGATGTGCCCATGTTGAGGAGCAGAGTTTTCTGGAGGTAGTCCACCACAGCTAGACCATTACTGTTTCCAAACACCACACTGGAATGCAGAAGGGATGAGGGACACAGATGCTGTTTTTGCTCTTAACTCCTACCTTATGATACAAGCAGGCTGTAGTTACACTTGCACTGTATAAATGGTTATTGCCTTCTAGGGCTAACAATTATTTTCATTGTCAATTATTTTCTTAATTTATTAATTAATTAATTGATTAATTGATAAGTTGTTATGTCTATAAAATGTCAGAAAACGGTGAAAAATGTTGATCAGTGTTTACCAAAGATGACATCCTCAAAAGTCTTGTTTTGCTTTCAAGATATTCACTTTACTGTCACCGAGGAGTGAAGACACTTCAACATATTTACATTCAAGAAGCTGGAATCAGACAAATTTGTCCTTTTGTTTTTTAATTTAAAAAAATGACTCAAACCAATGAATCGATTATCAAAACAGTTGAGTTGACAAGTAACGGATTAATCTTTGCTGTTCCATTGCCTTCTGTGTGTGTGAGACAGGTTGCATAAACACAGCTACAGGACCGTGATAACCACCCAGTATCAAGACAAGTGTCGGCATAGAATGATGTGAACTGATGTCCAACTATCCAGTGTGCTGGCTGTATGTACTTACAGGCCGTAGGAGGAGTTGATAGCCAGGCTGGTGATGGGCTGAGGTGGCTCCCCGCTCACCCACACCAGCTGGATCACCAGCTCCACCTGGTAGCCCGGAGACTGCTTCAGCGGGGAGCTCCGCACCCTGCAGGATCAGACAGCAGGCTGGAATTATCACTGGAATGACTTATCACCCTTTTGGGTAAGCCACACTGAAGATATCATCATTTTTTTTTATTATTGTTATTCCCCCTTCCACACTTTTACTGTCAAAACATTTTCATCATTTTTATAAAGAATATTATTTCCCCCTGGTGTACTGATGTGGACATTTTGTGAAGGATTGGGGAGTTGACTGGAAGGAGTGAATGGATGACGACATCACTTACTTAAAAGTGGTCGGTTCAGTGACAACCTGCTTCACAAAAAAACTAAATAGCGGAGCCCAATTTAACCATTTTGCAAAAAGTGAACAAGAAAACTTAATTGTCCGTACTGCAGGCATGGTTTATTGTCCCGGGGTCCGTCGGAGGAGTTGCTGCCTGTGGATGGCTGAGTGGGAGGCTCACTCTCCTGAGGGCTGGAGGAAGCTCCCGGGGTGGGCAGGGTGGGGGTCTGATCCCCTCCTGGATCAGGGGAGTCACCGTCGCTAAACTCACACTGCATCCGCACCTCCAAAAGCTAAACACAAGAGATGATATGTGACAAAATGGCTGGTTCTTGGACAGATTATGCCAGAATCTTCTTTTTCATACCCATTCTGTCTTGCCCTGAACTTTCCCAACTGTCCCAGAAAAGAAGGAAAAAAGATACTAGACAAAGGAGTAGAAGTGTTGCTGGTCTTTCTAGTGTTCATTTACAGGTACTCCTTGGATACTTTGGGTGCACTGGGTTTATTCCATCTTGTGAAAGAAAACTGGTCTCAGTCCAAAAACTGTAAAATGAATTTTCAAAAAATATTGCCAAAAATAAAGGCATTCAATTTGCACAATTCTACAGGTGCTTGAGATATTTAGTGAATGACATGCACTTTTTACATTCTGATGAGACCATTTCTTGAAATATGGAATAAACAAAAGATAGTGTATTTTCACTTCTAAAGGTGGAAAAGCTTTACATTTTAATGGGTAATTTGTCCACAAAGATATAATGGTGCATGTTTGTTGACTCGTTGATGAAGTGCTGTTAACAGCCACTGCCAAAGCTTCATGTGGTGATTTGGCTGTGCTGAACCCACTGACAATTACGTGGGACGTCAACCCGGGCACCCGACGCAGAGCATCCTGCTCTCAGGGCACCAGGACAAGGTCTGGATGGCAAACGGGTCCTCCTCTACTATATCTGTGTTTGCCTTCTCCTCCTTACTGCGAGCCCTCTCAAAAACCTTGGCAGTCTTCAGCTTGTACAGCACTTGAAGCATCACTTTGAGGAGAGGTAAAGAAAAAGAAGTTAGAAAGATATGTACTGCTGCCTTCAGTTAATGCACTCATGCCGGGGCTTGACACTTGTCCATGCACAAAAGTCACTTGTCCAGGGAAAGATAGTCATTTTATAAGCTTCCTGCAGTTGGAACAGGAGTGGTTTACGATAACACATCCATGAACGGGAGTGGATGGCTAGCAACACAAAGTTCCTTGAGCAGAAATGGATAAATAAAAAGGTATTTTAAATGGGAAGTTGAGTTTCAAAGCCCTTCAGATGCTTCTCTTACAGACTGAAGTTGTTTGCATGTACTGTCGATGCGACCTGAGTTACTAACGGCGTAGTCGAGTCTCAAATAGTACTTGAGCATTAAAAACTTGAAAAATGTCCCTTTGAAAGTACATTTAGAATAGATACAAATATTTGCAGCTAATCACAAGTTAATTAGGACTCTCGTGCATTTAAAAACGTAATCAATTGACAGCACTAGTCTTGACCTAAAGAATTAAAGTAAAGAAGCAGGTTCAAAAAACAACTTAGGAAATTTAAGGCAGAATAGACACTTACTCTCCTTAATTGCTGCCAAAATATTGATGAATATAAAATATGATTCTGTTCTGTGTACTAACTTTAAATGTAGGTGACTAAAAATTATATCTGCAAATCCAACATTTACACAACTCTAGATATAAACCCAAAATCAATATTATCACTGTTACATATTCTATCATTTTGAGTTATAATAAAAATACTAACATGACTTAACAACACTTAAATTATTTAATTAAATTGACCTTGCAAGATAAGAGTATTTAAGAATATGAAAATCAGTTATGGAATACAATCTGTGATTTGCATTCTTTACTGACGCTAATGAGGAATCTACATGCAGCTTGCACTGGCTTTTACATGTTTCATCTATGTCTTAGTGTGTTATAATAATGTTTATTTGACTTGATGACCTGGATATGTGTACGATTACTGTGGTAACTGTACATATGTACGTTTCTAACTGTAACCTGCAATAGGACTTCTGCTGAAAACTAGCTCTACACTATGACACAAAATATGCGTCAAAAAGGATTATACGCAGCTCCCTACAAATACATACAAACAAAACTACTCACATGCAGAAGCATCCCAAAATTTGATCGACCCATCAGCATGTCTGAAAACATTAAAGAAAAAAGAAAAGAAAGAGATTATGAGATAATTTGTTCAAAGTGACAATGCCATGTTTGCATGTGAATGCAAGTCATTGAATCAAAATAAAGTGATTAGTTCATTCATTAATAATTAGTTACTTACCCAGTGATAATGATCTCTGGGTAACTCTGAGTGCCTTGGCCCCAGTTTCCTCCACTAATAGGCCATTCCTGTGAAAATGCAGGCTTCTTTCAGTTGTGTTACCAGTTTTCTAGCGTTTATATGCCTCCAAAAATCTATTCCAATTCTTAAAGTCGAATGAATTTTTAGTGCTCATTACACAAAGGAGCAACTTACCTTCTTGCTGTAACCTTGTCTCTTTTGCCGGCTGCCGACGGAGTAAAGTGCAGGAATAAGTTCAGCAGGGCAGTCAGCAAAGTACTCACAGCAGGTCACTGGTGACTCATGGATGGTCAGAGGATATGGATTCTCAAATATGGGGTACCTGTCAAGACAAAAAGATAGATTTGAAAACTAATTCCATCTTCACGGTATGTGCACTTGAGCTTCAACTTGAGATGAAAATGACAACTTGCTTGCTGCCAATTGTTGAATACTCTGAGCGATCAGTTTCAATGTCCCATGAAATGCCTATGATATTGTAATTTTAGATTTCTTATACTTTTATCAAATTTAATTGAACTAGTTTAACTAGTACAGCACAGCAGAGGTGTTCATTTCCAAACAGGGTGACAGTTGGTGGCTTGACCGTGCTAAAGTAACATGAATGTATGAATTTAATTAGCGGAGGTGGTATTATTATTCATGTAGTTAAGTTAGCACACAACACTTAACGTTCCACACCTGGACCTGGTCTGAGTGAGACAAAGAAAGACAGGTTTCCTCTTAACAAAAGGCTCTGAGTGAGTATAAGCTGGGCTTTTATTGTGAAGGGTAGACACAGGAAAAAAACAGCGTAATGGCAGTGTTCTTTCCCTCTCAACCTTTATTGTGCAGCCACTTGGTTTCATTCATAGTTATTCATTTCTAATGCTGTCCAAAGTGCTCCAAGTTCCAAACCCCAAGGTTCACTGGGTCCTCAGGAAGCCAAGTGTTAAGTAGACTGGATGAACGGTTCTCGAGGTATTTTAAAGACAAAATACACCACACACACACACACACACGTTTAT